>NC_092714.1:151857653-152457653 GCF_047496885.1 Scyliorhinus torazame | reverse complement strand
CACATAGAATAGGAGGTGTAAATTCCCAAAGAAGGTTTGGCTCCAGTGTGTACATTCAAGGGAGGACCATGGTCATTTAAATAAGAACTTTCCAAAGATTTGAAGTAATTTGAATCTGTTTCAAAATTACAAAAATCACTTGACTCTTGCTATTTTAGTCTATTAGAACTCCATCAATGGTTTTCATCCAGTGCATACATGAAGTCATTTTGGAGATGAAGCATGGATTTACAATTGTGACTGTTTGTCTTCCCCAGTGGTTTTATGGCTAAGCACCCAAATTTCAGATTCAAATCCTGTTTGTTTTCTCTGATGATCAGTAATTGCCTTTGTGGCGGATTCACATCTCCCTTTATTTTCCCTGAACCCACAAGCCTCTGTTGCCTTCTTAGCTTCCCCAATGCTGTACATATATCTATTTTATTTCAATGTCTTAGCACACTTTGCGAAGCATTGAAGGCTTTTAGTTCCTCTGATGTATCCTTGTAGTCGACAAATTAGAAGTGTTCACTGTTTTTGAAGCATCAGAGAAGGTATACAAATTTACTGCCTCCTGCTGTTACATTGAACTGTTGATCTAGCCCTTATTAATTTGTGTCCACTGCTCCACTAATTATTGACTTACTGGAGTGCCCAATACTTAATGAATTTATTAAATTATTGATGCTTGTTATTCATTTGCTGTTACCTGCTGCTCCATCCAATTTATTGACTTATTAGTGTACCCGCTGGTCTATCACTTTATTAATTTGAGATCCTTTCAGTTTTGCTAGTGCTGACTACTGCATTAATATGTTTATTTGCTGGTGCCTGCTGCTGTCTGAATTTATTGGCTCAGTGGTGTCTGGTGCTCCAATTTATTAATTTGCTGTTTCCTGTTTAGTTCTGCTATAATCTTCATCAATAACGCTTGATTATGATTCTATTTAGCTTAGATAGGCTTTCTGGTTGGCATGGACCAATTTGGACCGAAGGGTCTGTGTCCGGGCCATAGATTCTTTTGGACCGAAGGCCCTGACTCTGTGCCGTAGATTCTCTGATTCTACGAATATTGGTGAGTGGTTATGCATGTAGGTTTGTTTTCTTTTCTGTGGGATATGTTTTCCTGATGTTAAAAGAAGCGTATTTTATTTGTTTTATTCACTTATTCTGCAAGTGTGGTCTTACCTTTCATAGAACATAGAATTTGCAGTGCAGCAGGAGGCCATCTGGCCCATCGAGTCTGGAAAGAGCAATTTACCGAAGCCCACACCTTCACCTTAACCCCGCAACCCAGTAACCCCACCTAACATTTTTGGCCAATTAGGGCAATTTAGCATGGCCAATACACCTAACCTGCACATCTTTGGACTGTGGGTGGAAACTGGACACGGGAAGAACGTGCAGACTCTGCACAGACAGTGACCCAAGCCGGGAATAGAACCTTGGATTCTGGAGCCGTGAAGCAACTGTGCTACCGTGCCGCCCTTTGTTTTATTTATCTCTACCCAAACTGATTTAAGAAGTATTTAGATGTGAACTTGCGATCCCAAGGCATACACGGCAGTGGGCCAGGGATTAGAATAATTAGGTGGTTGTTTTTGACCGGTGCAAACTCGATTGGATGAAGGGGCTTTTCTGTGCTGTATGACTCTATGATTCCAGTTGACCTTTAGATCTAAAGTCACCTCTCACTATTGTATTAATCTCATCCTTAATTAATGGAGCTACCGCACCAGCTTCTTGTCGTTCTGAAAAATGAAGAATTCTTGAATATTCAGGTCCAGCCATAGTCATCTTGCATCAATATCTCTGGAATGGCTATCAGGTCATACATATTTATTTCTATTTGGACTGCCAATTCATCTGTTTTGTCACAAATGCTACATGCATTCAAATACAGAATTTTTATTTCTACTTTTTTGTTATTATTACCAACTCCAGCCTTATCTGCTGGTGCATTCTTAAGTTTGTTTGGTGCCCTTCCTGCCACACTCTGATTAGTGTTACCCTTATTGCTACCTTGCTCTATTGCCTTGGCCTTTCTCTTTAATCTACCACAGCTTCCTTTATATGATTCTTGCCCCCCCCCTGTCTATTTAGTTTAAAGCCCACCAACATCCATAGTCATGGAAGATCATCTAGTTCCTTAAAATGTTTCATATGTCCATAGGGAAACGAGTATTCTCTTCATGGAATCACAGGAATTTACGGCACAGAATGAGTCCATTGTGTCGGTGCAGGCCGAAAAAGGACCATCCCGCCTAATCTCACTTTCCAGTTCATGGTCAGTACACCTGAAGGTTACAACACTTGAAGTGCATATCCAAGTGCTTTTTAAATGCAGTCACCTTTGAGGTGAAGAGCTTTCGCCTCACCTGTCTTCTACTGCTTCTGTCAATTAGTTTAAATCTATGCCCCCTGGTTATTGATCTCTATGTTGAGGGAAATAGGTCCTTACCATCCACTCTAGCTATAATGTTGTACACTTCAGTTAAATCTTTGCCAGTTCTGCTTTGTTGAAAACAACCTTAACTGATCCAATCTTTGGGCACATCAAAGGTTTTCCAGTCCAGTTCTGCAAGACATTTGTTTGACAATGTTTTGTGACTTGCAAGTGGAGGATTTGTCAATTAAATTTTGGACAGCTTTGGGTGGCACCCACGATTATCTTTGCAGAAATTGCAGTGTAATCACTGTTAAGAAATGCTACTTTTTAGTTACTACTGGCCTATAAATAGCTTATTCAATAAAAAAATGAGATGATCGAAATGATCTAATATCCGTTACGCACATGACATTTTGTAGCCGAGGGGTTAATATTGTTTTCTTAAACAGGTGATCATGGTTTGAATTACCACTGCTCTCTTGAATTAGTTTCGTCTTGCTAAAGCTGATCATAAAGACAAGATCTTGGAAACAAATGATTTAAGTTATTATCTTTTGAAAAGTTTTGGAGTTGATATGCACACAGCCTTAATTTTATAGCCCATGTCTCCAAAAGTTGCTGCTGTGGAACAAAATAGGAAGGATGCTACCAGTTTGTAGCAAAACTTGTAAATAATTTTCTTATACATTTGTTTGTGATGTTGCTAACAATAATAAGCAGTTCAGATCCCCTCCATAATTTTATACATTGAAAACAAAAACATAAATAAATGTACTGTGCAAATATAACAGAATAATTAAAGAAAGGAAACAAATGACCAAAATTACAATTTGGATTTGGAAAAGCATGTTAGATTATGCAAAATTGGACACAGGTAAGTTTAAGGTGGAAGATCAAAGGGAGCATATAGAACATAGAAAATAGATTACTTACAGTGCAGAAGGAGGCGTTTCGACCCATCGAGCCTACACCAACCCTCTGAAAGAGCACCGCTCCTAATTCTAATTGGTTATGAAATGCAAAGTTCTGATGTGATGTGGATGGTATAGACAGATTTTTTTGTCCGACTTTCTCTGGGGTCATTGAATTTTGCTCATCTAAATCAGGGCCCTTCTATCTTTTAGCTCTTGAGGACCCAAACGAGCTGCAAGGTTTTCCCGCGCCCGCAGAACGCAAGCTGGATGAACTCAACGCTAGACTTACCTCTCAGAGGGAAGTAAGAGACTGCTGTGTGCTCTGTTTCACAGAGACATGGCTCACCCCCGCCTCACCGGACTGTGCCATACAACCTGAAGGCTTCTCAATTCACGGGCGGACCGCACGGCATCATCAGGCAAAGCGAAGGGTGGAGAGGTGTGGCGACCCTGGCGACCTACTGCTCCCAGACCTGGAATACCTGACCGTGAAGTGCCGCCCAGACTACCTTCCACTTGAGTTCACTTCAGCCATTATCACAGCGGTCTACATCCCACCCCAGGCAGAAGGGAGGAAGGCGCTGGACGAACTATACACAGTTATAAACAACTACGAAACAGGACACCCAGAGGCCTTGTTCATCGTGGCCGGAGACTTCAACAAGGCCAACCTCAAGAGTGTACTGCCAAACTTCCACCAGCACATGTCGCCCCTGGTGGGACAGGATATCACTCTTGACCACTGCTACTCAAAAATCAAGGGCGCCTACCGTTCCATCCCCCGACGGCACTTTGGGAAATCAGACCATAAGATGGTGCTCCTTCTCCCGGCATACAAGCAGAAACTCAAGCGGGAGAATCCAGCTCAGAAGGTTGTGCAGTGCCGGTCTGAGGAAACAGAAGAGCTCTTATGTGACTGCTTAGAGACAGTGAACTGGTCCATATTTAAGAACTCAGCGACCAACTTAAATGAGTATGCCACCACCTTCACAGACTTCATCAGCAGATGTGTGGATGACTGCGTGCCAAAGAAAGCTGTACGTACGTTCCCCAACCGGAAACCATGGCTCAATCGTGAGATTGACTCCCTACTGAAGGACAGATCTGAGGCGTTCAAGACAGACGATCCTGGCCTATACAAGAAATCCAGGTGCAACCTCCGCAAAGCCACCCGAGATGCCAAGAGAGAAACTGAAACCAAGCTAGAGTCACAGACAGACTCTCGGCGGTTGTGGCAAGGACTAAACAACATAACGGGCTACAAAGCGAAGTCGAACAGTATCTCTGGCAGCAGCGCACCCCTCCCCGATTAACTCAATGCATTCTATGCTCGGTTCGAGCAGGTAACCAACAATCCGCTGTTGAGTGCCCCAGTAGCCCATAATTCACCCATACCCACCATCACAACTTCCGAAGTAAGATCGGCCTTCCTGAAAGTGAACCCTCGGAAAGCGACGGGCCCGGACGGGATCCCTGGATGTGCACTCAGAGCCTGCGCGGACCAGTTGGCAGAGGTATTCGCGGACATCTTTAACCTGTCCCTACTCCACTCCGAGGTCCCCACCTGCTTCAAGAAGACCACCATCATACCGGTACCAAAGACGAACCAGGCAACGTGCCTCAATGACTACCGTCCAGTGGCCCTAACTTCAGTCGTAATGAAGTGCTTCGAGAGGTTGATCATGAAGCGCATCACCTCCATACTCCCAGAACGCCTTGATCCACTGCAATTCGCATACCGCTGCAACCGGTCCACATCAGACGCCAATTCCCAGGCCCTACACTCATCCCTAGAGCATCTCGAAAACAAGGACTCCTACATCAGGCTCCTATTTATTGACTACAGCTCCGTCTTCAACACCATAATCCCTGCCAAGCTCATATCAAAGCTCCAAAACCTAGGACTTGGCTCCCCACTCTGCAACTGGATCCTCGGTTTTCTGACCAACAGACCACAATCAGTAAGAATGAACCACAACACCTCCTCCACAATAGTCCTCAACACCGGGGCCCTGCAAGGCTGCGTACTTAGCCCCCTACTCTACTCCCTGTACACACACGACTGCGTGGCAAAATTTGGTTCCAACTCCATCTACAAGTTTGCTGACGATACGACCATAGTGGGCCAGATCTCGAATAACGACGAGTCAGAATACAGGCGGGAGATAGAGAATCTCATGGAGTGGTGTCGCGACAACAATCTCGCCCTCAATGCCAGCAAAACTAAAGAGCTGGTCATTAACTTCAGGAAGCAAAGTACTGTACACACCCCTGTCTGCATCAACGGGGCCGAGGTGGAGATGGTTAGCAGTTTCAAATTCCTAGGGGTGCACGTCTCCAAAAATCTGTCCTGGTCCACCCACGTCGACGCTACCACCAAGAAAGCACAACAGCGCCTATACTTCCTCAGGAAACTAAGGAAATTCAGCATGTCTACATTAACCCTTACCAACTTTTACAGATGCACCATAGAAAGCATCCTATCAGGCTGCATCACAGCCTGGTATGGCAACTGCTCGGCCTAGGACCGCAAGAAACTTCAGAGAGTCGTGAACACCGCCCAGTCCATCACACGACCCTCCCTCCCATCCATTGACTCCATCTACACCTCCCGCTGCCTGGGGAAAGCGGGCAGTATAATCAAAGATCCCTCCCACCCGGCTTACTCACTCTTCCAACTTTTTCCATCGGGTAGGAGATACAGAAGTCTGAGAACACGCACGAACAGACTCAAAAACAGCTTCTTCCCCACTGTCACCAGACTCCTTAATGACCCTCTTATGGACTGACCTCATTAGCACTACACCCTAAATGCTTCATTCGATGCCAGTGCTTATGTAGTTACATCGTCTATGTTGTGTTGCCCTATTATGTATTTTCTTTTATTTCCTTGTCATGTATTTAATGATCTGTTGAGCTGCTCACAGAAAAATATTTTTCACTGTATTTTGGTACACGTGACAATAAACAAATCCAATCCACTCCAATGTTATAAGAAATCTATGGAGCCCCTGTGATACAATAATTAAACAGATTTATTCTTGTTTTATTAGTTTTACTGCATGCGGAACTTGCTGCTGGTGCAGAGCAACAATTCTGTCAAGCTGCGGATCTATCTTTGACAAGCACATGAGCAGAGAACCACCAAGCACATCCTACTCATCAAATTGAACCTTTTGGTGGAGAGTGACTTCACCCCTGAACATAATATTACTTCAGCCACCAGAGTAGATGCTGGAAAGAACCCTTCAAAGGAGTCTTGGGATGTTTGATCAGGATCTTAAAATTCTCATATCTTTTTGGCAAACAAATATGTTTGAGTTTCCATAATATTTATGTGGAGGGAAGGAAGGTGGGGAAGGGCAGGGCACTGTTGAGGTTTAACCAAGGACTACTTTTCAATATGTCTAAAGATGTGCAGGTTAGATGGATTGCCCATGCTAAATTTCCCCTTAGGAGCCAAAAGTTAGGTGGGGTTGCAGGGATAGGGTGGGGTTGTGAGCCTAGGTAGTGGGCTCTTTCGAAGGGTCGGTGCAGACTCGATGGCCAAATGGCCACCTTCTGCACTGTCGGGATTCTGTGATCCTATGAAAACACTACAATGTACTCCTGGCAATGAAGGTAATAGAAGTTGAACCATGCTTATGAATCACGTCAACAGCGCTGCAAGTTGTCCCTTCAAAAACAAACATTTATTAAAAAATGGGCAGAACTCTGGACCTTTTTAGTTTTCAATTTAATATTTGCCCTTTTATTCTGATTTACCGTAACATTTTATTAAATTCAAGCACCCCATGTCCCATGCAGATTGGCAAAACAAATCAATGCACGCACTCACCTGCATCAGTGCCTTTAAGAAGTAAAAAAACAAGTCTGGTTAATAATATTGTGCAATTGTAAATTTGTGACTCCTTTAATGGTGTTTTTCTCATCAAGTGTTCTTTATAATGTGATTTTAATGAACCAGACTTCAGTGCATGGATCAGAGACAGGAGTCAATGTCTTTTCTCATTTGCAAATGTGACAGGAATGGCAAGCAACACAAAGGGAATCATCTGCCAAAGCTTTTATCGACAACTTGTTTCTATTCTTGGGAGTATCTGTTGGTAAAATACAGTCTCATAGCGCATGTTTTCCAATAATTACTGCACTCTGTTTAGTTACTGAAATGTAATTACAGTCCTTTCAAAATGATTACCGCAGATGAAAAGTAAGCAATTAAATAAATTCATAATCTGACTCATTAGTTTGTAATATGTTTCACTGTTTTGTAGATAACTAGAAGTCTTGGTTGGAAATGTAGGTGTAACTGCATTAGGAGCAGAGATAAAATGGGTAAATGGTTTTTGAAAGGATAAACGACGTATCTCATAGTTCCTCGCCCACACAAGCCTCTGGGCACTATATCTGTGATAAACCAAATGAGTGGAATTTCACCCACACTACTTTGACTCTTAAAGATATACTATAGGCTTGTTTTATTACCAACTAATGAACTGATTGTTAGTTACCAGATCAATGCCTGCATTGGTGGCACAGTGATCAGCACTGCTGCCTCACAGCGCCAGGGATCCATGTTTGATTCTGACCTTGGGCTGTTGGTGTGTAGTTTGCACTTTCTCCGGTGTCTGCGTGGGTTTCCTCTGGGTGCTCCGGTTTCCTCCCACAGTCCAAAGATGTGCAGGTTAGGTGGATTGGCCATGCTAAATTGCCCTTAAGTTCGATGGGATTGCTGGATTACAGGGATAGGGTGGAGGTGGGGGCTTGGGTAGGGTGCTCTTTCTAAGAGCTGTTGCAGACTCGATGTGCCGAATGGCCTCCTTCTGCACTGTAAATTCTATGGTATGTATTCTATAACATGGAGGAGCCCTGGGAATTAATCTCTTTCATACCCCTCCCTCATCTTCCCCTCAACCCTTCACTCATGTGGAAGCTCTCCAGCCATCAGAGTACAGTGTGTCACACTCCAGGCTGTATTTGACAGAATTACATAGAATTTATAGCACAGAAGCAGACCATTCAGCCCAAATGGTCTATACTGGTGCTTATGCTCCACGTGGACCCTCACTCCTATTTCATTTCATGCTATTATCAAGTCCCTCAATTCCTTTCATGTAATTTTTTTTTCCTATTCAACTTTCTATTTCCTACACATTACTAGGTACTCCCTCCCTTCCTTGGACATGCGCGCATAATCTTCGCTCACATTTTGGGGGTGCATTGCATTGTTGGAGGTGCTGTCTTTCAGATGAGATGTCAAACCAAAACCCTATGTGCTGCTTCAGTGAATCCGTGAAGGCCAATGCAGAAGGACGCCACGTGGTCTTTTGGGTCTGCACCCACCCTCTGAAAGAGCACCCCACCCAGGCCACTCCCCAGCCCTATCCCATATCCTACCCTGTACATCCCTGGACACTAAGGGGCAATTTAGCGTGGCCAATCCACCTAACCCACACATCTTTGGACTGTGGGAAGCAACCGGAGCACCCAGAGGAAACCCACGCAGACTCGGGGAGGAATTGCAAACTCCACACAGACAGTCACCCAAGGCGGAATTGAACCCTGGTGCTGTGAGGCAGCAGTGCTAACCACTGTGCCGTTCCGTGACAGTATTCATACAGGGGGCTCTTTTGACCAATGGTTTATTGCCATCCTCACTGTATTCATGTACGTTGTAATGGCAACCAAATTAGGAACATAGGAATTACTAGACGAGAAAATGACAAGGTCCACCCAATGTTCTGCCATCCTGTTGGTTGCATGATCCAACAAAAATGGAGTAATTGACGAATCATATAGTAATTAATTTCTATCAGTTAAACCACAGCAGACCCAAAATTATGTGACAGAAATACTAGTCCTGGAGAGTTGTGGGAACCATAGATGTAAAGTTATCTATTCCTACTAAACATACAACACTTATCATATGTCATATTACAAATGACTCGTATACTGAAAATATTATTTTTGAAAATAAATCTATCTAATTTACATTTGATTGAATAAGTACAAATTGCTTCCGCCGCCTCCTTATGGAGTCTTTTCCATAGATTGACTTCTCAAAATATTGATTTTGCAGGTCAATTTATCCCCTTCAACTGTGCGCTATGTCCTATTTATAGAATCCCTGCAGAAGGAGGCCATTTGGCCCAGCAAGTCTGCACCGACCCTGCGAAAGAGCACTAGGCCCACTCTCCCGCACTATCCCCGTGCAGTTGAGTATGGCCAATCCACCTAACCTGCATATCTTTGGATTGTGGGAGTAAACTGGAGCACCCAAAGGCAACCCACGCTAACACGAGGAGAACGTGCAAACCACACAGACCGTCACCCAAAGTCTGAATTGAACCCTGGTCCCTGGCGCTGTGAGACAGTAGTGCTAAGCATTGTGCCATCAGGCTACCCTCAGGTTCTTCTGTTTTGGGCAAGGTGGAATAACTTCCCATGGTTGACATTGTCTAATTCTTTTAAAATCCTAAAAAAAAATCAACTGTTCAACTTTCTCTTATGCAATGAAAACATGCTCAATTTGCATAATCTAGTTCCTTCACCCCTCAGAATTCCAGTTTGCATTAATCATTTTGGTTTACTTTCTTCTGTAACCTTTTAATAACTGCCTCAACTCCACATTCCCACCTATCCTGATAACCCTTTCACCCTTTGCTTATCAAGAATCGATGTTGCTCTGCCTTAAATATATTCAAAGACTCTGCTTCCACTGCCTTTTGAGGAAGAGAGTTCCAGGCACCCTCGACCCTCTGAATGTTTGAAACCTTTTCTTTGCATGGGAAGTGTTGTAAACACCCATGAGACCCACATGGACGACCCGACCGATCTCTCTGTGAGGCTCGTGGAAGACAAGCTCCCCCGCTGAGTGGTGGAGGCCCAACATCAGTCTTGTTAATTCTCCGAGATATAAGCCGGCCCAAGAGGGTATGATATCTCAGGATGGTCCAGACTGGGACTTGGAGTGATGCTTAGTTTCTGTATTTCCTAACTGTGAGGAGGAAATACACTACTTTTGACCTACCTTTTTGGGACTCCTCATTGACTACAACAGGTACACATGATGTGAAAATCGCCACCTTGAAAGAGCTCCACAGTTCCTCCACACCCCTAGTGTCACAACCCCCATGGAGGCCACGGGGTGTGGACCTTCCTGTTCCCCGTGACGTCTACCACATACAAACTTCCCTGGTAATGGGGCGGCGCTTCACCTTTAATGAGAGGAATCCATAGAGTATAAAAACCCCGATCTGAGTGTAGGTCGGGACAGGAGACCATTCAGGGAGTGGAATAGTTAAATGTACATATTAATAAACTGTTATGTTTGCATCCGACTGTTTGTTTCTTGTGATCACTCTGTGCATATTCTACACCTACTCATATGCAAACCTTCTCGACCAATTCCGATCAGGTTTATCAAATTCTTAAAGTTATTCCATAAATGCCATCACTATGAGAGCAGGCAGCTGAATATTCTGAGGTGAGTGGTTCAGGTTCTGATTTTCGAAACTACTCTCCACTACCAATAGGGCACAAGTGAGGAATGTAATAGAATACTGTCCGCTTGCAGCTGCAGCCAACAAGAAACTCAACATCATCCAGAATACAACAGTCCGCTTGATTGGCACCCAAGCAACGAGATTGAACATTCACTCTCTGTTCACAGCACTGTGATAGCAGACCAATAATGTGCAGCAAGTCACCAAAGCTTCTTTGGTGGCCATTCCCAAACCCATACCCATCACCTGAAAGGATAAACCCAGCAGGTGCTTAGAATCCAGGGTCCAGGTTCCCTGCCCAGTTGCACACCATCTCAGTCTGGAAATAGAGCACTGTTCCTTCATTGAGCTGAGTCAAAATCCTGGAACTTCCTGCCCAATAGCATTGTGGGAGGACCCTCACCATATGGATTGCTGAGGTTCAAGAAGAAGGACCACCATCTTTTTCCCATGCACCGTTAGGGAAAGGCAATCTCATCCATTTCTACTAACTTCCTCAGCTGTATGACCACACCTGTGTCAGATAGTTCCCAGACTGCTGTGTATCCCCTCCTCCCAGCATGCGTAACTTAGTGGCAGAACCTTGAGCTGTTTTACTGCATTCTTGGACACTCCTTCCCTATCTTGCTATCTCTTTCACTACCTTCAAAAACCTACTCTAAACCTACAATTGCAAAAGTGCCTTCGAATAGAATCTACAGTGCAGAAGGAGGCCGTTTGGCCCATCAAGTCTGCACCGTCCCTTGGAAAGAGCAGCCTATCTAAGCCTACACCTCCACCCGATCCCCGTAACCCGGTAACCCCACTTAACCTTTTTGGACACTAAGGGCAATTTAACATGGCCAATCCACCTAACCTGCACATCTTTGGACTGTGGGAGGAATCCGGAGCACCCGTAGGAAATCCACACAGACACAGGGAGAACATGCAGACTCTGCACAGACAGTGACCCGAGCCGGGAATTGAACCTGGGATCCTTGGAGCTGTGAAGCAACTGTGCTAACCACTGTGCTGCCGTGCCACCTTAAGCCAAATATCTTAATCCGGTTAGGCAAGTGTCGCTTGTAAATCATTTTTGGTTGTTTGAAGCAGAGACACTTGAAGCTAAGACATAGATGTATCTTGTTCACAAAATCTTTGTGCCTACTCTAAGGTATATGTAATTTTGAATACCATGCAATTTATCAGTTGTAATCTGTGAGCCACTGAATATGGATTTCTTTAAAAGGTGTATGTTACTGAATGCGTGGTTGTTTTCCCTTCAGAATAACCTTCCTGAGAAACCAGGCAAGAGCCTCTGTGTAGTGTATACCATGCTGGAAGTAAACCTCCCATCAGCATCTTAAATAGGGAACTTGATCGATGTGATCTTATACTTAATACACTAAAGACTCGATTGTGGTGCAAAAAGATTTTGCACTGGAAGGATGTTTTCTCTTGTGGGGGAAACTAGAACTAGGAAACACAGTTTAAGAATAAGAGGACTCATTTTAAGGATGGCGATGAAGAAAAACATTTTCTATCAGGAGGCCATCTCTGGAATTCTTTCCCCCAGCAAGCACTGGAGGCTGGGTCATCAAATTTATTCAAGACCGAGGTAGATTTTTGATAGACAAGGAAGTCAAATGCTATGGGGGACAGAGGGGAAAGTGGAGTTCAGACTAGATTAGCCATGATCTTAAGGAATGATGGAGCAGGTTCGAAAGGCTGAATGGCCTACTCCTGCTCTTAAGTCCTATTTCTTCTATATCCTTTACTATTTGGTCTGTCTCATTCTTATATAGAATACCTTGGGATATTTAGTTGCATTGAAGGACCACACAAATACTGTTGTTACATACAAGTCATGAGCTGAATACATGCAGGTCTAGATTGCCTTTGGAGATAGTCATTTTTCTTTTCCTGATGGCAGGTCAGAGGCTAACTCTCTGAACTTTATCAGACACCAGGAATAAAAACTGTAGGTGTTCACCCATCTGTTGCTGCCCGTAGGCCATTCCTGACCTTATTGTGCTTGACTGCATTGGCATCATACTTTGATTAAACCTTGGTTGACTGGTTTGTGGCAATTATCCATAATTAAAGTTTCTCCCCGGCTATACTTTCCTCCATCTGTCCTCCCCAAACTTCCATGTTTGCATGATGCCTTTATCACCAAATTGCATCTTGCTGCCTTCCCCAACTCATCTGACATTTTATCCTCTTGTTTTGAAGTTTGACTTCTTACATCACTGTTGCCGCTCCTTTAAAATTTGTGGTATCTGTACTTCTCCAACCTAATTTTTAACTAATCTTTATTGCCACAAGTAGGCTTACATTAACACTGCAGCAAAGTCATTGTGAAAAGCCCCACTCCAGCGCCTGTTCGGGTACACGGAGGGAGAATTTAAAATGTCAAATTCACCTAACAGCACGTCTTTCGGGACTTGTGGGAGGAAACCGGAGCACCCGGAGGAAACTCACGGAGACACAGAAAGAACGTGCAGACTCTGCACAGACAGTGACCCAAGCCGGGAATCGAACCTGTAACCGTGGAGCTGTGAAGCAACAGTGCTAACCACTGTGCTATTGTGCTGCCCTACTGTGCTACCGTGCTGCCCTATCCTGTCCTGTGTCTCTCCACAGGACAGCGATCCTTCAGCTGTCATGCTGAACGGCCTTGGCGATGTCAGCTTCGATCTCACCCCACCTGGACCCACCATCCAGCCTAGATCCCACAATTCATGAACGTTATGCTCCATCTCCCTTTCCTCTCCAAATGTTTTGAACATGATGTTGCATGAAAATCGTTGCCTACCTTTCTTAGAATTTAATGCTTCACTCCACTCCTGTTCGCCTTTGTTTTAACCTTGCTACCTATATTCTTAGCCACCCCTCGGTACTGCCACCCCATTGTCTTCTCGACTCTAATGAAGTAACTGGCTACTTAAATTCCTCTCTCGCTCTTGCCCTCCTGCACCCTCATCACCAACAATAAGTGCAAGGAGCTCATAGACTTCTTTGTGACTAAGATTGAGATCATCTGCTTAGCTGCCTCTGCCCCCCCCCCGCCTTTCCTTTACCCACCATAGCCAATGGAAGTGAATGCCTTGCTTCAGGCATTCTTCCCTTCCTCAGCATAACCACCCAGCCGAGATCCATCATCCAGCTTAGACCCCACAATTCATGAACGTTATGCTCCATCTCCCTTTCCGCTCCAAAGTTTTGAACATGATGTTGCATGAAAATAGGTGCCTACCTTTCATAGAATTTAATGCTTCCCTATCTCCATGATGTCGGCAGCACGGTAGCACAAGTGGATAGCACTGTGGCTTCACAGCGGCAGGGTCCCAGGTTCGATACCCCGCTGGGTCACTGTCTGTGTGGAGTCTGCACGTTCTCCCCCTGTGTGCGTGGGTTTCCTCCTGGTGCTCTGGTTTTCTCCCACAGTCCAAAGACGTGCAGGTTAGATGGATTGGCCATGATAAATTGCCCTTAGTGACCAAAAAGGTTCGGAGGGATTATTGGGATACGGGGATAGGGTGGAAGTGAGGGCTTAAGTGGGTTGGTGCAGACTCAATGGGCCAAATGGCCTCCTTCTGCACTGTATGTTCTGTTTCGCACAGGGCTAAATCATTGGCTTTGAAAGCAGACCAAGGCAGGCCAGCAGCACGGTTCAATTCCCGTAACAGCCTTCCCAACAGGCGCCGGAATGTGGCGACTAGGGGCTTTTCACAGTAACTTCATTTGAAGCCTACTTGTGATAATAAGCGATTTTTATTTATTTATTTCATTTATTTAAATCTACACCCTTCCACAGCATCTTCGACAATGGTTCCTCTTCCTAAGCTCAGAGAGAGAGGCAGGTTGTATGAATACAGTATCAGCTGACTTATGGAAGAAAAGGTGGTGACGGTTCACCTACAGGGATGTAACTTGTCTTTCAGATTGAGCTTTGTAGCAGTGTGTAGAACAGGTTGCAGTTCCATGATCTAGTCCCTAGTGTCAAAGGGTCTTCTCAGGGTGGCACTTGCTAAAAGGTAATGAAACTTCAGACCCACTTGAGTAAATAATCTTTCTGGTCACCTTTCTCAATAGGTTAAAGTGCTCACTGTGAATTTGGGGTTTTCCTGGATGCATGAAGGAGTTAACTGGAAATTAAAATAGAATGGATTTTGAAGTACAGCATGGCACACGGTAGTTAATGCTGTACAATATGATTCCTTGCCACTTTATTGTTTTGCAAGCACAGTTTTTAAAAGTTAGTTGGTAATATGTAACCATATTAGTGCAAAAGATTAATAATATCTTGCTGAACACAATTCTCACTGGTGCTGAAACGGGATGCAAGCGGAAAGTATGAGAGACTAAATGCAAGGCTCTTGTCTAACCTCATTAAACATACATGCCCCAGAAATGCAGAGCAGGTGTTTCCAAACCAGCCATTTCCAAATGAAGTTAGAGCGATAACATCATTGCAGGGAGATAAAAGCAGGAGCATGATTGGATTAACTTTAAAATACCCAAAACAGATTACATTCTGCAGAAAAACATGAACATTCACTGTTGTGCAGGTTCAGAGTTTGTCACTTTCCTGGCCCTCTCTCAGACTAGAGATGTTTTAAAAGTTTCAGATGCACACTGTATAATCCTCTTCTGATTGACTCCTTGCTCTCCATGCCGGGATAATCTTCAAAATATCCAGATATAGAACGGTGCTGAAAGTTTTTTAAACGGCATATGCCATCATAACTAATCCTGACTGTTGCACAAGGTTGAAAGGAGCAGCCAGTGGTGTCAATTGGGAGCTTTAATGAAATAGAGAAAACATGGAGAAGACTTTGAATGTGTTTTGGACCGGAGGGTTCAGTTATGGAGTGCTCATCTGAGGAATCAAGTCTCGAAGAGAACGTGCCAGAAAAAGAAAGGGGCAAGAGTAAGCAAGCTGAAGGTGTTCTATTGGTACGTGTTTGTTTGTATGTATTATATTATTATGTGCATATGCATGTATCTGTGATGTGTATGTGTACGGAACATAACGTTTTACTGTTTCCTCTGACAACATCATGAAAATCACTGAAAAATTAACTTTGAAATCAGAAATCCAACCTACAACCCTAGGGCGGCATGATAGCACAGTGGCTAGCACTGTTGCTTCACAGTGTCAGGGTCCCAGGATTCCCACTTGGGTCTTGGAGTCTGCATGTTCTCCCCGTGTCTCAGTGTCTGCATGGTTTCCTCCGGGTGCTTCGGTTTTGTCCCACAAGTCCCGAACCAACTTGTGAATTAGACATTCTGAATTCTCCCTCTGTGTTCCCGAACAGGCGCCGGAGTGTGGCGACTAGGGAATTTTCACAGTAACTTCATTGTAGTGTTAATGTAAGCCTGCTTGTGACAATAAAGATTCTTAAAAATTAAGAAGTAACACGGAACGTTCTGGCAATATGTCTTCCGAAGCACCGACTACTCTGCTGCTGCCCATATTTCCTATTTGCTGTCGTGACCTGAAAGAATGTTGTGGTCTGAAAGTATGGAAAGGGCTGTTTTTATTGCTGTTAGCTTGTTTGCGAATAGGTGCAAAATGATATCACCCAGTTCTGTTGGTACCAACAACTTCCGCTGGATGTAATGTTTTTTGACATGGAATTAATTTGGTTTGGTGAGTGCCCTGCAGTTGGTTTTGGAATAATCAGCAAAATATCACAATGTCCAAAATGACAGGAACGATAATTTTGTATAATTTTAGCACCACAGTTAAAGTATTGTCCTGTAAATAGTGTTACAGACCAGCCCCAGATGAGGTTCCTCAAAAGCTGTTGATCCGGGCGAGATCACTCGGTTTGTCACCATCCAGCTGGGATACCCCCAAAATTGTCATAAACCCGGGTGAGGAAGGATGACTGGCTCTGTGTCTTTATTCAACCCACCCTCTGCTGGTAGCAACAAAGGTTTAACCGAATGAGGTTCCCTTTCCCTTGGATACCTTTTCCAAACCCAATAGTTATGTTTAAGAAGGAACTAATTTAACCAGGCTTTCTTGAGTTAAGACAGAGTAAGTTTATTAACTACTAAAAAGATCAGGAGAACTGTTAAGACACATGCACCTACATTCATACGGATTAGAAGTAAGAATTGAGTCAAGTAAGAAGCAAATATAAGTAAAACGTTACATGGAACAGTCCTTGAGGTGCGAGGAGTAAATGATGAGTGTTACAGATTGATTCCAGTATAGTTGACTTCTGCAGGTTAATAGCTGATTCTTTGATCCAGGAGCTCTGTAGTCACTCTAACCTTAATGTAACAAACCCTGAAGTTGCGGTTTAATTCACAGCTCTGTCTCAGACCATCTTCCTCAGACCCTCTCCTTCAGAAGTTAGTTGACATGGTTCGAAATTCCCCTTTTCTACACTCCTCTTTTCACAGTTAGAAATCCCATAATATGATGCACCTTGTTCATTCAGGTGTAACCAGATCTCTAAGGGCAATCTGAGTGACCGCTTTTCTGAATAATAGATTTCGCTTTATCCCTGTGGAGTTTTAAGCTTTTTAAAATTTTTTTTTCAAATAATTTCTTTAATAAGATAATTTTTCAACTTTTAGCTTCACCCCGTACGTGTGTGCCAATCTTTATTATGCATTACATAACATTTTTGAAATGTGATTTAATGTCAGGGCATTCTATTTCCTTGTTGACTGTCTGTGAAAATTCTTTAATATGATTAGCTGCTAGGACATTTTGACGATGGCATTGCATCTCCATGTTGAGGCTCCCTCTGGAGATTGCTAGCAAGAATTTCTTCGAGGTCAGCGATGAGTGCCCATGCTTCAATGTTGACTGCAAAATACAGGCCAATATGTCAAGCAGAATAGTGAACATTGGTTGGTTTATGTACTACTGTTGGCCTGACAATCAGGCCAGATCTCACTTTCACCTAACATTCACCACTGAACTGCACTTGGAATCAGAAGTCCAAGCAGATTGTCTTTTTCCCCACTTGCCCTCGTTAGCCAAGGGCACTGAGGTAAATTGTACTGCAGCGATCAAAATGCTGGCTAAGATTTGCCTAATCCAGTACAGTGCAGAATTCAAAGCTGAGACATTTGAAACACAATCTAATGGAAAGGTTTCTCAGTGTCATTTGTGGCAGGTTTTGCTCGGTGTTTCATGCCGGTTCTGCCAACGAGTTCCCCACCGCTATCTCACGACACGTAGTCACTTTTTGGGGCCCTGGGGAGTTTGTCACCGGTTTAGCCCACACTTAGGATTTTTTTCATCACCGGGAGCTGAACTCGGAGCTGGGCCGCCATTTTGAAAGGGTGCCCCGATCTCTAAGTGAGCTTGTGGGTCCCCCACACACCAGACCCATGGGCAAAACCCACAACCCCCCCCCCCCAAGTGAGGGCATCCCGCTTTGCGGTCCCTGGGGGAACCCTTCAGTTCCCCACTATTCCAGGACCCCCATCTGTCAACCCCCCCCAACCTCCCAAAGGCCCCTTGTTACCTGCCCTGCACCCACCTCACCCTCCATAACCCCCCCCACTCCACCCTCCTTTCATCATTCTGAATTCTCCCTCTGTGTACACAAACAGGCGCCTGAGTGTGGCGACCAGGGAATTTTCACAGTAACTTCATTGCAGTGTTAATGTAAGCCTACTTGTGGCAATAATAAAGATTATTATTGTTATTATAATGGGCATGGTCCCCCTCGGGTTCTGACCTTTGGCAGTGCCAGACTGGCACCTGGGCACCTTTCACTGGCACCCTAGCAGTGCTCCTGCCAGCTTGGCAGTGCCAATGTGCCGGTTGGGCAGTGCCAACATGCCCACCTTCCAGGGCAGAGGGCCAGATGCCACCCTGCTCTACCCCTGACCACCAGGGGCCTCCGATGGCCTGGAAGACGTATGTGTGGACCAATACTAAAAGGCGCCCAGCCTTTGGGGAGGCTGTTAGATGCAAGGCAGCCGGTAGATCCCAGGTGAGTAGGCCCTGGTAGTTTGAAGGCCTGCTTACGCAAGTGTGGCTTGGTCACACCTATTGTGGACGGGTTCCTGTTCTCGACGTCTCACGTGACTTGGGTAGATCCCGCAAGGTGTATTGGCTGCCAGGAAGCCCGTGGGAGGCTTCACCCAGCATCTACCAGCTGCGTTGTGCTCTCATTTGAGCCTGATGTGGCAGGTAGAGATCACCCTTGGTCTTTATTGCTTGCTGCTACACTCTACACTTTTACCTGTTGACCACTAAGGAGGCTTCAAACTGGGGAATTGGTAGCAATGTGGCGTTGGTGGGGTGTATGAATTGCCTTGTGAAGTGAAACTGAACATTCACAGTTTCTCTTATATTGACAATTTGAATAGATACGACCAGTGGCCCTAAGTTCAATTGTATGCATCATACAATTGAAGAAACCTTAAAAACAAATGAGGTGTTCTTGCTTGTTGTGGTATGGAGTAGTTTGCCTTGAGTGTCATGAGCACTGATGACATTGTTTCGGTAAAAAATAGTCCACTGAAGCTCATCGCTCTCAAATTGCATTGATTTAAAAAAAAAGATCTTTGCAAAAAGGCATATAGGCAGTTGCACATCCTTGAATTTCATTGCTCCACCTTTGGCAGCTTTGACTCGGCCCAAAGATCTTGGGCGGGATTCTCCGTTGGTTGAAACCAAAATTGTGAAATGCGATTGGACGGAAAATAGGTTCCAATGCTATTTGATGCCAAATCGCAATTCTCCGTTACCTCAACAGCAGCGTCAATGTGTTACGAAATGCACGCACAGTAAACAGCGTTTGCATATCATTAGCGAACCCCAGGGCCTTGGTGACGGCGAGGTTCACTTGTGCTTTTAAAAATCGTGAAACCATTAGGGGGTTAATTAATGGTGGGACCTGTTGGGGAGGGAGGTGGTATTTACACTGTTTATATTTACATGTACATTGTTTATTTTGCTGCTGTTACAATGCCAAAAATACCTCAATAAAATGTTTATTTAAAAATAAATTGTGAAACCAGCGTCGTGGCTGCTGAGGGAGAGCGAGGGGGTACGGATAGTGCCCAAGGTCGCCATTGTTTGTTGACAGTTGTGCCGCTGCCGGGGGGCTTCTGCCACGGCCGGGGGGAGTAGCGAGGGTGGGCTGTGGGGTCGGGGTGAACGGGCACGGAACACCATTGCCGCAGCCGGCAAGACAGCCATGCAGCTCCACACGCTGCTGACAGCCGACTGTGAACTTAGGGCCACGGGTCGTATAGGTATTCCACCAGGCCACCCCCCTAGGGCCCTCTGGCCCCAGCCGACCCATCAGTGGGATGGGCGCGCTCCAGCACAACCAGTGTCATCTAGTTGGCTGGGATGGGTATGTGTGGAGATTGTAATGTGTATATGCGACTGCAGCTTGTCAGCCTCCCGAGTGTCCGTCACGGACCCGGCGAATCCCACACTGGTTTTCATTGGAATTCGATCAGTACTAGCCCCTCCACAGTTGCTGAATCAATCCAGGTTCGGCACCAGTTTTGCTGTCGTGAAAGTCCAGGAATCCTGCGTCGGCGTCAACACTGAGTGTCAGAAAGGAGAATCCGCCCATGGAATTTCCTCATTGAACCTCCTCTTTTGAGATGCTACTTAAAACCCACTTCTTTGACTCAGCTTTTGTCTCTTGTCCTAATATCTCTTTATGTGTGTGGGCAGTGTAAAGCTTTATTTGATAGTGCTATTGTGAAGCCTCTTCGGATACTTCACGGCATTAAAGGTTCTATAATACTCATCATCACATCCTGCTGCACTCTGGGGGGGAAAAGATGCCTGTCTCCCAAAATGGTGCCAACATTAGACATCATCGGCACGGTAGCACAGTGATTAGCAGTGTTGCTTCACAGTGCCAGGGACCCGAGTTTGATTCCCGGCTTGGGTCACTGTCTGTGCGGAGTCTGCACGTTCTCCCCGTGACTGCGTGGGTTTCCCACGGGTGCTCCGGTTTCCTCCCACAAGTCCCGAAAGACGTGTTTGTTAGATGAATTGGACATTTGAATTCTCCCTCAGTGTACCCGAACAGGCGACTAGGGGCTTTTCACAGTAACTTCACTGCAGTGTTAATGTGAGCCTACTTTTGACACAAATAAAGATTATTATTACTATGAGCAGCCCATTCATTTCATGCCAGCTTAATCCTCTATTAAGTGGGTTTTAATCAAAACACCAATAGTTAAGTCCGCAGATTTCTGAGTGCATAGCAAAATTCCCAGAGGAAACAGAGACTGGGAACAATGCTGCTAGTTATGATGTAGTGTGGGTGGGATCGAGGAATACACACTTGGTTCAGATTTTATTTTATTATCTGTAACTAATGCTGTCAGTTTATGAAATGATTGCTAGAAGTTTTACAAGCTTTACTGATCACTAAGTGTTTGGTGACATGCATTTCCTGCAAACCTTCTGCAAAGTGGTAGCAAAGGCAAATCTATTCACTGTGCAGCCAGAGGACAGGAAATCTGGGATCAGAGAGAAAGGTTTAAATATAGATTCATCCTGAAGGGAGGCAGCTGCTGGAATGGAAGGGGGTGGTGGTGCGGTTGGGAAGAGGGGAGGAAGGGAATTTTGTTTTTCCCAGTGTGTGAAGTTGTACTGCTGAAGGTGATTTCTGACTGTTGGGCATTGGGGTATTTGCTGTCTGCACACAAGTGAAATATTCCCAGAATTGGCTTGTAGAGTTGTGCACAGCTCCGCAAATATTACAAAAAAGGAATTCTCAGGACATGGACATTGCTGGCATTTACTGCCCTTCCTTCATTGCCCTTGGAGACCTGGTGCTGAGCTACCGTCTTGAACTGCTGCAGTTGATGCGGTGATGGGACTGCCCCAATGCTGTTTGGGACTATTTCAACCTTGTGATGGTGAAGAGTCACAGACACATTAAAAGGTATTTCCCCGAAGTCGCCTGTGAACAATGTATGTATGTAAGTTTGTGTGTGTGTGCATATATTTTACCCTTGGAGTGAATAATTCAATAAAAAATAACTCATCAGTGAAGCCTTTTTACCTAAAAGGAAGAAAGGGTAGTTTATTTCACACTATTACTCTGGACGTTACTTAAGTCGAGATTAAGTTACTGACAAAGGATAAGTTACAGCTGAAAATAAAAAGGGTCTGGATCCTCCGTTTCTGAGACTAAGTGTTGATGCCAGCACAGAATTCGTGGAGTTCCACGACAGCAAATCTTGCACAGCACCTGGACCGATTCTGCTACTGCTGAGGGGCTAGCACCGGCGCCATGTGGAACACAATCGATTCCAATGAGAAACGATACAGAATTTGCCAGTTCGCGATTGACACTGAGGAGGTTGACAGGCTGCAGCCACATAGTCAAACTTCACTTCCCACACACGCCACCCCAGCCAACAAGATAGCAACAAGGAGAGCATTCCGCGGTTCATCAACGCCGAGTTGGATGCGGTGGAGGAGAGGCGAATGATCCTGTACCCCGGCCCGGGAAGGAGGCTGCCAGCTACCACTGTTCACCGAGCCTGGGCGCATGTGGCAGAGGCTGTCAGCATCGTGGGTACCACCGTCCAGACCGGCCAGCAATGCCAGAAAAAACTGCACAACCTCCTCAGGGTGAGTAGGCAACACTGTGCCCCTGGCACCAACCCCTGTCCCACATACTCGTAACCCTATCCCCCCCCAACCTGGAGGGCAGCCAAACCCCCACCTTGTACCACATGCCAGTGCCCATACCGGCTGATGTGGCCGGGTGCCCTGGCCACTGAGGCCACCAGCTACCCACCCTCTGGGTTCTATGTGTCGGACGGTGTAACATTGTCGCTTTCTGTTTGCGCCCCAGGGATTCGATTCGACGGTGTGATGAAATGGCCAGCTCACATGCTCACATCTAGGTGGACGGTGGAAAGTGCTTCCGTGGGCAGGAGTCAGATGTTGTCAAATGATGTGGAGCACCAGAGCTCATCACAGAGTGAGTTGTCATCATCCTCCATCCCATGGACCAGACTCGGTGTTACTGCCAACCCAGGGCCCGCACCCAGTAGTGCGGCAGGTATGTATCACGGAGGGGGTTGCAGGGGAAGTGGGTGGGGGTGGGATGCGGTGTCCCCGCCCACCCTCCCCCAGTTGGTAAACCAGGAGGTAATCAGTGCGCGTTGGCCATGGCGCACACGTCATGCAGCCTCCCATGCCTGCCTGGGCTTCATGTCCTGACCTTCCTCCCCCTCCCAGTATCCTCCTCGTCGGACGAGGTTTGGCATTCTTCCTCCTCCTCCAGCACATCGCACCTCTGCTGCGCAATGTTGTGGAGGATGCAGCAGGTTGCCACGATGCGGGCGACCTTCTCAGCATCATACTGGAGGGTCCCTCCAGAGTGGTCCAGGCACCTGAACCGCATCTTCAGGAGGCCGAAGCACCACTCGATCACACCTCTGGTTGCTCTATGGGTGTCGTTGTAGCGGGTCTCCACGTCTGTCTGTGGCCTCTGGATAGGCATCATCAGCCACCAACGCAGTGGATAACCCCGGTCGCCCAGGAGCCCACCACCCAGCCGGGGGAGGGTGTCTCGAACATGTCAAGAATCGTCGAATGTGCCAGGATGAAGATGTCATGCACGTCTGCGCCCAATACCCGGGCAATGTGCGTGATGCGCAGCTGATGGTCACATATCTGCTGCACGTTCATCGAGTGGAACCCCCTTCAGTTGGTGTAAAACAGCCTGTCACCTGCAGGAGCTGGTAGGGGGACATGTATCCCGGAACCCCTTGGACCCAGGGTATTCCGTCGTTGGCGGCGAACCCCACTACCTGGGCAACCTAGTGGGCGTGGTCCACATTGAAGTGGATCTATTTAGCCGCCTGGGCATATCGGGCGTCCGTGATGACACGGATGCACCTGTGCACCGAGGGCTGTGAGGTCCCGGACAGGTCCCCACTCGGTACCTGGAAGGACCCCATCGCATAAATGTTCAGGCCGATCATCACCTTGACGGCCATCAGGAGCGAGTGTCCTCCCCCAAAATTTACGCGATGTTAGGTGTGCCATGATCTGGCAGATATGCCTTACTGTCTCCCTACTCAGCCGGAGTCTTCAACGGCATGCCTGGTCCGCAGGTCTTCGAATGACAGACGCTGCCGATACACACGAGACCTCATGCTGTGCCTCCTTGGCACCTCCTCCTCCTCGGCCTGTTGGACAATCGTCTCTCTATCCTAGGCGGTTGCCTCCTGTCCCTCTGTGGCATGCTCTGCTGCTGCCCACTCCGCTGCTGCCCGCTCGGCTGCTGCCCGCTCCGCTGCTGCAGCTTCCTCCTCCTTGAGCAGCGCCAGCTCGTACAGCCGCAGTGCATCCCCCTGGGCTCCGGTGACTAGCAGGAAGGCCACCATTGCTAATTGAATTCCAATATCCGTTGTCTGCAGGGGATGAAGGGCCAACATGGTAGCATGGTGCGTGTCCCCAGGTCCATTGGACTACATGGTGGCTCCGCTTGGCACTACGAGTTCTGCCCCACATGTCCCCATCCCCGCATCCCTGGCCCACCAGTGGCTGGCACCGTGGGGGCCTCTGGCTCTAGCGCCTGTCCCTGATGCCAGGGGTACCGTCGGCTGGCACTGCCCTTGCCAGCAGTACGCTCTGCGGCCCCCACCCGGTGCCCTGATAGTGGCTATAGTGGACCACCTGATGCCCCGCCGGTGGGTAGCGCCCGTTTGGGTGGTGGAGGGTATGGCGGAGGGTGGTGTGAGTGGTGGTGTGGGGGAGGGGGGGAGGGGGAGCATAGGACCAGTGTCACTCTGCAGAACCAGTTCAAAGGTGGGTGGCCAGTGGGTTGCGCAGCAAGACGGCTGCCTTGCAGGCCGCGGCAATGGCGTCCGTGCCTGGACACGGCCCCAGCCCCCTGGGGTGTCGAACTGGCACTACAGTCTGTGCCCTGGTCACCCTCCTCCACCCACAGCCTTGGCAGGACCCCTCTCACTCCAGCCAGCCTGGCCAGTGTCCGGCCCGGCAGCCCACGGTCGCGCCTCTCTGTGACCTACCTCTTCTCTCTCCCTCATCATCCACGACGCTGGTTTCATAAAAGCACAAGTGAACCGCGCCGTTGGGAACTCGGCCCATTGGAGGCAGAGAATTGCGGAGGCTCTGGAGAATACCAGATCCTCCCCACTAATGACATGCAAACGGTGTTTATTGTACATGCGTTCCGGACTGTATTGACGCCGCTGTCGAGGTGACGGAAAATTGTGATTTGGCATCATATCGGCACCTGCCGCAATTTTGGCGTCGGAACCTATTCACCACCCAATCCCAGTGTCAACCAACAGGTAAGATTACTTCTAAACTTGAATCAAGTTCAGTGTGTATTGTACTAAGCCTGGAAGATTTTGAAGTCCAAATGTTGTGTTGTCTGAAGTGAAGATTTTGAGCTTATTGGATTGTCTCTGCAACTGTGACGGTCTCCGCTGTTGAATTAGAGGTTGCTCGAACAGGTAAATGTGGTAGTTGTAATCGGTTTTACAGGGAGGTGCAAAGGTTCCTTTCTTCCCTGGTTCTGCTGGCGCGACACTTCCAAAGCTGCCCAGTTACCTACAGCAGACCATGAGCTGTTTCTGGATGTCTCTCCCTGGACTAAAGCTCTTGTCTGCTATCATGTAACCTGTAAAATTTTGCCGAGCCATTTTGCATACAAGGAAAGTAGTAATTTCATTGAAATTATCCAAAGTCTTTGTGCCCCCAGAGTGATCAAGAGGTTCAAGGTTGTTCGCATCTTACAGTGGCTTATCAGATGCGCGTCGAATAAAAACTATCAAGTCAGTGAGTTTCTGTGTACACTTTTTGAATACTCATCGCATTTTAAATGTATATGCCTGAGGAATGCATTCTTGTTTCCTCGGGAGGGAAGAGAAAGATGGTTGAAATTTACAATTCCCTCTGTAACCTGGAGCTGTTTTGAGAACAGTCTTCAAATGTGACCTTCGGATCAGCTTTTCTAAAAAAAATAAAAAAATTTTGATATCATAACTCAGCAAATAGAAGGAATGATAATTTAAGTCCAAGTTGAGGTATGACTTGGAGTTGGGTTTCTAGGTAGTAGATACCACAAGACAATTACTGTGTCAAACTGCATTGGACTCTGAAGCACAGACCAGTTCAGTTGTACTTGTTTAGTGAGACTGTACTGTTAGTAATGATCTACAGTCAGATTAGCTCTGTCAGTTGATTGGCTGCAGGGCTGAAATACCCACAACAGTTTGTACCAAGAACCCTGAAGACACTGCATGAGTAGAATCTGTTAGGTTTTGGGTTTCTTTTTAACAAATATAAAACTCCCTGTTTTATGCAAATAGTTTTGTATTGTTTAATAAGGTTTCAGCCATCAGCAGTCTTTCCTCTGAGTCAAAAGTTTGTGGATTCAAGTCCCAACCCAAATTAAAACCGCAAAATCTTTTAGTTACAGCAACCTTTAGTGCAAAAAAAATAAAGACGGGATTAAACTTGGTATGTGACCCTATGAACTTATGAACTTCATGAAGATAAAAAAAAAGCATAGGTACCTTCTGTAGTAGGACAGAGAGTGAAATGTACAACTGAATAAACTGTTCTGGGGCTAGAAAACGTTTTAGTAGTATTGTTTAGCATGTTTTAAAATATATATTTCTAGTTTTAATTCCTTTAATTCAGCATGTTTCAGCTCGGAGAGAACTCAATCTGGTTGGCAGAAAGAAGGAATAAATGGTCTTTTTCAAATGGCAGGCAGCAAGTAACTAGTGTGGTATCTCAGGGATCAGTGCTAGGACCCGAGATATTCACAATATATATATTAATGATTTAGATGAGGGAACAAAATGTAATATCTCCAAATTTGCAAAAGCTGGGTGCGAGGGTGAGATGTGAGGAGGATGGAGAAATGCTTCAGTGGTGGTGGGGGGGTGGTCTGGAGTGACACCTATACGACCCGTGGCCCTAAGTTTACAGTGGGCTGTCAGCGGCGTGCGCAGCGGCATGGCGGCCTTGCCACCTACGACAATGGTATTCCGTGCCCATCCACCCCAGCCCTGGCAGAAGCCTCCCAGCCAGAGGCACAACTGTCAGAAAACTGTGGTGATGCTGCCAACTTTCCGTGCCCCCCCCTCTCTCCCCCTCAGCAGCATAGGTGCCGGTTTCACGATTTTTAAAAGCACAAGTGAACTCGGGAACCCGGCCCATCAGAGGCGGAGAATCGTGGAGGCCCTGGAGAATACCGGGTCAGGTCCACTAATGATTTTCAAATGGTGTTTACTGTACGTGCGTTCTGGATCGTATTGATGTAGCAGTCGGGTGTCGGAGAATTGTGATTTGGTGTCAAATAGCCCTTCATGCACTATATATCAGCCTGACATAAATTTGTGTTGTCATTGCAATCCAGAGGCCCAGGATAATGCTCTCGGGGCAGGGGTTCAAATGACACCACGGCAGCTGGTGGAATTTAAATTCAATTAATAAATCTGGATTATAAAGTTATCCTCAACAATGGTGTCATGGGAGCGGCCCTTTAAGGAATGTTTTTGTCTTATCACGTGGCTTCAATGATGTCACTGTGTGGGTGGAACTGGGCTGTGGCTCTGGGTTTTTACTTTCGCTTTCGAGTTTTACCAGGTTTTGTTCTGCACAGGTTGAAAGAAGGTTTTTTTTCTCCATCTGCCTTTTAAAAGCTGTTTCCAGACCGCTTGATAACTTGAAAAGAAATAATTGTTTTCCGGAAGAAATTCAAACCTGCTGTTTTGGAAAGGACACAAGAGCATCCAAACAAGGTCATGAGTCGCGGCGGGTCCTTGAACTTGGCTGGTTGATATGCTGCAATTGGTCTCACACAGGCTGGTCCAAAAGAGGCCGATCCCTAGTGCGCAGGACTTCTTATCCTTCTCTTTCGCGCCATAACTCCAGCTCCAATGGATCGATAGGGTTTTGATCGCTCTCATTGATCCTGGCCAATTAAGGGGCGGATACCTCGGTGGCTGGGTGGGTCCCAGCTGTCATTGTTCCAGGCACGTAGGCCTTTCCAAATAAGGGGAAGTGGCGCCGGTTAATCTGCTACTGCTGTAGTTCCTTGATTCAAACTCTATTGTCCTGGGGGAAATGGTGATTGACGTTTAATGGATGCAAGTTTCGGTCAGGTCTGGCTTCCTTGCACAATACACAGAGGCTGTGCACTTGTCTGTGTCCAAGTTGACCACAATTCCCATGGTCCTTTGCAGGTGGCCATTTTAGATGGCTACATTCCGTCCTCTTGATCCTGAACGTGAAGCGTGGTGGATCACAGTATTGATCCCATATCTGTCTTTTTGGTTTGGTCACCCTTTAGGTCAGTAAAGGTCCTACTCTGCTCTGTTCTAAAGTTATTGCACAATCTTACCTAATTCATTATTACATACATTAATTAAATCAATTCACTACTAATAGCTATTTCATTCCTAAAATTGGATTCATATAAAATATTTTAAATTAAATTCATATAAAACAATTGGTTTCTAACTAAACTTTCTAAACTATACTCATGCTGCTGCTTCTACATAAAGAACTTAGTTACAACATAAACATTTTAAAACAGCAGCACCACATTCCTTCTTATCCTATTTCATCAGTACAGAGGCACAAATGGCATATTTTAGCAGCAGTTGTTACAGTTGATTGTAAGTAATACATTCTTATGACAGCTTTATTGAATTCCAAAGAAGGGGGCTTGAACTGTGTATATAGGAGGCGGGAGGCTTATAGGGGGGCGGGAGGCTTTTGCCTTCCATTTACGGAGTCGGAGTGTGAGGGCGACTATGTGTATTATTGCAATCAGGAGGAGGGACTCTACTATGTATGAGAGTGGGTTCCATATTGTAATGTGTTCCCACCAAGTGGGGGTTTTGGTCTCGATCTCTAACAGTTGCTGGGTGGTATCCTGACTGGAGGTGGTCTGTTGTGTGGTGGCATTTGGGACTGGCTTATGTCCTACTTTAATTATGTGTATTACCAAGTTACCTTTAGCGGGTGTCCCGGGGCAACTTTATCCGATTTCTAATGTACCTGTACTTGTCTTTAAACATCCAATTTCGGGGCACCCTTCATTAGTAAGTTCCCACGAATCTCCTTTCCCGGTTGTGCTGATGTAACATTCTGATGCGGTCCCGTTGGGCTCTCGATACATGGTTCTTTGGTTAATACACCCAAGTAGGATGCTTCTGTTGGGCTTGATCCAAAATGTCCCGTCCTCGTATTCCCCTGCAGCTGAGGGTTTATACCACAAGCCGCCGGGCTGTGGAGAGTCTTTGGTGTTTTGCGCTCGGGAATCCGGTAAGTCCAGCACTTATCCATGTGAGGAATATGCATCCTGGATTCATCCTGCGGTGTATCTGTTCTCCATGTAATCCTAGGGAATCAAGCATAGTACCATGTCATTATCGTTGGTTAATATTTGTGTGTATTAGTCTTTCTCTCTTAGTTCCAATTGCCCTTTAGGATTGTCACCATGTGTGACTCCCCCATTTTGTTTTGAAAAAAAAAAATTTTTTTTGAGAGGTACTAATTCAAGTGCTGCAATGCAATCGTTCAAGTGTCTCACAGCTTGTGTGGTCGATGCTAGGAGTGGGCGGATGCTTTCTTCGACCAGTCTCCATCTTTACTAACAACCAGCTTCCCCGAACAGGCGCCGGAATGTGGCGACTCGGGGCTTTTCGCAGTTACATCATTGGAGCCTACTTGTGACAATAAGCGATTTTCATTTCATTTCATTTCACCAATGAGGTTGAGGCTTTGCTTAACCAGCCAAATTTTATAGCGTCCAGTTTCATTCTTCGTCCCAGGGGCTAGAGGTAGCAGAAGTGATCACAACCATTGTGTTTTTAAGTGTAAATAGCATGTGGAAGCAACCCGAAGGGGTCTAAAGAAAGGTGAAAGAAGTAAGGGTTTAGAGTATGGAGCAAAAGGAAGATTCAAGACCTGCCCAGGTCATTGTAGCGTGTAGTAAACCATTCCAGGGAGCATGAAGGGAACATGAGGTGCGTGTGGGCCGCTGAGGGACAAGAATGGGTGGGATCCCCGTGTAGGGTGGGGGTTAGTGCCGTTACTCCCTACCTGGGTGACCAAAATGAGCGGAAAGAATTTATAGTCATGTGAGATCCAACATGTGTGCAGTTAACGGCCATTGGTCAGTAGACCGCGTCTGTGATTCTGTGAGAAGAGTAACTATGACTGTATAAAGAAATCGGATGTCAGGCCAACATCAATTAAAACTATGTATTGAAAAGGAAGATAAGGTAGAAAAGAAGAAGACGGGCAGGCTCCATCAGAAATTTGGACACCTTAATTCTTAGCCGGTGTCCGTTCTCATCACCTGGACAACTCAGATATTTGCGTGCAGCAGTTGCGTTAAATCATTGCCCAAGAGGGACTCAGTGCTTTCTTCTCCTGGTTGCCAGACTCGTGTCTGCAAATTTTGGGCGTTAGTCGCGTAGGCATGCGGATGGTCTGATTCGTTATGTCTTACCAACCTGCAGGAATTGTCATGGTGCCAAAAAGGAGTTGCGGGATAGTGGCGTGATGGGGGGTGGTCGGGAACTGGTGAACTGGAATTGGAGGCAGTGTTGCTGGGGGTGAGCAGAGGATTAGTCGGTGTGTGGGGACGGTCGTGGAAGGGGTCGAAGAGATTCATAACGTTGTTCCGGGGGCTAGGGTGGCAGATGGTGGAGAGATCACGCCAGTTGTCAGGGATGTCAGTCAATTCCGGGAGGCTCTCATCAGACTTACGTGCGAGGTTGAAACAGGTGACTATGGGCGGAGTAGAGGGATAGATGTCGTCATGAGGGGGGCAGGATTGGGGTGTCGTCGGGCTGAATCGTCAATGGGCAGAGCGTGATCCTCTCCCATTGCCAAGGTTAAGTGGTGGGCGTGGGGATTTAAGTGGGGATTCTCCACTGCACCGGCAGTGCACCCATGCCCAGGAATTTCCCGAAGGCGTGGGGCTGCTCACAATGGGGAAACCCCATTGGCTGGTTAGAACATAGAACATAGAACATGACAGCGCAGTACAGGCCCTTCGGCCCTCAATGTTGCGCCGACCTGTGAAACCACTCTAAAGCCCATTTACACTATTCCCTTATCGTCCATATGTCTATCCAATGACCATTTGAATACCCTTAGTGTTGGCGAGTCCACTACTGTTGCAGGCAGGGCATTCCACACCCTTACTACTCTCTGAGTAAAGAACCTACCTCTGACGTCTGTCTTATATCTATCTCTCCTCAATTTAAAGCTATGTCCCCTCGTACTAGACATCACCATCCGAGGAAAAAGGCTCTCACTGTCCACCCTATCCAATCCTCTGATCGTCTTGTATGCCTCAATTAAGTCACCTCTTAACCTTCTTCTCTCTTAACGAAAACAGCCTCAAGTCCCTCAGCCTTTCCTCATAAGATCTTCCCTCCATACCAGGCAACATTCTGGTAAATCTCCTCTGCACCCTTTCCAATGCTTCCACATCCTTCCTATAATGCGGCGACCAGAATTGCACGCAATACTCCAAATGCGGCCGCACCAGAGTTTTGTACAGCTGCAACATGACCTCATGGCTCCGAAACTCAATCCCTCTACCAATAAAAGCTAACACATCGTATGCCTTCTTAACAACACTCTCAACCTGGGTGGCAACTTTCAGGGATCTATGTACATGGGCACCGAGATCTCTCTGCTCAGGTGCAGGTGAGGCAGCCACGACCGGGGGATCCCTCCCGATCAGTGGTGGTCAGGTTCCACAGGTTCATGGATAAGGAGTGTGTCCTTCAGTGGACAAAGAGCACAAAGAGCTGTACATGGAACAACAATGTCCTGCGCATCTACCAGGACCCGAGTCAGGAGGTAGCCAGGCGACGAGCAGCCTTTAAACGAATTAAAGAGATTTTGTTCAAAAAGCATGTGAAGTTCGGTCTGCTCTTCCCGGCGCGTCTTTGGGTCACGCATCAGAGCCAGCATTACTACTTTGTGGACCCCGATGAGGCGATGGAGTTCGCAAAGGATCAGGGACTGGTGCCGAACTGAGAACCCACAGACTCAAGCCAGAGTCTGAGTATTATTATTTACGTGACTTCTATTTTTCTTGGACTGACTTCCTACTTTTTGCTGCTTCACAGGTACTTGGGGCGAGCCCAAGAAGGGTTGTGGTTGACTGGCGGGGGGGGGGGGGGGGGCAGGGCAGGGCAGGGCAGGTGCCCTCCAACCAGGCTGATCACCTGGAATGTCAGAGGACTAAACGGGCCGGTCAAGAGGGCGTGTGTGTTCGCGCATCTGCGGCCTCTTAAGGCAGACGTAATCATGCTGCAGGAGACACATCTGAAAGTGACTGACCAGTCCAGTCCAGACCAGACTAAGGAAGGGCTGGATTAGCCAGGTCTTCCATTCGGGCTTAGACTCCAAGTCCAGGGGGGTGGCAATCATGATCAATAAATGGGTTCAATTTGAGGCGAAGGGCACAATTGCAGACGGAGGTGGTAGATTTCTTATGGTCCGTGGTATGCTTGAGGGGGTGAGGGTATATGCTCCAAATTGGGACGATGCTGACTTCATTAAAAGGTTGCTGGGGAAAATCCCAGACTTAGACTCACGCAAGCTGATCATGGGTGGGGACTTCAACACGGTCCTCGACCCCGGACTAGACCGGTCATGCTCCAGAACGGGTAGGCTCCCAGCGATGGCGAGGGAACTGAGGGGGTTCATGGAGCAGATGGAGAGGGTAGACCCATGGAGAGCCAGACGGCCAACGGGAAGGGAATATTCGTTCTACTCGCATGTTCACAAAGTATATTCTAGAATCGATTTCTTCATCATGAGCAGGGACTGTGTAGGCGGGGTAACAAATACGGAGTACTCGGCGATCACCATCTCGGATCATGCCCCACACTGGGTTGGCCTGCAGGTCTGCAAAGTGAGTTACCAACGCCCGCAATGGAGGTTAGACGTAGGATTGCTAGCAGATGAGGGGGTGTGCGAGAGATTGCAGAAGTGCATGCAGAACTACCTGCAGGTTAATGACACAGAGGAAGTTTCAGCAGCCATCCTGTGGGAGGCGCTGAAGGCGGTGGTAAGGGGGGCGTTGATTTCAATCCGGGCCCACAGAGATAGAACGGACAGAGCGGAAATGGACAGACTGGTCAAGGAGATTCACCGGACAGACAGGGAATACGCAGAAGCCCCGAGGGAGGACCTACTTAGAGATAGACGGAGACTGCAGGCCGAGTTGGGAGTGTTGTCCACGAGCAAAGCAGTGGAACAACTCAGGAAGGCAAAGGGTGTGGTCTATGAGCATGGTGAGGAAGCTAGTAGAATGCTTGCGCAGCAACTCAGGAGGAAGTAGGCGGCCAGAGAAATAGGCAGGGTAGTGGACGGTCTGGGGAATAGAGTGGATGACCCGCCAGGACTGAACAGGGTGTTTTGGGAGTTTTACAGCAAGCTCTACACCTCGGAACCCCCTGGGGAGCCGGAGGAGATGAAGTTTCTTAGACGGACTGACCTTCCCAAAAATGGGTAGGGGGTTGGTAGACGGACTGGGGGCCCGATCAGAGCTGAGTAAATACTGGGGGGCTTGAAGGCCATGCAGTCAGGTAAATCCCCGGGGCCGGATGGATACCCAGTGGAGTTCTACAAAAGGTTCTCGGAGATAGTGGGGCCAGTGCTGACTAGGGTATTTAACGAGGCGAGGGACAGAGGGATTCTACCCCCAACGATGTCACAGGCTACCATCTCGCTGATATTAAAACAGGATAAAGACCCGGAAGCGTGTGGGTCATACAGACCGATCTCCCTGATCAACGTCGATGCCAAGCTCCTGGCTAAGTCTTGACGCTTAGAATTGAGGACTGTGTCCCGGACCGGGTGATCGGGGAAGACCAAACAGGGTTTATTAAAGGCAGACAGCTGGTAGCCAACTTAAGAAGACTACTCAACGTGATCATGATGCCCCCGGAGGGCAGAGAGGTAGAGGCAGTGGTGGCAATGGATGCCGAGAAGGCCTTTGACCGGATGGAGTGGGACTATTTGTAGGAGGTACTCGGACGGTTCGGGTTCGGAGAGGGCTTTGTCGACTGGGTCAGACTATTGTACCAGGCCCCAAAAGCTAGCGTAAGGACGAATAGGACAACATCGGACTATTTTAGACTACACCTTGGGACGAGACAGGGATGTCCACTCTCCCCTTTGCTGTTCGCACTGGCCATACAACCTCTGGCAATTGCCCTGAGAGCTGCGAGGGGGTGGAAGGGAATGATTAGGGGAGGGGTGGAACACAGGGTCTCGCTTTAAGCGGACGACCTGCTCCTGTACCTATCAGACCCACTGGCCGGGATGGACAGTATACTGGGAATATTGAGAGAATTTGGGCGGTTTTCATGGTACAAACGGAAAATGACTAAGAGTGCGATGTTTGTAGTGCAGGAGAAGGGCCAGGAGACCAGGTTGAAGGGGCTGCCATTTAGGATGGTCGGAGAAAGTTTCCGATACTTGGGGATACAGGTGGCACGAGACTGGGACAGGCTGTACAAGTTAAATTTGACTAGAGTGGTGGAACAAATGAAGAGCGAGTTTCGGAGATGGGATGCACTCCCGCCATCACTTGCGGGGAGAGTGCAGACGATAAAGATGACAATCCTCCCAAGATTCCTGTTTATTTTTCAATGCCTCCCGATTTTCATCCCGCGGTCCTCCTTCAACAGGGTCAAGAAGATTATTATGGGCTTTGTCTGGGCGGGGAAGTCCCCGTGGGTGAAGAAAGCGATGCTTGAGAGGAATCGTAGCGAGGGGGGGGCTGGCGCTGCCGAACCTCAGCAACTACTACTGGGTGGCCAACATAGCCATGGTAAGGAGTTGGATGGTGGGTACGGGGTCTATTTGGGGGCGAATGGAGGCAGCTTCATGCAGGGGCATCAGTTTGGCAGCCCTGGTCACGGCTCCCCTACCGTTCCCGCCGGCCAGGTACTCCACCAGCCCGGTAGTGGTGGCAGCCCTGCGGATCTGGGGCCAGTGGAGGAGGCATGTAGGGGAGGTGGGAGCATCGGTCTGGTCTCCATTATGCGAAAACCACCGATTCGACCATGGACGGTGGATTTCGAGCATGGCGGCGGGCAGGGTTGAGGAGGATGGGCGATATGTTCTTGGGGGGGAGCTTCACGAGCATGAGGGCCTTGGAGGAGAAATTCGGATGAGTAAGTGGGAATGACTTTAGGTACTTCTAATGTGTGACTTCATACGCAGACAGGTCCCATCCTTCCCACACCTCCCACCAAATGGGATCCAGGATAGAGTAGTCTCTAGGGGAGAGGCAGGAGAGGGGAAAGTCTCAGATATTTACCAAGAACTCATGAAAGGGGAGGAGTCCCAGACAGAGGAACTGAAGCTCAAATGGGAGGAGGAACTCGACGAGGAGATGGAGGATGGGGTATGGGCGGAAGCCCTGAGGAGGGTAAATTCAACTGCAACATGTGCTAGGCTCAGCCTGATTCAGTTTAAGGTCATTCACCGGGCCCACATGAAGGTGGCCCGGATGAGCAAATTTTTTTGGGTGGAACACAAGTGTGCTAGATGCGCGGGAGGACCAGTGAATCACGTCCACAAGTTTTTGGCATGTCCAAAACTTAGGAGATACTGGGAGGGATTTGCGGATGTCATGTCGCAGGTACTGAAAACTAGGGTGGTGATGAGTCCAGAGGTGGCAATTTTTGGGGTCTCGGAAGACCCGGGGGTCCAGGAGGAGAATGAGGCCGACGTCTTGGCCTTTGCTTCCCTGGTAGCCCGGCAACGCATACTGCTGGCATGGAGGGGCTCAAAGCCCCCGAAGACCAAAGTATGGCTCTCGGACATGTCGAGCTTTCTTGGTCTGGAAAAAATTAACTTCGCCTTGAGAGGATCTTTATTGGGGTTCGCCCGAAGGTGGCAACCATTCATCGACTTCTTCGCGGGGAATTAAACATCAGCAGTGGGGGTGGGGGTAGATTAGAGTAGAATAGGGGGGGATAAATAGGCAGGTACTGTTTATGAGAGGGGATTGGTCATTTGCACTATGTTTTGGTTGATATTTGCACATTATTGTACACTGTAACTGTTTACAATGCCAAAAATACCTCAATAAAATTGTTTATTAAAAAAAAACTATTCCGTCCTATATTGTGAGTGTGCCCTTCCATTTATCATGGGGCTAGGCAGGTGGCGGTCAGTACCTGTTTGAGGGAGTGGTCTGCTTTCTGGGCTTGGGATAAATCTTCAATATTGGTTGGGGAAACCTGGATTGAATGCATGTGTTCGCCTTCAGGTGGTTGCCAGAAGTGACGATTGCGTGATCCTGCTTTAGCTTAGGGGTCGACCTTGCGATTACCGGGTGGAGAGGTGCAGTGATGGCTCTTTACTTTAATGATGCCATATGTGCAGCTGGTGGCTTCTTTAAGAATGTGTTTCAGTAAAGGGGCAAAGGGTAGGGGTCTTCTGTTGGCTGATACAAACCTTGAGATTCCCATAGGAGGAGGAATTCTGTTAAACAGTTGCAGACATACAAGCTGTCTGAGTGTATGTCCGCAGGCATTGGAAAGGTGTCCGGTTGATTAATTACATAAGCTATGGTTGCGAGTTCTGCTGCTTGCGAACCTAAATGGCCGGGCAATTTTAAAGAGACCTCTTTGAGGCACGATCAATTTGGCTGGAGACGAAGGTGAATCCAAACTGAGGCTTTTATAGTATCAGATGTGTGGCCTTCCACAGCAGCTGAAGAAATGGCTGCGAGATGGAGGCCTCGCATATTTATAACCCGGCTCCTGGGCGGAGCTAGCATGCAGGGGCCCAGGTGAACCTGTAGTGCAGGTTCTACCGTACAACCCCTAATATCAGAACACAGTGGTTTACCACATTCACCCCCTGTTAAAATTGAGTCCGGTGGGGGTGGTGGATAACTATATACAATTAGCAATCTTTAATATTTACAGAGCAGTAAGAAAAATGCCTCTGGTCATCCGGCGGGCCGGTCAGAGGTTCAGCGCCTTGATGGTCCTTTGAGATCGATGAAGTGGAGCCAGCGATGTTGGTGCTGTCGTGGTCTAAGTTGACTCCGGGAGTGTGCCGAAATCCTCTTCATCAACGGGGGTGGGCAGGGGGAGGATGGACGGTCCAAGGGGGGGTGATGGGGGCGGCGTGGGAGGGCACGGGGACGACGGGGGTGGTGTGAGGGTGGAACCTGCTGGTGCCAGGTCCCTGAGGGAGACGGTATCCTGGCGGCTGTCGGGGAATGCCACGTAGGCGTACTGTGGGTTTGCGTGGAGCAGGTGCACCCTTTCCACCAACGGATCCGCCTTGTGGAGCCGCACATGTTTACGGAGATGCACGGCTCCCGGAGCTGTGTGCCAAGTTGGGAGTGATACCCCGGATGTGGGCTTCCTGGGGAAGGCAAAAAGACGTTCATGCGGTGTACTGTTAGTAGCAGCGCGGAGTAATGAGCGAATGGAATGTAGTGCATCAGGGAGGACCTCTTGCTAGCGGGAGGCCGGGAGATTTCTGGACCGTAGGGCCAGCTGGACGGCCCTCCATACCGTCCCATTCTCCCTTTCTACCTGTCCGTTTCACCAGGGGTAGTAGCTCGTCGTTCTGCTGGAGGCTATACCCCTGTTGAGCAGGAACTGACGTAGCCCATCACTCATAAATGAGGATCCCCTGTCACTGTGGATGTAGGCGGGGAAGCCGAACAGAGTGAAGATAGAATTAAGAGCTTTAATGACGGTGGCAGACGTCATGTCGGGGCATGGGAAGGCAAAGGGAAACCGGGAGTATTCATCGATCACACTGAGGAAATATGTGTGTCGATCGGAGGAGGGGAAGGGGCCTTTGAAATCCACGCTAAGGCGTTCAAAGGGGCAGGAGGCCTTCACCAGGTGCGCGCGGGCCGGCTGGTAGAAGTGCGGCTTGCACTCCGCACAGACCTGGCAGTCCTTGGTGATCGTCCTTACTTCCTCGACGGAGTAGGGCAAATTTTGTGCCTCAATGAAGTGGTACAACCGAGTGACCCCTGGGTGACAAAGGCTGTCGTGCAGGTTCTGGAGTCGGTCTACCTGTGCGCTGGCATATGTACCTCGGGATAGGGCGTCTGGGGGCTCGTTGAGTTTGCCAGGGCGATACTTAATCTCGTAGTTATAGGTGGAGAGCCCGATTCTCCCCCGCAAGATTTTGTCATTTTTGATCTTGCCCCGCTGTGTGTTGTTGAACATGAAGGCTACCGACCGTTGGTCAGTGAGGAGAGTGAATCTCCTGCCGGCCAGGTAATGCCTCCAATGTCGCACAGCCTCAACGATAGCCTGGGCCTCCTTTTCGACGGATGAGTGCCGAATTTCGGAGGCATGGCGGGTGCGGGAAAAGAATGCCACGGGCCTGCCTGCCTGGTTGAGGGTGGCGGCAAGGGCGACGTCCGATGTGTCGTTTTCTACTTGGAAAGGAAGTGTTTTGTCTACAGAGTGCATTCCAGCTTTGGCAATATCAGCTCTGATCCGGGCGAAAGCCTGTTGGGCCTCGGCCATCAGGGGGAAATAAGTGGACTGTATGAGTGGGCGGGCCTTGTCCACATAGTTTGAGACCCACTGTGCGTAATACGAGAAGAACCCCAGGCAGCGTTTGAGGGCTTTGGGGCAGTGGGGGAGGGGGAGCTCCATGAGGGGACGCATGCGGTCGGGATCGGGCCCCAGAACTCCGTTCTGGACTACGTAGCCGAGGATGGCTAAGCGGTTTGTACGGAACACACACTTCTCCTTGTTATACGTGAGGTTGAGGAGCGTGGTGGTGCGGAGAAATTTAGCGAGGTTGGCGTCATGGTCCTGATGATCATGGCCGCAGATGGTCACATTGTCTATATACGGAAACGTGGCCCGCAAGCCGTACAGGTTGACCATTCGGTCCATCTCCTTTTGGAAGACCGAAACCCCATTGGTGACGCCGAAGGGGACCTAAGGAAGTGATATAGCCGGCCGTCTGCTTCGAAGGCGGTGTATGGCCGGTCCGATTTACAGATGGGGAGCTGGTGGTAAGCGGATTTCAGGTCCACCGTTGAGAAGATCCGGTACTGTGCAATCTGGTTAACCATGTCAGATATGCGTGGGAGGGGGTATGCGTCGAGCTGCGTCTACCTGTTGATGGTCTGGCTGTAGTCCACGACCATTCGTTTTTTCTTCCCAGACGTAACCACTACCACTTGAGCTCTCCAGGGGCTTTTGCTGGCCTCGATGACTCCCTCCCGAAGCAACCGCTGGACCTCGGACCTGATGAAGGCCTTATCCTGGGTGCTGTACCATCTGCTCCTGGTGGCGATGGGTTTGCAATCTGGAGTTAGATTGGCAAAGAGGGAAGGAGGATCGACCTTTAGGGTCGCGAGGCCGCACACAGTGAGGGGTTGTAAGGGTCCGCCGAATTTAAGGGTCAGGCTCTGGAGGTTGCACTGAAAGTCCAGGCCGAGGATCAGTGCAGCGCAGAGGTTAGGGAGGACGTAGAGGCGAAAACCGTGGAACTCTACGCCTTGGACTGTGAGCGTGACTGTGCAGTACCCCCGGATCGCTACACGATGGGATCCAGAGGCCAGGGAGATACTTTGATTGGTAGGGTGTACCTTAAGGGAGCAGCGCCTTACCGTATTCGGGTGTACAAAGCTCTCGGTGCTCCCGGAGTCCAGTAGGCAGGAGGTCACATGGCCGTTGACTTTCACGCTGGTGGATGCGTTGGTCAGCGTATGTGGTTGGGACTGGTCATTGCCATGGATGCGAGCCGTGGTTAATCGTCGGGTAGTGAGGCGGCCGTTGAGTTGGGGTCCTGAAACGCCGTAGGTATGTGCTGCGGGGTGGACAAGATGGCGGCGCCTGGAGGTCCTGGGGATTATAAAATGGCAGCGCCCATGGAACGCACGTTTCGGGGGTGGAGCAAGATGGCAGCACCTATGAAACGCACGTGTTGTGCGGGGGAGAAGATGGCGACGCCCATTGCTCACACATAGCCTGGGGAGGAGAGGAGGATAGCGGCGCCCATTGTCCGTGACCGGGGGAGGTGGGGGCAACCGCGGCCGCTGAGCGGACCTGGCACACCGCTGTGTAGTGGCCCTTCTTCCCACAGGCCTTACAAAGGGCAGCGCGGGCCGGGCAGCGTTGGCGGGGGTGTCTTTGCTGGCCGCAAAAATAGCATCGGGGCCCCCCGGAAATCACTGGCTGGCGCGTAGATCAGGCGTATTGGGTGGGTAGCACCCCCACTGGGGCGGCTGCCTGTGGGACCCATGAGGCGCAGGAGGAGTGGGCCTCCTGGTTGGGGGCGGAGGAGTTTACATTGCGCAGGGCGACCGTCATGGAAAGCGCTCGTGTTTTAGTCTCTGCGAGGTCGCACATGGGCCCTTCTAGGAGCCGCTGCCTGAAAACATCAGACCCAATCCCAGTTACAAAAGCGTCCCGCATAAGGAGATCTGAGTGCTCCTTAGCTGTAACGTCCTGGCAGTCACAGTCCCGAATTAGTGGGATCAGGGCCCTCCAGAAGTCCTCGATTGACTCACCAGGTAGTTGAGTACGCATTGCGAGCACGTGTCTGGCGAAGAGCGTGTTCGTCTTCTGCTCATAATTTTCTTTGAGTTGATGGCATCAGCGTAATTGGGTGCACCCTGGATCAGCGGGAAGACTTTGGAGCTGAGTCTGGAGTACAATATTTGAATCGTCTGAGCCTCTGGAACAGGGGTCGGCGCCGCGTTGATGTACGCTTCAAAACAAGCTGGCCAGTGCTGAAAGTCCTTTCTGGCATCGCGTGTGTGTGGATCCAGCTGCAGGCGATCTGGTTTAATCCAGAGATGCATCTTCTGAATCTGATACTAACAAATTGCGGCATGATCAATTTGACTGGAGACGAAGTTGAATCCAAACTGAGGCTTTATTAGTATCAGATGTGTGGCCTAATATCAGAACACAGTGGTTTACCACACATACACACTTGTTTACGGGGTCAAAGGAGAGGTTCTGAGAGTTCATGAAATCTATACCTAGGATGTGTTCTGCGGTGGGGTGTAGGTCGACTAAAACTACAGGGTGTTTAGTGGTTGCATTTCCTATCTGGACGGGTATAGGGGCTGTGATGTATCCCTGTTGCAAGTGGCCTGTGAATCCACTGAGAGTAATGGTATTTGTGTTTGGCCAGGGTGTCTTTTGGAACAGGTTTGAGGAGTTTAGCGTGGTTCGGGACCCTCCTGTGTCCCAGGGAAAATCAATTGCATGTACCCGGACTGTGCCTGTGACTACCGGTCGTCCGACATTATCCCAGCGCGTGTCACAGACCCATTTTGAAGACTCCGGACACCGTCAATCTAAGGAGTTATAAGCGAGGTTACCTGAGCAGGCATTTATCATAGAATTTTCATAGAATTTACAGTGCAGAAGGAGCCCATTCGGCCCGTCGAGTCTGCACCGGCTCTAGGAAAGAGCACCCTACCCAAGGTCAACACCTCCACCCTATCCCCATAACCCAGCAACCCCACCCAACACTAAGGGCAATTTTGGACACTAAGGGCAATTTATCATGGCCAATCCACCTAACCTGCACATCTTTGGACTGTGGGAGGAAACCGGAGCACCCGGAGGAAACACACGCACACACGGGGAGGATGTGCAGACTCCGCACAGACAGTGACCCAAGCTGGAATCGAACCTGGGACCCTGGAGCTGTGAAGCAGTTGTGCTATCCACAATGCTACCGTGCTGCCCAATTTATGGTATGCATGGGGCAAACGTTGCCTTCTAGCTGTCGTGGCTGGCGATCGTGGTCTGGTCTATTGTTTCTAGGTGGGGGGTTGGGCTGTTGGGGTCATAGATTGTGTGTGGGGTTGTGTCTGCAATCGCGGGGGAAATGTCCTACTTGTCCACAAGTGTAACATGAACCTCGTGGTACGTGAATTGGGCTTTGTACTCTGGGGAGCTGTTCCCGGGGATAATATTCCTCTCTTCTACCCTCATTTGTCCATGCAGGTTCCTGGCTAGTTCGAACTGGGTACATTGTGTTTCTACTCCGTCCTGATCCATCTGATCCTGAAGGGACTGTTCCCATGTCCTAGATAGGCGTCTGAGTATCCAAATCTCATTGTGTGGGGTGTCTGCCGGGTCATAATTTGCGCAAGCCCTTTTACCTGCTTCAGTGGCATGTGAAACTAAAGTACGGGACCATTTAGTTGTTTCTTCCTCATCTAAGTGAGCACAGTTTAAATTTCTATATACTGCCTTAAAATGTATCCGAGGCGACCGGCAAAGGCGATTGGATGTTCCCCTTTCTTTAGTCTGCATTTGTTTAACCCCTCTACCGGATCCCCTTTGTTGTATCCGATAGCGTCTAATATTACGGTCTTCATTTCTAGGGTTCCTCCTCCTACGTTTTGGGGATCTGGCAAAGCTGACCGTACCAACTGGCTGAGACTCATTACGACCAATTTTATCTCCTCCCTCTCATCTAATCCGTACATAATCTCCTCCTCAAAGAAGCTATGCGGGTCTGTGGTGGGCTGAAATGGAGTGATTTTAGTGCAAGCGTCCCTTAACTGGGTTACCGAAAGTGGGGTGATACAAAGAACAAAGAACAAAGAAATGTACAGCACAGGAACAGGCCCTTCGGCCCTCCAAGCCCGTGCCGACCATGCTGCCCGACTAAACTACAATCTTCTACACTTCCTGGGTCCGTATCCCTCTATTCCCATCCTATTCATGTATTTGTCAAGATGCCCCTTAAATGTCACTATCGTCCCTGCTTCCACCACCTCCTCCGGTAGCGAGTTCCAGGCACCCACTACCCTCTGCGTAAAAAACTTGCCTCGTACATCTACTCTAAACCTTGCCCCTCTCACCTTAAACCTATGCCCCCTAGTAATTGACCCCTCTACCCTGGGGAAAAGCCTCTGACTATCCACTCTGTCTATGCCCCTCATAATTTTGTAGACCTCTATCAGGTCGTCCCTCAACCTCCCTCGTTCCAGTGAGAACAAACCGAGTTTATTCAACCGCTCCTCATAGCTAATGCCCTCCATACCAGGCAACATTCTGGTAAATCTCTTCCAGAATGTCCAGTGATGTCGGTGATATCTGGCCCTGCCTGATCCCTTATCCTTCTTTCTGTGGTGACCTGATTCATGGGTGTCGGGGCAGTTGTGGGGGTTGGTGCGACCTGTGCAGCCGGAGCTGCTGGTGCCTTTTTTGGGATGCGTGCCGGTTGTTGTTGACTCTCCTTTCTCTTTACATACATGTGCACGCTTTCATTTAACTCTTCCCAACCTGCCATCTCTTCCTCTGTCTCGTCTGTCCCGAAGGTAAACATAAAACCATTCTGAACGGAAAGTAATGACTTGCGCTTATCTATCTGTCGCTGGCATTTAGCGTGGTCAACGGTGCTCTGCCTTTGTTCTTTAGTGGACTGGTGGAGCGCTCTTAAAGCTGCCTGTATATCGGCGCATTTTTTTGTTAACTGAGTGACCTGGTGTTCAGTCTCCTCTCTTATCAAGACTGCGTGCTGTGTGTCTTGATAGGCCTTGTCGTACTGGGTTTGGAAGCTGCTAAGGTGTACTATGCAAGACTGGTGGGCGCGCTTAACCTCGGCGATTTCCCTGTCTATAGAGGCTAACCTCGCCCAGAGTTCCTCAATAATTTTCTAGCTTTCTTTACTGTTTCCCTCATTCTCCTCCTCCTTCTCTACTAACTGACTGCGGGGTGTCTCGACGACTTCCTCGGTGCCTCGCAACTGTGCCAAGCAGCACACTATTACCATTGGCTTTCTGAACTTTACTGCGTTTTTCTTATAGACTTCACATAAATTCTCCCACCAAGTTTGTCCTATCTTTCCTGGACCTGACTCAGTATTTGCACAAAAATTCGACCAAAGGGGCCATCCTTTCCCCTTTTAAATACTTTCTCAATACATCCTCCCATATGGGGCACTGCTCTGATTTGTCGACTTCTGCGACCTCGGGTAGCTGTTGTGGATTCATCATTTTCTCTAACATTTGTGCTTCCATCTCTTCTCTACTTATAATTTGGAACAGGGGTAATAAGGAGTTGATCGAACAACGGGTATGGCTTACGGCTATAATCCGGTTCACAATCCCTCTAGATTTGCATGCAAGTCTGACAAGTTTACCTTACCCTTCCCTGTTAGTTACGCATGCGGTTAGTGCACACTTCTGAAATTCGGTTATTTGGTTGATTTGAAACTTACTCTTGTGGTTCGTTTTTCTTTCCCCAATTCAATTCAAAGCTGTGGGCTCTCTCTCGGAGTAACAAAATCACTTCTAATTGGGATCCCGTCAGAGTCGCCAATAAATGTTGACTTCTTTATTTCTATGTGAACCACAAGCTGTTTCTTATATTGACCGAATGACCACACAACCAGTATATTAGTCCAAAAGACAGTTTATTAAGAAACACACTTGTTTTATGTGCAATGATTCACACGGCTACGCAGTAAACTAAACCTAAGAACTAAGATTACCTTTCCTTAACTCCGGGGTGACCGGCTCTGTGCGGCGGAAGATAAGGCCTTTATCTGTGTCCACGGGGGTCGGTTGGATGTCTTCAGGTTCGTCTCGGCTGGGCTCGTCCTTCAGGTAACGATCGCGGGTCCTTGAACTTGGCTGGTTGATATGCTGCAATTGGTCGCGCACAGGCTGGTCCAAAAGAGGCCAATCCCTAGTGCGCAGGGATTCTTATCCTTCTTCTCTTTTGCACCCTTTTGGGAGGTCCTAACTCCAGTTCCAATGGATTGATAGGGTTTTGATCACCCTCATTGATCCTGGACAATTAAGTGCGGATACCTCGGTGGCTGGGCGGGTCCTAGCTATCATTGTTCCAGGCACGTAGGCCTTTCCAAATAAGGGGAAGTGGCGCCGGTTAGTCTGCTACTGCTGTAGTTCCTTGATGCAAACTCTATTGTCCTGGGGGAAATGGTGATTGACTTTTAATGGGTGCAAGTTTCGGTCAGGTCTGGCTTTCTTGCGCAATACACAGAGGCTGTGTACTTGTCTGTGTCCAAGTTAACCACAATTCCCATGGCCCTTTGCAGGTAGCCATTTTAGATGGCTACACCACCATCCGCTACACATGTGCCTGTGATCATGGCTACCCATGCAGAGATGCTAAGGCCGCAATGGGTGCCTGCATGATGAGGCAGACCACAATGCTCTATATTGCTGTTTTTGGCAGAGATGTTAGCAGCCTTTCTCCACCTCCTCTGAGGGAACACGGGGCAGGAGCGCACTCCGTAGAAGTGTGCAAGGGCATAGGGTGCCTTTTTGCCTCGAGCATTACTGAGTTCACTATGGTTACACTTTTCACATTGTATATAGCACATATGAGCACGTCTTGGATATATTTACTTACGTTGGACATGACTCGGTATGGATTTGTACACCAGAGAGCTCAAAATGAATAATAAAATTAGGAAGATGGTCTTAACTACCGGTACTAATGAAGGCAACATGTTGTGATCCATCTCGACATGCTGTCAACTGGATCAAGGTTATTGGCTGACTTGTGATACTTTGAGGGCTCATTCCTTCTCTGCTGTATTAATAAGATTCCAGCATTCAAAGGCTAAAGTTCCAAGTTGCTCCTTTCATCTTTCATGCCCATCCAGGCTTGACTTTAAGGGAGCCTCAATAACCATATGCTGGGCAGCCAGTGTATGTCAAGCATGAGTGCTGAATACAAAGCATTCATCTGCACTGCAGTGTAATACAACTTGAGAGGCCATGTATCATGCAGGTAATATTGGTCATCTGCTGTGGCCACTACTTTGGCTGCATTTGCATTCCAGATGCCGCAGGATGCGCTTTATGCGATAAGCAGAGCTCTATTGAAGCTAGGAATGGTTTAGTTGACACTCAGCACAGAAAATGTTATTATGGACAATTTGGTGACTTGGGTTCCTCATTTCCAGTTATTGGCATTCATGTAAGGAGGGGCCTGGTTGTGAATGACTTGTTACTATGTGTGTTTGCATCATGATGAGGCCCATGCTTTTGCTGGGGAAGGTTTCAGGCATATGAATGTGACTGAGTCCAACTCATTGATGTTACTTGTCTCCCTTGTAAGGAATGGGCCGTCCCTTAAATTATTGTGAAGTTAATGTACAAAGTTCTTCCGGTGGAAGTATGCGAACTGGGACTAGCTGCTGCCGATTGTGATATCAGAGGACCTTATGATCAAAATCCAAAGATTTTGACAATATTTTTCAGTTCAATACACTCAAACAATCGGCAATCATCCTACATGAAATGTTCTAATTTGGGATGTGTTTTATCGCCGGTCAGCAGCATTTTACCATCTTTAACATCAAATGGAAAAACCCACTTGAAGGCTCAATGCTATCCAAAGGACTCTGCAAACTGCATTGAAAACTACAAGGAAATTAATCATTTAAATAATCTCAGAAAAAAATCAGCTTTTTCATTTACACCAAAACATCTTTCCAGTATACACTACATGCTTGAGAACATCCAACAGATCTGCATCAGTTCTTAATTAATTCTCCCATCTATCCAGTCTCCACACTCTCTGCCTCCTCTCTCCCTCTAGTCTCCAAACTTTCTCCTCCTTCCCTCCAGTCTCCAAATTCCCTCACCTCTCTCTCCCTCCAGTTTCCAAACTCTCCTCCCTCCAGTTTCATTCTCAGAGATGTATGGCATTGAAGTTAGAGCAAATGTTATTGAACCTGTGCTGTGCTGGTAGAGGCTGTATTTAAATCATATCGGAAATTCCATTGTATATGACCAGGCTCTTTATCCTTTAACGCTTGCAAGAGAAAGAAGTGTATTGTTCCTTTACTTCAAAGGGATAACATTCTGGCATTTGTTTCCATTAAAAAGTGGAGTTGATATTGAAGGAGAAATTGAGATTTTGCAGGGCTGTAGGGAAACAGCAGGGAAATGGGCCTAATTGGATAGCTGTTTCAAAGATCTGGCCCAGGAATGATGGGCTGAATGGCCTCCAGTGCTGTATGATCCTGGGAGCAGGGAGTAGGTGTGAAAAATTAAATTCTGGATTATAAATATTGAAATGAAATGGTAACTGCCTTCTGTATAACCTATAAGAATTCTCTACCACAGAGAGCATTATAGCCTGGGTCATTGAATATACTGAAGGCTGAGTTAGACCGATTTTTGATCAGCAAGGGAGGTCAAGGGTTATGGCGGGCAGCCAGAAAAGTGGAGTTAAGGCCACAATTAGATAAGCCTTCTCGAGGGCAATTAGGATGGGCAGACTCCCACACCTCGTGAATGAATTAAAAAAAAAAACGTGATCTTATTGAATGGTGGAGCAGGCTCGAGGGGTTGAATGGCTTACTCCTGCTGCTGTTTCTTATGATCATACAACATTGGGCAGAGAAGTATCATCCTCCCCGTGTGTGCGTGGGTTTCCTCCGGGTGCTCCGGTTTCCTCCCACAGTCCAAAGATGTGCAGGTTAGGTGGATTGGCCATGATAAATTGCCCTTAGTGTCCAAAATTGCCCTTAGTGTTTGTTGGGTGGGGTTACTGGGTTATGGGGATAGGGTGGAGGTGTTGACCTTGGGTGGGGTGCTCTTTCCAGGAGCCGGTGCAGACTCATGGGCCGAATGGCCTCCTTCTGCACTGTAAATTCTATGATAATATAGAGTGTTCATTTGTCACTACTGCCCAGGAGCGCCTCTTGGGGTGTCAGCGGGGAGTGATAAGTGTTTACACACCTTTGAATAGCTGTACGCTGTTTGGAGGTGAACCTTGAATGTGTTTTTTAAAAAAGAAATTTTGAGTACCCAATTATTTTTACCAATTAAGGGGCAATTTAGCGAGGCCAATCCACCTACCCTGCACATCTTTGGGTTGTGGGCTGTGAAACCCACGCAGTCACGGGGAGAATGTGCAAACTCCAGACAGACAGTGATTCGAACCCGGGTCCTCAGTGCCGTAGGCAGCAATGCTAACCACTGTGCCACCGTGCTGCCCCTTGAATGTGTTTAAATGCCGACCTAACTTTGAAAGTGGTTGCCTGTCAGACACTGATTATATTTGAAGGTAAGATGACTCAGCAATGTGCACACCTACAGAATTTATGACTTTCCATGGAAGGGCGAGCTAGAGGGGCCAATTCACCTCCCTCCAGTGTCTTCATGTGACAAACCTGACCTATGGCCTCTGCAGTTTACAGTCCTTTGTTGAACTTCCTTTCCTTCATTTAAGCAGTGGGCCCCTTTTCCTCTTGTTTTTTTAAATTTAAATTTTGCAATCTCTGCCAAAGGAGTGAATAAAACCCCCTGGTGATATGGAGGAAGGTGAGTGAAGTACGAATGAATGGGTGAACCACACCTTCCTTTGGAAGTTCACAAGGGCATGTAATGACATACAATCACTCCGAGCCACTCAGACTTGTAGTTACACAGCCAGCCAAAATCTGTAAGGGATATTTTTTCTAGTTCCTGATAGGAGAACTCATATTCTGACTGTGTATATCTGGGAATTGCAATGATACTGTCCACGGCTTTCTATTCCTTCATAATAAAGATACTTTTGGTTAGGGGTGAGGTAATAGCAATGGGGGTGGATGGAAATGGTAGATATTCAGTATTTATAGCAATCTGCTCCTCCTCACATTTAAGTTGTTCATGTTGGAATATTTGGGTCTTTTGATACCTGCTGAGCTGTTTTATATATTGCTTAATTTGAACCAATGGATGACTTCAATTCTTTTCAAATATATAATGGCTTTGAATTAAAAGAAACCTTTACGTGTGTGGCTCATCCTTTCCTGACCTGCAGCCTGATTGAAGCTCTGGATTTCAAATTGCAAGTGCCCTCATTGCATCCTGCTTTTGTTCTGATTGGCACACCGACAGGATCACTTCGAAAAGAGTGTGTCGCTGCCCTGGGTTGTAGGTTAGCATCAGAGGTGATTGCAATATTCATTTGCACAGTACACACTGAGGATACTCACAAAGGTGGTAGCTTTTGGATATGGTTGTCACATTGCTGTGCGAAGGTTGTAATGACAAAAGGACACAAGCTATTAAATGGGTATTTCAAATGCCAATTTGCAGCCTGCTTTGATTCAGCAAAATGAACGGTGACTCATTTATACACACAGATCATAGAATTATACACCTCTGTATTTTTTCCCCTTTTCAAGTCTTTATTCAGTTTTTTAAAGTTATTTTAATTCATCTGCTCCCACCCCTTGAGACAGTGCATTCTAAATCTTAACAACTTGCTGCATGAAAGGATTTCTCCTCATTTTCCCTTTTGTTTCTTTTGCCAGTTATTTGCATCTGTGTCTTTGGGTTAATACTCCTTCTTCCTCTGGGAACCATTTCTGTTTATTTATTGTGTAAATCCTCTCAATATTTTGAACACCTCTGTCAAATCTCTCTTGAACCTTCCCTGCCCTAAAGGAGATCAAACCCCACTCCTCCAGTTTATCCACAAGTTGAACTCCTTCATCTCTGGGGCATTCGGGTAAATCTCCTTTGCAAGCTCTCTGAGGCTCCACATCCTGATAAATACCAAATCATAGAATCAGGCAACTTAACAGGAGGCCATTCGGCTCATCATTCTGTGTCAGCTCTTTGAAAGAGACCTGTACATTTTATTAGTAACATCTGAACCATCTGGTGGAACCATCAGTTTCTTGTCCCGATGTTACTGACAGAAACCTATTAATTAACACCCTTATGTTACAGAGAGAAGGGCTGGGCAAACCTGCCTGGTTATTTGACTTGGAGACTTTTGGCACTGGGAATTTCTTACTGGGACCTGTGGGAGATTTGACCTTTAATCTTGAGGCATATTGGTGTTGAAAATTTCATAGTGGGACCTTCTGAGAATATGACTTTGAGACATGTTGTGGAAATTTAACTTTAGGATCTGTTGTTATTTGAAGTTAAATCTTGTGATACCCGGAACTTGCTGTGAGTTTGAAAGTGTAATTTTGGGGGCTATTGGGTGCTGGCAGTATGACAGTGAGAACAGTGTGACTGGCTGGAACTCTGAAAAGAAAGATTTACATTTATGCAGCTCTTTTCATGACTCCTGGGAAACTCAAAGCACTTTACAGCCATGAAGTACTTGTTGAAGTGTATTCACTATTATTATGTAGGAAACACAACAGCTAATTTGTCACTTGCTGTAAAATCCCATCTCATTCACTAATGACCTTTAGGGAAGGAAATATGCCATCCTTACCTGATCTGGACTAAATGCAACTCCAGATCCATAGCAATGTGGTTGACTCTTAAATACCCTCTGCAATGGCTGAGCAAGCCACTCAGTTCAAGAGCAATTAGGGATGGGCAGTGATGGCCCAGCCTGCAACGCCCACATCCCATGAATTAGTAAAAAGAAACTCCCTCAGTATTATACTGGAGAATTAGCCTTGATATTTGTACTCATGCCCTGGATTGGGACTTGATTCCAGAATTTTGTAATACAGAGGTGAGAATTCTACCAACTGATTGAGTTGAAGGGCGGCATGTGGCGCAGTGGTTAGCACTGGGAGTGCGGCTGAGGACCCGGGTTCGAATCCCAGCCCTGGGTCACTGTCCGTGTGGAGTTTGCACATTCTCCCCACAGCCCAAAGATGTGCAGGTTAGGCGGATTGGCCACGTTAAACTGCCCCTTAATTGGGATAAAAAAAAATTGGGTACTCTAAATTTATTTAAAAGAAAGAAAAAAATTGATTGAGTTGAATATATACTAAGGAGAACTTTACCGAGAATGGGGAAAGTACAGGGGAGTGGGCCTAATTGGGTAGCTCTTTCAAAGAGCCAGCACAAGTGTGAAGGGCCGAATAGTTTCCCTGTGTACTGCATGATTCTGAGAGTGTTGGAGCTGCTGCATGGTTGATACCGTCAGAAGCTGTACTTAGCTGCAGCAGGAAGGATACCCTTCAGACAGTCCCCCTGCGGAAGAACATTTTGACAGCAGTCAGCTTCCCTTCAAAAGGGCATACTGAGTTCAATGGCCCAACTGAGACTTCTGAGCTCATTTTAGTAGTATTTGGGCTGGTTCATTAATTTTATTGGATTGGCCAAAAGAAATCCGCAATAGAGGAGAGTTTGGTTGCCTATAGCCTTTTTGAGGTGGCCAATGAGAAGGGGCCTTTACCTTAATGGCTAGGATAAAACTGCCTTCAGTTAGTTTGATTATGTATTCAGTTGTATTTACCCAACCACATTGGCTAATTACCAGCCAGGCGTCCAGGTTTTCACTGATGGATCAAGAACAGTCACAGCTGCTCAAAGGCAGTGCTGTTATACAGCAGCAGTCAGGCAGGATGTGTTCTGAGGCGACAGCCCATCAAAAGACTGGATTGTGCTGAGTGACTGAAAGCTTCCTGATTTTTAAAGATGAACTAATAAGGTCTAAGAGAGCTGATCTGTGGGATACTGTAAGAAAAAAACACGTTTATGTCATCTTAAAACACAAAATAACATCTTACAGTGTGTTTGTTGCCCGATGTGTGGGCAGGAGCACAATATCTGGTTACTCATTGATTTTTAATAAATAGTGGTCCTGAAGTCCAATTTAAGACTTGAGTCAGCAACTTAGTTTCTTATGAGTAGGAGGTTGGATGAAAACATGGGTGCAATATAACGGAAAAGTTTCCAAGGACCTGATTCTCCGGAAATATTTCGAAGTGTGGTAGCAAGCGGGAACTGCCGTGAGCTTCCCAGCGCTCGGCCCAGCAAGGCCGGCAACGCTGTCCAACCCTTCCTTTGAACTCCTCCCACCTCTGTGAACCAAGCGTGTGGCTAGCAACGCGCTCTCTGTGTCTCCTCAGGAAAAGCTCTGCCACAATTGCCGGGAGAGAGCCCAGATTGGCGGTGGTGTGCCAGACTTAAGAATCTTCACCACCTTCGAGGAGCATGCCCTGGAGGTGGCTGCGGTGGCCGAGGACAGTGCGGTCATCAATGCGAAGGCTGGCGGATGCTGCAGAGGTGAGGAACCACTGGATTCCACCCGGAGGACCTGTTCAACGGAGTTGTTATTGCCTTACTGACTGACCCATCCCTTCAACTGACCACATGTCCATTCTCCTGCAGGTCCTCCAGCCGATGGTGCCAACCCATCCCAGGCGATACCCTCTCCAGTCTCCCAGCAGAACACCTCGGAAAAGAACTGAGAGGAAGACACAATCAATGTGTCACAGCTGTCATCCCCACCCTCCACCAGCACGGATACCACGAACCTCGGTGGGAAACTAGTGGTCAGGCTTCTGGGGCACAATCTGGTGAGCACCACACAGCTGCTGATGCACATCAGGTGGAGGTAGGAACCCCCAGGCGAGACAGCAGTCGGAGGTCTGCTGGATCCCAGGACCCAGCTGGGTCCCAGCATGATGCTGAGCCTGTGGAAGAGGTTTTCCTGGAGCTGATGGTGACATTAGGATGCAATCATGACATTCAGAGGGAGATCTCAGCGACACTCCAGCAGGTCCATTGCCGATTGGAGGAGTCCCAGAGGCTACGGGCACAGGAGATATCGCCGGCAATACGTGGCACGGAGACCAACACTGTTCAGGTGGCAACTGCAGTGGAGACCCTGGTGCACGACGTTGGCACCATTAGTGGAGATATCCAAGGCGTCGCACAGTGGGTGATGGCCATGGTTGAGAGTCTAGACAGAATGTCCATTCGCTGGGGGATGTCACCCAGTACCAGGCTGACTTTGATGAGGTTCTGTGGATATGCCCCGCTCTCAGATGGGAATGGCTGTGGTGCTACAGAGCTTGTCCCAATCATGGAGGAGCATCGGCAAGGGCGCCGACACGATGGTGCAGGGCTGGCAGAGCCAGATGATGCAGGGGCATCCGGGGTCGAACCAGCTGCTCCTCAGTCCCAAGGTGAACTCCAGGGCCCTGTGGGCACTAACCGGGAGGAGGGGGCATGGGGTGTCAACCCAGACTCATCCCACGAGTGGCGATGGTGGCCACCGGCTCCCCCGCGTTCCACCCCTCTGATGAGGCTGTGTCTCGAAGTCAGCACACAGGACAGTGCGGCACGGCTGTGCTTGTGCTGCCGACAAGTGTGCCGGGGCCCTCGAGCCCCAGAGGATGCCCGCCAGGAGCATCGAAGGCTACAGGACGTGGTGAGCAACTGGCTGCCTCCACCTCTGATGTGCATCCTGGGGATACACCAAGAAGTAGCGGTAGAGCTAGGAAGGCGAAGCACATCGAGGATCACTGAGGGCGATGGGGGGGAGGTGGCGGCACCATCGGGAGAGTGTGGGGAATTATTACACACAATAAACACCCTTGTGCACAACCAGTATAATGCCTCTTCTCGCTTTCTTCCGGCGGCCTGACCTCCGAACCCTTGGCCCATCTCTCCAAGCATCCCCCCCTCCCCGTGACACCCAGTCTCCGGCCATGGACATGTCCCCGGAGCTGTGTCCCATCCCCTGGGTGTTCGGATGTTACTGTTGCGTGAGCCTCCCGCAGTGTTCAGGCCACAGTGTCTATGCATCAAGGTGTGATTGGGTTGCAATGTCTCCCACATGCTACATGGCAAGCCCACTTTCCCCACGGGAATCTACTTGGGTTGCGTGAAGTGCTCATTTAACCACAATTGCCATTCCCTATTAGCAATAACCTTCAACTGCACGGCCGTGGGGTTATGGGTGATCAGTGGGTCAGACCGGCAGGGACACGGGTACACACGATCTAGGGGTTGGCATGGTGGTGCCGTATGCGGCTGCACCCTGGTTGCCCCCCAGCACCTCCCTCCCCACCCATAGCAGTCCACCCTGCGGAGAGTCCTCCACCCCCAGACGAGGGTCCTCTCACTCCCCGCCGAGTATTGGGGTGCAATCCCAGCGCCCCCGGGCTCTGCCAGTGAGCAAAGATGCCTACTCACATCTTGAGTAGGCATCTCGGCTCTCCACAGAAGCTCTTCTGCCAGGTTCACACTCATAAAAATGAGTACTAATCGGTGGCAGCGTGAGCACTTGCTGGGGAGGCTGTTGGATATGGGGTGGCTCCCGGAAATTGTATGGAAATAGGGCTGAAGTGGTGATAGTTGTTTTCTCGCCACGCTATGGCGAGATCCCGATTTAGCCTATGGGAGCTGGCCGGTTGCATTGCAAACTGTTTGCCGCCTGCCGCAGCTCTTGATTGCAGCCTCTCCTTCTATTCACCGGTCTCGTTTCGCTCAAGCCAGAGCGAAGAATCATGCTCTAAATGTCATTTCAGGCGGGTTTGGCTGGGAGCTCCTCCCTGGCTCTGTCGGCAGGTTCTCCACCGCTATCTAACCACACGTAGTCACTTTTTTGGGCCCTGGGGAGTTTTCCTCTGGGCAAGCCCACACTTACGCCGCGATTTAATGGGACATGTTCCCCAGTGATTGGCACATGCTATCGAGGCACCGTACAGCAACCTCTACGCCGGTGACCGATTTGTCTTCGGCCACCCCGACGACCTCCAAGGCCCGTCCCTCGTAGGGGGTGAGGACTCTAATGTCCGGCACCCTGCCGCCAGTCTGGGCCCTCTCCCGTCTGTTGTGGGCCAACCTCTCCTGCGGGGACAGAGGGAGAGCATTGTGAACCGCACACTTTATTCATCGTCGGGGGCTGGCCAGGCGGGAAGAGATGTGAGGGAGAGGGGGGATGCAGAGTATGGGGGGATGGGGAGTAGGAGTATTGGGGGTGGCGGCATGGACGGCACTGCTGGACAAGGGGAGGCCATGGCATGGTACGCTGCTGGGCGGGTTAGTACCAGAGAGCTGGTGCCAACCTATCTGTGAGGCCTTTTGGAGGCCGTTGAGGTGCCGCCGGTCCTCCTGGAGTCACTCCCCGAGCTGATGGTCATTGCCACTTCCTCCCAGGCGATACTGGCTGCCCTGTGCCTGACCCTCCAAACCCCTCGGGAACAGGGTATCCCATCTGGTCTCACCGGATCCAACAATCTGGCTAGATCGGCATCCCTGAATTGTGGGACTGGTCTCCTCGGTGGCCTGGCTTCAAGCTGTGTGCGGTTTGCTGTGCAGGAGTGGTTTAAGTGCTGCACCCCTTGTGGCGGAGAGCTGGCAGGCGTGGTCCCAGCGAATTAGCCAGCGAGACCATCATTTGCGGCATGAGGCCATTGGGGCCTTGTTAAGTGGACCAATTAACATTTGGTACCAGTGAAGGCCTTGCTGGGTTGAACGCCAGGAAGCTTGTGAAAGTTCCTGTTCGCTGCCACACTTGGAAACCTTTCCATTTAGTCGCACCCTTAGAATTTTTTTCATTACTGGGTAGCTGAACTCCTTGGCCAGACCGGCTTCTCAGAGATGGGGCCATCATTTTGAAAGGCTACTCGAATCTCTAAGTGAGCTTTGAGGGTCCCTCACCCCCCACCCCCCCCCACCTACCTGCGGGTACTGTCACCCTCCTCACACGTGGGCATTACCCTACAACCCCCCAAGTGAGAATACCCTGCTATGGGTTGCTGAGGGGCCAACCTTCCTGAAGCCCCTTCATACCCACCCTTCACTCCCCCCACCCTTCATTCCCCCCCCCCTCCTTTCATGCACATGGACCCTCTTAGGCCCTGACCCTTGACAGTGCCACCTGGGCATCGTGGCACCCTGGCATTCCTCTGGCCAGCCTGGCAGTGCCAGTGTGGCACTTCTAAGATGTCTATCTGACAGTGCCAAGGTGCCAGGGAGAAGAGGGATGGGGTGCCAATCTGCCCTGTCCCTGACCACCCTGGGGCCTCCAATGGCCTGGGAGACCCTACGGGTGCCATTCCGCCTGGTTCAAGTTTGCCTAGAATAGTACTAAATGGCACCCAGCTGGGGTGTCCCTGGGGGGGCCAATAGATGCCGGCAGCCGGTCAGATCCGGCGCCAGCACAATTAATTGGGTTCTTGAATCTTAGCCGTGCGAGATGGATGGGATCCAGATTGCGTTGCCTTGCATGATCTGTTTAGATCTCGCAATCTCGCAAGCCCGGAGGAGGCCTCTCCCGGTATCTACCGGCTATGTCCCGCTCCAATTCTGGCAGGTTGGGGCCTGCAGATCGCGTCCATGTGTTTTTAGAAAGAAGCAGTGTTGGCTTAACCTCCCCAAGTTGTTTGTCTTGACAGATGATTTCCATGTAATTCCTATCACCAATCACATAAGCAACACTTGGATCTATAATAATATAGTGTTGGATTAATACCAGACTTTTTTAAAAAATATGTTTTATTGAAATTTTTTTCCCAAACAACAATTTTTCCCCTCTTACAAAGCAAACGCAACAATAACAATACAGAAATGTTTAACAATACACAAGTAACAAAACCCCTTTATCTTTGACCTAAACTAAACTAAACCCCCCTCCCCCCCCCTTCCCCCTGGGTTGCTGCTGCTGGTCATCTGTCTTCCCTCTAACGTTCCCCTAGGTAGTCGAGAAATGGCTGCCACCGCCTGGTGAACCCTTGAGCCGATCCTCTCAGGGCAAACTTTATCTGCTCCAGTTTAATGAACCCCACCATATCATTTACCCAGGCCTCCAGTCCGGGGGGTTTCGCCTCCTTCCACATGAGTAGGATCCTGCGCCGGGCTACTAGGGACGCAAAGGCCACAGCGTCGGCCTCTTTCGCCTCCTGCACTCCCGGCTCTTCCGCAACTCCAAATAGAGCTAACCCCCAGCCTGGTTTGACCCGGGCCTTCACCACCCGCGAAATCACTCCCGTCACTCCCTTCCAATACCCTTCCAGTGCCGGGCACGCCCAAAACATATGTGCGTGGTTTGCCGGGCTCCCGCCACACCTCCCACATTTGTCCTCCACTCCAAAGAACCTGCTCAGATTAATACCAGACTTGATCAGTGACTTTCAAAAGTGATTATGCTTCAAAGCATTGCTTTATTTGTCCCATCTCCATAAATTAAATGAGCTGTACCATTCACTATCTGACAGGGTCAATTACCCATGATGAATTTACTAAATTCAGATATGTGTGCTGACTTCCTTCAGGACGTTCTGCTGTAAAGGATACAGGAAATGTTAGAAATACACATCAGGCTGTTCAGCGTTTGTGAAGATAAACAATGGGTTAATAATTAGAATACATAACCTTCACCAGAACTGAAAACTATTCAACAAAACAGGTTGATGGTAATTTGATCTTGATTTTGAGACTCTGGGAATTTGAATTGTCAGGAAGTTAACTCTGCATGTTAATAGGATTTACAGGTTCAAATTACTCTTGGATTGCACAATGCATTGATGCCCTGTCCTGGATATCTTGACGATTATAGTTTCCGAGGTTTACAAAGACAGATCTGCCTTTAAGCTAAAGGGAAACATGTACTTTCTAATTACCCTGTGCCTTTACAAATTGATCTAATTAGTTTACCTAATAAGTTATGCCTTGTGGGACAACAGTTGTGCCTCTCTCATTTATAAAAATAGGTCTTCTTCCTCAAGATACTAATAGAAGAATGAAAACATTACTCTCCTGCCGCAATCTCCTCAGACACACTATTGGGTCACAATACTAATCTGTACTTTATTCAGTCCAAATGTCCAACCTCATCAGATCTTTGATTTTGTTTGTCAATTGATGCGTCAGGACAAAATGACAAAGCTCCACTTTTGACATGTAACCTCACAAGACATCAGCATGGGACAGAGGCGTAGGCCAAAAGGTTGTAGCTCTGATTCTCAGACTTCTGTTCCCTAGTAGCAAGGTTCCGAGTTGGCATTGGAGCCTTGTAATTGCAACACTTGTGTGTCTGTCCATAAACGTCAATTGTCCACAGTCCATCTGCTGTAACGTGGCAGGTATTTTTGAGCACAGCAAGCTTCCACAAGCAAATGCTGATGTTTAGTTGAGGGATAAATATAAACCATAACATCTGGGAGAAACCCTTCGTTCATTATCAAAATGGTACCATGGCATCTTTTTATGCTCAACTGAAAGATCAATTAACAGTATCCCTGCAGATGTAGCATTTCCTTGTGAGCTTAGATTTTTAGCCGAAGGTTTTCATAGAATTTACTGAGCAGAAGGAGGCCATTCGGCCCATCAAGTCTGCACCGGCCCTTGGAAAGAGCAATCCACTTAAGCCCACACCTCCACCCTATCCCCATAACCCAGTAACTCCACCTAACCTTTTTGGACACTAAGGGCAATTTAGCATGGCTAATCCACCTAACACGCACATGTTTGGACTGTGGGATGAAACCGGAGCACCCGGAGGAAACCCACGAAGACATGGGTTCTACGTGCAGACTCCGCACAGACAGTAACCCAAACTGGGAATCGAACCTGGGTCCCCGGTGCTGTGAAGGAACAGTGCTAACCACTGTGCTACTGTGCCATCCATATGTCTATAAGTAGAAAATCCTATTTATTCTGCTGATTATAGCCTGACTTTGTACTTTGCAAAAGCCTTCAAAATATTCACCAACAGGCTATGATCAGGTACTGATGCATTGCGTTCATGAACTGGACCAAACAGGTAGCAAAATACATAGTCCTATCCTAGTTCCTGACTAAGATTTAAGCTTGTGTTTCTTGGTCACATTCATGTCAAACTCAGAAAGTAGTCAAAACTGAATACGTAAAGCTGACAACTCAGAAATATTCTTTAAGTATGGAACTATGCCGTGAAAACAAATTACAAGCAACTGTTAATTTTTGTAGCAAATATCATAGTGAATATAATATGGTAAAATCACACGTGCACAAAGTGTCGTGAAATTACAGAAGAAAAAAGTAATGTGAAGTTACATTATTGGAATACAGATAAGTAATGAGAATAACCAGTAAGTTTATAAAGAATTTAACTTTCCCCCTATCACAGCTCAGCTGCTGCTGAAGGCCATATTCATGCCTTTTTACCTCCAGACTTGACAATTCCAGTGCACTCCTGATTAGCCTCCCATATTCCACCGAAAATAAGCTTGAGCTTTTTGAAAGTTCTCCTGCCTATATCCTAACTCACACCAAGGCCTATTCATGCATCAATGTTGGCTCCTCGTATAGCATTTAAAAAATTCTCCTTGTTTTCAAATTCCTCTATGGCTTCACCTATCCCTATCTCTGTAATCTCCTCCAACCATACAACCTTTCAAGAACTCTAAGCTTTGCCAATTCCAGCCTCCTGTGCTTCCCAATTCCAATCACTCCGTCTTTGGTTGCTGCACCGTCGGCTGCCTAGGCCCTAAGCTCTGAAATTCCCTCTTTAAACCTCTCTGCCCCTCAACCTCTCTTTCCTTCTTTTTGATGCTCCTTAAAACCTATCTCTTTAATTAAACTTTTGATTATGTGTCCTAATATCTCCTGCGTAGCTCAGTGTTCAATATAGTTTGATAATCATCCCTGTTATTGCCTTGGGATACTTTAAATGTCATGCATTAATGCAGATTGTTGTCACAGGAGGATTATGATAATATTGAAATTTTGATGTTCCATCCTGTTTCCTTACACCCTACCTCATTATACATTTTCAGTCTTTCTTTCTATTCATTTCTTCCTTATGTACTTATGTAGTTTCTCCTTCAATGCATCTATGCTAGTCGCCTCACCAAAGTGTTGCAACAATAGTCTTATAAACTCTGGTTCTCTAATCCAATGTATTCCTGGTCGTATGGCACATGATAACCAATGGCAAAGTTCTCCAATATGTCCCATGCAGCATGTTGATGGTAAGTGCTGGTTAAGTGTTATCTGTTGCATAAATGCTGCTCCATCATTTTCAGTGCTGACTCTGGAGGGCAAACCAATTCATATCAAGTGATTAAAACAGAAAACCTTTGGAGAGAAATTAAGCTTGTGCTGCTGTGGTCACTTTCCTGTGAGAACTGCCATCTGCTAATTGCCCTATAACATGTCAGGTTTGTTGTTTTACAGCACACACAGTTTGAATATGACAGCCATAATTGCGAGTTATCCCCTCGATAACTGGAAATATAGCTGCATGTCACTGGAGAGGTTAATTCGATACTTTGAGTTGATGGTGTATAATTGTTTCTGCGCCACTAACTTTAACACTGGCACCATGAGGCGGATATGAAAATACTAGGCTATTTAGAGATGGGCTGGTGAATTTTCTGCAGTTTTTTAAAAATCTAAAAGAATTTTTTTTAAAAATTGAGAATACCCAATTCATTTTTCCAATTGAGGGACAATTTAGCGTGGCTAATCCATCTACCCTGCACATCTTTGGGTTATGGGGGCGAAACCCACGCAAACACGGGGAGAATGTGCAAACTCCACACAGACAGTGACCCAGGGCCGAGATCGAACCTGGGATTCAGTGGCGTGAGGCAGCGGTGCTAACCACTGCGCCACAGAGCTGCCCCTAAAAATCTAAAATTGAAACCTGTCGAAGTGCTTGGATTTTGTGTGAAAGTATTTCCCTTAGTGATGAATTGATGTTGAACTCTATAGACCAGAGCATGCAGATTTGATGTTATTCTTCGGCTCCTGTTTTTTATTCATTCATGGGATGTGGGCATCTCTACCAAGGCCAGGATATATTGCAAATTCCGAATTGCCCTTAAGAAGGTGGTGGTCGGCCGCCTTCTTGAACCACTGAAGTTTTGCATTGAATTTACAGACAGCTGTCCATTTGCCGTGCTTGGGGTTGCAGTGTACACGCTTCATGAATATGAGAGTGTTTGCTCTGTTACGGGATTTGAAAACATTAGTTGGCAGCAGTTAAGATACAATCACCAGCATTTCACTGTTACTACCGCTTTTAACTGTCCAATTGACTACAGATTAAATCTCAATGAAGTTGTCAAGGTTCACATATTTTAATATTTCAAGGCGGTTGTTGCTGTGTAAATCAGGACAGATAATAAGAAAACGAAACATAAAAATCTGTCTTAATCAAGGAACTGCGACCAATCGCATAGCAGCAACAACTGCAGCATAATCACAAAACAAATTCATATTAGTATTACAAACTGTCCAAGTTTTGACATTCCGCCAACAGTAAAGTATCAAACCTCCGAAGGGGCCACTGAGTGTCGTCCAAGCCAACCATCATGTGTCTACTTAGTGCAGGGCATGATCAGAGATCACCATTGCTGAGTATCCCGAATCCACCACCCCTGGCAGCAAGGACCTACCAACTACAAAAAAATCAATCCAGAATAGACCTGGTGGATCTGAGAGAAGAATGAGAAATCCCTCTCTTCCAGGTGTAAAAGTCTCCAAGGGTCAGCTCCCCCCAGCTGCTCCAAGATCAACAGAGCCTTTGCCATTCCAGAAGGTCTTAATATCTTGGGTCTCGATTTATCCAGTCGGGAGTCCAAAACTCAATTAAAATCTCCACCCATGATCAGCTGGTGTGAATCCAAATCCAAGATCACCAACAGCACCCTATTAATAAAGGTTGTGTCGTCCCAATTTGGGTGTATATGTTGATCAGTACGACCGGTGCACCTACTAACAGCCCACTGACCATGACTCCCGTTAACTAGACAACCAGCTAGCATGGTGGCCTCTACTCGACGCCTCCGTCTACTCCCCTTCCCCATAACCGCTCTTCACCCGCAATTCCCCCAAACCAGTAAAAAAACAAAAAGAAACCTCACCCACTCCGCACCCATCATCCCAATTTGGTGCATATACATTCATTAAATTCAACAATCTGTGTAAACCCGCATTTCCTACTTTAGCACCTCCAAAGTTCAGTGTCCTCACCCACCTCCCAGTCCATGTTCTGTCATAAATTCACTTGCTTCCTCTGGCGTTTTAAAATAAAACTCTCGATTCTGGTGTGTAACCTACAGATAAGCAGGATACAACGGTCCAAACTTCGCCCCTCCTTGTAGAGGGCAGCCTTGATCCGATTATAACCGGCTGGCCGCTTGGCCAACTCCGCACCCAGGTGCTGATAGATCCTCAGCACGTTTCCTTCCCAGGTGCACTTTTTTGTTTGCCTCACCCTCTTCAATATCTTCTCTTTATCAAGAAAACGATGCAGTCGTACAATCATCGCCCTTGGTGGTTTCCCTGCCTTCAGCCTCCTCCTTAGCGCCCTATGCCCTCGATTCACCTCGGGGAGGACGGTTAAAGACCCCCTTCCCTACCAACTTCTCCAACATACTCACCACATACTTTACAGCCTGCGGCCCCTCGATCCCCGCAGGCATCCCCATAATCCGGAGATTCTCTTCCTGGAATGGTTCTCAAAGTCCTCCACCTTCTCCCTCAACCTCGTATGGCTATACGCCACGAGCACCATCTCCGGCTCCAGCAAAGCCAGCCGGTCCTCATATTCCCCCATTGACTCCACCACCTTCTGGAGAGCCAGACTCTGCACCTCTAGGCTCTGATCCACTCTCTTGATAGCCACTCTATAAGCAGATCCACCACCTTTGCCAGGTTTTCTGAGGCCTCCTACCTCTGCTGCTGGAACTCCACATTCAAAAAGTCCACAAGCTGTTCGGTAGACCACTGGATGGGCAACGACACCCCAGCACCCTCCGCCATCTTTTCCTGTGTTGCACCTCGAATAAACTTTTGTTCATGCTGCTGCTCTTAGTTGTTACACTCCTCGTCTAGTAAGCCATAAACCGGCCCCACCGATGGAGTACTGCAATTCCTCAGTGATCATGACCTCACACCAGCAAACACCACCTAAATCAGATGGGAAAGGACCAAGATATTTCACCTCTAGTGAGGGCCACCAAATGTATTACCACTCACTCCATGGCCACCACCAGAAGTCTAACATATAGGTATTTGTTGCATGTGGTACCTATCCAGTTTGGAAACCCAATTGATCTAAGCTTATAATCCCCGCAGAGGTGAACTGATTTGTCCGGCTTGAGCACGAGGATGACAGGCGCTGCCCCCTCTGAGAAGTGCACGGACCTCATTATACCTAGTTTTTCCAGGCACCCAAGCTAGTCTCTACCTTCTCCAACAGGGAATATGGAACCGGTCTTGCTCGAGGTTGACATAAATTTTGGTTCTGGCTCCTCTCATTTTTCCAAGGTCCTCCTGGAAAGCTTTAGTGTATTTGCTGATGACGTCATACAGTCCTCCCATGCCCAACCTGAAAATCTCTAGCCAATGCAACCTGATCCACTGGAGACAATCACTCCCCATTAGACCTGGTCCCTATCCCCACACGATGAGTAGAAGCTGGTCTGTTTGCAACCTGGAGGTCACGGGGTCATTGTGGTGTCCATTGTCAGCAAAGATTCTCCCGTATAGGTTGTTAGTCTGGCCCTAGTCTCTTCTGGACTCAAGGGTTGGATACCAGTTTGGAGGCGATCAAATGTCTGCTCTCCAATGACAGAGATGGCAGCCCCAGTGTCTACCTCCATTTTCAGTGAGTGACCATTTACTAGTGATTCTATCATTATTGGGATAACCTTGGTCGTGATGATATAGTTTAGTTGCATTGTCTCCGCTTCTGGAAGAGGGTATACCTGCACAGTATGGGCCTGTGCTGGCCATGGCTTCTTCCCTGAGTAGCACATATATTGCCTACTCCTATTGTTTGACCTTGACAGTGCCTTTTACAGTGTTTACAGTGTCCACCGTCTGACATTTGCAACCTTCCGGAGCAGGTTCTCTAACATCCTTAGGACTGTCATAATATTTCCTTGACTGCTGGGGAACGCCAGTTGAGCTCCAATTTGGTGATTAACTATTTACACAGGTGCCTTCAGTTGAGGAATGGTCATTTTTGCATGAGGCCCCTCCCCCTAACCAGAGAACATTGCTGTATGATGCCCGTGGTAGCTCCTGAGCCCATTTTTCTGCATTTTCCAGGGACAGGGCTATCTCAGTGGCATTTTTTAGATCTGGATTGGGCTCTGCCAGTTTTGAGTTGTCATATTGTTTATTCCACATACCAATCTGTCTCGGTCGGGATGGGCTGAATTCACAATGTTCTGCCAGTTTCCGCAATCAAGTCAAAAATTCATTGACAGGTTCTCCCGAGGTTCCTCCTACCGTGTTAAAGCGGTATCTCTTGAGGATGACACAGGGCTTCAGTCATAGTGATTTCCCACTAGGTCTATAAGCTCGTCAAACATTCCACCAACGTAGAAGGGTAACCCCGCAGGCACTGCCCCCTGGCAGTGTCCCCTCAGTGCCATTTTGAAAACCCATAGTGAATCGTGCCTGCATGAAGCCAGGGGGGACATCCCACACGACCGGAAACTACGCCGTAAAGCGGTTTAAATATCTTGAAATCCATGTAAATTTATGGAAACCAAGTTCATACCCTTCTTGGGCATGAACCTGATCACATCACTGGCTGGGGGTGGGGTGGGGTAAATCTCAAACAATGAATCCTGATATGGCCTTCTCACAAGTTTAAGCGGCCGGAATGGGATTTGCGCCAGCGGCAAACGGACCCAAAAAATCATGCCCATAAGATACTGAAGGGACTTGATGGGGTGAAAATCGGGCGGATGTTTTCTTTTGTGGGAGAGACCACAACTAGGAGATAGCGTTTACAAATAAGAGGTCTCACTTTTATGGGGGAGATGAGGATTTTTTTTTCTTTCCGAGGGTCAGTCGTCTGTGTAGTTCACTGAATTTAATCAAGGCTGAGTTAGGTGAATTTTTGATAGACAAGAGAGTCAAGTGTTATGGGGGGCAGACTGAAGGGTGGAGTTGAGACCTGTTACGGGTCAGGGTTTAGAGAACTCCAAAGTATATCATGGAGATCACCTGACCCACGACCTTTACTAGATTGTGGTATGGGAGGCACACGGCCCACTCTACAGGTGTACAGCAGAAATCTAAGAGTATTTTTTTAAAGCAAAACAATGTTTAATCTATGAACTCAGTTAACCTTTTAAAAACATACAGTGAACATCTTAGCAAACATCAATTCAAATGCAACCCTCAAAGAATACAATACTCTAAGTAATCCTTAAGCTTTCCTTTCAACATCCCACAGTATAGGCACCCTCCCCCAAATCGCACACGCCCGCTGATCGGTGGCCCCCGATCGCGAGCTTGGCCGGGCTGGAGGCCCCCCCGGTGACGGATCCCCCGCTCCCCACCAGGACTGAGTCCGCAACTGCCACCCTGAGTGCCCGCCGGGCGCAACCATGTTAGAACCACGCCGGCGGGAACTCAGCCAGCTGCCGGCTGAGAATCGCCGTGGGGGCCTCTTTCAATGGCCCCCGACCAGCGCCATGTCGACCTTGCACGTGTGCACGTGCACGACTGACGTCGATTCTCCGGTCCGCGGAGAATCGCGGGAAGGCTTCGGACCCGACCGCGGGTCTGACGCTCCATTCTCCACCCCCGCGTTGAGCATGATTTTGGCGCCGAGGCTAGAAGAATCCCGCCCATGATAGCTGGTTTGGATCTCCCTTGTCAGTTTTCTTCCTGGAATTGAGGGCAGCGACCTGATTAATAAAGTACAGGATGAGAATATTCATAATGGAATTAGCATGCTTTGAAATAACGCACCAGCTCAGAATTCTTGTGCCAGTTAAACCGTTTAATGATTTGTCGATGCTATATTTTGTACAATGAGTTGCTGACAGTTTCTTTGCTGCATTTTGGGGGTGATGTGAGATGAAAATGAAAGACAAACATGTTACGATTTAAAATAAAGGTGCTTACCATGGCAGAATTCACAGGAAGCATCAATACGTTTCATATGACTGCATGAAACTTGCAGTCAGTGCTAATTCTTGGCAACTGAATGTTAGACTTCTGATTAGTTTTTGTACTGCCTGTCACATTTTGGTGATCTGCGTATTGAGACCTCTAAGTCTCTTTGGACTTCCACATTTCCAGCTTTTCACCATTTTTTTTTTAACAAACAATTTTAATGAGGTATTTTTGGCATTACAAACAGCAACAGTATAAAAACAATGTACAAAGAACAATAAACGTAGTGCAAACCGACTTCCATCTCTCCAAGACCCGCCTATTTAACCCCCTATTCTACACTACCCGAGCCCCCGCCACCCGCCATCCTGCTGACGATTAATTCTCCGCGAAGAAGTCGATGAATGGTTGCCACCCGGCCGAACCCTAACAATGACCCTCTCAAGGCGAACTTAATCTTCTCTAGGCCGAGAAAGCTCGCCATGTCGGTTAACCAGGTCTCCGACTTCGGGGACTTTGAGTCCCTCCAAGCTAATAATATCTGTCTCCGGGCTACCAGGGAGGCAAAGGCCAGAACAGCTGCCTCTTTCTCCTCCTGAACTCCCGGATCTTCCGACACCCCAAAAATCGCCACCTCTGGACTCATTGCCACCCTTGTTTTCAATACTCTGGACATGACATCCGCAAACCCCTGTCAAGAACCCCTAAGTTTTGGACACGCCCAGAACATGTGGACATGGTTCGCTGGTCCGCCCGCACATTTTACACACCTGTTCTCTACCCCAAAGAATCTATTTATCTGGGCCACTGTCATGTGGGCCCGGTGGACCACCTTGAATTGATCAAGCTGAGCCTTGCGCATGTAGCGGTCGCGTTGACTCTGCTCAACGCGTCCGCCCATAAGCCATCCTCCATCTCACCCCAAAGCTCCTCCTCCCACTTATGCTTCAGCTCCTCGGTCTGCGTCTCCCCCGCCCCCATAAGTTCTTTGTAAATGTCCGAGACGCTCCCCTCTCCCACCCATCCCCTGGACACTACCCTATCCTGGATCCCCCTTAGTGGCAGGAGTGGGAAGGATAATACCTGCCTGCGCAGGAAGTCCCGCACCTGTAAATATCTGAATTTGTTCCCTCTTGCCAACCCAAACTTCTCCTCCAGCGCCCTCAAGCTAGGGAAGCTCCCTCCCAGGAATAGGTCCCCCATCCTCTCAATTCCCGCCCTTCGCCATCCTCGAAACCCCCCATCCAAGCACCCCGGAGCAAACCGGTGGTTGTCACATATTGGGGACACAGTATTCCAAATGTGGCCTAACCAACGTTCTATATAACTTTATAGCAGGACATAGATCGGTTGGAGACTTGGCCAGAGAAATGGCAAATGGAGTTTAATCCGGACAAATATGAGGTCATGCATTTTGGTAGGTCGAACATCGAGGGGAAATATACCGTAAATGGTAAAACTCTTAGGAATATAGAAAGTCAGTGAGATCTGGGCGTGTAGGTCCACAGATCTTTAAAGGTGGCAGCACAAGTGGACAAGGTAGTCAAGAAACCATACGGAATGCTTGCCTTCATTGGACGGGGCATAGAGTATAAAAACTGGCAAGTCATGCTACAGTTGTATAGAACTTTGGTAAGGCTGCACTTGGAATATTGCGCATATTTCTGGTCACCACACTACCAGAAGGATGTGGAGGCTTTGGAGAGGGTGCGGAGGAGGTTTACCAGGATGATGCCTGGTCTGGAGGGTGTTAGCTATGTGGAGAGGCTGAACAGACTTGGACTGTTTCATTAGAAAGACGGAGGTTGAGGGGTGACCTGATGGAGGTCTACAAGATTATGAGGGCCACGGATAGAGTGGATGGGCAGGCACTCTTTCCCAGGGTGGAGGAGTCAGTCACTCGGGGGCATAGGTTTAAGGTCCATGGGACAAAGTTTAGAGGAGATGTGTGAGGCAGGTTTTTTACGCAGAAGGTGGTGAGTGCCTGGAACGTGTTGCCAGGGGAGGTTGAGGAAGCAGATACATTAACAGCGTTCAAAAGGCATCTTGACAAACACATGTATAGGATGGGTATAGAGGGATATGCACAAGGAAGTGCTGAGGGTTTTGGCAAATGTTAGTATCATGACTAGTACAGGCTTGGGGGGGCCGAAGGGCCTATTCCTGTGCTGTATTGTTCTTTATAACATAATTTGCGAACTTTTATACTTGATGGTCCGTCGGTGATAGCAAGAATGCCATATGCTTTCTTTACCACCATTTCCACCTGTGCTGCCACTTTTAAGGATGTGGACCTGCACACCCAGATCTCTCTGTGTGTCTATGCTCCTGATGGTTCTGCCATTTATTTTATAGCTCCCACCTGAATTGGATCTATCAAGATACATCACCTCCCATTTGGGTTAAATTCCATGTGCCATTTCTCCACCCAATTTTGCAGCCTATCTATATCTTATCTAATCCCTGCGGAACACCACTAGTTACAGACCTCAATTCGGAAAAACACCCTTCCACTACTACCCTCTGTCTTCTGTGGCCAAGCCAGCTCTGAATCCATCTAGCTAGTTCACCCTGACTCCGTGTGATTTAATCTTTTACATCAGCCTGCCATGAGGATTTGTCAAATGTTGTACTAAAGTCCATGTGGACAACATCGACAGCCCATCCCTCGTCAATCATTTTTTTCATATAGCTCACATGGGATTTGCATCCTTATTTGCACTGGCATCATTTACAAAACCATACCTCAAAAAAATCATCTTTATGCTGCTTTGTTCCTGAGTTAAATTTCTTTGCAGGCTGCAACCAGAGGTCCTGGAGCTCTGTACAGGCTAACATTAGCTCTGTTCTGTCCTACCGTGGACTCTCCTGGGCAACTCTCTCCAGCAGATTCTGTTGTGAAATCCTGTGCAGTCGATATACTGCTTATTTGAGTCTCTGGCCATCTCTTACTTTTAAGAAAACCATTCGTCTTCACAGTTTACTTGCCTTACTTGCCAACAGCTGGAAAATGAAAGCAACACTGTTCCGTGATTTGGCACCAAAAACACGTACCTGGAGGGCCTTGATGTCAAGTGTGCATGCAGGGTGTGTGACCTGCTCTCTGCTGCCGCTTCTGGCCGGAAGACTCCACACAGCTTTATTTATTTCCGTTTAAAAGGTGGCAGTGGCTGCCATTCTCGATGTAAAAGCCGGCATCGGCTGTTAGACGCTGTTGGCAACGGTACGGCCGATCGCTCCGTGACCCTCCTGCACCTGCCTGCAACCCATCCACGAGTCGTGACCCACACTTTGAAAAACCCTGCTATAAAGATCTGGGGAGAAGAGGCAGAGGCAGACTTCGAGATTTAAAAAATCCAAGAGCTCCTTCTATCACTGAAGCATTTTGACCGATTAAGCACAAGGGTCAGGAATTGAATGCAGTGATATTCCTGTAATTTGATCAGTCAATTTCATTTTCCTTTCAGAAAAGTACACGGAATGAATGCTGGCAAGTTAACTGAGTGATCAGGAGGTGATAATCAGGAACAGTGCTTTCAACTTGATTTCTAACAGCGGAGGACGCTTCCCGATCATGATGTATTTATGTGTCATGTGAGAGGCTCTATCTAAGACTAGACTTTCGAATTGTCAAATCACAACATGTCAAACAAATACTGAATGAGTGCATTATAATCAATTTTGAACCTAGATTATGGAGTGCTTCCTAAAAATTGTTGTTTTAAAATCTGGGACAGGCTCGGGAGAAATGGCGTGTATAGAATTACAGTTGTCAATACTTGTAATTTCTCCAAATGATCTCTGGAATCTATATTAACACAGTACTGACAGATTTACCCACTGCTTGCAGCATTTCACAAATCAATAACTGGCACCGATAAGAGTTCTCAAGTTTTTATTTTTTTACTTTCCTTTTTGAGGCCTGGTGCCTCTGTCCTGGATAATCGGATCCACTGTTAGGCACTGTTAGTGTTTGTTGTGTACCTTGTTGTAACCACAAAGAGAGAATAAGAGATGGCACACATTGAGTTCGGATAGCACAGTGCAAGGGTTTATTTACAAGATGATGCCCAAACATGGTTCAGTGGTGAGCTCCGCAAAAGCCTGCGAAATGCTCTGATCACGTCATTGTGTAACTCGTGACATTATACCAGCCAATGGTGTTACTCTGATATGTAAGTGTTAGGTACTAGACCAGAATAAAGGTCTGCATGGTAAAGGAAGATACGATGCAAAGCGATTTGTAATCTGTCTCAGCAACATTCCTCTGAGACGGTGAATTTGGGAATTTTTTATTTCCATCGCCACATTCTTCACCCAAGTCACACACTGTACTGGCTGGACATGTATCATCATTCCTTCATCAAAGCTGCGTCAATATATTGGAAAGATTGGCACAACACCGTTATAAGAACTCCATCACCACATGAATTACAGCAGTTTAAGGAGTAGGTCCATCACCATGTTTGCCAGTTAGAAATGGCGGATTTAAAGTTCCAGCCTGGATTTCAGCTCTGATTTTGTTTTATTCATTTGTAGAATGTGGGCCCCTCCCGAATTACCTTTTGTTGCTAACTTTTGGTTGGTTCAATTGGCTCTGTTTTATAACCTTTGCTCTAGAGTTGCCAGGTATCTTTATGATACCGCCACGAGGTTCAAGTTCAAGTAATGATCAATAACTCAACACACCAATTAGTAAGATTCAAATCAAAACACATTTATTATACACAGTAAATCATTACTCAGGCATAAACTCTACTTTCTGGGCTATTCCTATCACTAAAAGGCCAATACTTAGCTTCAGACTGGCCCACCAGGTCAGGGGAACAATTGGCCTTTCGTTCAGGTCCTGAGTCTGCAGGATTCAAAAGCTGGTATGGACTGGTAGCTAGGAGCGCCTATCGCGTAGCGAGCGTTGACTGGAGACTTACTTGGTTGATGCGGCAGCTTGGACAGGTCACTCTCACGGGTTGATTCAAGTTGCTGAGTGACCCTGCCAAAGAAGGATGATTTGAACTTGGGGGCTTTACTTTATAGTCCCCAGGGGCTTCCCGCCCTTTGGGGCGGACCCCCTATCTGGTTCCAAGAGTTTGGACTACTTTCCGATCACTTGGATCGATTTCTCCAATGCTGGAGCGGTTCCCTGATCACTGGGCAGTCCCTAAATGTCCGTTGGCCTTCCTTTGTCTTGGCTCCTGCTGGCGCCGAGGAGTCTGGCTTGGCTTTATTTACCTTAACTGTTGCCATTGTGCCTGGGAATCGCACATTACTCTGTAGATGGCTGCTACATTACTATGCAGATCGCTGCTGGTTTCAGTGCTATCTGGTTGTTTTGCAGGTTCCAATATACATGATTTCTGTATTTGCTAGTCTTTGCCTGTGTTGGCTGAATTTCCCGACAGCCTGTGCGGTCTCCATTTTAAGTCGGGAAGTGGCCAACTCAGGTGGCTACACTTTGCAAAGATGGTGATGAGCCTTTTGAACCACTGCAATCTGTGGAATGAAAATACACCCACAGGGAAGGAGTTTCAGCATTTTGACCCAACGACAGTCAAGGAATGAGATAGAGAGCGCGATTCAATGGCTGCGTTGTGCTTGAACAAGAGCACGATGTGGCCGTTAGATCGCAGGAGAGACCAAAATCGAGAACTGTGCCAGGCACTGATCGGTTTGCGATCTAGCCGGCCCACTCCCATTTGTGAAATCAGGATCCCGCCTCGGTGTGGCGAGAAACCAATAATCGCCACTTAAGGCCAATCTCCATACATTTAACGGGAACGACCCCCTATCCAACAGCCTCCCATGATCTAACCGCATCTCCAGCAAGTGGTCATGCGGGAAGCAATGAAAACCATGAAGCTGGCGGAATGGCTGCTGTAGGGATCCGAAGAGATGAATAGCCATCCTTGCTCCCAGGCAGTGAGCCCGGGGGCACTGAGGTTGCTGACCCAGTGTCCAGGGAGGGAGAGGGGGTAGGGGAGGAGCCCACATAGGGCCAGCCTCGGTGGGGGTGGGCCACCATTGGTTGGGAATGGTTGCCCATGGGCTGGGAGAGGGAGTGTCGCAACGCCCGCAGGTCCACCATGCCACCCCTTGCACCGTGTGTACCCGCTACGGGAAGTGAACGCTTCACAGCAGGCAAGTGGATTCTCATGGGTTGGGGTGCCATGTGGCAGATATTGCTCAGCATCCCAATTAAACCTTGATGCTTGGCACTGTGCTTGAGCACTGCAGGAAACAACACCACAGACGCAGCAGCCAACATCCTGTTGGGAAGGTGGGAAGGAATGGGGGAATGGAGGGTCCCAGGGTGGAAGACAACACTGGTTGCCGTTCTCACACCCTCTCCAATTCCTTACAGTTATACATGGGTTGGATGATATCTTGGACCCCGCTGAGGCTGCCCTCATGGTGCTGCTGGCAGGCCAGATGCCGGATAAGGCAGTGTCATTCGCAGCGTCGGCAGTGGCTTGAGGCGACGGCCCATGTACAGGGTCCCACCCACATCCTGAGGACCCGGCCGCCCATTAGGCCAGAGGGGGAATTGTAAGTTAGGAAAGTATTGTCAAAGGAGACTTGGCAGTTTGTTGCAATACATATTGAATATGAGAGCCACGATTTGCAAGCGGTGGAGGAAGTGAATGTTTAAGGTGGTGGATGGAGTGTAAATCAAGCAAATTGCTTTGTCCTCAAAGGTGTTGAGTTTCTTGAGTGTTGTTAGAGCTGTACTTGTCCAGGCAAGCAGAGAGTATTCCATGACATTCCTGACTTGTGCCTTGCAGATGTTGGATAGGCTTCTTTGGCACCCCTTCCACAAACATTCAATCCCTCCACCACTGACGAACAATGGCAACAGTGTGTACCACTTACAAGACGCACTGCAGGAAGATCCCGAGGCAGGACCATCCAAACCCATGACCAGTACCATTTGGAAGTACAAGGGAAGCACATACATGGGAACACCACCACCTGGAGATTCCCCTCCAAGCCACCCACCATCCTGACTTGGAAATATATCACTGTTCCTTCACTGTCGCTGGGTCAAAATCCTGGAACACTCTCCCTCACAGCACTGTGGTTGTACCTACACCTCTGACTTCATTGAGGATGGCCGATGTTCATCAAGCCTCCTCCTCCTCCAGGCGGCACGGTGGCGAAGTGGATAGCACTGCTGCCTCACTGCACCGAGGTCCCAGGTTTGATCCCGGCTCTGGGTCACTGTCCGTGTGGAGTTCGCCCCGTGTTTGCGTGGGTTTCGCCCCCACAACCCAATGATGTGCAGGGTAGGTGGATTGACCACGCTAAATTGCCCCTTAATTGGAAAAAATTAATTGGGTACTCCAATTTTTTTTTAAAAATGAAGCCTCCTCCTCCTCCAGTTAGTTGTTTAGTTATCAACATCATTCATGATTTAAAGTGGGAAGGCTGTAGAGTTTTTATCTGATGCATTTGTTGTAGGATTGCTTAACCCTGTTGCTGGTATGCTGCTTTCTCTGTTAAGCATGCATGGACTGATGTTTTGTAGCCGTACCAGGTTAGTACCTTAATTTCACGTCTGCCTGGTACTGCTGCTGACATGCTCTTCACTTCTCTTCCGCTAGTTAATGGTAATAGAAGAACGAGGGACATGCCGGACATGATGTTACAGCGTGTGGTGGAATTGAATTCTGCTGCAGTGCCTCATGAATGCCCAGTCTTGAGATGCTGGATCTGCTCTGCATTAGAAGAATGATAGCGCTGCACTGAACAATAGTCTGTGTCCACAACATGTAACTGGGACCTTGTCACTAGAAGAGCTGTGTGATGTGGTCACTGCTACCAATACTGTCATGGACAGAGTTTTCTGCAAACTGTGGATTGGTGCAGGTGAGGTGAAGGGAATTATTTTCCTCTTATCAGTTCATTCACCACCTGCAGACCCAACCCAGCACCTATGTCCTTCAGCAGAGCTCTGTCAGTATGGTGGTGTTACAAAGCCACTCTTGATGGACATTTTATCCCCTATTTAGTGTATCTTCTGTGCCTTTGTCACCTTCAAGGTTTCTTCCAAGTGGTCTTCAACAGCTGGGATGTGAAGGGTTGCCTGTATAGTGATCAGTTGGGATTTGTTTGCTCATGTTTGACCTGATTCTGTGAGGTTTAATGGGGTCCAGATTCAGTGTTGAGGACACCCAAGAGCTGTTTCCGACTGTATACCAGTGTGCCACCCACTGTCAGGTGGGGGCGACAGGACCTACCCAGGGATGGTGATGGTGGTGTCTGGGACATTAGTTGAAAGTGAATATTGTGTGAGTATGATTATGTCATGCTGCTGTTTGACTGGTCTCCCAATTTTGAGACAAGTTACATTTTATTGGAGGATTTTGAGGGTTGACTGGAGTGAGTATGCCTTTGTTATGTACAGTATCCAGGACAATTCTCGGTGGCCCATTGATTTTAGTTTTCATTGCCCCATGTCTTGATTTGTTGCAACTGAATGTCTTGCTAGGCCATTTCAGAGGGCCGCTAAATCTAGCCAGCCACACCGCTGTGGGTCTGGAGTCTTATTTATGGGCCAGATTGGGTAAGAGCGGCAGATTTCCTGCCTAAAGGTGCAATCCAGTAGTTTCATAGGCATCATTACTGAGACTAACTTTTTGATTTCAGACTTATTTATTTCATAATTGTAATCCTCCAGCTGCTGTGGGGGGAATTTAACCTCATGCTCCAGATCATTAGTCCAGGCATTTGGTCTAGATAATTAATGTAACCAGTGTACCACCAGAACCCCACATGTGTGAGAGCTGTGTGACACCCTTGCTCTTGATGCCCCCGAAATTGCCAGTTCCTCCTATGTCCAAGGATCATGGGAATGTGCAGTTGAGGTTATAATCAGATGAGCCATGTGATGTTATTGAATGTGGAACCAGGCTCAAGGGACCAAGCAGTTGACTACTGCTTATGTTTGTAAGAAAATTTTATTTGGGCTGTTTGACTGAAGCTGAGAATCATCCAGTCAAGTATTTGTTTCTTAATTGCCTATGTATAGGGAAGGCAGTGCACCAAGGGGATAGGCATGTTGGCAGTAGAATGATAGGGACTGGGCAGTAAAAGATGGGAGGTCATATCATGAAAGCCTCAAGAAATGTATAACCAGATTTCACAGTCTTAAAACACCTGATGGGACAGTCGTCTTCAGTGAGCTTTTGAGATAATCTGTTGTGGTTTTGATTGCTAAATTCTGCAGCCGAATCGCCAATCTGCTGGTGTGAAACTCTGTCCGCAGAGTTTGAACAGTTAAATCATAGAGTAAACAATAGAGGAATTCCAATCTGTGCTTTATATTTGTGGATATACCAGTGTCATTACTTTACTAACATGGATAAGCTTTACTCCGAACTATCTTTTTGACTCAAGTTGTAATGTTGTTTTGCAAGTAAGGAATTGTTGACCTCTGAAATACTGAACCATGAGCTGACGTCAAACGGGGATAATTCTCCAGCTCTGCAGCCTCACAATTAATTTTCCACAAACTGCCATTTTCTTTATTATGTGTTCTGCTTGTGCAGCAAGTAAAATTTCAAGAACATTAAGCTGTCAGTAAAACAAAACCATCCTTCCTGGTTAATTGAATTGATTGCATTTTACAAAGTTGCATGCTTGTGTTTCAGCAAGCGGGCCCCATCTTATTTGGATTAATTTTTGTAGCCAGTTCATACATCACTTGTCTGGCAAATACACTAGTGACTAAAAATACATTTCTGTGTTTGTATTTTTAAGAAAACACTGCCAGGTGTTTTCCACATTAAATGTGGCGGTGATATTTGTGTGTACGTTGGAGCTATGTCATGCCTGGACTTGACAACTAGGTCATTTAGTGATTCTGTAAAATAATTAGTTTGAATATTTAGTGCAACAAGTCCCAAACCATTATGTCCAGCTCACTGGTGCGGAGTTGCAGAGATTGCGTTTTGGTACCTTGGATTTGGTAGTTTTGAACCCAAAGGGACGACACTTGAATGTAGCACAGCCTGTCGGCCCGCTCTAGCTGGGAGCAATTTCCTGGCGGCGGATTTTTGTTGATTAATGTGCAGGTTTATAAAGCACTTTATTTACTCTGTCATGGCTCGCTGAACAAAATACTGTTTTATTGTCTGACAGTTACAAGTTTTTCTCCAAATCGGTGTCAATGGGATAAAGGGAAATTACTGCGGATGCTGGAACTGAAACAAAACAGAAAATACTGGACAATCTTAGCAAGAATGACAGCATCTGTGGAGAGAGAATGGAGCTAACGTTTCGAGTCTGGATGACTCTTTATCAAAGTTTTGACTTGGGGGATTTGCATTCACTGCATAGAAAATAGAAGCAGGAAGAGGCCATTTGGCCCTTCGCGCCTGCTCTGCCATTTATTATGATCATCAAGTTCAATGCCCTGATTCTGCCTGCTCCCCCCCCATATCCCTTGATCCCTTTAGTCCCAAGATCTATATCTAATTCCTTCTTGAAATCACACAACGTTTTGGCTTCAGCTGCTTTCTGTGGGAATGAATTCCACAGATTCACCACTCTCTGGGTGAAGGAATTTCTCCTTACCTCAGTTCTTAAAGATTATCTCTTATCCTTAAAGTATAACTCCTAGTTCTGGACTGCCCTACCATCAGGAACATTCTTTCTGTATCTACCTGTTTGAATTTTATAAGTTTCTATGAGATCCCCTCTCACTCTTCTTAAACTCCAATGAATATAATCCGAACTGACTCTCCTCATATGATAGTCCCATCATCCCAGGGGTCAGCCTGGCAAACCTTCACTGCTCTCCCACCATAGCAAGAACATCCTTCCTCAGAGAAGGACACCAGAACTGCATACAATACTCCAGATGTGGCCTCACAAATGCCCTAAAAATTGCAGTAAACCATTCCTATTCCTGTACCCAACTCCTCTCGCTATGAAGGCCAACATACCATTTGCCTTCTTTACTGCCTGCTGTACCTGAGCACTTACATTCAGGGACTGATGCACGAGAACAGCAAAGTCTCACTGAGTGTTCATGTCTCTTAATCTACACCCATTCAAATAATAATCTCTCTTCCTATTTTCATCTACCATTGATCCACTTTATACTGCATCTGCCATGCATACGCCCACTCACTCAGCCTGTCCAAATCACGCTGAGGCATCTCTGCATCCTCACAGCTCACCCTCCCACCCAACTTTGTAGCATCTGCAAATTTGGAGATAATACATTTAGTTCCCTTGTCCAAAGCATTAATATATAATGTGAACAGAGGTACCCCACGGGTCGTTGTCTGCCAATCGGAATAAGATCCATTCATTCCAACTTTTTGCTTCCTGTCTGCTAACTAGTTTTCTCTCCATCTCAGACAATAACCACAATCCCAGGCGCTTTAACTTTACATAGTAATCTACTACGCGAGTCCTTTCAAAAGCCTTTTGAAAGACTAAATAAACCACATCCACCAGTTCTTCCTGGTCAACTCTACTGGTTACATCTTCAAAGAATTCCAGTAGATTTGTCAAGCATGATTTCCCTTTCGTAAATCCATGCTGGTTTTGCCTGATTATACCACTGCTTTCCAAATGCTGTGCTATGAAATCTTTAACAGCAACTTCCCAACTACTGATGTTGGGCTCATTGATCTAAAATTCTTGTTTTCTCTCTACCTTCCTTTTTGAATACTGGGGTTATATTCTGCTACCCTCCAATCTAAAGGAACAATTCCAGAGTCTAAAGAATTTTGGAAAATGACCACCAATGGATCAACTCTTTCTTGGGCTACTTCTTTAAGTTGAAGATTATCAGGCCCTGGAGATTTATCTGCCTTCAATTCCATTAATTTCCCCAAAACCATTTCTCTAATAATACCGATTTCCTTCAGCTCCTCACTAAAATTTGTGTTTCTCAGAACTTTTGAATCTGGATGACTTTTTGTCAAAGCTAGAGAGAACTGGAAATAGGGTCAAATTTGTACGGTTGTCACACAGTGCTTACCTTTGTTCTGCTAGTAACACATTCTGACCTCTTACTGTGCCACTATCAGCATCCTTCTTAGCCTTGATCACCCCCATTTACATTCCCTTCGTCTCTCTGTCCACAACATCTTTGTCAATCTCCACCTATCACTGGCCTCCTATCCAGCCTCACTGCTCCATGCACCGCCCACCCCCACAACAGGATAAATCTGATCCTATTTCCAGTTCTCTCTAATTTTTATAAAGTGTCATCCAGATTTTAAACATTAGCTCCCTTCCCTCTTCACAGATGCTGTCAGAGCTGCTGAGATTGTCCAGTATTTTCTGTTTTTGTTTCAGTGTTAATGGGAGTTGTTTTTAACCTTGTTTGGCTGACTCCTGTGCCTCGATGAGATAGCGTTATTTAGTTTTACAACACGGGGCAGCCATTTAACCTGGCATCCTGTACTGGTGATGTTTCTTTGTGTCCAAGCCCTCTCTGTCCATGTGTGTGCGTCTCTCTCTTTTTTCTGTATCTTGCTCCCTTTCTTTCTTGCTCTGTCTCTCTGCTTCTTGCCGTTTATCTGCCCATGTGCATATCTCTTTTGGTTTTTATCTGTTTCTTTCTCCCACTCTCTCTCTTTTCCATGTACTCCCTTTTCATCTTTTGTCCGGTTACAATTGAGTTCATCCCACAAGGGTGAGTGCCCACTGGTCATGTACAAAAACGTATTCCAGCAAGGACCTGTGCTGGAGCTAAATCGGTGACAGCGGAATTCCAGGTTTGGTGTGTGGATTACTCTCGAGGAACAATGTGCCATATTCATGCTACTATTGGTGCTTGAAGTATCAGAATTGAATTATGAGGAGCTTTCAAATCCATGACACATTGTTTGGAAGAACAGTTACCATTGAAATGATCTGTTTATTTTCTCTAACTTACAAAGCATGGAATATTTTAGGCTATGCACTGGTTTGGAGTGCTGTTTTACTTCTTAACCATTATCCAAGTAAATTATCCTTCCTCCAAGCAGTGAAATAATCTGTCCATACCTGTGGATCACTTGAAATCAATAGGAACAGCAATGAGTACATAAGAACTTGGAGCAGGAATAGGCCATTTGGCCCCTCAAGCCTGCTCCGTCATTCAATGAGATCATGGCTGATCTTTTTGTGGACTCAGCTTCACTTGTTCGCCCACCGTAACTGTTTATTCCTTTACTGTTCAAAAATCTATCTCTCTTTACTTTAAAAACATTTAACGAGGTAGCCTCAACTTCTTCACTGGACAGGGAATTCCACAGATTCACGGCCCTTTAGGTGAGGAAGTTCCTCCACAACTCAGTCCTAAATCTGCTTCCCCTTATTTTTAGGCTATGCCCCCGATTCTAGTTTCACCCGTTGGAAAACAACCTCCCTGCTTCTATCCTATCTATTCCCTTCATAATTTTATATGTTTCTATAAGATCCCCCCATATACTTCTGAATTCCAATGGATAGAGTCTCAGTCTACTCAGTCTCTCCTCATAAGCCAATCCTCTCAACCCCGTAATTAACCTAGTGAATCTCCTCTGCACACCCTCCAGTGCCAGGACATCCTTTCTCAAGTAAGGAGACCAAAATTGTACACTGTACTCCAGGTGTGGCCTCACCAGCACCCGATACAGCTGCAACATAACCGACCTGCTTTTAAACTCCATCTCTCTGGCAATGAAGGACAAAATTCCATTTGTCTTCTTAATTACTTGCTGCACCTGCAATCCAACTTTTTGCGATTCGTGCACAAGGATACCCAGGTCCCTCTGCACAACAGCATGCTGCAATTTTTTACCATTTAAATAATAGTCCATTTTGCTGTTATTCCGACCAAAATGGATGACCTCACATTTATCAACATTGAACTCCATCTGCCAGACCCTTAACCACTCACTTAAACTATCTATATCCCTCTGCAGACTTTGTGTCCTCTGCACACTTGGCTCGACCACTCATCTTAGTGTCATCTGTGAACTTTGACACAGTACACTTGGTTCCCAACTCCAGATCATCTGCTAATTGTGGACCCAACAATGATCCTTGAGACAGCCACAAGTCATTGATCGCCAATCAGCAAACCACTTATCCTCAAGCTTTGCTTTCTGTGTGTCAACCAATCCTCTATCCATACTAATACATTACTCATAATGCCACGCGCCTTTATCTTATGCAGCTGCCTTTTGTGCGGAACCTTGTCAAATGCCTCCTGGAAATTCAGATATACCACATCCAACGGTTCCCTGTTGTCCATCGCATTCGTAATGTCCTCAAAGAATTCCACTAAATTAGTCAAACATGACCTGCCTTTCATGAACCCATGCAGCGTCTGCCTGATGGGGCACATTCTACCCAGATCTCTCGCTATTTCTTAACAATAGATTCAAGCATTTTCCCCACTACATTCATCTTCAGTGTTCAGTATTCAAATGTTTATTTTTAAAAAAAAATCTTTTTATTGGCATTTTCAACATTACCGCAGCACAGTAGCACAATGGTTAGCACCGTTGCTTCACAGCTCCAGGGTCCCAGATTCGATTCCCGGCTTGGGTCACTGTCTGTGCGGAGTCTGCACTTTCTCCCCGTGTGTGCGTGGGTTTCCTCCGGGTGTTCCGGTTTCCTCCCACAGTCCAAAGACGTGCAGGTTAGGTGAATTGGCCATGATAAATTGCCCTTTGGTTAGGTGGGATTGATGGGTTACGGGGAAGGGGTGGAGGTGTGGGCTTAAGTGGGTGCTCTTTCCAAGAGCCGGTGCAGACTCGATGGGCCGAATTGCCTCCTTCTGCACTGTAAATTCTATGATTCTATGATTCTATGTACATTGACGTCCGTGTTTATTTATTGTACAGTGTAACAAAAAAGGTTTTTGGCTTACCTTTAATTACAAATTGCTGCCGTCTAGTTCGGTATTCCCCCATCCCCACCCCTGTGCCCGCCCACCCCAACCCCCTTCCCATAAACCCTGCCTGTCTCACCCTGCCCACACCCTTGCTATCCTCTCTGGTCAATCAGAGGGTGTGCACCCTCTTCTCCTTGCTCCCCTCCTTTCTCTTCTCCCTTTGTCAGCTTCAGCCATGTTGTTTATTTTTGTGTGGATGACTGCAACGGCTGCCCCTCCTCCCCCCGTGTTGTCCCTCTTTGCCCGTCTCAGACTCTCTGCCCCCTTTCCCCCTCCCCCCTTCCCCTTAGGTTGTGCATCCCTGGCGTTCCTCCGTGTCTTTTGTTCTTTCTCCTCTCCAATCCATCCAGTTACCCCTCTACTGGTTGTTGTTGGCCTCAAACGGGTTTTGGAACAGACCGACCAATTGCCCCCATGCAGTAAGGAAACCTTCCTCCGACCCTCAGATAGCGTATTTTATCTTCTCCAGGTGGAGAAACTCCGAAAGGTCAGGCAGCCAGTCTGCAGCTGTGGGTGGTGCTGCTGATCGGCAGCCGAGCAGGATTCTCCAGTGTGCGTTAGGGAAGCGAAAGCTAGGGCATCAGCCCTCTTCTCCATGTGTAGCTCTGGCTGCTCGGATACCCCATAGATTGCCATATTTGGGCATGGCTTCACCCTCATCTCCACAACCTTGGCCATTAACTCGGAGAAGGCAGTATTCAATTGTAGAAGAGAATACCAGTGAACTAAAGCTCAGGAGTGTGATTTACTGTACATATTACTTTGCAAACAGGTTTTACCATTTTAAAAACTTAATAGAAATTGTATTTGGCAAAAATAGGAAATTATGTTCAGCAGTATATAATCAAGGGTCAGTAGTTTGACTACATTGGATCAAAGTGAATGCATATAGTATACTTCTTTTTCAATGGGCCATTTGGAAACCAACTTAAAAATGCAGGTAACCACAATGATGTACCATCAATGACAACAGACGAGAGTTGGAAGAGTAAACTGTGGCTTTAATCAGCTAAAAGACACCTGCTGGCAGCCGGTCCCAGAATGAGGGCAGGGCTGGAGGTTAGCTACCTTCATACTTGAGCCCGAGGGGCGGAGCCAGCAGGGACAAACCCAGACATGTAACAAACAGTAAGAACAGTAAGTACAATAAGTAAGAACAGTAAGTACAATCTAATACAGTGGTTCACCACATTCACCCCCTGTTAAAAAAAAGAGTCCGGCGGGAGTGAAGTGGACGGGTTGAATTAGAGATCGAGTCTGTCGGGGGCTTTGACCTTCCGCTGTGATCGCCTCAGTACTGGCTGTGGTGAGGACACTGGTGTCGGATGAAGTGTTGAAGCCTGTGTATCCAGGAGCGTGTCGTCTTCCGGATAATTAGCAACGGAGGGAGACGGTGTAGAGTCGTGAGTAGCAATGAAGGGAGACAGTGTAGAGTCGGGGGTAGTGGTGATGGTCGCTGGGGAACCTGCGGGTGCCAAGTCCCGAAGGGAGACTGTATCCTCCCGCCCGCCATGGTGTGCCACGTAGGCATATTGGGGGTTAGCATGGAGGAGAAGGACCCGTTCGACGAAGGGATCAAACTTGTGACTCCTCGCATGCTTCCGGAGGAGGACGGGCCCTGGAACCGTCAGCCAGGATGGGAGCGAGACCCCTGAGGTGAACTTCCTGGGGAAGACAAACATTCTCTCGTGAGGTGTCGCATTGGTGGAGGTACACATGAGCGACCGGATGGAGTGAAGCGCATCGGGAAGGACCTCCAACCAGCAGGAGACAGGGAAACATACAAAGAACAAAGAAAAGTGCAGCACAGGACCAGGCCCTTCGGCCCTCCAAGCCCGTGCCGACCATGCTGCCTGACTAAACTACAATCTTCTACACTTTCTGGGTCCGTATCCCTCTATTCCCATCCTATTCATGTATTTGTCAAGATGCCCCTTAAATGTCACTATCGTCCCTGCTTCCACCACCTCCTCTGGTAGCGAATTCCAGGCACCCACTACCCTCTGTGTAAAAAAACTTGCCTCGTACATCTACTCTAAACCTTGCCCCTCTCACCTTAAACCTATGCCCCCTAGTAATTGACCCCTCTACCCTGGGGAAAAGACTCTGACTATCCACTCTGTCTATGCCCCTCATAATTTTGTATACCTCTATCAGGTCGCCCCTCAACCTCCTTCGTTCCACTGAGAACAAACCAAATTTATTCAACCGCTCCTCATAGCTAATGCCCTCCATACCAGGCAACATTCTGGTAAATCTCTTCTGCACCCTCTCTAAAGCCTCCACATCCTTCTGGTAGTGTGGCGACCAGAATTGAACACTATACTCCAAGTGTGGCCTAACTAAGGTTCTATACAGCTGCAACATAACTTGCCAATTCTTATTCTTAATGCCCCGGCCAATGAAGGCAAGCATGCCGTATGCCTTCTTGACTACCTTCTCCACCTGTGTTGCCCCTTTCAGTGACCTGTGGACATGTACTCCTAGATCTCTTTGACTTTCAATACTCTTGAGGGTTCTCCCATTCACTGTATATTCCCTACCTGCATTAGACCGTCCAAAATGCATCACCTCATTTGTCCGGATTAAACTCCATCTGCCATCTCTCCGCCCAAGTCTCCAAACAATCTAAATCCTGCTGTGTCCTCTGACAGTCCTCATCGCTATCCGCAATTCCACCAACCTTTGTGTCGTCCGCAAACTTACTAATCAGACCAGTTACATTTTCCTCCAAATCATTTATATATACTACAAAGAGCAAAGGTCCCAGCACTGATCCCTGTGGAACACCACTGGTTACAGCCCTCCAATTAGAAAAGCATCCTTCCATTGCTACTCTCTGCCTTCTATGACCTAGCCAGTTCTGTATCCACCTTGCCAGCTCACCCCTGATCCCGTGTGACTTCACCTTTTGTACTAGTCTACCATGAGGGACCTTGTCAAAGGCCTTACTGAAGTCCATATAGACAACATCCACTGCCCTACCTGCATCAATCATCTTAGTGACCTCCTCGAAAAACTCTATCAAGTTAGTGAGACACGACCTCCCCTTCACAAAACCATGCTGCCTCTCACTAATACGTCCATTTGCTTCCAAATGGGAGTAGATCCTGTCTCGAAGAATTCTCTCCAGTAATTTCCCTACCACTGAAGTAAGGCTCACCGGCCTGTAGTTCCCTCGATTATCCTTGCTACCCTTCTTAAACAGAGAAACAACATTGGCTATTCTCCAGTCCTCCGGGACATCACCTGAAGTCAGTGAGGATCCAAAGATTTCTGTCAAGGCCTCAGCAATTTCCTCTCCAGCCTCCTTCAGTATTCTGGGGTAGATCCCATCAGGCCCTGGGGACTTATCTACCTTAATATTTTTTAAGACACCCAACACCTCGTCTTTTTGGATCTCAATGTGACCCAGGCTATCTACACACCCTTCTCCAGACTCAACATCTACCAATTTCTTCTCTTTGGTGAATACTGATGCAAAGTATTCATTTAGTACCTCGCCTATTTCCTCTGGCTCCACACATAGATTCCCTTGCCTATCCTTCAGTGGGCCAACCCTTTCCCTGGCTACCCTCTTGCTTTTTATGTACGTGTAAAAAGCCTTGGGATTTTCCTTAACCCTATTTGCCAATGACTTTTCGTGACCCCCTATTAGCCCTCCTGACTCCTTGCTTAAGTTCCTTCCTACTTTCCTTTTTTTCCACACAGGCTTCGTCTGTTCCCAGCCTTTTAGCCCTGACAATGCCTCCTTTTTCTTTTTGACGAGGCCTACAATATCTCTCGTTATCCAAGGTTCCCGAAAATTGCCATATTTATCCTTCTTCCTGACAGGAACATGCCGGTCCTGAATTCCTTTCAACTGACACTTGAAAGCCTCCCACATGTCAGATGTTGATTTGCCCTCAAACATCCGCCCCCAATCTAGGTTCTTCAGTTCCCGCCTAATATTGTTATAATTAGCCTTCCCCCAATTTAGCACATTCATCCTAGGACCACTCTTATCCTTGTCCACCAGCACTTTAAAACTTACTGAATTGTGGTCACTGTTCCCGAAATACTCCCCTACTGAAACATCTACCACCTGGCCGGGCTCATTCCCCAATACCAGACCAGTACCGCCCCTTCCCTAGTTGGACTGTCCACATATTGTTTTAAGAAGCCCTCCTGGATGCTCCTTACAAACTCCGCCCCGTCTAAGCCCCTGGCACTAAGTGAGTCCCAGTCAATATTGGGGAAGTTGAAGTCTCCCATCCCCACAACCCTGTTGTTTTTACTCTTTTCCGAAATCTGTCTACCTATCTGCTCCTCTATCTCCCGCTGGCTGTTGGGAGGCCTGTAGTAAACCCCCAACATCTAGACCTTAGGGCAAGAAAGACGGCCTTCCAGACCATCGCGTTCTCCCTCTCCACCTGTCCGTTTCCCCTGGGGTTGTAGCTGGTAGTCCTGCTTGAAACGATGCCCTTGCTAAGCAGGAACTGATGCAGCTCATCACTCATGAAGGAGGTGGGATACCCTTTGCCAAAATTAGAGTGGATTGGTAGGAGGCATGTGGCATGAACCCTCAGCTGGTGGTACCAATAATATTGCCTTGTGATACTCAAGAACCTCAGTCTGCCATTTTTCCATCTATCTAGCAGAAGCAGAGAAAAAAGGCTCGGCCCATGAAAATACCTGGTCCCATTTACACTCTATATACTCGAACTTCAAACCACTGCCTACAAGATGATTCATTTCTGCATGTCTATTTCATTGCGAAAGTCAACTCGACTGGAAAATTGTTGAAGAAAGACATTTTGTCAAAGTATTTGTGTGTACTGCAAGCTATATAGATTAATACACAGGGCCCTGTTATTTACAGACAGAAATAATATGTACTTAAATTGCACCTATTTCAGCTAAACAAAATAAGTGGTAGCCATTCGCAGGTTCATTCCACCAATCAGAGTCAAGCTGCCTGGTTTAAATGTCAAACAATGCTCATCAGTTAACTGTCAATCACCATAAACTGGTGCATTCTCCATGACACCGCTTCCACCAATCACAGCCCACTTGCTAACCAATCAGCACCCTCTTTTCATACAGTATAAAGTTGTTGCTTCTCCTGACATTGATTTTCTTGCATTTGTTTCGGCAAAAGATGAGACCACTCAAATCTGTGAGTTCCATTCAGCAAAGTCTTTATTCAAGCATATGCTGGAGAGATCATCCTAGATGCATTTCAAAGGATATGTGCCCCAAGGATCTCTATGTCACAATTTTATTGTCCTTGGTTCTCACATAGCAACACACTGTTGGAACCCCTATCACTGGTGTTGCCTTAAAACATACATCACCTTAACAAGAGTGGGGATACTTCATTCTACAGATGTTCCTTGTTATCTCAGTGATTTTTGCATTTGGCCTCCACAGGTGTTTGTTAGGGTCTGGGCCTCAATGGCTCCCTGTCTGTTTCCTTATTTCCTTAATCTTGTATAACCATGTAGGGGGATGTCAGAGGTAGGTTCTTTACCCAGAGAGTAGTGGGGGCATGGAATGCACTGCCTGTGGAAGTAGTTGAGTCAGAAACATTAGGGACCTTCAAGCAGCTATTGGATAGGTATATGGATTACGGTAAAATGATGTAGTGTAGATTTATTTGTTCTTAAGGGCGGCATGGTAGCATTGTGGATAGCACAATTGCTTCACAGCTCCAGGGTCCCAGGTTCGATTCCAGCTTGGGTCACTGTCTATGCGGAGTCTGCACATCCTCCCCGTGTGTGCGTGGGTTTCCTCCGGGCGCTCCGGTTTCCTCCCACAGTCCAAAGATGTGCAGGTTAGGTGGATTGGCCATGATAAATTGCCCTTAGTGTCCATGATTGCCCTTAGTGTTGGGTGGAGGTGTTGACTTTGGGTAGGGTGGTCTTTCCAAGAGCCAGTGCAGACTCAATGGGCCGAATGGCCTCCTTCTGCCCTGTAAATTCAATGATAATCTATGATTAATCTAGGACAAAGGTTCGGCACAACATCATGGGCCGAAGGTCCTGTTCTGTGCTGTATTTTTCTATGTTCTATGTTCTAAGCTATGAAGGGCATCAGGATTTATGGTTTTGTGATTCTTTGCTGGTTTCCACATTACTGGCTATGTTTACCATTATGCCTAGAAAGACCTCTCATCATTACACTTGTCTACTTTTAAAGCTGATACTGCTCACCTCAATATCAATCTTAATATTGAATTATTTCAATCACCTTCAAACACTTCACATTTGTCCCAATGAGTGAAAGGTTTCTTTCAGCAATACTCAAGTTCAAGACTACCAAATGACTATTTGTCTGCTGGAAAAGTGAATTATCCAGCATCTATTTTCAACCTGCCAACTGATATGTTGGGTGTTCTGGATCACATACAGGTCACCAACACTTGAAGTAGTGCAACACTATTTTATTAAAAGGTTAACTATTTGAACATACTTGAACTGTGGGTAAATACGATACTAGCTTTAACTGTTGACCCTTGCCTTGTCCTAACCAGTTGATGCACTCAGCACATGGTGAATGTCTGTGTTGCAGGCTGTGAGCTCTGTGCTCCTAGCTAGCTGCTACTCGAATGAGCTGGAACTCTGATGCCCCCCGTCTTTATAGTGCGTGTTCTCTCACTGGTGATTGGCTGCGGTGTTGTGTATGTTGATTGGTCCATCAGTGTGTGTCTGCGCCATGATATACTGGTGTATATTATGACACCAGCCTCTGTGAGGGAGTTCTTCATTAGACTTTGTCTGGGCTCTGGACTTGTGTGAAACATTATTTTCTCTGTGGTCTTTGCCCCAGAAATCTTTCTTTCTCCATCTCTCTTTTACTGTACAAGTGTGGAGCGGGCTAAGTACTGACCTCCCTCCTGCATTTCAAGTGTGTGGAAAGAAAACAATCCTCTAAGTTCATCCCATCTTGGGGTTGTTAACAAAAAATTGGATCACACCAAAACTGAGGGGGTGGGAAATATGCCCCTGCTTATAGAAGGATAAGTAAATCAAAACACCTTTCTGTTTATGGACTTCCTGAAAAAGAGACAAGTTCAATTGAGGTATCCAGAAGAAAATTGGATTGCCATCTGAATAGAATAAATGTGCAAGGTTATGGGGATACGGTGGGGACAGTGGGATTGAGTAGAATGCTCTTTCAGTGAGCCAGTGCAGACTTGATGGGGTGAATGGCCTCATTCTGCACTTCTGTGAAACGTTAACTCTGTTTCTTTCCTCTATTGTTGGCTGGCCGGGTGCAGGCAATAAAGATGATTATTTTGCCATGGTTTCTATTTTTATTTCAGTGCCTACTGGTCTTTTTGCTGAAAATATTTTTTATGGTGCGGAACGGTTGACTTAGTATTTTGTCTGGCCAGGTAAGGTAGGAAGGATTTGGAAGTGGTGCTTCAGAGAGGGCAGCAGTCAGGGGCCTGGCCCTCCAAACCTGTTGTATTATTGGGTGGCGAATGCTGAGAAGGTGTGGGGCTGGGCATTAGGGTTAGGGTTAGGCCGGAGGCTTTGTGGGTGAAGAAGGAGCCAGGCTCTTCTAGGGGGTCAAGGTTACGGGCACTGGCAACGGCGCCGCCCCCGTTCGCCCCAGGAAAATATTCAGGGAATCCGGTGGTGGTGGCCACATTGAGGATATGGAGAAAGTTTTGGCAGCTCTTTAGGTTAGGGGCTGGGTCGGGGTGGGGGTGAAGCTGATGTTGATCCGAGGGAATCACCTGTTTGAGCCGGTGAGGCTGGAGGATAGGTTTCGGGCATGCGAGAAGCAGAGGGTGATGGAAATGAAGGTCCTACTTCTAGAAGGGCGGTTTGCAAGTTTGGAGGAGTTGATGGAGATGTTTGGGATTCCGTGGTGGGGGGGGGTGGTCTTTAGGTACATGCAGGTGAAGGATTTTGCGAAGAGGGTTTTCCTGACCTTTGTGGTGGTTCTGCCCTCCTCGTTGCTGGAGGGGGTGCTGCAAGTGATGGGGCTGGGGGTGGGGGGGGTCATCTCAGCGATTAATGGGAGGTGCTTGGAGGAGGATAAGGCATCGTTGGAGGGGGTTAAGGCTAAGTGGGAGGAGGAGTTCAGGATAGCATTGGAGGAGGGGTTGTGGTGTTAGGTGGGTGGGGAGGGTGAATACCTCAACATTGTGCGTGAGGCTGGGGCTGATACAGCTAAAGGTGGTACATAGGGTGCACTTTTCGAAGTCAAGGATGAGCCACTTGTTTGAGCGGGTGGATGATATTTGCGAGCGGTGTGGAAGAGGTCCGGCCAATCATTTACACATGTTCTGGTCCTGCCCGAAATTGGAGACATTTTGTTGGCAATCTTGCAAGTAGATTTGGAGCCCAGTCCGCTGTGGCCACATTTGGGGTGTCAGACTTGCCAGAGCTGCAGACGGGAGCGGGGGTAGATGTTTTAGCCTTCGCCTCGCTGATTGCTCGCAGGCAGGTTCTTTTGGGGTCGAGATCAGCTTCTCCACCCACTGCCTCGATGTGGCTGGGGGACATGATAAAGTTCCTGTATTTGGAGAAGTTTAAATTTATTTTGAGGGGTGTGAGTGAGGGGTTCCACAAGTGTCTATATTGCACTTTAAAAAGTTGGTTACAGTCAGCTGCTGGAGGGGAGGGGGCAGAAAATGGGGCTTTTGTTTTATGATATTGGGGTTTTTTTGGGGGGTGGGGCTGGGGTTTTAGTTGGTTTGCATGTTGTGTTGTATGTTTAAAATGTTAAAAAACAAATAAAATATATTTTTTTAAAATTCTGTTTCTGTCTCCAAAGATGCTGCTGGACCTGCTGTGTATTTTCAGCACGTTCTTGTTTTTATTTCAAATTTCCAGCATCCACAGTATTTTGCCTTTATTGAAGGTTTCACGCAGTTTGAGAAGGTGGTAAATAATGCACGTGGTTAATCGGTATAAAAGTAAGTTATGATAACCCTGAATAAAATATTGGTTCAGCTTGAACTGGAGTATTGAGTCTACTCTTGGCAGCACACTTTAGGACGGATGTGAAGGCATCAGAGAGAGTGCAAAAAAAATCCATGGACGTGATTCAGGGATGAGGAACTTCACTTATCTGAGTAGGTTGGAGAGCCTTTTGCTTGGTAAAGAGAAGATTAAGAGGAGATTTGACAGAGGCGTTCAAACCGTAAGGGGTCTGAGCAGATGGGGAGAAACTGTTCCACAGCCAGAGGACATTGACTTGAGCTGATGTTGTCCTGTGATCAGCTTCATGTATCTGTTCATGTATTCAGTTACTCTGTGAAAAACATACGTATTTTTCCAATGAAAGGCATGTCATGATCTAGAGAAATTTGGAAAACTATAATGAATACATCACTTCCTCACCCAATTCTTTAAATAGCTGGTGCTGAAATCCATCTATTCCAGATGATTTGACTCTTATATGCAATTATTTTCCCTAAATCATTTTTTAAAAACTAAATTGCACCCCTTGACTTTTTTGGGTTTCTTTATATAATGGTACTTGATGCTGTTCCTTACATGTGAAGTAAGATACAGGATTCTCCGTTTCCTCATATTCCATTGCAGCAGTAGGTTTCAAATGAGGGCCTGCTGCCCCCCAGATGTCTGCTCTCACCCAGGCCCCTGCGTGCTCTGGTTCCTGTGCTTCCTCTGTGCTCCAGCTGTCGAAAGATGTTCAGATTGGGTGGATTGGCCATGCTAATATTGCCCCTTCGTGTCCAAAGTTCTGCAGGTTCAATGGGGATAGAGCGGGGGAGTGGGCCTAGATGGGGTGCTCTTTCAGAGGGTAGGTGCAGACGCAATGGGTCGAAGGCCTCTTCTGCACTGTCAGGATTCTATGGATACTCTGGCTCCCCTACTTTAGACTCCTGTTCTTTTGTGTTCCTGCCAAGAATAGACAGATTCTGCAGTGAGAAATATACACATCTATCTCATTGGTAAACTCTTACAAACAGAAATGTGATAATGATCGGATAATCTCTTTTGTTGATATTGGCTGAGGGATAAATATTGGCAGGTCACCTGGAGAATTCTGCTGCTCTTCAAATAATGCCAAGAGATTTTCTTACGTCGATCTCAGAGACTCAGTTTAATATCTCTTTCAAAAGATAGCGGGCGGGATTCTCCAGCCGGAGGCGCTGAAATCGCGTTCGTCGATCACCCAGAAAATCTCCATTTGTGCTGAAATCGGGGGCGTGCCACTTTTGCGATGTTCCGCCCCCTCAAAAACGGCGTACTCAGGGAGTACGCCACACGCTGTATGGACAGCCTCAGACCCTGAAGCTCCTCCCCCGATGGGCCGAGTTCTCGACGGCACGGAACACTTACGTTTTCTTTCGTGGACCCCCGGTTACAGGGGGGGCTGTTATTGGCAGGCCGTGCGCATGTGCGAGCATGGACCCTGCAATTCTCTGGCCTTATCCGCAGGTAAAGCCGGGGTTTTTCGCTGCGCGGCTGCTAGCTCCCCACTGGGCGGAGGATCGGTATAGCTGTTGCGCCGTTTTTTTCTGGCCTAAAATGCCACTGTTCCCACGCCAGCGTCAGCACCTAGTCTGCAAATCAGAGAATCCAGCCCAGCATCTCTGACAATGCAGCACTCCACCACTTGAGTGTCAGCCGAGATTTTGTTGCCCAAGACCTGGAGTGGGATTTGAACAGCTGACAATCGTGACACATTTAGGAATGAGATCAGGAAGCTTTTGTTTTTACGTAAATCTTGTCCATGGACACCAGATGAAATGAAACTTTCAAGAAAGAGTTTTCCAGATTTTTTACAGATGCAGCCTCACAGAGAAAGTTCTAGGTTCAAGTACCCTCAGGGATATGGACACCGAATCTAGGCTGACCCTCCAGAGGAGTACGGAGAGAAAGCTTCACTGTCAAAGGTGCAAAGTTTGGGATAAGACATTAACGCTCAGATAGATGTAAATTATCCTTTGTCACTCTTTGAAGGCGAGCAGGATGATTCTGCCTGGTGAGCTGACTAATATCTGACCCTCAGCCAATACTACGAAAATGGGTTACCTGTACATGTGAGATCTTGCTCTGCAAATTTCTTAGCAGATTTATGCCAGGCAATAGCTATATTGGTAGTGAATTGGTTTGGGAAGTCCTGAAGTTCTGACAAGTACTATAGAACATTACAGGGCAGCATCTTTTGCAAAGATAAATCACTATACAATTCCATATATTTATTGCTTAAAATAGTTGAAAATGTGGCAATTATTGCCTTCATCGCAGCATGATTTGATACAAATTAAAGAGGGGATTATGTGAGACTTCACTCTTGCTCTGCAGCTTTTTCAGACTTTGCACAGAAGGAAAGCTGCAACGCCTTTTCTGTAATTAGCCGACCTGAGGGTCTGTGATCGCCGCAATGTGACCCTCTAAGGCTGACATTTAGAAGAGCAATTTTGAAAAATGTTTCATGTTTGTCATATTGTTGCTACCATAGAATCCACGATGACTGTCCGTGATTTGTGTAGGTCCTTATAACTCAGGCGTTAGATATAACATTTTATTAACAGACCACCAGTTTTATTTTTGCTTCCATAGTTTCTCAGTTTCATAAAATTCATTGGTCTTGTCTTCCTCTCTTGTGGTTTGAGCATGGTGTTTCATCATTCTGTCACCATAGACCCAATTTGATTTCCTGGGGCTTTACACTGTCAGGCATTTTCCAAAAATATCCTCGGATAATTGCATCCTTTAGGTAAGATGCCATTTTGGGAAGATAAAAGGAGGACACTCCAATTTCATTCACTTGTCTCTCGCTTGAATCAAAATGTAACCCTTGCAGTGCAAGCAGGCCCAGTGAAGTTGCTATTAGACCAGAAGACATAGGGGCAGAATTAGGCCACTTGGCCCATCGAGTCTGCTCCGCCATTCAATCATGGCTGATATTTTTCTCATCACCATTCTCCTGCCTTCTCCCCATAACCCCTGATTCCCTTATTAATCAAGAACCTATCTATTCTGTCATTAAGACACTCCATGATTTGACCTCCTCAGCCTTATGCGGCAAAGAATTCCACAGATTTACCACCCTCTGGCTGAAGAAATTCCTCCTCATCTCTGTTGAGGAAATAAAGGATCGTTCCTTTAGTCTCAGATTGTGCCCTCTGGTTCTAGTTTTTCCTACAAGTGGAAACATCCTCTCCACGTCCACTCTATCCAGGGCTCACAGTATCCTATAAGTTTCAATAAGATACCCCTCATCCTTCTAAACATCAACGAGCACAGACCCAGAGTCCTCACCGCTCCTCATATGACAAACTCTTCATTCCAGGAATCATTCTTGTGAACCTCCTCTGGACCCTTTCCAACACATTCTTCCTTAGATACGGGGCCCAAAACTGCTCACTATACTCCAAATGGGGTCTGGCCAAAGCCTTATACAGCCTCAGCAGTACATCCCAGCTCTTGTATTCTAGCCCAATTGACATGAATGTTAACATTTGCCTTCTTAACTGTAGACTGAACCTGCACGTTAACCTTAAGAGAATCGTGAACAAGGACTCCCAAGTCCCTTTGTGCTTCTGATTTCCCAAGCATTTCCCCATTTAGAAAATAGTCAATGCCTCCGTTCCTCCTTCCAAAGTGCATAACCTCACACTTTTCCAAATTATATTCTATCTGTCATTTCTTTGCCCACTCTCTTAGCCTGTCCAAGGCCTTCTGTAGCTCCCCTGCTTCCTCAATACTACCTATCCCTCTACAAATCTGTGTATCGTCTGCAAACTTAGCAACAGTGCCTTCAGTTTCTTCTTCCAGATCATTAATGTATATTGTGAAAAGTTGTGGTCCCAGCACAGACCCCTGAGGCACACCACTGGAAACCGGCTGCCATCCTGAAAAAGACCCATTTATCCACATTCTCTGCCTTCTGCCAGTCAGCCAATCCTCTATCCATGACAGGATCTTACCTGTAACACCATGGGCTCTTAACGTATTTAGCAGTCTCCTATGCAGCACCTTGTCAAAGGCCTCCTGGAAATCTAAATAAATCACGTTCATAGATTTCATAGAAATATGATTTCATAGAATTTACAGTGCAGAAGGAGGCCATTCGGCCCATCAAGTCTGCACCGGCTCTTGGAAAGAGCACCCTACCCAAGTCCACACTTCCACCCTATCCCCATAACCCAGTAACCCTACCCAACACAAAGGGCAATTTTGGATACGAAGGGCAATTTAGCATGGTCAATCCACCTAACCTGCACATCTTTGGACTGTGGGAGGAAACCGGAGCACCCGGTGGAAACCCACGCACACACGGGGAGAACGAGCAGACTCCGCACAGACAGTGACCCAAGCCGGGAATCGAACCTGGGACCCTGGAGCTGTGAAGCAATTGTGTTAACCACTATGCTACCGTGCTGCCCAAACTAAGCTACTGTTCAGTGGTGCTCCTTTGCCTAACTTCCTTGTTACCTCTTCAAAGAACTCTAACAGATTTGTCAGACATGACCTCCCATTGACGAAGCCATGCTGACTCAGTCCTATTTTATCATGCACTTCCAAATACTCCGCAATCTCATCTTTAATAATGGACTCTAAAATCGCACCAGTGACCGAAGACAGGCTAACCGGCCTATAATTTCCCGTCTTTTGGTTCCCTCCCTTCTTAAACAGGAAGACATCTCAGAACTTGTATTTGGAGGGCAGGAGAGTGCACATTTGAATCAGAGAAAAAAATGGAGAGAAAGCAGAAGACTCAATTGGAAAGAATTTTGAGGACGTTTTTAAGAGTTGGCAGTGAGTTGACAAGGTTAAGGGATCTGGGCAGGGAGTTCCAGAAAGCAGCATAATTGTTAGGGTTTCCAATTATGGTCCGGGGTTAACCTGGAGATTGCCAATATGAGTTTTCACCCTGATTGCTCACAGCAGTGTCTGGAAGATTAATCTTTAATTCCTGGAGGCTCTCGGCAAATCCTGGAGAGTTGGTAGCCCTAAACATTGCTGGAACATTAACTAACACTGAAAAGAAAGACCATTTATTTGGCAACTTTCATGACTGTAGGGTATTCCAATGAAGAGGGTCAATGAGCTAGTATTTGAAGTGTATGAAATGGGACAGCCAGTTTGTGCACAGCAGGAACTGACAAACTGGTGTGCTAGTAACCAGATAATCTATTTTCATGATGTTGGTTGAGGTACGAATAATGATCCGGGGGTAGCGTGGATCATGGGGAAATCTGTTCCCCTTTGAAATAGCGTCAGAGGCTTATTAGTGGGCAGATGTGGCCTCATTTTAACATCACATCTGAAAGGCAACGAGACAGTGCAGCACTCCCTCAGTACTGCACTGAAATGTCTGCTCACCCATAACCTTCCGACTCAGAGGTGGGGGTGCTACCTATTGAGCCACAACCAACATCTGAACTCATATTCATGTTTTGGAAGGTACTGGGAAATGATGAGCAACCTGGTTTTTGAAGACAGCGAATATCCTGGACTGGAAGGAAGGAGAGAATCCATCAGGTAGAATAGGGCTCTAACATGGAAGGATTTGATTATGTAGGCCAGCGAGCACAGGAGTGATGAATAAGTGGGACTTGGTACAATAAGTAATTGGTGTTAATGGATTTTTGTACAGTACATGACCTCAAAAGAACATTAGTTATAATTGTAGAATCTGAAATATTACCAGAGTATTTGACAGGAACCCATTATTCAATGTATATCTGTGCCAAACAATAACAAATGGCGCTGGAGGTTGTTAACCAAAATTGTTCAACTGACAGGGCTTTTATTTGGAAACAAATACTGGTCCGCTACATCCTAGTTATAGAGCATCTGATCCACCACCTTAACCTCCTTTCTATTCTATTTCGTTTAGACGAGCATTTATTTCTGTTGGCAATCGCTGACTGTGATCTCAAAACTCTCGAGTGCAATGAAACAGGTTTTGAAGTTTGTGATATCTGTGTTGCAGGTTTAACAACAAATTCTTTGAAAATGAATTCTGAAACTGAAATTTAGGAATGTAGTCCGCAAAAGTAAATAGAGTTGAAGGAACTAAACTCATTTGGCAGGAGGTTCAAAGGCTAAGGCTTGAACATGGCAACAATTTGGATCATTGTGAGAAACTATGAGAACTTGCATTTAAATAGCACCTCTAACATAGTCTAACATCCCAAGATGTGCTCGCTTTGGCAGCACATATACTAAAATTTGAACATACAGAGAAGATTAGCATGGCCCCTGTGCAAGGATGACACGCAAATTCGTGAAGCTTTCCATAATTTAAAAAAATAACACACCAAGACAGTTGACAGGAACAAAGTAAGACATGCTGAGCTGTGCAAAAGCTTGATTTTTTTTCTACTGTTTATGGCTAATAATCTATCTTCTGATTTGTATGAATACATGTGGGAAGAAAGATGGTATTATTTTTAATATTTTGGGAATGTGGTGTGCTATTCTGTGTGCAGGCTTATGCATGTGACTAATTTAATCAAACTGAAAACAGTTGTGCTGCAAGGTTTAGGACATTAAAGAGATGTAGGTATGAAAGACAGACTCTAGAATAACCTAGCTGAATTTTCTATCAGTAAATAAATCATGGGCAGAAATTTGCATTATGAGATAAAGAACGTTTCTTGTGATCATTTGTTAAATTTCAAAGGGAAGTAAAAAACATTTAGAACTTGGAAAAGGTCATGAATAAACCCATGACCCATGAATGTGGGCAGTAAGGAAAACATGAAAGATTTTTGTATTCTCAGAATGTTAAGTTTCAAAGAAGGACATGAACAATGGAATTAAGGTGAAAGAGAAAAAGACGACTGAAAGAGAGATATGAGAGCTAAGTTGGGTGTGACCATGTAAGACCTCCTGGAGTGCAGCTCTTTGCTGGGAAAAGAGCTGTGAAGAGGCAAAGCAGGTCAGCTTTCCAGAAAGCTATTTCTTGGAAAGCAGGGATTTATTTCAAAGTTCCTTGAATTTCCACAACAGATAGGGAGGTTAGGAGTCATGTGACATAACTTAAATACAGCAACAGTGGGTTTGTGTTTTGGTAATATTACTGGATTTTATAGATTAAGTTGCCTATTTGTGAGTCTATCCAAGTAGGGAATCCTTTTGGACAAATGCCCCTTAAGACTAATTTTAACTGTGTAAATATGGTCTTGTGTGCTTAAGTTTTCTTTTCTTTTGTTAATGTTTTCATTTAATATTTTAAAACCCCCAGAGTGTTACGGGAATTTGTGGTTTCTAGCTTCAGTACATGTATATTCTCTTGGTCAAAATACAAAAAGAAAAGAGTTGTGATACCTTGCCATGTTTCCCTTTGGGATTTGCTTTGCGCAGCACTTACCATAACATCTGTACCAACCAAACGAGATCCGAATTTGAAACTCTTATTCAGTTGCAAGTGCAAGTCTGCAGCTGTACAAATGTAACGAGGAAAATTTTAACCTCCATAACAAACATGCCATGAATGAATTTTTTAAAAATATGATGCTTATTATGATTTTCCAGACAGAAACATGAAATGTAAACAAAAGGTTGCATTAATATCTTGTGATACAGAGTGGAGAGAGAACAGTATTTTATGAAGTCATGGGGAGTCCACATTGAGTTGCATCAAATAAATGTAGGTTTATTTATAAAGCTATAATACACAGCTCCCTGTAGATTTCAACTGGGTCCTAACTGGCCGACCTTATATATAATATGGATAGAGCTTATCCCGCTCCCTTATGAGGGAGCTCGTTTTCCGTAAAGGACACAGAAGGAAAGACAATCATCCCCACCTCGTAGGTCCCATGCGGTGGGTTATGACATCCCTCCCCTATGGAATGAGGCCCTTTGCAGGGTCTATCACATGTCTTCATGTGTCCGGCTAAGTTTAATTCTATTCAAGGTAGTGCATTGAGTGCATCTGACAAAAGCAAGGTGAGCGGAGTTTTCCCCGGGGTGGAGGACAAGTGTGAATGCTGCTTTCAGGGGCCAGCTAACCACACTCTGGTCTTGTCCCAAGTTACTAAGCTTCTGGGCCTCTTTCTTCAACAACATGTCGGAGATACTCAATGTTGATTTGGATCCATGTCCGCTGGTGGCCATATTTCGGGTATCAGACTCACTGGTGCTTCAGTCTGGGGTGAGGGCAGATGTCCTCGCCTTTGCCTTGTTTATAGCCCGGAGGCAAGTTCTGCTTGGGTGGAGTTCTCCTACTCCGCCCAGTGCCTCGCCTCGGTTGGGTGACCTCATATCTTTTTTACATTTGGAGAAGGTCAAGTACACCATCAGAGGGTCAGTATAAGGTTCTACCTAAGATGGCAGCTAGGTTTAATTTTTTTTAGGGGCGAGTCACCATCAGCTGCAGAGGGTTCAGTTTAGTTTTTGGGATTAAAGTTATTATGCGCTTTTGCTTGTTCGTCTCCTTCTATTATGTAGTCTTGGTTCATTGTGTTGTATGTTTTTGTTTATTAAAGAAATGTTTTCAAGAAACATAGTTTTTAAAAATGCATCTTCCATAGCCATCAGTTCATGGAGTGGGTGAGCTTTCTGGCTCAAGCAGGGGTGCTATCCACTACAACACAAGATCTCGATTTCTCTTTCTCTAATGTCATTATCTATCTTGCCTTAAATGTGTCTGTGCTATTTGCCTCAACTACTCCATGTGGGAATAAGTTTAACATTCTATCTCTCTGCATAAAGAGGTTGTTCTTGAATTCCCTATTGGATTTTTTCGTGCAATCTTATTTTTGTGACTGCTGGTTTAGGATTCCACAACAAATGGAAACATTCCTTAACATCCACCCTATCAAACCTTTAAAAAAATAATTTTAAAGACTTTTATTGATCATCTCTAGCTCTTTTTTCTAGATACGCATTTCCCGATGGGTGTACCCTTTCAGTTCTGGTATCATCCTTGTAAATTTAAAGATGGATGTTGTGAACAATTCCATGTTCAAATTCAAAGAATGGCAGAGTGTTTTCCCACAGTCCTGATCGATGATCCTTCCTGACCGAGACAGCTAAAAATAGATGATTTGGTTATTCATTTACAGGTAGATGTTGTCTTGACAATAGGATAGAACACTATATAAATGCAATTCCTTTCATTCTTTATTTGTTGAATCCTTTTGAGAAATGAGTACCCGCTTGGCAGACTACCAGATTGTATAATTTATATGCGATTAAAAAAAAATTTGCTTTATCAACACTTCAACAGAACTGGCAATAGCGATGCATTTCCTCGTCAGTAGATTGTGGATTGGCCTTTTCTTTTCAATGTTTAATTCATATCCCAGGAGTCTAGCATCCTTGAGATAGCTCCTGGTATTTATGTTGACTCAGTGAGTAAGATACACAGTTCCATGTGTGTGTGCTGCTGTCTGCAGTGACAGAAACAAGGAGCAGAAATACTGAAACAAATCTGTGAATACTGGCCTATGGAACCCGAATTAGCATATTACCATAGATGTCTGTTTAAAAGGCGACCGTTGAATCCTTAAAAAATCCTTCCAAAAATGGATGTTGACTCATGCACCAAGTATAAAAGCGAACCACTGGCTTGGGTTGAATGGCAGCCCTTTTGAAATGTCATCAGCATCTCAGACAAAGTGTGGCTGCGTCTTAAACTCCCACACAACACAGCCCACATCATTTGCTTGATTCCTTGTGCCCAATTATAAGGTACCGGGAAGTAAAACATCTGTTTGTGGGGTGACAAATTGACCTCTAAAGCGAGTACAACATGTTGTGACTGTAAAGGTGGGCGACATATTCATAATTTAGCCAAAATCACGATTTTTAGGGCTGGAAAAATGGAATCATCTTATGTCAGGTCGACTGCTGCCATGGCCCACAGAACCTTAGATCATCGCCAAATGCTTCATGGCTAATAATGTACTTTTCAATTGCAGCCATTAATGTTATGTACATAAATGTAGCACTAAAACAGCATTAATTTTCACACAGTAAAGTCCAAAATAGCAAGTTTTGACAACATTGTTTTTTCCTTTTTTCCAATTAAGGGGCAATTTAGCTTGGCTAATCTGCCTACCCTGCACATCTTCGGGTTATAGGGGTGAGACCCACGCATTCACTATGATAATGTGCAAACTCCAAGCGGACAGTGACCTGGGGCCGGGATAAAACGCAGGTCCTCGGCGCTATGAGGCAGCAGTCCTAACCACGGTGCCACTGTGCTGCCCCCTAAAATAAGCAAGTTAAATGTGGTCAGTTAATCACCTTGGGTGATATTGTGTCAGCGATGAATGTTGGCTAAGACTTCAGGAGAGATCCCTGCTCTTGTTTGAAGAAACACAATGGAATCTTTCTGTTCATAATTTCATTCAAAAGACAGTGGGCACGATTCTCTGGCCTCGCTGAGCTTGAGCGAGAGCGCCGGTGAATAGCGGAAGAGGCCAAAAGCAAGAACCGCGCCAGGCGCCAAACAGTTTGCAATGCAACCTGCCCACTCCTGCAGGTGAAATCGGGATCCCGCTGTCGCGTGGTGAGAAGTGAATTAATCACCACTATTCCCATACAAAACGGGATCCACCCCACATCCAACGGTCTCCTGTGATCCAGCGGCCTCCCCAGCAAGTAGTCATGCTGGTGCCAATTAGTACTCCTTTTTTCAATTGTGAACCTAACAGAAAGGTGTCTGCAGGGAGTCGAGGTGGTGAATAGCCATCTTCGTACACAGGCTCGGAGGGGGTTGAGGAGGGAACGGGACCCTCAACTGGTGCGGTCCCGCTATTGGGGTGGGGTCGGCTTTGGGAATGGGGGGGGCGTGGTCCACTTGGGGGGCAGAGGCAACCGCACACAGCTCCACCATGCCAACCCCTGGATCGTGTGTACCCATTCTGGGGTTAACCCTTGTTCCTGCCCATCTGCCGACGCTGCCACCCGTAACCCTCATTGGCTATCATAGTTAAATGAGCACTTCACACATCCCAAGTGGATTCCCGTGGGTGGGCGGGCCATGTAGCATGTGGGAGTCATTGCCTAGCATCCCAATCAGACTGTGATGCCTGGACACTGTGCCTGAACACTGCGGGAGGCAATAGCACTCACTCAGCAGCCGAGATCCGAACAGGGGATGGGCCCAGCCGGGGGCATGTCCACAGCCGGAGAGTGGGTGAGTGCAATGGAGAGGGGACCAGCGTCTAGATAACATTATGTGCGGGTGACAGGGGTACAGGGTCTGGGGCCCACTGTGGCCGGCTGTGCGTGGGCAGAGCGTCTGGTGTGGGGGATCAACGTGGGAATGAAGGGTCCCGAGTGGGAGCCAACCCTGTTTGTCAGTCTAACACCCTCTTCCAATTCCTTACAGATATTGAATGATATGGACAGTATTTTGGACCCCTCAGAACAGGCCCTAGTGGTGCTACTGCTACGCTTGGTGGCCAGGTGCCTGAGACGGCGGCCGCAGCGGCGTCCACAGAGGCTCGAAGTGGCGGCCCATGTGCCGGATCCCGCCCCACACCCCGAGGGCCCGGATGCCCATCAGGCCAAGGTGAAACCCACAGTGGGAGGCCCGCGACGGCCCAGGGTGCACAAGTGCCGCTGGTCATTCGAGCAGATGACGGATATCATGTGCCGCAAGAGGCTCCGCCTCAACAAGGAGATGGTGCGACACCTGTGCCGTCAAGGTCACCGAAGCCCTGAACTTTTACACCTCGGGATCCATCCAGGGCTCGAGCGGTAACCTGTGTGGCATCTCGTAGGACACATCCATCACACAGGTGCATCCGACAGGTCACGTTTGCCCTGGCAAAAACTATATCAACTTTGACATGGACCAAGCCCAACAAGATCTTAGAATTTACAGTGCAGAAGGAGGCCATTCGGTCCATCAAGTCTGCACCTGCCCTTTGAAAGAGCACCCCACTGAAGCCCACACCCCCACCCTATCCCTGCAACCCAGTAACCCCACCTAACCTTTTTGCACACCAAGGACAATTTAGCATGGCCAATCCACCAAACCTGCACATCTTTGGACTGTGGGAGGATGATGAGGAGGCACCTGACCAGCAGGGACTGGTGGACGATCCCAGGAAGGAACCGGGGGACCAGCCAGATGCTGCAGGTCAGGCGGGAGCGGCGAGGGTCCGGCAAGGTAGGCCTTAACACTTGCCCACGTCACAAACGACAAGGCTGGTCCATTGTTACTTCCGTCCCCATCCCTTCCCCACATTTCCCACACTCCCAGGGTCTGTTTAAATCAATCCAGGGTGCTGGGAGTGTGTCGGCACTATCAGCAGGTAACTGTCGAGGGTGAGGGGGGTGATGATAACCCGCAGAGAACTGTGCGCTGGTGTTCCTCAATTAATGCCATAGCTCAATATGGGTGTGCTAGCTCACACCCATCACCTGCACGAGGTGACAGAGGTGTCATACTAGTTATGGTGAAGGGCTTTTAATGTTTCACAACTGTCCAACAATGCCCCATTCTCCCAATGATGCTTCCCCATTCTCCACACCAGCCCATCACCCCCCACATCCCCTACCTATCCCCACTCCACCCCTTCCTCCAGTGCCCTCTTGGTGATCTTCAATGTGCTTTGCCATCCTTGCTCTGCCGCTGAAGGACCCTGAGGTTCACTTTGGGACGGAGGGGCAGCTGGTTCGAGACCTGGCTGTCCCTGCGTCATCTGCTCCTGGGAGCCCTGGTGGTTCCCCAATGTCTACACTATGGTGTCTGCGGCCTCGGCGATGCTCATCAGTGATTGGGCCATGCTATGCAACGCCTTGGCAATGCCCACCTGTGACTGGGACAAGCTCCGCAGCGTTTCGGGCACTCCCATCTGAGATCTGGACCAGTCCCATAGCACTTCATCGAGGTCAGCCTGATACTGGGTCACATCCCCCAGTAAGTCGGGCATTCTGCTGAGGCCCTCAACCATGGCCATCACCGACTGCGCCACACCTTGGACACCTCCATTAAATACTGCTGACGTCTTGCACCAGGCTCTCCACTGCTGTCGCCACCCTAGCAGTGTTGACCTTGGAGCCATACATTGCCAGCGACATCTCCTGCGCCCCTAATTTCTGGGACTCCTCCAGTCGGCTATGGACCTGTTGAGTGTCGCTGACATCTCCCTCTTGTCATGTGAGAGTTCCTTTAAGAAAAGTGTGTTTCATCAGATGGCTGCAATGATGTCATTGTGGGTGGAGCTGAGCTCTGTCTGTCTCTTTTTACTTTCGTTTTGAGCTAAAAAGCTGCTTTGTGGATCGTTTTTCGTTTGGTTTTGAGTTGGAGAGCTGCATTCAAACAAGAAGCTGCATTCAAACAAGAAGCTGTATATCTCTCTCTTACTAAAGAGTGTCTCCAGATCACTTGATGATTTCAAAGTAATACCTGTTTCTGCAGAGAATTTGAACCTGCTGTCTTTGTAAAAGGGTTTAACAGATGGATGTTGCTAGGAAAGGTATTAAGGGTTACCTATAGAGTACTGTATCTTTTGGGGGGTTATCAGGGTTGGTAGTTGATAAACTGTTTACTGTGTGTTTCTAAAATGTTAACTAGATTCATAGAATAAACATTGTTTTGTTTTAAAACGACTTAAGGTCTCTGTTGCATAACACCTGGAGAGTGGACCCTTGTGCCCCCCATAACCAAAATCTATTGAAAGTCGTAGGTCAGGTGAACTCCATGATATACTTTGGAGTTTTCTAAACCCTGGCCCATAACACTCTGAATGTACCGACCGCTCCCTCGCGTCTCCATCAGCTCCGGGATAGCATGTTCCATAGGCTTAGCATCTGGCTGGGTCCTGGGATCCAGCAGACCTCCGACTGCTGTCTCGCCTGGGCATTACTGCCTCCACTGTGTGGTGCTCATCAGAATGTGACCCAGAAGCCTGACCACTAACGTTGCCCACCAAGGTGTGTGTCTCTGTGCTGGTGGAGGGTGGGGATGACACCTGTGACGCGTCGATTGTGGCATCCTCAGAACTCTCCTCCGAGGTAGTCTCATGGAAGACAGGTGATGGGGCCATCCCAAATGGGCCGAAGCCGTCAGCTGGAGGGCAGCACGGTAGCACAGTGGTTAGCATAGTTGCTTTACAGTTCCAGGGTCGCTTGGGGCACTGATTGTGCAGAGTCTGCACTTTCTTCCTGTGTGCACGTGGATTTCCTCTGGGTGCTCCGGTTTCCTCCCACAGTCCATAAATCTGCAGGTTAGGTGGATTGGCCATCATGAAATTGCGCAGTGTCCAAAGAAAAGGTTAAGTGGGGTTACGGGGATGGGGTGGAGGTGTGGGCTTAAGTGGGGTGCTCTTTCCAAGGGCTGGTAAAGACTCAATGGACCGAATGGCCTATTTCTGCACTGTAAAGTCTATGAACTGCGGGAGAATGAATATGTGAGTGGATGGGATGAGTCAGTCAGTATGGCATTAACAACTCATGTGACAGATCCTCCGGGTGTGGCACCCGGTGGATCCTCACCTCTGCGGCAAGTACTGACCTCTGCCATTGGTGACTGCTCTATCCTTAGCCACTCCCGTAACCTCCACGGGCCTTTCCTCAAAGGTTGTGAAGATTCTTATGTCCAGCACCACTCCGCCAGTCTTGGCCTTTTCCCAGAGACACAGAGAGGGCATCATTATCCACACATGCGGTTCACATTGGTTCTGTGGGGGGTGGGGGTGGTGGTGATGGAAGGGTTGGAGGGTGTCTGAAGGGAGAGAGGTAAGGGAGGTTTGGGGGCTCTCGAGTAGGGGCGAAAAAGTCATGGGGGTGATGGTGTCAGCACACCCGTGCTGGCCGATGTAGGTCATTGACCTTCTTGCGGCACCGAGGCCAGTCCTCCTGATCACACTCCCGGAGCTGACGGCCGCTGCCACTACATCCCAGGTGGCACTGGCTGCCCTGTGGCTCACCCTCCAGGACCCTCGTGAGAACAGGACATCCCTCCTTGCCTCAACCGCAACTGAGGACTTACCCAGGTCCGTGTCTCCAAACCTTGGGGCCGGGCGTATCGGCTGCGAGCTGAGTGGGGTTGGCTGTGCAAGTGCCAATTATGTGCTGCTCGACCTTGTTAGCAAGGGGCTAGTGAATCGGCTACCGAGACTTCATTTACAGCACAATGTCCATGAGGCCTCGATAAATGGACCAATTAAAGTTGCATTTCGTTGCCAGCCTTGCCAGGCCGAGTGCCGGGAAGCCCACGGCAGTTCCCACTCGCTATGATTTAGAAATATTTCTGGAGAATTGCGGCAAGTAACTCAGACTTGCAGCAGTGGATATAATAGTGTAGTAGTGATGTCACTGGAATAGTAGTCCAGAGCCCAGGTCTAAGATTACAGTTAATTCATATCTCAACATGGCAGTTTGCATTTAAGTTCAGTTTTTAAAAAAATCTGTTATCAGTAAAAGTGATCATGAAGCGGTTGGACTGTCATAAAAACCCAAGTGGTTCATTAACCTCCTACTGGACTGAAATGCATTTACCTTAGCCCATCTCATCTATATTAGATTCCAGTTCCATATCATCATGGTTGACTCTTAACCTCCCTCTAAAATGGCCTAGCCAGCCACTTATGATTTCAAAATCCTGACAACGTGTCCACAAAGGTTCAAGATGAAGACCCACCATCATCATCTAAGGGCAATGAAGGGTGGGTGAACAAATGTTGGCCTTGGTTTGTCAGTGATGTACATATCCTGAGAAAGAATTGTAATCAAGCTAGCAGTGTCAAATGTTGAAACCTAGTTGTAACGACGTTTATAAAATGTTTGTTTTATATTTGCTCACGGGATGTGGGATTTACTGCCCATCTTCTAATTTCACTTGAGAAGGTGGTAATGAGTTGCCTTTTTGAACCACTGCAGTCCCTGTGGTGTAGGTACACCCACAGTGCTGTTAGGGTTGGATTTTGACTGAGCAACGGTGAAGGGACCGGCGCTATATTTCCAAGTCAGGATGGTGTGTGACCCGGAAGGGAATTTGCAGGTGGTGATTTTCCCATGTATTTGCCAACCATGTCCTTTTTGGTGGTAGGCGTTGAAGGTTTTGAAGGTGCCATCGAAGGAAAAGCTGTTTTTCCACAGCCTAATCCACTGAAACCAAGCTCCATAACCAGCTGAGCAATCTTGAAATGTTCCTATGTTTTGTACTACTCCACTGTTTAATAACCCTGATTTTATAAAATCCTATTTACCACTTTGTTGCAGGTTTGAATCAGCTTGCCTGTGATGACATTACAACCTGTGATTACCGCAATACTGTTTAGGCGGTTAGTTTCGGAAGCAAGTTAAGAACAAATTCTTTGGAAGCCCATCGCAGTATGAGGGATATAGGTATTTTTCAGTGGATCACTGGGCTCAAAATGGTCCACAGAATTAATTGGTACAAAACCTGACTGGTTTCTGTTGCTCATGTTAAAGGTGGAACTCTATGTCCTTAATTCAGAGAGATGTGTCGTTGGAACATAGAAATAATTTATTTAATTATCCTATACACTTCAGTTAATTCACCCATTGGTCTTCTACATTCAAGGGAATACCAGCCTAGTCTAGGCAAAGCTGCACCCCCCTCCAAGGCTAATATTTACTTCTGGAGGTATGATGCTCAGAATTGAATGAAGTACACCAGATGTGGTCGAACCAAAGTTCTATACATCCAGTCGAATCCAATCTAGACTATCCGGTAGGATACAAAGCTGAGGCATTATATGCTGGACCTAAGCCTGAATAATCTGGTCCTTGAAGATGGCCAAAAGCTTGGTGAGGGATGTTGGGACAACATTTGTCAAATCTGCCTAAGCTAATGCTGATTTCTTTAAAAAGCACATCTGATATGCAAACAAAAGTCATCAAGCAGAATTATTGTTTGAGTTCTAAATCAAGGGGCGGGATTCTCTGATCCTGAGGCTAAGTGTTGACGCCGTTGTAAACGCTGTTGCGTTTCTGACGGCGTCAACATGCCCTCAGGAGCAGAAATTCTGACCCCCTACAGGGGCCAGCACGGCACTGGAGCGCCCACGCCGCTCCAGCTGCCGATTCCCAGCATTAGATGGGCGCCGCGGGTCTGCGCATGCGCAGTGGGACCGGCGCCAATGCGTGCATGCGCAGTAGCTCCCTTCTCCGCTCCGGCCCCGACGCAACATGGCGTAGGGCAACAGGGGCCAGCTCGGAACAAGAGAGGCCCCCAGCCCGAGAGGCCGGCCTGCCGATCGGTAGGCCCCGATCGCGGGCCAGGCCATAGCGGAGGCTCCCCCCGGGGTCGGACACCCCTCTCCCCCCCACCAGGCCGCCCCCGGATGCATCCACGCCGAGGTCCCGCCGGGTAAGAGCAGTTGTGAACGGCGCCGGCGGGACTCGGCTTTTTTTGCGTTGCCGCTTGGCCAATCCCGGGCCGAGAATCGCCGGGGGGCCCCGGAGAATCGGTGGACCGGCGTGGTGCGATTCGCGCCGGTCCCGGCGATTCACTGGCCCGGCCCGGGGTGAGAGAATCCCGCCCAAGATGTTAGGTTGGAACATGTATTTATTTCTTGGTGGTTGCGCCTCACCAAGAAGCTGCTGTGATGCGACCATCAATTCACTGAGAGACACGTGGAGAAGTAAACCGTGGTTTTAATCAGCTTACAACTGAGCCTGCCTGTGACCGGTACAACAATGAATGCGGCCCCGCAGGTCAGCTGCCTTTATACTTCCTGTAAGGGGTGGAGCCATGGGCGAGCCCGTACATGCCCCGACATAGCCCCCTGTGGGTGAAGCCGTTCAATGGCCCATAAGTGGAGCCCAGAGGGTTAAACACATAACGTAACACGATACAGCAGTAACATGATATCACAGTGCACTGGTGAATTAACAGTAGTTCCATTCACCACATGCTGCAACGTGTATGTATGGTGTAACATCAGTATTGGCATAATGAAGGAATGAATGTTGACACTATTTTAACAATAAAGCTCTACTTCTGCGTAACCACTGTGTGTATTTCACTGAAACCTGGATTCCCACTACATTTATAGTTCAGAGTGCGAGTTAGTACTTGTGATGAATAGATAAGGAAGGCTCTGATTTCTCTGCAATTGATAGCCAAAGATTACGCCTGCTATTAGATCAGCAACAGCTTGTATTTGCTTGGCCCTTTAATGTAACGATTTGACCCAATGTGCAAACAAAATTTGACCTAAGTGACATAAGGGGATGTTGGGACAGGTGACCAAAATCTTGGTGAAAGGGGTAGGTTTTAAAGGAGCATCTTATAGGAAGAGAGCAGCAGAGAGGTGGAGAGGTTTGGGGAGAGAATTCCCGAACTTAGGTAGCTGAAGGCACAGCCACTACTAGTGGAGTGATGAAAATCAGGGATGTGCTAGGCTCAGGCCAGAAGTGGAGGTAAAAGCCTTGGAGGGCTGTGGAGCTGGAGGAGATTGCAAGAGATAGGAAGGGTTGAAACCATGGAGGGATTTGAAAATTAGGATCAGGATTTTAAAACTGAGATGTTGCCAAATGCTGCCAGTGCAGGTCAGTGAGCATTAGGATGGCGGTTGAAAGGATGCTGTTACACATTAGGACACGTGCAGTTGAGTTTTGAACAGCTCACGTTAACGCTGGGTGTGAGCTGGAAGGCCTCCCAGGAGATTAATGGAAAAGTCAAGTGTAGAGACAACCAAAATATGAAGAGTTCACAGCACAAATGTTGCATTTTCTCTGCGCCACAAACATCTCAAGAGAACATTCTCCCTAACCCGGAGAGTCCTGAGGCCAATTGTACTATCTCTTAGTTTGCAAGCTCCGTTGCCTACCTTAGTCGACAACAGTGAACCTTGCTCAGGCTGACAGCCAAACATAGAAACTTGTGAACTGGGTGGCTTAATGCTGCACCAGGCAGCGCCTTTAGCCATGAGCTGTCAGGAAAACTTAACTCAGGTGTATTCTACTTCAGTGCATTTGGGAACTCTATTTTCTGTAAAAAGAAAATATTCTGAGAATGAAAAGAAGCCAACAAAGTTCTTGGGCTGTATTCTCCGCACCCCGACGCCGAAATCGCAACCGGCGTGGGGGCGAACAATCCATGTTCCCGCACGGAATCGGGACCGGTGCCGGTTTCCCGATTCTGTGGGCCCCGAAAAGCGGCGTACTCGTCCGCGGCCGCCCTGGACGGGGGTGGGCCGATCGGAGGGCAGGGGGGCCTTATGCGCGGCGGGGAAATGTTTGTGCGAGCGGACAGGGTTGGGTGCGCGGTGATCTGGGGGGTCTAATCTTAGGGTTCAGCTCCGTGGTCCGAGCCTGCCATGGAGCATGGCGCGGCCGCCGGAGGCCGCCGCTGTGCGCAATGCAGCCACCTACCAAGAAGTGCGGGGGCCCGCATCTGCAGCAAACGCTGCTAGATTTACTCCGGGTCCCTGGTAGCCCCCTGCAGGGCAAGGAATTTGTGGCCCTTTCACACCAGTTTTTCTGGCGTGAAACTCCATAGTTTTGACGCCGGTGTGGGGACATAGTCCCAATAACGGAGAATTCAGCCCCTTGTATGTTGATGCACATTCTGTGTAATGTGTATTGATGGCAAGGTGCATACTTTGAACTGTTCGCTCTGACCACAATCTGCTTTTATATCACCAATGTCTAGTGCCACTGAATCTTGAAAACAAGGCCTCATAAGCTGTCGTGGAAATCATAATAAAGACAAATTCCTTGAGATTCGATTTAAGGAAATGTATTTACACAAATATATTTGCGGAGAGAGTGTTCGAGCTGCAAAGCCAGGGCACCACACTCTGAGTTATACAGCCGAAAACCATTATATTTGTAGTGTGAAATAAACAACTTTGAAGAGATAAAGCTTGGGAACATACGCAAGAGGAAATATGAATGTTTTGCCCTTGGTTTAAAAACAATTCGAGTACGCATTTTGTTGTCCTTCAGAAGAACAACTTATTATCATAATAAGGCCAAGTACAAAATACTAAGCAGTATTTAGTTTACATTACTTGACCTACCTATTTTCGCTCAAAAGCAGTGTTAAAATATAGTCAATATTCCCAGCATGCTTCTAAATTGGTAACTCATTAACTTCCCTTCCACATAAGCCACAGGTAAAACCACAGGGAATAATTGAGACCATTGACCGCGAAGGTGTTTCCCCAGCAGTTATTTGTTCAGCTTGCAACAGACAGAGCATGACACTCTGCTAATGGAACCAAGTGGCACTGACACAAGGTGGAAACAGCTATTAATTAAGAAGATGAAGCTGTGGAATGAACGGCAAGAGTTGCACCAACACTTCCAGTATGTTAATCAGTGAAGGAAACTTGCACAGTTTTTAGTTTTTTTAACTATTTTTTTTATTCTCCTCCTTTTTCACATTTTCTTCCAAATTTATACCCGACAATAATCAGTAATGAATGTAATGTCAATCCCCATGTCAATAACAACGATCCCATCCTCCCAGCAAGCCCCTGACATCAGCCTGCATGTTAACGTAAACAAGTGACAAAGAGGAATCAGGAATAACCCATGGTCAATATTAACACATATAGTCCCCGGCCCCGAAACCTTCCTAGCGCCGCCCCCCCTAATGTTCGATGTGATCCAATTCTCGAAAGTGCATAATGAATAACGCCCATGAATTGTAGAACCCCTCCATCCTTCCCCTCAGTTCAAATTTGACCTTTTCAAGTGTCATGAATTCCACCAGGTCCCCCCGCCACGCCAGGGCACAGGGTGGAGAGGTTGCTCTCCACCCTAACAGGATCCGCCTTCAGGCGATCAATGAGGCGAAGGCCACAACATCTGCCTCCGCGCCCGTTTCCAATCCTCGGCTGATCCGACACCCCGCATATGGCCTCCCGAGGGCCCGGGTCCAGTTTCACGTGCACCACTTTAGAGATTACCCTAAACACCTCCTTCCAGTAATCCACCAGTTTTGGACAGGACCAAAATATATGAACGTGGTTTGCTGCCCCCCCCCCCCCCCCCCCCCCCCGCAACGTTCATACACATCTTCTACCCCCTCAAAGAGCTGGCTCATCCTTGACCTTGTAAGGTGCGCTCTATACACCACCTTCAGCTGTATCAGCCCCCACCTCGCACACAAGGTAGGGGCGTTCACCCTCCGGAGCAGCTCACACTAGAACCCTCCTCCATACCCTCTCCCAACTCTTCCAGCCACTTTGCATTGATCCCTTCTAGGGGTGCCTTCTCCTCGCCCAAAATAGCCCCGGAAACCACCGATATTACCCCCTTTTCCAGTCCCCCTGTCGTCAGCACCTCCTCTAGCAATGTGGAAGCCGGCTCTACTTGGAAGCTCGGTATCTCCTTTCTGGTAAAGTCTCGAACCTGCATGTATCGAAATATTTCCCCCTGCTCCAGCCCATACTTCACTCCTAGCTCCTTCAATCCCGCAAAACGACCCCCAAGAAACAAATCTTTTAGTGTCCTAATTCCTTTCTCCTCCCATCTCCGAAAATTTCCTTACCACTTTCCTGGCTCAAATCTATGGTTCCCCCGAATCGGCATTTTCTTGCACAGATTTTTAATAACTTTATAGAATGCCTCTTGCGACCTCAGCATGTCCCAAGGCACTTCAAAGAAATTGGAGTACTCGTTATAAATTTGACAACCTAACTGTGACAGCAAGCTCCCACAAACATCAATGAGATAACAACCAGGTAATCTGGGTTTTTTTTGGTGATTATTAAGAACCTCGCTGACATTACCTGCGTGAGTGTCCCAAAACCCCGAAGGATAACTTGAAACACAGGTTTTTAGTGGTGGACTTTTGTTTGGAATAATGTGAGGAACAATGGAGAACCCAGCGAGTAACCAATCCAGTCATTGTGTAAACAATTAATAAAGAACGTTTATTAAAGTATAAGAAAGAAAAACACGACAAAAGACCAATATACACTATGACACTGACATTTATGAATAACTAAGCACACCTGCTATTTGAAGTTATCTCTTGTTCCCAAAATATACCCACGTTCCCTGAACTCACTCGAGACACCCCTTTTCCCAAACAACATCCAATTTTAGTAATTCTACAGATTAAATCCAGTTAATCATTACCACACATACCACTTGGTGACCAAGTGTGGGAAAACATCTCTTCCTGGTTCAGCAAAGGCATGAAACTGAGTCTTCTAGAGAAGAATATCTGCCGTGGCTCTAAATGTTAGCTGGAACAGGCCTCCATGGCTTGGATCACAGATGGAATTGCCGAGGTACTTGTTGGATGGAAAATTAGCCTCCTTTCCCACTGAGGGGGCCAACAGTTATATTGTTCGATCTCTTTAATATCCCCCTCTTTGGATTCTGCTGTCTACCTCATTCAAATTCCTTGCCTTCAGAAGTACAATCAGCTGACAGATCGCTGGTAAACAATATTTCTGATATGGTCATTCCAGCCTCGATGTCTCTATTGGGGTGATAAGTGTGACAGTGTAATAGTTATAGGGGATTCAATTGTAAGGGGAATAGACAAACGTTTCTGTGGTTGCAAATGAGACTCCAGGATGGTATGTTGCCTCCCTGGTGCAAGGGTCAAGGATGTCTCGGAGCGAGTACAGGACATTCTGGAGAGGGAGGGTGAACAGCCAGTGGTCGTGGTACACATCGGTACAAACGACATAGGTAAAAAAAGGGATGAGGTCCTAAAAGCAGAATACAGGGAGCTAGGAAGGAAGTGAAGCAATCGGACCTCGAAGGTCGTGATCTCAGGATTACTACCGATGCCGCGTGCTAGTCAGAGTAGAAATGACAGGATATATAGGATGAATACGTGGCTGAATGGATGGTGTCAGGGGGAGGGTTTCAGATTCCTGGGGCATTGGGACCGGTTCTGGGCGAGGCGGGACCTGTACAAACTGGACGGGTTACATTTGGGCAGGACTGGAACTGATGCCATAGGGGGGCTATTTGCTAGAGCGGTCTGGGAGTGTTTAAACTAATGTGGCAAGGGGATGGGAACCGATGCAGTAAGTCCGAAGGTAGTAAAACAGGGACAGAAACAAAAGGCAGTAAGGAGGAATGTGTAAGGCAGAGAAGCCAGAGTCAAAAATCAAAAAGGGCCACAGTACAGGGTACAGTGACTGAGGGGAGCTCAGTGAATAGGCCCAGTAATACTAAAAGGAATAAAACGGGAATAAAAACATAAGTGGAAAGTGACGCGGCAGGTTGTTACATGAAGATATGGGTTCAACGACAAGGAAAATTAGGAGAAAAGTTAAGAGGAAAAATAACTTGGTAGAGGTTACTGATCAAGGTGTTAAGATTCAAAACAGAGGTATAAAAGCCAACATAAGTGTACTTTACCTGAGTACAGGTTGATGAGTTGATGGGGCAAATCATCGAGAATGACTATGATTTAGTGGCCATTACTGAAACATGGTTAAATGATAGTCACGACTGGGAGTTAAATATCCAAGGGTATCAAACTATACGGAAGGACAGAGTGGATGGTAAGGGAGGTGGTGTAGCTCTGTTATTTAAGGATGACATCCGGGCAATAGTAAGGGATGACATTGGTGCAATGGAGGATAAGGTTAAATCCATTTGGATGGAAATCAGGAATAGTAAGGCGAAAAGGTCACTGATAGGAGTAGTCTATAGGCCACCAAATAGTAACATTATGGTGGGGCAGGCAATAAACAAAGAAATAACGGATGCATGTAGAAATGGTACAGCAGTTATCATGGGGGATTTTAATCTACATGTCGATCGGTTTAACCAGGTCAGTCAAGGCAGCCTTGAGGAGGAGTTTATGGAATGTATCCGCGATAGTTCCCTCGAACAGTATGTAATGGAACCTACGAGGGAACAAGTGGTCCTAGATCTGGTCCTGTGTAATGTGATAGGATTGATTAATGATCTCATAGTTAGAGATCTTCTCGGAAGGAGCGATCACAATATGGTGGAATTTAAAATACAGATGGAGGTTGAGAAGATAAAATCAAACACTAGTGTTTTGTGCTTAAACAAACGAGATTACAATGGGATGAGAGAAGAGCGAGCTAAGGTAGACTGGGAGCAAAGACTTTATGGTGAAAGAGTTGAGGAACAGTGGAGAACGTTCCAAGCGATTTTTAACAGTGCTCAGCAAAAGTTTATACCAATAAACAGGAAGGACGGTAGAAAGAGGGAAAATCGACCATGGATATCTAAGGAAATAAGGGAGAGTATCAAATTGAAGGAAAAAGCATACAAAGTGGCAAAGATTAGTGGGAAACTAGAGGACTGGGGAATCTTTAGGGGGCAACAGAAAGCTACTAAAAAACCAATAACGAAGAGTAAGATAGATTATGAGAGTAAACTTGCTCAGAATATAAAAACAGATAGTAAAAGTTTCTACAAAATATATAAAACAAAAAAGAGTGGCTAAGGTAAATATTGGTCCTTTAGAGGGTGAGAAAGGAGATTTAATAATGGGAGATGAGGAAATGGCTGAGGAACTGCACAGGTTTTTTGGGTCGATCTTCACAGTGGAAGATACAAATAACATGCCAGTGACTGATGGAAATGAGGCTATGACAGGTGAGGACCTTGAGATGATTGTTATCACTGAGGAGGTAGTGATGGGCAAGCTAATGGGGCTAAAGGTAGACAAGTCTCCTGGCCCTGATGGAATGCATCCCAGAGTGCTAAAAGAGATGGCTCGGGAAATTGCACGAGTGATAATTTACCAAAATTCACTAGACTCTGGGGTGGTCTCGGCAGATTGGAAATTAGCAAACGTGACACCACTGTTTAAGAAAGGAAGTAGGCAGAAAGCGGGTAATTATGGGCCAGTTTGCTTAACTTCGGTAGTAGGCAAGATGCTGGAATCTATCATCAAGGAAGAAATAGCGAGGCATCTGGGTGGAAATTATCCCATTGGGCAGACGCAGCATGGGTTCATGAAGGGCAGGTCATGCCTAACTAATTTTGTGGAATTTTTTGAGGATATTACCAGTGCGGTAGATAACAGGGAGCCAATGGATGTGGCATATCTGGATTTCCAGAAAGCTTTTGACAAGGTGCCACACAAAAGGTTGCTGCATAAGATAAAGATACATGGCATTAAGGGTAAAGTAGTAGCATGGATAGAGGATTGGTTAATTAATAGAAGGCAAAGAGTGGGGATTAATGGGTGTTTCTCTGGTTGGCAATCAGCAGCTAGTGGTGTCCCTCAGGGATCAGTGTTGGGCCCACAATTGTTCACAATTTACATAAATGATTTGGAATTGGGGACCAAGTGCAATGTGTCCAAGTTTGCAGATGACACTAAGATGAATGGTAAAGCAAAAAGTGCAGAGTATACCAGAAGTCTGCAGAGGGATTTGGATAGGTTAAATGAATGGGCTAGGGTCTGGCAGATGGAATACAAATTTAACAAATGTGAGGTTATCCATTTTGGTAGGAATAACAGCAAAAGAGATTATTATTTAAATGATAAAATATTAAAACATGCTGCTGTGCAAGGAGACCTGGGCGTGCTAGTGCATGAGTCGCAAATAGTTGGTTTACAGATACAACAGGTGATTAAGGCGGCAAATGGAGTTTTGTCCTTCATTGCTGGAGGGATGGAGTTTCAGACTAGGGAGGTTATGCTGCAATTGTATAAGGTGTTAGTGAGGCCACACCTGGAGTATTGTGTTCAGTTTTGGTCTCCTTTCCTGAGAAAGGACGTACTGGCGCTGGAGGGTGTGCAGAGGAGATTCACTAGGTTAATCCCAGAGCTGAAGGGATTGGATTACGAGGAGAGGATGAGTAGACTGGGACTGTACTCGTTGGAATATAGAAGGATGCCGGGGGATCTTATCGAAACATATAAAATATGAAGGGAATAGATAGGATAGTTGCGGGCAGGTTGTTTCCACTGGCGGGTGAAAGCAGAACTAGGGGGCATAGCCTCAAAATAAGGAGAAGTAGATTTAGGACTGAGTTTAGCAGGAACTTCTTCACCCAAAGGATTGTGAATCTATGGAATTCCTTGCCCAGTGAAGCAGTTGATGCTCCTTCATTAAATGTTTTTAAGATAAAGATAGATAGTTTTTTGAAGAATAAAGGGATTAAGGATTATGGTGTTTGGGCCGGAAAGTGGAGCTGAGTCCACAAAAGATCAACCATGATCTAATTGAATGGCGGAGTAGGCTTGAGAGGCCAGATGGCCTACTCCTGCTCCTAGTTCTTATGTTCTTATGACTCATACAAATCTTGTTACTGGGCAAATCACATCTCATTATTCATCTATGCCTTTCAGTGTTGTTGCTTATTTGTTATTTATTTTAATCTCATATTCACTATTAATTTCCCACATTACTGACAATGTTGTTTAAAGGAATTATTATGGAGAGGAGGGGGTCAATTTAGACAGCACTATTTTCCCCTGACCCCCCTGTGTGTAAACAGAGTGTTCTGAATTAGTTTGTTTTAAAGAATAAGCAGTGAGATTTTTTAAAAACCCTCAGTTTTTGTATGATCCAATTACATAAATGATTCAACAGCAAACTTAAGTTAGGATTAACTCAGAGAGGGCAGCACGGTGGCACAGTGGTTAGTGCTGCTGCCTCACGGCGCTGAGGTCCCAGGTTCGATCCCGGCTCTGGGTCACTGTCCGTGTGAAGTTTGCACATTCTCCCCGTGTTTGCGTGGGTTTCACCCCCACAACCCAAAAGATGTGCAGGCTAGGTGGATTGGCTACGCTATATTTCTCCTTAATTGGAAAAAATTAAAAATTGGGCACTCTAAATTTAAAAAATTAAAAAATAAAATATGATTAACTCAGGAGGGTCAATTTATTTTTACACATTCAATGCCCATGAAAAGGAGTGTTTGCAACTTCCCACTCTACATTCACAGAGTAAAGGGAGGGACAGAGAAAAGTTGGTGAAATAATCTTTATTAGTGTCACAAGTAGGCTTACATTAACACTGCAATGAAGTTACTGTGACAAGCCCCTAGTCGCCACATTCTGGCGCCTGTTCGGGTACACAGAGTGAGAATTCAGAGTGTCCAATTCACCTAAGAGCACATCTTTCGGGACTTGTGGGAGGAAATCAGAGCACCCGGAGGAAACCCACGCAGACACGGGGAGAACGTGCAGACTCCGCACAGACAGTGACCCAAGTAGGAATTGAACCTGGGACCCTGGGGTTGTGAAACAACAATGCTAACCACTGTGCTACCGTGCCACTGAATATACCCCCAAAAATGCGGTATTGACGAGTAAGTTTGAACTTCCAAAGAGCAATTCCCTTGCTCCCTGAGACCCTCCAAAAAGGTCTCCTAAGTTAGAGTCCGAGCCCTAGGTGGGTACCAACTTATAATGGGGGTCAAGAAATGGCTAAGGAACTAAATACATACTTTGTAAGTTCCCCTGTTTCTGACGGTAAGTGACTTACATTGGTCTACAATCTTTTTCCCTTCACGTAACCGTAGAAACCTTTACAGTCAGTTTTTACGTTCCCTGCAAGCTTACTCTTGTACTCTATTTTCCCCTTCTTAATCAATCCCTTGATCCTTCTTTGCTGAATTTTAAACTGCTCCCAATCCTCGGACCTATTGTTTTTCTTGGCCAATTTGTATGCTTCTACTTTGGATCGAATACTATCTCTAATTTCCTTTGTAAGCCATGGATTGGTCACCTTTCCCATTTTACTTTTGGACCAGACAGGAATAAACAATTGTTGCAGTTCCCCCATGCACTCCTTGAATGTTTGCCATTGCCTGTCTGCTGTCATCTCTTTAAGTAACGTTTCCCAATCGATCAATGCCAACTCGCGCCTAATATCATCATGGTTTCCTTTATTAAGATTCAGGACCCTCGTCTCAGAATCAACTACTTCATTCTCCTTCTTGATGGAAAATTACATCATATTATGATCGCTCATCCCCATGGGGTGTCGCACAACTCGATTGCCAATGATTCTGTTCTCATTACACAATACCCTGTCTAGGATTGCCTGCTCGGTAATTAGATCCTCAGTGTATTGGTCCAGAAAACCATCCCGTATACATAGAACATACAGTGCAGAAGGAGGCCATTCGGCCCATCGAGTCTGCACCGACCCAATTAAGCCCTCACTTCCACCCTATCCCTGTAACCCAATAACCCCTCCGAACATTTTTTTTTAGATACTAAGGGCAATTTAGCATGGCCAATCCTGCACGTCTTTGGACGGTGGGAGGAAACCGGAGCACCCGGAGGAAACCCACGCAGACACTGGGAGAACGTGCAGACTCCGCACAGACAGTGACCCAGCGGGGAATCGAACATGGGACCCTGGCGCTGTGAAGCCACAGTGCTATCCACTTGTGCTACTGTGCTGCCCAAACTCCAGGAAGTCCTCCTCTATGGTATTGTGGTTAATTTGATTTGCCCAATCTCTATGCAGATTAAACTAAAATCACCCATAATTACAGATGTTTCTTTATCGCATGAGTCTCTAATTTCCTGTCCAATGCCATTCCCAACAACATCATTGCAGTTTGTCGGTCTCTATATGTGCCAACTAATGTTTTTTGCCCCTTGATGTTTCTCAGCTCTGCCCATACAGATTCCATATTATCAGAGCCAATATCCTTCTTCACTATTGCGTTAATTTCCTCTTTAACCAGCACAGTCATTCAACACCGCCTTTTCCTTTTTGTCTGTCCTTTCTGAACACTGAATACCCCATGATATTCAGTTAGCATTCATGGTTACCCTGTAGCCATGTCTTTGTAATCCAGATAATATCATAATATCATACCCGTTTACATCTATTTGCATGATTAGTTTAACCGCTTAATTGCGAATATTCCGCATGTTCTTGAACCAAAGATATTTAAATTGCGTTTACAAAGATTTTATGCACAGCTTTGGCTCTAAAACTTTGAGGCTGTTACATGTAATACTTGGGTTCTGGCTGCTGGCTGGATGCTGGCTTTTAGGCTGCTAGCTGGAAATCTGGCTTGATTGCTTTCTGTGCCTGCTGAGTCGTAACTGGCCCCTCTGGCTTCTGAGGGTCCAGCCAATTATACCTTTGTTCGTTTTTGATTATGCCTTCTGTATATTTGGTTGTCTGCACCTATCAACGTCCTTGACTCGAGACATTAACATATGTATTGATCCTCCCAGTCGTCTATAAGTGGTTTCTCCTCATAAGCTATTCGCATCGGATTCTTATCTAAACTACTTCGAAGCTCATTACTGGGAGAGGTATATGCAGGTTACTGTGTCTCTAGGCAGATCTTCTGGACAGCAACCTGTTAGGTCTTGTTGAATTTGTTTTACTGTTGCTAGGCACATAGGTCTTCAATTGAAGTTTGTCCTTTATCAATTGACCAGTAATTCTCACAGGACTTGTTTCTGCTTGTGATCTAAATGTACTGGGATTTCTGGATCAACTAGTTTGCATCATGCAGGTTTAAAAAAACTTGAATAAATATACAGCACAGTTGTAACCGCTGAAAATTGTCAAGCTTGTGCCTTTGAGTGCTCCGATAGGGGTGGAGCAGAGTGGTGTGTCACAACATGACAAGAGATCTAAATACATTTTAACACAAAATCTGAGCAAAATCTTGGTATGATGTCCAAAATGTGTCCTTTGGAAGGCACAGGCGAATGTCCATTTGTGTACCTCTATCTTATAAAAAGAAGTTGTGTTCATATAGCACCTTTAAAGTCAAGAAACAGTTTAGCACAGGGCTAAAGAGCTGGCTTTTCAAGCAGACCAAGGCAGACCAGCAGCACGGTTCAATTCCTGTACAGGCCTCCCCGAACAGGCACTGGAATGTGGGCGACTAGGGGCTTTTCACAGTAACTTCATTCGAAGCCTATTGTGACAAGCGATTTTCATTTCAGATACTTTAAAATGGGCGAAAGGAATGTGGGCACTGGACCAGTGAAGGAGCAATTAAATTGGGTGATTGAAAACTTGTCAAAAAGGCAGGTTTTGAGATATTCTTTGAAGGAAAACAAAAACCTCAAGTGCTTCCTGACCTTGGGACATCCCATAACACTTCACGGCTGAGTATTAAGGATAGGAGAGACACAGGCAAACTGTACCTATGTTCTCTTACCACCTGCCCATAGGCAGAAGGTGTTTTGAATATTTTTTTCTGAAATATTCAGCAGCATGTTTTCCCTGTCCCACGGATTTTATGATTTAATTTATTCAAAATCCGCAAAAACCTTAGTTTGCCTTAATCTTCTGAGTTATGTTTATTTCACGTACAAAACCCGGGGAGGAGTATTAGCAACTTCCAACTCTACCCACCATTCCAACGCAAACACACACCCACAATTTGCGATTTCCAAAGTCAGCGTCCAATGAGAAATTCTATCACTCAGGCATTTAAGTTCAGCTGATACCACAAGATTAAACAGGTACACAGAGACCAAGTTGATTCTGTAGGTGATGGTACAAAATCTTCCAGGCAAAGGTATAGGCTGTTGTTCCGCCTGGCGGGGTCTGCTTTTTGGTGATTCACCAAATAGATGTTACAGCAGACTGACTATTTCTCAATTCTCAAAGGTATATAGAGATTTCAAAATGGTCACAAGCCATGTGACTGTCCTTCTCTACAATGACTTCAAAAGGGATGTTTATCTAGTGTCTGGAATTAGCTTTGATTCAGGACTGATAATGTCCTCGTCATTTGTTGCTGGACGAGTTACCATCCATTTTGAGGGTCTGATGTTGGGAAGTGTTACGGTCGGGAGATGTTGGACCCGGAAATGGGATCAAAGATGTAGTGGGCAATTTAGGGGTTAACAGACAGAGGGTAAAAGTGCTAGCACTGAGTCAGAGGTATACGACCACTCCTGGCCTGAGTTACATTGTCCCATTCAGACTTAAACTCATTAATGGGAATAAACAGGATACCTCTGTTCAGCTGGGATGATTTACTCAAGATCCATTGTCCTCTGGGACACTCTGATCTGACCACCTATCAGCCCAATACAGAGTCTGATGGTCTCTTTTGTCCGTAAATTGGAGGTTAATTGTATATTCATAGCATGGTGCTGCTTTTGTGTAACTGGGAGTAGGCAATCAAAAGCCTAGATAGCAGTGATGAGTTCAAGTCTGGACACCCCAGGACAGAACCATTGTTTGAGGAGTTGGGCAAAGCTCAAGAGAAAAAAAAGAACCCTGTTTGAACAGGTGGGGAAAAATTTGGAAAGCCACCGGGAGAAGTCATGAAAAGCTACCACAGAGACAGGCTTTCTGAAAGGGGTCTGAAGGAGCTACTCTAACAACCGGAATGTGGTAAACATAGAACATAGAAAATACAGCACAGAACAGGCCCTTCAGCCCACGATGTTGTGCCGAACCTTTGTCCTAGATTAATCATAGATTATCATTGAATTTACAGTGCAGAAGGAGGCCATTCGGCCCTTTGAGTCTGCACCGGCTCTTGGAAAGAGCACCATACCCAAACTCAACACCTCCACCCAACACCAAGGGCAATTTGGACATTAAGGGCAATTTATCATTGGCCAATTCACCTAACCCGCACATCTTTGGATTGTGGGAGGAAACCGGAGCACCCGGAGGAAACCCACGCAGACACGGGGAGGACGTGCAGACTCCGCACAGACAATGACCCAAGCCGGAATCGAACCTGGGACCATGGAGCTGTGAAGCAATTGCGCTATCCACAATGCTACCGTGCTGCCCTTAAGAACAAATAAATCTACACTATATCATTTTACCGTCATCCATATACCTATCCAATAGCTGCTTGAAGGTCCCTAATGTTTCCGACTCAACTACTTCCACAGGCAGTGCATTCCATGCCCCCACTACTCTCTGGGTAAAGAACCTACCTCTGATATCCCTCCTATATCTTCCACCTTTCACCTTGAATTTATGTCCCCTTGTAATGGTGTGTTCCACCCGGGGAAAAAGTTTCTGACTGTCTACTCTATCTATTCCCCTGATCATCTTATAAACCTCTATCAAGTCGCCCCTCATCCTTCTCCGCTCTAGTGAGAAAAGGCCGAGCACCCTCAACCTTTCCTCGTAAGACCTACTCTCCATTCCAGGCAACATCCTGGTAAATCTTCTTTGCACCTTTTCCAGAGCTTCCACATCCTTCCTAAAATGAGGCGACCAGAACTGTACACAGTACTCCAAATGTGGCCTTACCAAAGTTTTGTACAGCTGCATCATCACCTCACGGCTCTTAAATTCAATCCCTCTGTTAATGAACGCGAGCACACCATAGGCCTTCTTCACAGCTCTATCCACTTGAGTGGCAACTTTCAAAGATGTATGAACATAGACCCCAAGATCTCGCTGCTCCTCCACATTGCCAAGAACTCTACCGTTAACCCTATATTCCGCATTCATATTTGTCCTTCCAAAATGGACAACCTCACACTTTTCAGGGTTAAACTCCATCTGCCACTTCTCAGCCCAGCTCTGCATCCTATCTATGTCTCTTTGCAGCCGACAACAGCCCTCCTTACTATCCACAACTCCACCAATCTTCGTATCGTCTGCAAATTTACTGACCCACCCTTCACTCCCTCATCCAAGTCATTAATGAAAATCACAAACAGCAGAGGACCCAGAACTGATCCCTGCGGTACGCCACTGGTAACTGGGATCCAGGCTGAATATTTGCCATCCACCACCACTCTCTGACTTCTATCGGTTAGCCAGTTCGTTATCCAACTGGCCAAATTTCCCACTATCCCATGCCTCCTTACTTTCTGCATAAGCCTACCATGGGAAACTTTATCAAATGCCTTACTAAAATCCATGTACACTACATCCACTGCTTTACCTTCATCCACATGCTTGGTCACCTCCTCAAAGAATTCAATAAGATTTGTAAGGCAAGACCTACCCCTCACAAATCCGTGCTGACTATCCCTAATCAAGCAGTGTCTTTCCAGATGCTCAGAAATCCTATCCTTCAGTACCTTTTCCATTACTTTGCCTACCACCGAAGTAAGACTAACTGGCCTGTAATTCCCAGGGTAAATGTAAATACAGTTAATTCACCAGTTATATTCCATGTTATTAACCCTGTGGGTTTTATCTGTGGGCCATCGTTTGGCTTCACCCACAGGGAGAGATGTTGGAGGATGTTGGAGCATGTACGGGCTCCGCCCATGGCTCCGCCCTGTTGAAGGAGTATAAGAGGAGCTGGCCTGTGGGACTGTCCTCAGTATGTACCAGTCGCAGGCAGGCAAAGTAGATAGTTAATTAAAACCACTGTTTTACTCCGACACGGCCCTTGAGTAAATTGAGTAAATCAATTTAATTAACTATCTGAACAAAAACGATTATGGAGTCAGCCCTCAAACCTGACAGACTGGAGCTCGATCCACAGGCCGCGGAGGCGAAGGAAATTTTTTCACACTGGCTGCGGTGTTTCAAGGCCTACCTTGCCGCGTCGCCGACGCCATCCGTCATGGACAAACAAAAATTGAGTCTCCTCCACGCACTGGTGAGTCACCGCATTTCTGTGCAACTCGAAGAGGCCAGCTCATATACCGCCGCTCTCGCAATCCTCGAGCGCATCTACGTGCGGCCTGTGAATGAGGTCTTTGCTCGACATATTCTCACTACTCGACGCCAGTGCCCCGGGGAATCACTCGACGTCTATCTGCGTGACCTCAAAGCCCTCGCGCGCAACTGCAACTATCAGGCCGTTACAGCCACTCAGCACATGGAGCTCGCCGTCCGAGACGTCTACGCTGCGGGGGTCAGATCAAATTACGTGCGGCAGCGACTGCTCGAGAAAGGGGCCCAGGACCTGGACGAGACGGTGAAACTGGCGACTTCACTGGAGGTCGCTTTCCAGAGCCTCACTGCATTTCAGGCCGAACACACGACCCCCTCGTGGGCTCCCAACCAGACTACCCCAGGCCTGTGCTGCGCGCCCATCCGCTCATCATGGGGGATTGCCTTGTTATTTTTGCGGCCAGCTTTAACACCCTAGACAGCACTGCCCGGCCCGCAACGTGCACTGCAACAGTTGCGGCTGAAAAGCAGGGCTGGATCTGGTAAGCCGCTGCTCGCTCCCGATATTCCCGGCGCAACAAACAATTTCCCTCGCCTCCAGGTCGCACTCGGTACACTAATTTCCAGCTGAGTACACTAATTTCCAGTTGTACGTGCTCCCAGACCTCTGCGCCCCCCTCCTTTTAGGGTTCAATTTTCAATGTAATCTCAAGAGCCTGACGCTTAGCTTTGGCGGACCCCTGCCCCCACTCACTGTGTGCAGCCTAGCCACTCTGAAAGTCGACCCTCCTTCCCTCTTTGCTAATCTCACCGCTGATTGCAAGCCAGTAGCCACTCGCAGCAGGCGATATAGCATGCAGGACAGAATATTTATTAGGTCTGAGGTCCTGCGTCTCTTGCGGGAAGGAGTCATAGAGGCCAGCAATAGCCCCTGGAGAGCTCAGGTGGTGGTCGTCAAGACCGGGGAGAAGCTCCGGATGGTGATTGGTTACAGCCAAACCATTAACCGGTTTACGCAACTTGATGCGTACCCCCTTCCCCGGATTGCAGACATGGTCAATCAGATCGCTCACTACCGCGTGTTCTCCACGGTGGATTTGATGTCTGCCTACCACCAGCTCCCAATCCGTCCGGAGGATCGCCACTACACGCCATTTGAGGCAGACGGCCGCCTTTTTCATTTCCTCCGGGTCCCTTTTGGCGTCACGAACGAGGTTTTGGTGTTCCAACGAGCAATGGACCGAATGGTGGACCAGTACGGGCTGCGGGCCACGTTTCCGTACTTGGACAACGTTACCATCTGCGGCCGTGATCAGCAGGACCACGACGCCAACCTCCACCGATTTCTCCAAACCGGCCAAAAACTTAATCTCACCTATAATAAGGAGAAATGCGTTTTCCTCACCACCAGGCTAGCCACCCTCGGCTACGTCGTGGTAAACGGAGTCCTAGGGTCTGACCCTGACCTCAAGAGGTGCCTTGGATTTTTTTCCTACTACGCCCAGTGGGTCCCCCAGTATGCGGACAAAGCCTGCCCACGATTTATGGCCACCCTTTTCCCTCTGGCAGCCGAGGCCCGCCAGGCCTTCAACTGCATCAAGGCGGACATCGCCAAATCTGCGATGCGCGAGGTGGACGAGTCCGCCCCCTTTCACGTGGAGAGCGACGCATCAGAGGTCGCTCTCGCCGCCACTCTCAATCAAGCAGGCAGACCGGTTGTGTTTTTTTCACGCACCCTCATGGCCTCTGAGCTTCGACACTCCTTGGTCGAAAAAGAGGCTCAAGCCATCGTGGAAGCCGTGTGGCACTGGAGGCACTACCTCGCTGGTCGGAGGTTTACCCTTGACACCGACCAACGATCGGTAGCCTTCACGTTTGACGATATGCAGCGGGGCAAAATCAAGAACGATAAGATCTTGAGGTGGAGAATCAAACTCTCCACCAATAATTACGATATTGTATATCGTCCTGGGAAGCTCAACGAGCCCCCAGATGCCCTGTCCCGCGGCACATGCGTCAGTGCGCAAGAGGACCGACTACGGGCTATCCACGACGACCTCTGCCACACGGGGGTCACTCGGCTCGCCCATTATATCAAGGCCCGCAACCTGCCCTACTCCACCGAGGAGTTCAAAGCTGTAACCAGGGACTGCCAAATCTGTGCGGAGTGTAAACCGCACTTCTATCGACCAGATAAGGCCCACCTGGTGAAGGCGTCCCGACCCTTTGAACGCCTCAGTATCGATTTCAAAGGGCCCCTCCCCTCGAATAATCGCAATACCTACTTTTTCAATATTATTGATGAGTTCTCCCGTTTCCCGTTTGCCATCCTGTGCCCCGACATGACCACCCCCGCTGTTATCAGAGCCCTGCACAGTGTCTTCACCCTGTTTGGTTTCCCCAACTACGTCCAAAGCTTCAGAAGTACATCCCTGCTTTTATATTCCACGCCTCTTGAGATAAATGACAACATTGCATTTGCTTTCTCAATTACGGACTCAACCTGCAAGTTTACCTTTAGAGAATCCTGGAATAGGACTCCAAGTCCCTTTGCACTTCAGCATTATGAATTTTGTCACCGTTTAGAAAATAGTCCATGCCTCTATTCTTTTTTCCAAAGTGCAAGACCTCGCACTTGCCCACGTTGAATTTCATCAGCCATTTCTTGGACACTCTCCTAAACTGTCTAAATCTTTCTGCAGCCTCCCCACCTCCTCCATACTACCTGCCCCTCCACCTATCTTTGTATCATCGGCAAACTTAGCCAGAATGCCCCCAGTCCCGTCATCTAGATCGTTAATATATAAAGAGAACAGCTGTGGCCCCAACACTGAACCCTGCGGGACACCACTCGTCACCGGTTGCCATTCCGAAAAAGAACCTTTTATCCCAACTCTCTGCCTTCTGCCTGACAGCCAATCGTCAATCCATGTTAGTACCTTGCCTCGAATACCATGGGCCCTTATTTTACTCAGCAGTCTCCCGTGAGGCACCTTATCAAAGGCCTTTTGGAAGTCAAGATAGATAACATCCATTGGCTCTCCTTGGTCTAACCTATTTGTTATCTCTTCAAAGAACTCTAACAGGTTTGTCAGGCACGACCTCCCCTTACTAAATCCATGCTGACTTGTCCTAATCCGACCCTGCACTTCCACGAATTTAGAAATCTCATCCTTAACAATGGATTCCAGAATCTTGCCATTCTACAATGAAGTGAGAGATTCCCCAGCTAAGAAAATAATCCTTTTGTTCTCGTAACTCCTGGGAGTAGCTCCCAGATAAAGGGCTGACCATGGGGCTGTCATAATATACACCAGTATATCATGGTGCAGATACACACACACTGATGGACACACAGCGGGACCAATCAACACACACAACACCGCAGCCAATCACCAGTTAGAGCACACGCACTATAAAGACAGGGGCATCAGAGTTCCCGCTCATTCGAGATGCAGCCTCCTAGAGCTTACTGCTTGCAGCACAGATCTTCACCATGTGCTGAGTGCATAGACTGGTTAGGACAAGGCATAGGTCTTTAGTTTAATCTAATATTGTGTTAACCCACAGTGAAAGTATGTTCACCAGTTTCTGACTTAATAAAATAGTGTTGCACTATTTTAAATGTTGGTGGCCTGTATGTGTTCCACAGATCCAGAGCACCCAACACATCATGATACCAGGGGTTGAGGGATATTAGAACTTCTTAGACCTAACTGCAAGTGATCTGCCTTCCACCAGCATACCGTCATCCTGCAAAATGGACAGCGTCTGCCCGCCACCGCCGCTCCGCATCGCCGGCAACCTAGGGGCCAACTGGAAGATATTTAAACAAAGCTTCCAGCTCTACCTTGGAAGCCACAGACCGGGAGGATGCCTCGGACACCAGGAAGATCACTCTCTTCCTATCCATGGTCGGGGACCATGCCATCCACATTTTCAATTCTCTCACCTTTGCGGATGATGAAGATAAAACAAAGTTCAAGACGGTCCTCCTCAAGTTTGACACTCACTGCAGCATAGAGGTGAATGAAAGTTTTGAGCGCTATGTATTCCAACAGCGTTTGCAGGGTAAGGATGAACCTTTCTCACCCACCTCCGCATCCTTGCGCAGTCCTGTAGCTACGGGCCCACCTCCGACTCCATGATACGCGACCAGATCGTTTTCGGTGTTCAGTCGGACCCCCTACGCCAGCAGCTCCTCAAGGTAAAACAGCTCATCCTAGCGATTGCATCGAGACCTGCGTGCTACACGAAAATGCCACGAGTCGGTATCCCCACAACGAGGCGGCTGAAACGGCGCGGCAAGGTCCCCATGAGGCAGAACGGGTCCAAGCAATCAAGCAACTCCAGGGCCTCAGCCTGGATGAGGGCGGCCATTTCGCGCGCTTTTCGCGGACTCCCGCACTTGTGGCCATGTGCCTTGCAGCAGCCACCTTTTGGAGTCCGTAGGAAATCAATTTTTAAAAATAGCAATCAGGACAAAGTTATGAACATGTGATGTTGGTGTTCTTCTCCTGTTGTCGGAACAATGCATGCGGCACTTTTGACAGAAGTCACTGTTGTGGAAAATGCATTGGCCAATTTGTGCACAAGATTCCACAGTCATGTGAATAATGATTAAATCATCTGTTTTTCATGATGTTAGCCAGGACACCATGGAGAACTACCAGCTCTTCAGATAGTGTCTCGGATCTTTTACACCCACCTAAAGGCAGACAGGTCTTCAGTTTAACGTGTTATCCCAAAATGGCTTCTCTGCCTGTACACCACTCCCTCAATTCTGTACAGCAGGGTTAGCCTAAATTTTGTGCTCAAGTCTCTGGAGTCAGACCTGACCTCATAACCCTTTGACTCAGAGGCAAGAGTACTACCACTGAGGCACAACTGACAGCTTGATGGCAGTACGACAGTATTGCTGACCTCTGAAACTTCAAACCCAATACAGAGCTTTTGAGAGTGAAGTACATCCTTGGACAGGGGTCCTCTTTGCTGTTCAGCTGCTCTATTGAAACTGGAAGGTTAGCAACCACATGGTTGTAGGTGAGCACTTGCTGCTCATTGTGGTTATGTCTGTGGCTGAGGGGAAGTGGTTGAGGTTTGTGGTCTTTGAGGACTTTATTGCCAGTAGTTATGCATGACTACATCGGCTAACGATGAACTGGCATCCAGGATAACTGTTCTATGATAAAGGACATAGCTGGCAGTTCCCAGTTGTACTGCTTTCAGGTAATCCAAAAAAATGTTTATATAATTGAAAACATTTCAGTTGAATGTGTAATTGGGTTTCAAAATAAGCCCAAACTACATTTTCTAATTCTTTTGCCATTTGCATGATAAGAACATCTTCAGTCTCCATTGGAATGGTCGACATAGAGTTGTACACCAGCGAGCTTTGACCAAACCGCTGATGTAAAGTCTGAGATCACAGTCATTCCAATCTCTGCCAGAAATGCTACTAGTAGTGGTTGACCAGAGTTGAGGATTTAAGGCAATGACTGCAAGGTGTCGATAAAGACCATCTCGGTTGTCAGGTCCTTCAATTGCAAGCGTGTGTCTGTCATTAGTTTTGTTCTTCAAAGTTGAGAGCATGTATATCAAAAACAAAAGGCAACTTCCAGCTTTGTCGCTGTCAGTTTTGCAGTTAATTGTGCAGAGAGGAAGTCTAAATATGCTTGGACTCATTATTTCAAAACGTGTCCCTTTTTCATCATTGTCACTAGTTTAAGGGAGCAGTTATCCAACCTGAGGAAATACTGGAATATGAAATTAGAAGCTGAGTACGGTGTTCGAGGTTGTAGATTCGGAACTCACTCCTGGACATGATCACAAAAAGATTGCACTTTCGTGGAGGACTGAAGAAGCATTGTTGGAGGAGCCATCAGTTAAAATCCTATCTGCATGTTCTGGTGAATTGGGGACTATAGAGTGGCGGTAATGTCACTGGACTAGCCGTCCAGAGAGTTTGAAATCAGCTGGTGGAATTTAAATTCAATTAATAAACTTGGAATTAAAAGAGAATCGAAAGTAATGCTGAATATGACAACTATCATCGATTGGTGTAAAAACCCATTTGCTTCACTGATGTATTTTAGGGAAGGAAATCTGCCATCCTGACCTGCTTTGGCCTATTACTAAATCCAGATCCACAGCAATGTGGTTGTCTCTTAAGTGCCCTCTGAAATGGCCAAGTAAATCACTCAGTTCAAGGACAATTAGGGATGGGCAACAAATGCTGCCCTTGCCAGCGACACCCACATCCCATGAAAGAAATCCAACACAACAACAGTGACTGAAGTTCAATGGTAATCCATTGATTTGGGTGCCTAGAGAATATAAGATGATAAACGGCTCAATTTTTGAAATTTTCAATCCTTTTCCCTCCCTATCTCTAATCTTCTCCAGCCTTGCAACCCTCCAATATCTTTGCACTCCCCAATTTTCATCACCCCACCATTGGCAGGCATGCTATCAGCTGCTTAGACCCTGAGCTCTGAAGTTGCTTCTCTTAACTTGTCCACCTCTCTATTTCACTCTGCATAATGGCTCTTAAACCTACATCTTTGACCAAACTATTGATCACCTGTCCTAATATGTGGTTAAATGCGGAAATTTGTTTGATAACGCTCGTGTCGAGTCCCTTGGGACATTCTACTACATTAAAAAGCGTTATACAAGTTGTTGTCACTGTACTAAAACATGCAAATAATACTTGCTTCTCCAAATGTAAATTTTTGGACAATTTAGTAGACCAATTGATAATGCTGCGTTGCAACAGAATCTGCTATTAGCAACCAATCTGCGCACAGCATAACTCGCAAATAACCAGCAAAGTAGTAATGACCAAATAATCGTTTTTTGTGCAGCTGATTGAAATAAATAACCACGTATCCTCCTGTTTATAAGATGTTTATCTACTTCTCCTGTAAATGATGCAGTGGTCTCTGCCTTGCTATTCCCCATGGCAAATATATATTTTGCCCCAACAAATCACCTGCAAAAAAAACCTTTTCCTTCTACTTTTCCCTATCTCCATGAATACAACAATAATTTACATTTATATAGCACATAGTAAATCATCCCAAGGACCTTCAAAGGGGATTTATAAAACTATAGTGAACACCGAACCAAATGAAGAGACAGTTAGCTAAAAGCGTGGTCAAAGAGGAAGATTTAAACAGCATCTTAAAGAAAATAGAGACTGAGAGGTCTCAGAAAGGGAGTGCAGGATTTAGGGTCAGTGGAGGGGAGAAGGAAATTATTGTACGAAAGATTTGTAGGGAGTGCAAAAGGTCCCAGAGGGTTTGCAGGCTGGAGAAGATCATCAAAGTAGGAATGGGCAAGGTTGTGGAGGAATTTGAACAAAAGGGTGAGAATTTTAAAACTGATGTGTTGCTCGCCAGAGAGTTAATGTCAGTCAGCAAGCACATGGACTTGGTGTGAGTCGGCACATAGCAGAAAGAAGCAACAAATGATAAAAAGACATTACCGTTGGAAATTCAGATCTTCATTTATCCTCTGTCTTTGCTCTATGTCAAGTGGTAGAACCTTGAGTAATCTGCTTGGCTCTCTGCAATTCTCTTCCTTATCTCTTTTGACTCTCTGCCTCTCTTTCTACCTTTAACCATCTCATCAAAACCCATCTCTGCAACCAGGCTTTCCAACCTGTTTCCTAAATTCTAGTTTGTAGGCTTGGCATTAACTTCTAATTGTTATTGTATGAAATTTGCTCTTATACAACTTAAATATTAGCTTTGAGTAGGTCAGGTGCAATGTAGTAAAATGTATATAGATTCAAATTAAATCATTGATCATTAAACATCTAATACTATTTGACAACTTTTCAAAGAATACTCATTTTTAGTCTCTCCTGGCGTGTGAGAATCCAGGGTCAGATTTGAATGAGTGTGGGAATCCAGGGTCAGTTTTGAATGACACATCAGCACCAAACTGGCCTGTTACAACACAAGTCAAACATGTAATGCTCAGCTATCAGATAATTAGTTAAATCCTGAATCAATGATAGTAAGTAAAGCAAAGTTGCAAAAATGTTTCCTCTGCACAATAGCTGCACATTGATTGAAAAAGACTCGCTGGAGCCGAAAGTAATCGAGCAGCTGATCTGAAATTGAGCTCATGGTTATGTTGTCATAATATCCACTCATGTATATAATGAGATGCAGACGAGCAGTGATTGACACACAGGATAACCAATGAACACACACGACACATAACAACCAATCGCCAGACAGGACACCACCACTATAAAGCACACAGGGCATTAAGACTCTCTCTCTACAGGACACAGCTCCTGAGATAGTAAGAGTGCACAAGCCAGTGAGCACTATCACCATGAGGTAGAGAGTTAGTCTGGTCAAGCCAGTAGGAGGTTATCAGTTAGATTGATAGACTGTCAACTCACAGAAGACTATGTACAGCAATCAGGAAGTTCAATAAAACAGTGTTGGACCATCTTTGTGTCAGAAGCCTGTTTCTAGTTTCACTGCATCCAGTTGCAGTCAACGTTGAACCAACTTACTTAACACATCATGGTACCAGAGTGCTATTAATCCTAACGAACCTACCTCGAGTGCATCTGCAACGACCAGGAAGCAGCCATCCAGCGGCATGGAAAACATCCAGCCTGCTTCGCAACTCCGGATCTCCGGCAACCTCGGCGCCAACTGGAAAATCTTCAAACAAAAGTTCCTCCTGTACATCGAGGCCTCCGACCTTGAGGCTGCATTGGATACCAGAAAGATCGCGCTGTTCCTGTCGACTGCGGGGGATCATGCCATCCACATCTATAACTCGCTTACGTTTGTCGATGGCGAAGACAAGACAAAGTTCAAGACAGTTCTGCTGAAATTCGACAGCCACTGCGACATTGAGGTGAATGAGAGCTTTGAACGGTACATTTTCCAACAGAGGCTTCAGGGTAAGGATGAAGCTTTTCAGTCCTTCATGACCCATCTCCGCATCCTAGCGCAGTCATGTAATTATGACTCGACGACTGATTCCATGATCCGGGATTGGATTGTTTTCGGGGTCCAGTCCGACTCCCTGCGGGAGCAGCTCCTCAAAATCGAACAGTTGACCCTCTCTGTCGCCATCGAAACGTGCGTTGTCCATGAGCATGCTAGAAATCGCTACTCCTGCATCAGGGCGGCAGAAACTGCAAAACTGGCCTTCCACGAGGCAGTAAGGGTGCAGGTCATAGGTGCAAGGCCTGAGCATCGAGGAGAGTGGCCGCTTTGCGTGCTTTTCTCGGGTAGCCACGCATGCGCACCACGACCGGGTGGACGATGAGGCTGAAGACCCTGAGGCGCATGCGTGAAGGTCGGCCAACCACACTGCGCATGCGCGATGGCGCACAGAACGTGCTGACATCAACGTCATGACGTGTCCGAATTGTGGCTCCGCCCATTTAAAGCGGCAATGTCCAGCCAAAGGCAGGCGATGTCTACAGTGTGGAAAGCCTGGCCACTACGCGGCCTTCTGCAGGTCCGCTCCACCGAACAACAGCCAGCGATCCCAGCTGCAGCATAGACATGTCTGCTGCTTACAACAAGGAATGCAGGATTCTGATCCAGACAGCCCAACGGACCCCGATGCTGACTGCCTTGAGTCTCCATATCGGGTGGGCATCATCACCACACGTGAGTTGGTCTCTACCGTGCCTACCAACCGCCTTTTGATCCTCAGTGTGGATCCTGACGACGAGTGGTGTGCCGTCATCATGGTCAACCAGTCTCGCATCCGATTTAAATTGGACACTGACGCGTCTGCGAACCTCATATCACAGTCTGACCTCGACAGCATCTGACATCAACCTAGCATTCTTCCACCAGCCTGCCAGCTCCTTGACTACAATGGTAGTGCCATAGCTGCCAGCGGGTCGTGTCAGCTAGGTGTCTCTCACAAGGAAATCAAGGCGACTTTGAGATTCGAGATCGTCCGGCCTGCCAAGGCATCCCTGCTCGGTGCTCGCGCATGCAAACTCCTAAATCTGGTACAGCGAGTTCATGCCATGTCCTCGACACCGGCGACAGCCTCGCCCAATGCGAATCTCCAGGCTGAGATAGATGACATTCTCACACAATACCACAGTGTGTTTGATGGGATGGGCACGCTCCCATATCGCTACAAGATATTGCTCAAGCCGAATGCCACCCCAGTCATCCATGCACCACGCCGGGTGCCGTCTCCTCTCCAGGATCTTCTGAAAACGCAGCTATGAGAGCTCCAAGACCAGGGCATCATCTCGAAGATCACGGAACCCACAGACTGGGTCAGCTCCATGGTCTGCGTCAAGAAACCCTCTGGTGAACTCCGCATTTGCATTGATCCCAAAGACCTGAATCGCAACATCATGCGAGAGCACTACCCGATCCCGAAGCGTGAAGAATTGACCTGTGAGATGGCTCACGCCAAATTCTTTATCAAGCTGGACGCCTCCCGTGGCTTCTGGCAAATTCAGCTGGACGAGTCCAGTCGGAAGCTGTGCACTTTTAACACTCTGTTCGGCAGGTATTGCTACAACCGCATGCCTTTTGGTATCATATCAGCTTCCGAAGTATTTCATCGCATAATGGAGCAAATGATGGAGGGCATCGAGGGGGTGCAAGTCTATGTGGACGACATGATCATCTGGTCCATGACGCCCGAGGATCACATTGCTCGCCTCAAACAGGTTTTCCAGAGGATTCATGAAAATGGCCTCCAGCTCAACAGGGCCAAATGCTCGTTTGGGCGGTCCGCTATCAGGTTTTTAGGTGACCACATTTCACAGCAAGGTGTGCAACCTGACGCTGACAAGGTGCTGGCAATCAATGTCATGAAGACACCCGAGGACAAAAAGGCGGTCCTCCGCTTCCTCGGGATGGTAAATTTTCTCGGAAAATTCATTCCCAACATGGCATCTCACACCACGGCCCTCCGGCATCTCGTTAAAAAGTCAACAGTGTTCCAGTGGCTTCCCGCACATCAAGCGGAGTGGCTTGAGCTGAAGGCGAAGCTCACCACAGCCCCAGCACTGGCGTTCTTTGACCCAGCCAAGGATACCAAGATATCCACAGACGCAAGCCAGGACGGCATTGGGGCGATGCTCCTCCAGCGATACGATTCCTCGTCCTGGGCTCCAGTGGCATATGCCTCCAGGGCCATGACTCCGACTGAACAACAGTATGCCCAGATCGAAAAGGAGTGTCTGGGTCTCCTGACAGGAATAGTCAAGTTTCATGACTATGTATACGGTCTGCCAAAGTTCACGGTGGAAACAGACCACAGGCCTTAGATACTAAGCGATGGAGGGGCGCTGTTGGTTACTCAAAGTTTAAGAGTGGTAGCAATCTCAGTATAAGCCAGCCAAATTGTCTTATTCATATCACCAAGAAACCTGTTTGTTGCCTGCACTTAAGGTTTATGTCTGCCTTATGCTTTCTCAAATGATGAGTCTGTTAAGCTGGCAAAGTGTCTCCTGATCTGGAGTGAGTTTAGCAGTGAAGAAGAAAGCTACAAAAAACCACATAACAGCTGAAGCAGCTTTCTGGCTTCAACCAGGTCCAACTGGTTCATTCTTTGGGAAGGTCAGTGGTTCAAGTATTTTGACCATCTGAAATTCCCTATCAAAACCTCTCTGCTTCTCTACTGCCCTCATTTCGGTCTCTTCTGAAAGCCTATCCCAGGACCAAACCTTTGGCAAACTTTGCTTGCTAATGCTCCTGTGAAACGTCCTGGAATGTTTTACTATGTCACAGATGCTGTATTAACAAAAGTGGTGATTGAATTGTTCACTGTAATTGGAGCATCATTGATCAAAGCAGGCGGATCTGGAGATCTGACAAGAACATTTGGTAAGGTTCCCCATGGTAGGCTCATTCAGAAAGTTAGGGGGCATGGGATTCAGGGATATTTGGCTGTCTGGATACAGAATTGGCTGGCCGAAAAAAGACAGCGAGTGGTAGTGGATGGAAAGTATTCCGCCTGGAGGTCACTGACCAGTGGTGTCCCGCAAGGATCTGTTCTGGGACCTCTGCTCTTTGTGGTTTTTATAAATGATTTGGATGAGGAAGTGGAAGGGTGGGTCAGTAAGTTTGCCGATGACACAAAGGTTGGGGGAGTTGTAGATTGTGTTGAGGGTTGTTGCAGGTTACAACAGGACATTGACAGGATGCAGAGCTGGGCTGAGAAGTGGTAGATGGAGTTCAACCTTGATAAATGAGAAATTATTCATTTTGGAAGGTCGAATTGGAATGCTGAATACAGGGTTAAAGGCAGGATTCTTGGAAGTGTGGTGGAACAGAGGGATCTTGGGATCCACGTACATAGATCCCTCAAAGTTGCCATCCAGGTTGATAGGGTTGTTAAGAAGGTGTATGGTGTGTTGGCTTTCATTAACAGGGGGATTGAGTTTAAGAGTCGCGAGGTTTTGCTGCAGCTTTATAAAAATCTAGTTAGACCACACTTGGAGTATTGTGTACAGTTCTGGTCGCCTAATTATAGGAAGGATGTGGATGCTTTGGAGAGGGTACAGAGGAGATTTACCAGGATGCTGCCTGGACTGGAGGGCATGTCTTATGAAGAAAGGTTGATGGAGCTAGCGCTTTTCTCACTGGAGCGAAGAAGGAAGGGAGGTGACTTGATAGAGGTGTACAAGGTGATGAGAGGCATGGATAGAGTGGATAGCCAGAGACTTTTCCCCAGGGTGGGAATGGCTGTCAGGTGATTGGAGGAAGGTATAGGGGAGATGTCAGAGGTAGGTTCTTTACACAGAGAGTGGTAGATGTGTGGAATGCACTGACAGCAGAGGTGGTGGAGTCAGAGTCATTAGGGACATTTAAGCGACTCTTAGACAGGCACATGGACAGCAGTAAATTGAAGAGGTGTAGGTTAGGTTGATCTTAGATTAGGATAAATGGTCGGCACAACATAGTGGGCTGAAGGGCCTGTACTGTGCTGTACTGTTCTATGTTCTATCATAGGCCCTCGAAAGGTTCACCAGAAAATTTGTACAAGTTACAGCCTGGAATGAATGGCCTTGAATTGGTGTTGGATTTTCTTGACCACGCAGTTTGTGAAGTTTTGTCCTGTCACTGTTGTTCCTTCATTGCATTGGATTAGAATTTCTTCAGGCTTTCTGAGCTGAATGATACCATGGAGTTAATTGTATGCTGTCATGATATGCAGACATGCACATAATGAGATACAGACAGGCAGCTAATGAACACAGAGAACAGGACATAACCAATCAGGCAGAACACTTGGGGGTGGTTTCCCACTATAAAAGGCACGAGGCACTCACACTCTGCCTCTTTCCACTGGGGACATCTACAGAGTGAGGCAGGGTGTATATATCACATAACATCTCCAGCACGTGGCTAAGAGCTAGTCTGGTTCAGTCAGACAGAGTAATCACACTTAGGTTAGCAGAAAGTCGAACTCACAGAGAACTATGCTAACTGTGTGACAGGTTCAATAAATCAGATTGAACAAACTTCAAGGTCTGGAGTATCTTTCAGTTAAAGCTGCATCCAGTTGCAGCCTGTGTTATCTCAGTGTGCTTAACACAACATGATACCAGGAGACTGCTATCCATAGGTGGTTTACCTCAATCTGTTCCGTGACGACCAGCAAATGTATCCCGGCATCATGGAGAAGATCCCGGCTCCTCAACAGTTGCGGACCTCCGGCAATCTCAGTGCCAACTGGCAGACCTTCAAGCAAAGGTTTCTGCTGTACATCGAAGCCACAGACCTCGAGGGTGCGTCTGATGCAAGAACGATTGCGCTTCTCCTCTCAACTGCGGGAGATCAAGCCATCCAACTCTTCAACCCGTTTAACTTCACCGAGGGCCAGGACAAGACAAAGTTTCAGATCATCCTGGACAAGTTTGATAGTCATTGTGAAGTGGACACCAGTAGCCTTGTGGATAGCACAATTGCTTCACAGCTCCAGGGTCCCAGGTTCGATTCTGGCTTGGGTCACTGTCTGTGCGGAGTCTGCACATCCTCCCCGTGTGTGCGTGGGTTTCCTCCGGGTGCTCCGGTTTCCTCCCACAGTCCAAAGATGTGCGGGTTAGGTGGATTGGCCATGATAAATTGCCCTTAGTGTCCAAAAATTGCCCTTAGTGTTCTGTGGGGTTACTGGGTTATGGGGATAGGGTGGCGGTGTTGACCTTGGGTAGGGTGCTCTTTCCAAGAGCCGGTGCAGACTCGATGGGCTGAATGGCCTCCTTCTGCTCTGTAAATTCTATGATGAAATCTTCGAGCGCTATATATTCAAACACCGCCTACAAGGTAAAGATGAATCTTTCAACTCCTTCTTAACTAATCTCCGTCTACTCGTGCTGTCCTGCAACTTTGGTGATATTGCTGACTCCATGATCAGGGACCAAATCGTTTTTGGAGTGCACTCTGATCCACTGAGAGAGCAGCTTTTAAAGGTCAAACATATGACCCTGTCAGTCGCAATTGAAATATGTACAGTGCATGAGCACTCCAAAAATCGGTGTTCCCAATACAAATCGGCTGAAAATGAGAAACTTGCCTCCCACGAGGCGGAGAGTGTGCAGGCCATCGCCCGGATGCAGCGCCTCAGCATTGATGAAAGCGGCCATTTTGTGCGCTCTTCCTCCCCACGCATGCGCGATGCAAATGGGAGAACGAAGCAGCCGATCACCACACTGCGCAGGTGCGAACGTCTGCCGACCACACTGTGCATGTGCGACGACGTGCCCGAACTGCGGCACTGCCCACTTAAAGAAACACTGCCCTGCAAGAGGCAGGTGATGTTTTAATTGGGGAAAGCCTGGACACTATGCAGCCGTGTGCAGGTCTGCACCACCAGTCAAGGGCCTGTGCTCCCAATTCCAATGCAGGCGCGTTCGGAGTGTACAACAAGGTTTACAGGATTCTGATCCCTGCAGTGCAACGGATCCAGAGGACGATTGCCTGGAGTCCCCCTACCGTGTGGGCATCATTACCACAGGTGAACATGCCTCACCAACATCATCGCAAAACCTGCCCATCCTCACTGTGGATTCTGCGGACGAATGGCGTGCGATGATGCAAGTAAATCAATGCTCTATACAGTTCAAGCTAGACACAGGTGCTGCTGCCAAGCTCCTTTCACAGGCATCAAGAAGCCACCCAAGCTCCTTCCAGCAGCCTGCCAGCTCCTGGACTATAATGGAAGTGCCATCACAGCACTGGGATCCTGCCATCTGCTCGTCTCCAACAGGGGCATTCACGCAAGGCTAAGGTTTGAAATTGTCAAGCCAGACGGGGCCTCCCTGCTCGGCGCACAGGCATGCAAGCAGCTAAACCTTGTGCAGCGGGTCTACACAATTACCTCCCCCAACATGGATTTTCAAGCTGGCATTGACGACATCCTCGCTCAGTATCCAGATCCGTTTGACGGGATGGGCACTCTTCCATATGGGAACAAAATCCTTCTACGACCTGATGCCATGCCTGTGGTCCACGCACCACGCCGGATCCCGGCACCACTGAAGGAGCGCCTGAAGGCACACCTCAAGGATCTTCAGGAACAGGGCATCATTTCCAAAGTTACAGAACCGACTGACTGGGCCAACTTGATGGTATGTGTAAAAAAAGCCTGCGGGGGAGCTGCGCATCTGCATTGATCCCAAGGATCTCAACCAGAATATAATGCGGGAACACTACCCCATTCCGAAGCGGGAGGAACTCACAAGTGAGATGGCACACGCACGCTTTTTCACAAAGTTAGATGCGTCACATAGATTCTGGCAAATCCAGCTGGATGTGTCCAGCAGAAGGCTCTGCACCTTCAACACACCATTTGGCAGGTACTGCCATAATTGTATGCCGTTTGGCATTGTCTCGGCCTCGGAGATCTTCCATAGGATCATGGAGCAGATGATGGAGGGCACTGAAGGGGTTCGTGTGAATGTGGACGACGTTATATAGTCCACGACCCCCGAAGAGCACATCTCTCGATTCCAGCAAGTATTCCGCCGTGTCCATGCCAATGGCCTCAAGCTGAACAGGGCCAAGTGTTGCTTTGGCATGTCGACACTTAAGTTCTTAGGTGACCAGATATCTCAGCAGGGTCTGCGCCCAGACACAGACAAGGTCAAGGCCATCGAAGCCATGAAGACCCCTGAAGACAAGAAGGCGGTGCTGCGCTTCCTAGGCATGGTAAACTTTTGGGGCAAGTTTATCCCAAACCTGGCCTCACACACCATGGCCCTCAGACACCTGGTGAAAAAGTCCACTGCCATTGAGTGGCAGAGTGGTTGGAGGTGAAAGCCAACCTCACCACTGCATCTGTATTGGCATTTTTTGACCCTAACAGGGAAACGAAAATCCCGACAGATGCGAGCCAGGACGGCATCGGTGCGGTGTTGGTCCAGCGCGATGACACCTCATCCTGGGCACCGGTTGCCTACGGATCACGGGCGATGACACCCACCGAGCAGCAGTGTGCCCAAATTGAAAAGGAATGCCTGGGCCTTCTCACTGGAATTATCAAGTTCCACAATTATGTCTACGGCCTGCCGACGTTCACCGTCTGGTCCACATTATCCACAAGGACCTGAACGACATGACACCCCGGCTGCAGCGCATCCTCCTCAGACTCAGAAGGTACGACTTTGAACTAATGTACACGCCTGGCAAGGAGCTCATTATTGCAGATGCCTTGTCCCACTCCATAACCTTGCCTAGTGAAACGCCGACACTCATCCAACAGATTGAATCACAGGTGCAGCTGTGGACCAGCAACCTCCCGGCGTCGGATGAAAAGGTGATTTGCACTCGCGACGAGACAGCCAAAGACCCTCTTCTGCAGCGTGTCATGCTCCACCTCGCCGATGGCTGGCAAAAAGGGCAGTGTCCTCAATTCTTCAATGTCAAGGACGACCTGACGGTGGTCGATTGTATCCTCCTCCGCATTGTCATTCCACTCAGTCTCCAGAGCTTGGTGCTCCGGCAAATCCACGAGGGACATCTGGGTGTCGAGAAGTGCAGGCGCAGAGCCAGGCAAGCTGTCTACTCACCTGGGATTAGTCAGGACATCTCGAATATGGTCCTCAACTGTCCGACCTGTCAATGCTTCCAGCCAGCACAGAGCAAGGAGATGCTTCAGCAGCACAAAATCGTGACCTCCCCGTGGTCCAAGGTGGGCATCAACCTCTTTCACGCCAATGGTCGTGATTATGTGTTAATCATTGATTATTTTTCCAACTACCCAGAAGTCGTGAAGCTCTCAGACCTCACATCCAAGACCGTCAACAAGGCCTGTAAGGAGACGTTCTCCAGGCATGGTATTCCACTCACTGTCATGAGTGACAATGGTCCTTGCTTCAGCAGCCAAGAGTGGTCAAGATTTGCCCAGTCATATCAGTTTAACCATGTCACTTCCAGCCCGCATTACCCGCAGTCCAACGGGACGGTTGAGAAAGGGGTGCACATAGTGAAGCAGCTCATCTGCAAGGCCGCGGATTCTGCTTCTGACGTCAACCTTGCGCTGCTTGCGTACAGGGCAACCCCTCTGTGTACCGGCATGTCACTGGCTCAACCCCTGATGAACAGGGACCTGCGGACGACTCTTCCAGCAATACACTTGCCTGACCTGGATCACCTCCCGGTGCTGCAGAAGGTGCAGAAGCTCAGGGACCGGCAGAAGCAGAGCTATGACGCTCATGCCACTGATTTGCCTGTGCTATCCCCGGTGGATGCTGTTCGGATCAAGCTACCTGATGGAGGCTGGTCAGCTCCAGCTGTTGTTGTTCGATAGGCTGCTCCTCGATCGCATGTTGTGCGTATGGCTAATGGCTCTGTTGTGCGGCGAAACAGACGGGCACTACGCACAGCGGCCCGCCCACAACCACATTCTTTGTTGTTTCCATCTGTTATTGTGCCACCCCTGATACCTCAAACCATGAGGCCACCAGTCAGGTTTCAATCCCGCCCATCAAGGTGCCGTCGTCCCCACCACCACCTCTCCGGCGGTCGACCAGGATCAGACGCAAGCCCCAGAGACTGGACTTATGAACACTTGTTTTGTTTGCTATGTTCTGTTTTTGCACATTAGACAGCTGTCTTCACATGTACATATGTTCCCATCTGCCATAGTATGTAAATAAGTTAGTTTTTCGGCCTACACATGTAAATACTTTCATATATGCTACAGAAAAACATTTCAAAAGGGGAGATGTCATGATATGCAGACATGCACATAATGAGATACAGACAGGCATAGAACATAGAACATAGAACAATACAGCGCAGTACAGGCCCTTCGGCCCACGATGTTGCACCAAAACAAAAGCCATCTAACCTACACTATGCCATTATCATCCATATGTTTATCCAATAAACTTTTAAATGCCCTCAATGTTGGCGAGTTCACTACTGTAGCAGGTAGGGCATTCCACGGCCTCACTACTCTTTGCGTAAAGAACCTACCTCTGACCTCTGTCCTATATCTATTACCCCTCAGTTTAAAGCTATGTCCCCTCGTGCCAGCCATTTCCATCGCGGGAGAAGGCTCTCACTGTCCACCCTATCCAACCCCCTGATCATTTTGTATGCCTCTATTAAGTCTCCTCTTAACCTTCTTCTCTCCAACGAAAACAACCTCAAGTCCATCAGCCTTTCCTCATAAGATTTTCCCTCCATACCAGGCAACATCCTGGTAAATCTCCTCTGCACCCGCTCCAAAGCCTCCACATCCTTCCTATAATGCGGTGACCAGAACTGTACGCAATACTCCAAATGCGGCCGTACCAGAGTTCTGTACAGCTGCAACATGACCTCCCGACTCCGGAACTCAGCTAATGAACACAGAAAACAGGATATAACCAATCAGCAGGCAGAACACTTGGGGGTGGTTTCCCACTATAAAAGGCACGAGGCACTCACACTCTGCCTCTTTCCACTGGTCATGATAGTAAAACTGGTCACATTATTCTCTATTCAGTTCCGAAGCAGAGCACGTCCGGAAGAATATTTCTTTTTGAGTGATTGCAATGCTTATTCATCAGAGGTGAAAGGGTTAAATAATAAGGACACTTTATTATCTTAAGGTACAGATGATTAAAGGATGATCTAATGCAGTTGTTTAAAATGATTAAAGAATTGATATGGTAAGCAGAGGGAAATTGATCAGAATTCTCCTGCCGTTGGGATTCACTGTTCCCACTGGCAGCGCAACCCTGTCTGTGCATTTCCCAGTGGCATGGGGTGGCTTCAATGGGAAATCCCATTGACAAGCGGCGGGACGAGAAGAGAGAATTTCAGCGCCAGTGAACGGCATTTCACCGAGAAACCCGCAGTTGGGGGAGAATCCCACCCACTATTTCCTCGTTGTGAAATCTAGAATAAGATCAGAAGAAGTAGGAGCAGGACTAGGCCATTCAGTCCATTGAGTTTGCTTCACCATTCAATAAGATCACAGCTGATCTGATTGTGGTCTTAATTCCACTTTCCTGTCTATCCCTCATCACCCTCGACACCCTGAAAATTCTGACATCATCTTTGTTTTCACATGTGCCCAAATCTCTCAGTTACAATTTTATATCAAATTTGAGAGCGCGCCTACAGCCATCCCAGCACACCATCCCGGCAAGCTCAGTGCCATCCCGGCGCGCTCACAGCCGTCCCGGCGCGCTCACAGCCACCCCGGCACGCTCACAGCCGTCCCGGCGCGCTCACAGCCACCCCGGCGCGCTCACAGCCGTCCCGGCGCGCTCACAGCCGTCCCGGCGCGCTCACAGCCACCCCGGCACGCTCACAGCCGTCCCGGCGCGCTCACAGCCACCCCGGCGCACTCACAGCCGTCCCGGCGCGCTCACAGCCACCCCGGCGCACTCACAGCCGTCCCGGCGCGCTCACAGCCACCCCGGCGCACTCACAGCCGTCCCGGCGCGCTCACAGCCGTCCCGGCGCGCTCACAGCCGTCCCGGCGCGCTCACAGCCGTCCCGGCGCGCTCACAGCCGTCCCGGCGCGCTCACAGCCGTCCCGGCGCGCTCACAGCCGTCCCGGCGCGCTCACAGCCGTCCCGGCGCGCTCACTGCCGTCCCGGCACGCTCACTGCCGTCCCGGCACGCTCACTGCCGTCCCGGCACGCTCACAGCCGTCCCGGCGCGCTCACAGCCTTCCCGGCGCGCTCACAGCCGTCCCGGCGCACTCACAGCCGTCCCGGCGCGCTCACAGCCGCCCCGGCGCGCTCACAGCCATCCCGGCGCACTCACAACCGTCCCGGCGCGCTCACAGCCAGCCCGGCGCGCTCACAGCCGTCCCGGCACGCTCACAGCCGTCCCGGCACGCTCACAGCCGTCCCGGCACGCTCACAGCCATCCCGGCGCGCTCACAGCCATCCCGGCGCACTCACAGCCGTCCCGGCGCGCTCACAGCCGCCCCGGCGCGCTCACAGCCACCCAGGCGCGCTCACAGCCATCCCAGCACACCATCCCGGCATGCTCAGAGCCGTCTCGGCGCGCTCACAGCCACCCCGGCGCACTCACAGCCGTCCCGGCGCGCTCACAGCCATCCCGGCGCACTCACAGCCGTCCCGGCGCGCTCACAGCCATCCCGGCGCACTCACAGCCGTCCCGGCGCACTCACAGCCAGCCCGGCGCGCTCACAGCCGTTCCGGCGCACTCACAGCCGTCCCGGCGCGCTCACAGCCGTCCCGGCGCGCTCACAGCCACCCCGGCGCGCTCACAGCCACCCCGGCACGCTCACAGCCACCCCGGCGCGCTCACAGCCACCCCGGCGCGCTCACAGCCATCCCAGCACACCATCCCGGCATGCTCAGAGCCATCCCGGCAAGCTCAGAGCCGTCCCGGCGCGCTCACAGCCGTCCCGGCGCGCTCACAGCCGTCCCGGCGCGCTCACAGCCGTCCCGGCGCGCTCACAGCCACCCCGGCGCGCTCACAGCCACCCCGGCGCGCTCACAGCCATCCCAGCACACCATCCCGGCGCACTCACAGCCGTCCCGGCGCGCTCACAGCCGTCCCGGCGCGCTCACAGCCGTCCCGGCGCGCTCACAGCCACCCCGGCGCGCTCACAGCCACCCCGGCGCGCTCACAGCCATCCCAGCACACCATCCCGGCATGCTCAGAGCCATCCCGGCAAGCTCAGAGCCGTCCCGGCGCGCTCACAGCCGTCCCGGCGCGCTCACAGCCACCCCGGCGCACTCACAGCCGTCCCGGCGCGCTCACAGCCGTCCCGGCGCGCTCACAGCCACCCCGGCGCGCTCACAGCCATCCCAGCACACCATCCCGGCGCACTCACAGCCGTCCCGGCGCGCTCACAGCCGTCCCGGCGCGCTCACAGCCGTCCCGGCGCGCTCACAGCCGCCCCGGCGCGCTCACAGCCGCCCCGGCGCGCTCACAGCCGCCCCGGCGCGCTCACAGCCACCCCGGCACGCTCACAGCCGTCCCGGCGCGCTCACAGCCGTCCCGGCGCGCTCACAGCCGTCCCGGCGCGCTCACAGCCACCCCGGCGCGCTCACAGCCACCCCGGCGCGCTCACAGCCAGCCCGGCGCGCTCACAGCCAGCCCGGCACACCATCCCGGCATGCTCAGAGCCACCCCGGCAAGCTCAGAGCCGGCCCGGCGCGCTCACAGACGTCCCGGCGCGCTCACAGACGTCCCGGCGCGCTCACAGACGTCCCGGCGCGCTCACAGACGTCCCGGCGCGCTCACAGACGTCCCGGCGCGCTCACAGACGTCCCGGCGCGCTCACAGCCGTCCCGGCGCGCTCACAGCCGTCCCGGCGCGCTCACAGCCGCCCCGGCGCGCTCACAGCCAGCCCGGCGCGCTCACAGCCAGCCCGGCGCGCTCACAGCCGTCCCGGCGCGCTCACAGACGTCCCGGCGCGCTCACAGCCGTCCCGGCGCGCTCACAGCCGTCCCGGCGCGCTCACAGCCAGCCCGGCGCGCTCACAGCCAGCCCGGCGCGCTCACAGCCAGCCCGGCGCGCTCACAGCCAGCCCGGCGCGCTCACAGCCAGCCCGGCGCGCTCACAGCCAGCCCGGCGCGCTCACAGCCAGCCCGGCGCGCTCACAGCCAGCCCGGCGCGCTCACAGCCAGCCCGGCGCGCTCACAGCCATCCCGGCGCGCTCACAGCCATCCCGGCGCGCTCACAGCCTTCCCGGCGCGCTCATTATTTATTGCTGCATAATCTGACAGTGCACCTACTATCAGGGGCCTATTACTATTTCAACCAGTGACTTCTTTCCTTTGCTATTATCTCCACAAACTGATCCTATATTTTGATCCTCTGAACCAAGATCGTTTCTCTATCCTGCACTGATCTCATGCCTTATTAACAGAGCTATCCCACTTCTTTTCCTTTCTCCCTCGCTAATGATGTGTCAAATACTTCAAATACTCTTCAATATTCAGGTTACAGCTGTGGTTATGTTTCTGTGATGGCAATCATATTGTACTCATTTATTTTTTATTTGTTCAATCAAGTCTGCTATCTTTTTACAAATGCTGCTTGCATTCAGATAAAGAGTCTTAATGATGTTTTTCACCATTTTCCCCTATTCTGAGTCTATTTGCTGGTGCACTCTTATGTTTGTTTGCTCTTTCCTGTCACCCTCTGGTTAACATCAACATTCCTACCTTCTCCACTTACATGAACCCTTTCCTCCAGCAATTAGTTTAAAGCTCTCTCTGGAGCCCCAGTTATATGAATCACCAGGACATTAGTTCAAGTATTGTTCAGGTGCAGACAGTTGTAAAGCTACAGCTCCCTCTTTCCCCACTATTGATGCCAGTGCCCTGTTAATGAAAACCCATTTCTCCCATACCAGTCTTTGAGCAATCTGTCCATCTCTTTAATCTTATTTATTATATGCTATTTTGCTCATGGCTCAGGTAGTTGTATAGATATTATTACCTTTGTGGCTCTGTTTTGTAGTTTTGTCCCAAACTTCTCCCAGTCCCTCAACCGAACCTCTGCCTTAGTCCTACTTATGTCGGTGGTATCCACATAGACCATGACACCTGGATCATTCCTCTCCCATTCCATCCCAAGAAGATGTCCTTAACTGTGCCGGGGCAGGCACACTGAATTTTCAAATGAGCACTTATTCCACATTGCACTCAGGCTTTGTCACACTTTGCAATTAAAAAACCTGTCTACTTTTATCAAGGATTGATGACTCACACTCAAGTTACAACAGGTAAGTCAGCTTCCCGATACAGTAATTAACGTCTATTCACTTACAATTGATTGATAAATAACTGCCACTTCCAGGCAGTTTCTGTTAACAAGACTCCTTAACTAGCTTTTCAGTTTTAAAGTTCTAAGCCAGAGACTGACTGCTGACCTAAATTGTAGCTTTAGAAGAATGTAGCAGCGATTTCCACCTGCACCAAATTCCCAAGTTAGCACTCGTACCGCATCACGTTCTTGTCTGCATAACAAGGGATATGATTTTAAATCTAAAATCAGCCATTAAGGGGTGTTGACAGGAAGCACTTCTTCACAAAAAGACTATGAGAAATCTGGAATTCTCTCTCCCAAGATGCCGTTGAAGCTGAGAATCAACTGAAAATGTTAAAACTGGGATTGACAGATTTTTATTAACATGCATTTAAATACATTTAAAACTAAGATGAATAGATGGAGTTAAGATAGATTAATCATCTAATTAAATGGTTGAACAGGTTTGAGGGGTTGATTGCCTGTTCCTGTTCCTACATTACACCACAGCTGCGCAGTAGTTTTTAAGTTAAGGAAGTGGAGTCATTTAGCTTTAATGAGAAATCTTTTTCCTACTGGATGTTTGATGAAGGGAATCTTCTGAATCTATCATCCTCGACAATAGGACTGCCTTAACTCCTTCCCTTATGAGGCATTTTTCAGGCTTCAGTTTGCGAGTCAGAAGACCTCGACGGTAAGAATTTCTAACTATCAAATATACAGAAGATTAAGTTACAGCTCTTTTGGTAGCATTATTGATGTTGGCAATAACACGGGAGGATGGGAAAGAAAGACACTTTTACTGAAGGTTTCATTAGAGAGCATGAAGATCATCGTTGCCCAATTCTACAATCAGATATTGAACAAACCGCATGTGGTTTCTTGTAGAAGCTTCACAGGGAAACATGCAGACTTTAAGATTAATCGGAATATTTTCCCCATTAGGAGTGCTGCATAAACATTACCAGTTGCCTTGACATAAACTACTTCCATAACTCAATGTCATGGTAACACGTCAATCCTCATTGTCTTTTATTGGCTGCCAAATTATTATTTGTGTACAAAAGAAGCTAATCTGATGACACATGTATCCAAGGTTTTGTCATCGTCAGCCCCTTGGAAAAAGGATGATGTCGACCAGGCTTCGTGGTTTTCATGTGCTCGGGCCTCAGCAGGCCAATCCTGAAACCATGGGTCCTCGAGCAGAGAGGGCAAGAGGGAGGGGGAATTCTCAAGCTAAGGTTCTGTTTTCTCGCCTCCCGCATTTTGTCACTTCTCTGCAGCAGAGCTTATACAGTCAGTTTCTTTTTAAAAAATATATATTTTTTACGGATGTGGGCTTCGCTGGCTGGGCCAGAATTTGTTGTCCATCTCTAATTCCTCTATAAATGGTGGTGATGAGCTACCTACTTGAACTATTGCAGTCCATGTGGTGTAGGTACACCCACGGTGACCTTGGGAGTGGTTTGATACAACTGAGTGTGTTTCTAAGCCATTTCAACATTTAAGAGTCAACCACATTGCTGTGGATCTGGAGTCACAATTAGGCCAGGCCAGGTGAGGATGGCAGATTTCCTTCCTTGAAGGACATTAGTGAACCAGCTGAGTTTGTTTTTAATGACATCGACAGTGGTTTTATGGTCATTATTCGACTTTTAATTCCAGATATTTATTGGATTTGATTTCCACCATTTGCACTGGTGGGATTGGACTGTGTTGCCCCATGGCATGATTAGTGGCAAGTACCTCCCACGTACTGATGTCAGAATGTTTCCTTTTCAAGCATTCCATCAGACAGTCCTTAAAACATTTTCTCTGTCCTCCTTAAAATCGGGTGGCATCCTTAAGTTGTGACAAGAGGGTCTTTTTCAGAAGCCTCTCATTTGGCACGGGGATGCAGTGTGCAGGCAAATTTCACGTGATCGTGGCTGTGATACTGCAGTGATTGTTTTTAGTGAGGTGGTTGGAGTTTCACTTGTCTTCTGTATTCTATAGTGTAGGCCACATCTGCGCAGTCATTGGTCTATGTAAATTGTGGACATGCTGAAGGGTCACCCTAGAAGTCTATGCTGGCTCTCAGCCTGTTTAAGTTGAAAAGCTTCTCGCTGAGTTGAAACTCAATCATGACCCCTTGTGGAAATTGGCCGTGAATGCATTCCATGACCAGCTGAGGTAGATGGTAAAATGAAATGACAAAATCTCACAATCTTGCTTGTTGCCTGTCTGGAAATGAAAGTGCTCGGTCTCCAGTCCATTGGAATTCATGGTTACTGTCATTTCATCACTCAGGTGTTGCAGGATAGTCATGCATTTTGCGTTCAAGTTGCTGGAGGACTTGACAAAGGGCTTTGTGATTGATGGAGTCAAAGGCATTTGACAGATCAATAAATGGCATGTAGAGCTGTATGATTGTTCCAGTCACTTTTCTTGGATTTGTTGAGTGCTATAGATCATGTCTGTGCATCCCCTGAAAGACTGGAACCCGCACTGGATCTCTGGAAATGTGTCTTTGCTAATTAGCAGGAGGTGGTTTGAGGTTTTATATGAGAATTTCCCCATAGTGGACAAGGGATATCTCTCTATAATTCCCACAAATTGATTTATCATCCCTCTTGAAAAGTGAAACAGTGATGGCGTTGCAAAAGTTGAGAGGTAATACTTCTACTGATTTTGTACGAAGGTCTGAGAGTTTTAGTGTTTGGATCTCCGCAGGGATGTTGTTTGAACCCCATGCCTTGTTATACTTCATCTGTTGGATCTATTGTATCTCAGCAAGTGTTGGCAGCACAGCCAAATTTCAATCTGGCTGCAGCCTTCATAGCTGGGGAATGTGTAGATGTGCCTCGTTCATCCATCTGACTGTTCTGCTGTTGAAGACTTGAAATGTGTATTTTAACAGAGGTTTGCACTTTAAATTTGCCCATGTCAGCCGAGCAGGCTCATCATGTGCAGGTTTTAGTTGGGACGATCTTGGTGGAAAGGCAAGCTGTGGCCAGAGCCATAACCAGTCCACCTCGCTGGGATGCGAGGACCAGTACCAGGAGGAAGGTACTACTCGGCAGAGAGCCTTGAGCCCTCATTCAGAGACTTGGATTTCACATCTGTCTGACTGTTTATTTTCAGTTCTCGCCCCTCCACCACCCCTGCTCCTCACAATCTTTTCCGAAGCCAATAAATATTTTTAATTCATTTTGAGGTTTTACGAAAACCATGTTTTGCTACCCTATGCAGACCACCTTTAACTGGTCACCCGGAATGTAGAACAAGGCCACCAGCGAGGGTTCAATTCCCGTACCAGCTGAGAATTCTGAATTCTCCCTCTGTGTACCCGAACAGGGGCCGGAATGCGGCGACTAGGGGCTTTCCACAGTGACTTCATTGCAGTGTTAATGTAAGCCTACTTGTGACAATAAAAAAGATTATTATTATTATCCCTTTAAATTTGTGATGGCAGCAGTTATACATCATTTCAGCTTCTTTTGTGAAGTTGCAGGAAGCATTGTAACATGGTTCATTTAAACTATATGGAGGAGGATTATTTTTTTATCTAGTTTGAGGCAGAAAATTTATTACTGTTATGTATTTGCAATGAAATTCAAGTATCAATAAACCATTGAATAAATCACCAGCAGTTAGCATATGATCTTGTGGGACTGTGGCAACATTTACATTTTATCTTTATAATTGACATTGTTAATTATTTCAAGCTTGGCTGTTTCTTGTTGGGATTGAGAAGTTGTCTATCCGTTGGATTGGTTTTGTGTAGTCTGTATAGCTTTTCTGTTATATGTTGCATTTCTGTTCAGTTCTATAATTGTTAACAAGGATTTCCTCAAAGCTTGATAAACACAGTAAGCTACGTTCACTGCTCTTGCTCCCATTGAGGAGCGAGACTTGATGGAAGTGCAGATCAATGATAAGGGTGGAGAAGTGTTTTTTCAATCAGAGCTCTCAGATTGATGAATTCACTCTACAGTATATAACAAGATACCCACCTGCACATTACAGGCACGATTTAATGGAAATGAAACCGAGTCCCATTTTGGACGCTTACAGCGTGGAGAACAACCCCGCTATTAAATAGGACTCTGCTTAATTTTTGGGCCTCGGCGAGGAACGTTATGCCGAGGTCACACTCAGGCTCATTTCCAGCACCAACGAGCTCAGTCCACAAATGCAGGAAGAGACCGGCAATCTCTTGACCCCCCCCCCACTGTGGCCTCTGGACTCCCCTAACACGTCAACATACCAATGAGGATGTCCTTGAGCCTCCTGCACCCCACCTTATAAGGGCAGACACCACCGGGCAAGATGCCACATGAGCACCATGGCACTGCCAGCCTGGCCCCCAGGCAGTGCCCTTGACAGCCTGGCAGTGCCATCCTGGCACTGCCATGGTGCCCTGGCACTGCCATGGTGCCTGGGGCACATCGGGAGTGCCAGGGTACCACCCTGCCCAGACCCAGAGCCCAACCACCCGGGGTCCCCGATTGGGAGACCCCCTAAGTGCCACTATGGGAAACCAGTGCTAAACGGCGTCCACTCGGGGTCTCTGAGATGAGGTTGTTGGGTCCCCCACCTTGGGTAACTTCGCGGGAACATATTTAAGTGAGCTTAATTGCGCACTTAAATATGCAATTCTGGATGTCGCCCATTGGGGGGCAGGCTCCAGATCGTGACGCCTCGCAAGATCTTGTTCGATCTCATGAGCCGCAATGAGCTTTGTGAATCTTGCGAGAGGCCTCTCTTGAGATTTACCGGCCTCGTCGTGTCGTGAGTCGGGTGTGATGAGACCGTTAGATCACGCCCTATAGTTAGGAATCTCACTTGATAAGTCATCGATTTGAAACATCAGTTTTTCTCTCCGCAGATGCTGTCTGATCTGTGGAGTATTTCCAGCATTTGCTGTGTTTTCTTATCCCATTTTGGGGTTTGACTGGAGCTTGGGATTGATGAGTTCATCCTGCTGTATATAAACAAAAGTTTATAAACAAAACGCAAGCTTTGCCATTGAAATCCCTGATATCATCTTGAGTGCTTGATCACAGCCATGAATTTTCACTGACAACCATCTGGTATTCTTCATGTAATTGTGTCACAATCGCACCGTGTGTTCAAAGGAACTCCTGTTAATGCGCCAGACGTCGAGTCTTTTCTTTTCCCTCCATTTACTTGTTCACAGTTTACTGCCAAATTCACACTTGTGAATGCTGCACTTCAAGACAATCATTGTGTTGAGACACTGACACTCTGATGTTTACATCATTTTGTGCTTAAAATATAATTTTTTGAAACAGAGCAAAGTATAGCTCTCTGCTAGAAAACATGGTCATGATGAGTTAAACTATTAGAGAACATAGAACAGTACAGGCCCTTCAGCCCACTAATTTATAATAATCTTTATTGTCACAAGTAGGCTTACATTAACACTGCAATGAAGTTACTGTGAAAAGCCCCTAGTCGCCACATTCCGGCGCCTGTTCAGGTACGCAGAGGGAGAATTCAGAATGTCCAATTCACCTAACATGCACGTCTTTTGGGGACTTGTGGGAGGAAACCCACGCAGACACGGGGAGAACGTGCAGAGTCCACACCGACAGCGACCGAGCCGGGAATCGAACCTGGGACCCCGGCGCTGTGAAGCAACAGTGCTACCCAATGTGCTACCCGAAGCACTTTTAAACTCTTGGTATGCCCAATTGTAACATTACTGGAAATAATTTATGTCAGAAAGGACTTCTATTTTATAGCATCTTTCATGACTTTAGCAAAGTGTCTCGCAGTCAATTAAATACTTTTTTGAAGTGTATTGACTGTTTTAACGTGGGGAAATGCAGCAGCCAATTTTCACAGAGAAAAGTTCCATAAACGACGATGTGATCCATGACCAGTTAATCTACTTTTAATTTGTTCTGGGCTGCATTTTGTTTCGAGGAGAAGGCCCTCTTTTGAAGAAGAACAGGGGAGTTATCCCCGGCAACCTGACCAATATTCATCCCTCATCCAACATAAGTGAAAACAGATGATCCGGTCATCATCACATTGCTGTTCGTAGCATCTTGCTCTGTACAAATGTGCTGCAGTGTCCTGTATGATGGGGAATTTCAAAAATACTCCATTGGTTGTAACTTACTTTGGGTCATCCTGAGGTTATGAATGGTGCCATATAAATGTGATTTTTTTCATTCTGAAGGTGTGATGTTAGCGTTGCAGTTGGAGCAAGAGAAAGGAAAGAAGACTGTGGCCCTGTGAGGGAAGCAAGGCATAGGTAATAGGCAGGAGAGAGGTTTAGGAAAGCTTGTGAAGGGCTGAAGGTAGTATGGTGGTCTCGGAATGGGGCAGATTGATGGAAGCAATAGGAAGGAGCTTGAGTATGAAGTAAGCAGGGTTGTGAGAGATGCTTGATCCCAGCGAACAGGGAGAGGAGCAATGAGGAAACTGGAAGAGGAAGTAGAGGCAACAGCAGCAGAGGGTGGAGGTCAAAATAAGAAAAATAGGTAAAATGAAAAACATTTTGAGAAATTGCAATGAATGGGAAACTGTTGAGAAAATGGGTCTAGCTACGTAGTGCTTCCAGTGGTGGGAGGGCTGAATAGCTGGCAATTGAATGATCAAATAGGAATTCTCAGGAACTGTAATATGTACGAGAAGAATGTGTATTACAGGGTTCAATGGGGGGAGCAGGGGGGGGTTAAGCAGTTGCTTGGCCAAGGGAGGTGGGGGGTGGGAACTGGGTTGCTGCGGTGCTAACTGAGGGGGGAGTTGAAGGTAAGAGGGAGAGTCGGGGCGGGGAGCCTCCGCCTGGGGGACTGGAGAGTGGGGTAGGTGCGGGCACGTGGCTGGCCTAAAAAAGGAGATGGCTAGTCGGTAAGGGGTGGGGGTGGGGTGGGGGTGGGGGGTAGTCCCCCAATCCGCCTGATCACGTGGAACGTGAGAGGCTTGAATGGGCCGATCAAGAGGGCCTGGGTGTTTGCGCACTTAAAGGGGCTGAAGGCAGACGTAGCCATGTTACAGGAGACGCACCTGAAGATTGCGGATCAGACCAGGCTCAGGAAGGGATGGGTGGGGCAGGTTTTTCACTCTGGTCTGGATGCGAAAAACAGGGGGGTCGCAATCCTGGTGAGTAAGCGGGTGGTATTTGAGGCGGTGGGTATTGTGGCGGATAAAGGGGGTCAATATGTGATTGTGAGTGGCAGGCTGCAGGGGGCCCGGGTGGTGCTGGTGAATGCGTATGCCCCAAACTGGGACGATGCAGGGTTCATGAAGCGGATGTTGAGTCAGATCCCGAATCTGGTGGCAAGTAATCTGATAATGGAGGGGGACTTCAACACGGTACTGGACCCGGCACTAGATCGGTCTAGGTCGAGGTCAGGTAAGAGGCCGGCAGCGGCCAAGGTCCTGAGGGGGTTTATGGATCAGATGGAGGGAATGAATCCGTGGAGGTTTGCCAGGCCAAGCCCGTAGTTGCTGAGAACCTTTAATGAGGCGAAGGAAAAGGGAATCCTTCCCCCGGCGATGTCGCAGGCTTTGATCTCGCTTATCCTCAAGCGGGATAAGGACCCGCTGCAGTGTGGCTCTTACAGGCCAATTTCGCTTCTCAATGTGGATGCCAAGCTGTTGGCAAATATTTTGGCCACCAGGATTGAGGATTGTGTCCCGGGAGTGATACATGTGGACCAGACGGAGTTTGTGAAGAGCAGGCAGCTGAACACGAACGTGCGGAGGCTCCTGAATATGATTATGATGCCCTCGGAGGGGGGGGGGGGGGGGGCAGAAGTGGTAGCGGCAATGGACGCGGAGAAGGCCTTTGACCAGGTGGAGTGGGAGTACCTGTGGGAGGAGTTAGGCAGATTTAAGTTCGGGGAGGAGTTCCTAGGGCGGGTTAAATTGCTGTACCAGACCCCGGTGGCGAGTGTATCGACGAACCGGTGGCGGTCATGGTATTTTTGGTTGTACCGTGGAACGAGGCAGGGGTTGGGTCCCCCCTGCTCTTTGCCCTGGTGATTGAGCCGCTGGCCATGGCGTTGAGGGAGTCCAGAAACTGGAGGGGGTTGGTTTGGGGGGGGGGAGGAGCACCGTGTCTCACGATATGCAGATGGCCTGCTGCTGTACATTGCGGATCCGGTGGAGGGGATGGGGGAAGTCATGCAGACCCTTAGGGAGTTTGGAGACTTCTTGGGATATAAGCTCAATGTGGGGAAGGGCGAGCTGTTTGTGGTGCATGTGAGGAGCCAGGAAAAGAGGTTGGAGGAGCTACCACTGAAGATGGTGGAGAGGAGTTTTTGGTATTTGGGTATCCAGGTGGCAAAGAGTTGGGGGGTCTTACATTAGCTCAATCTGGCATGGCTGGTGGACCAGATGGTGGAGGACTTCAGGAGGTGGGACATGTTGCCACTCTCCCTGGCGGGTAGGGTGCAGTCCGTTAAGATGATGGTCCTCCCCAGGTTCCTGTTCGTCTTTCAGTGCCTGCCCATTCTCATCCCCAAGGCCTTCTTTAAGCCGGTAAACAGGAGCATTATGGGATTTGTGTGGGCAAATAAGACCCCGAGGGTTAAGAGGCTGTTCTTGGGGCGCAGTTGGGGGGAGGGGTGGGTTGGCGCTGCCGAACCTGTGCAGCTATTACTGGGCAGCGAATGTGTCTATGATTCGGAAGTGGGTAATGGAGGGAGAGGGTGCGGCGTGGAAAAGGTTAGAGGTGGCGTCCTGTATAAGTATTAGCCTGGGGGCACTGGTGATGGCACCGTTGCCGCTTTCGCCAACGCGAAATACCACAAGCCCGGTGGCGGCAGCGACATTGAGGATTTGGGGGCAGTGGAGACAGCATGGGGGGAGGTAGAGTCTCAGTCTGGGCTCCGATACGGGATAACCATAGGTTCGTTCCAGGTAGGATAGCTGGTGGGTTCCTAAGCTGGCACCGGGCGGGAATTAAAAGGATGGGGGATTTATTCATCGATGGGACTTTTGCCAGTCTGAGGGCGCTGGAGGAGAAATTTGGGTTACCTCCGGGAAATGCCTTAAGATATATGCAGGTTCGGGCATTCGTGAGAAAGCAGGTAGGGGAATCCCCGCTGCTGCCTGCCCGAAGGACACAGGACAGGGTGGTTTTGGGCATGTGGGCCGGGGAGGGTAAGATATCGGAGATATACCAGGAGCTGCAGGAGGCGGAGGAAGCCTCGGTGGAGGAGCTGAAGGGCAAGTGGGAGGAGGAGCTGGGTGAGGAGCTGGATGAGGGCCTGTGGGCTGACGCCCTGGGCAGGGTCAATTCCGCCTCATCTTGCGCCAGTCTCAGCCTGATCCAGTTTAAAGTGGTGCACAGGGCGCAGATGACGGGGGCGAGGATGAGTAAGTTTTTTGGGGTGGAGGACAGGTGTGTGAGGTGTTCGGGGAGCCCAGCAAACCACGCCCATATGTTTTGGGCGTGCCCGGCGTTTACGGAATTTTGGAAGGGCTTCGCAAAGGCTATGTCAAAAGTCTTGGATACTCGGGTAAAATCGAGCGGGGGATAGCAATATTTGGGGTATCAAACGATCCGGGAGTGCAGGAGTCGAAAGAGGCCGGAGTTCGGGCCTTTGCCTCCTTGGTAGCCCAGTTAATGTGGAGGGACGCGAAGCCCCCAAGCATAGAGGCTTGGGTTAGTGACATGGCTGGGTTTCTTAGGTTGGAGAAGATAAAGTTTGCCTTGCGAGGGTCCTTGCAGGGGTTCTCCGACCGGTGGCAACCGTTCCTTGACTTTCTTGCGGAACATTAGGTGGAGGTCAGCAGCAGCAGCGACCCGGGGGGGGGGGGTGGGGGGAGGCGGCTGATTTCTTTGTCTTTTTGTAAGAGGCGCATGCCCCATTTTGCTTTGAGGTGGGTGTTAAATTGTTAATCGTTTAGAGGGTTAAGTTTTGTTTTGTTGGCAAATTGCCCTGTTTTCTTTGTATTATTTTCCTTTTTGGAGTGTTTTGTAAAAATTATTGAAAAACCTTGAATAGAAACATTTAAACAAAAAGTAATGTCCATTTTGATTTTCCATTTGATCCTCTTCTCTTCCCTCTCCCAACCACTTAGATCCTTGAACTGTTTAAATATTTAATTCTTTGTCACTTGTTATAAACGGCCCATAGTTGCTGCCATCAAACAGCAGGGGCTGTTTAGCACAGGGCTAAATCGCTGGCTTTGAATGCAGACCAAGGCAGGCCAGCAGCATGGTTCAATTCCCGTAACAGCCTCCCCGAACAGGTGCCGGAATGTGGCGACTAGGGGCTTTTCACAGTAACTTCATTGAAGCCTACTTGTGACAATAAGCAATTTTCATTTCATTTCATTTTATTTTTAAAATGGACCTGACTTTGCTAGTTCCCGGTCCTGTGCCTTCTATTGTGCACAGAAGTAGCACAGACTTATAAGGATGACTCTCTGTTGGCCCACAGCTAAAAATAGTAGGTCAGTGACCTGAAACCAATACAGCTGTTGACTGCTCAATGGTAGCAGTCAGTGCATGGACTGGATGAATTCAGCAGTTTATATAGAAGCTTAAAACGTAAACTGAAAACAACAGATAGAGGCACAGTAGGTAACTGAGTAAAAGGTTAGGGATGCAGGTCTTTTGATTTTTTTTCCCTTGGTTATAATGTTATTCAGTGATCCAGCACTCTTGGCATGTAACCTACCTCAGGAGGTTGTGTCAGAGAGAGGGCTGGAACTGCAATGCTGATTATTGGACATGTACTGCTGCCTGATGAGGTTCAGTGATGGGAGGATGGGTTGGTACATATCAGGTAGAGCGCAGAAGTAGGTCATTTGGTCCATATGGTCCATGCCATTGCTTATTCTGCATAATAGCCTCTTTACTTTTACTTTATCAAGCTCTGTCAACATATCTTTCTATTTTTTTCTCCCTCATCCAGCTACTGCTATGATGCGCCTATGCTATTCATCTCACCCACTCCTTGTTTTTGCGAGTTCCACACTTTCAGCACTCTCCAAATGAAGACATTTGTCCTGAGTTTCTGATAAGAATTATGAGTGACTATTTTATAATCAAGGGGAGGCGGTGGCATCATGGAATTATTGCTGGACGAGTAAACCAGAGACCCAGAGTCCTGCTCTGGGGACCCAGTTTCAAATCCTGCCACTGCAGCGAGTGAAATTTGAATTCAATTTAAAAAATCTGGAATTAAAAGTCTAATGATGGCCATGAAACCATTGTCGATTGTCGTAAAAAACCCATCTGGTTCACTATGTTCTTTAGGGAGGGAAATCTGCCGTCCTTACCTGGTTTCGTCTACATGTGACTCCAGACCCACAGCAAAGTGGTTGACGCTTAACTACCCCTCAAGGGCAATGAGGGATGGGCAATAATTGCTGGCCCAGCCTGCCATGCCCACGTCCCATGAACAAATAAAAAATATATATATTTATGGCCACTAGTTGCGATCTTCCCAAAAGTGGAAATTCCTTTTTCATGTCGATCCGATCAAATCACCGCAGAATTAAACAGGTGGCAGGGTTTCCTGCCCACCACCTGAAGAATTGGTGCGGCTCACATCCCTGCTGATGCCGGCTGAGGCCGGCAATTGATGGGAGTGATACAGTTCGCTGCAGATGAATGTGAAAGTTCGGAAGGCTGTGTTGCTGTCCGGTTCCAGGGTTCGGGACACCTGCTCTGGGCTAGAGAGGAACTTGTAACAGAAGGGGAGAAGGTCCAGTTTTTGTGGTCTATGTGGTTACCGACATGGTAGCTAGGACGAGGAAATGGGGTACTGCACGGTGAGCAGCTAGGAGCTGAATTAAAAAGCAGAACCTCAAAGGTAACTAATCACTTATTACCTGAGCCATGAGCAAATTAACGTACAGTAAATGAGATTAGAGAGATGAATTTGTGGCTCTAAGATTGTTGTGGGAGATATGGGTTTTGATTCATGGGGGACTGGAACCAATACCGGGGAAAGTGGGAGCTGTACTGATGGGATGGTCTTCACCTGAATCATGCTGGGGACCAGTTTTCTGGTGAGACGTATAACTAAGGCAGTAGGGAGGGCTTTATACTAAATAATGGTGGGGGACGGGGGTGGCAAGGCGACGTGGTAAATAAAAGGGAAACAAGAAGGGACTTCCGATGGCGGCCACAGAGTGAGTGGTCACACAGGGCAGCTCCAGCTTGAAGGCGTAGAAAAGAGCTCTTTTTACCCGAATTCGGGTGCTACTTTGACGGAAACGTGTAACTGAAGGTTGGACGAGAAGTTCCCCCTGGGAGTGGTATGTCTGCTTATTATCAAACCCGGTAGAAGAAGGTGAAGGACTTGGCCAAGGAGTTGGAAGAGACCTGTGGCGGAGTAGCAGTGGAAAGATGGCGGAGGGGGAAGGGCCAGTCCAAATAGCAAAACCCCAGATGGAACAGTTGATGGCCTTCATCAAGGAAGAGTTCAACCAGCGAGGAAGGAGATGCAGGAGGATCGCTCGAAGGCCATCAAAGGAGCTGTGGCACCCCTGAAGGGCTCGATGGAGAGGGTGGAGAAATGTTTGGAGGAGCAGGGGTCGCAGATCCGAGAGATTGAGAGGGTTACGTCAGACCACAGCAATCGGGAGGTGGCATTGGAGGCGGAGGGGGGGGGGGGGGGCGGGGGGCTCTTAGGAGACCGTTGCAAAGATGGAGAAGCAGGAAAATATCTCGAGAAGGCAGAATCTGCAAATAGTGGGCCTGCCTGAAGGAGTGGAAGGTGTGAGTGCCACGAGGTACGTTATGAGGATGCTGGTGGTGTAGGGCGTGTTGGATAAGGCCCCTGAGGTGGACAGAGTGCACAGGTCTCTGAGGCAGAAGCGTAGAGCGGGGGAGCTGCCGCAGGCAGTGATCGTGCAACTCCACAAGTTTGTGGAGAAAGAGAAGATTCTGCAGTGGGCCAGGGAGAAGCAGAATTGCAAATGGGAAGAGAACAAGGTCCGAATATAACAGGACATTGGACCCAGCTGGCAAAACGGCGCGCAGGGTTCAACAGAGCTAAGGCGGATCAGGTTTGGGTATCAACAGCGGTCAGGTTTGGGGTGCTCTACTCAGCGAAACTATGGGTGACCTATGAAGGCCGGGAATAGACCTCCGAAGCGGCCAATGACTTTATCAAGGAGCATAAACTGGGGAGAACTGAACTGAACAATTTTGGGAGAGGGAGGTGCTGGAACTTTGAAGTAATTGAGAACCCGGTAGAGTGGGGGTTGGAGGGAGGGTTTTTCTTTATTTTCCGCTGATGTAGAGGGTTTTTTCTTCTTTTTACTGTTGGGTGGACAAAGGGTAGCAGGCGTGACATTTTGTAAGGGGATTGCTGACTGGGGCTGTGTTTTTTCTTTTTGTTTGTCTTTGGGGGAGGTGATCTGTGGTTCGAGATGAGTCTTTGTCTGGGTGGGGGTGAGGGTGGGGGATGTCAGCGGGGAGCCGCCTTCACAGAACAGAGAGGTGAGGGTGAGGCCGGGCGGGGGGGCGGGGGGGGGGTCAGCACGAGGAGCCTTTGGGCAGGAGTTGCCACCCTGGCAGGTAATGCTGGTGAACGGAAGTGAGGTGGGGGAGAAGGGGGTAGAGAGGATGCCGGGAGGTGGGGGGGGGGGGGGGGGGGGTAGGGGTAGAGAGAGAGAGAGAGAGAGGAGGGTGATGCAACGAGGCAAGGATGGAGAAAAACATGGCCAGGGGCGGAAAAAGGGGCCATCTTGGATGGGCCAGGTACTGGGTGAAATGATTGGGGGGAGAGCTAAAAGGTGAGAATGGCGGACGGTAGAGGGGAATGGAGCCGTATGCCCCAGTATGGCTGATAACATGGAACGTGCGAGAGCTCAATGGACCGGTGAGGAGGTCTCGCGTCTTTGCGCACCTAAGGAGTATAAAAGTGGAGGTTGTCATTCTGCAGGAGATACACCTCCGCATGGAGGACAGGTTAGGCTGAGGAAGGGATGGGTGAGTCAGATTTTCCATTCAGGGGTTTGATTCAAAGTCGTGGGGGGGGGGGGGGCGGCGGGTGACAAATTTGATGAGTAAGAAAACTGGGTTTGTGAGAGCGAAGGAAGTGAGGGACCTGGGTGGGAGATATGAGATGGTGAGTGGAGTATTAGAAGGGATGCCGGTGGTATTGGTGAATGTGTATGCGCCAAATTGGGATATGTAGGTTTTATGAGGGGGTTGCTGGCAACAAACCCGAACTTGGCCACGCACCAGTTGATTATGAGAGGAGATTTTAATTGCATCCTAGAGTCGAGGGTAGATAGGTCGAGCCCCAGGTCAAAGGGTAGAATACGAATGTCAAAGGAGCTGGGCGGGTTTATGGAAAAGATGGGTATGGTGGACCCCTGGCGCTTCAAGCACCCAGGGGGAAGGTAGTATTCCTTTTTCTCGCATGCTTATAGGGTGTATTCAAGAATTAACTTTTTTGTGGTGAGCCGGGAGGTTTTCGCTGGGGTGGAGGGGGCAGAATACTCGGGGATAGTAATCTCGGACCTTGCGCCCCACTGGCTGGAGATATGGCTTACGTCGGGGTCGAGGCTCAATTCGGATTGTTGGCAGATCGTGGGTTTTGCGACAAAGTGTGGACTGTGATTAAAGATTATGTAGAATTGAACCAAAACAGGGAGGTGGCAGCGGCCACATTTTGGGAAGCGCTAAAAGCGGTGCTCTGAGGGGAAATTATCTCGTTCAAGGCACATGCGGATAGTAAGATAGTTAAAGCTAGTGTTAGTCCTCCAGAGAGGGCATTGATAATGGAAAACAAAGAAATGGCTCAGATGTTTTGCAACTGTCTTCACTGTAGAAGAGTTAGAACGCTTCCCAAAGGTACTGAAAGTTGATGAAAGAAAGAGAGGAACTTAAAACAATCCCAATTACCGGGAAAAGGTGCTGGGCAAACTTTAGACCAAAAGGCTGACCAGTAACAGGACCAGATGGACTGCATTCTAGGGTCTTAAAAGAAGTGTCTGTAGACATAGTAGATACATTGATAATAATCTTCCAAATCTCCTTAAATTCTGGAAAGATTCTAACAGTTTGGAAAATGTAACACTTTTATTCAAGAAAGAAGGGAGACCGGAAACTATCGGCCAGTTAGCTTAACATCTTGTCATCGGATAATTGCTAGAATTCATTATTCAAGAGTTCATAGCAGAATGCTTGAAAAATCACAATGTGATCAGACAAAGTCAAATAGCTTTGTCAAAGAGAAATCATATTTAACTAATTTATTAGAATTTCTTTGAAGAGGTAACCGGCAAGGTGGATAAAGGGGAACCTTTCAGATGTGGTCTACTTGGATTTCTAGAGGCATTTGATATGATGCCAGATCAATGATTACTACAATAGATAAAAGAACATGATGTGAGGGGTAACATATTAGCATCGATAAAGTATTGGTTACCTAACCAGGAAATGGAGAGTAGGGATAAATGGGTCTCTTTTGGGTTGGGAAGCTGTAACTAGTGTGGTGCCACAGGGACAAGTGCTGGAGCCTTCCTATTTACAATTTTCATTCGCCATTTGGATGAAGTGACTATGGCAGCTACATTTTCCATGACACCAAGATAAGTAGGAAAGTAGGTTGCCAAGAGGACGTAGAGAGTCTGTAAAGGGATTTTCACAATAACTTCATTGCAGTGTTAATGTAAACCAAATTGTCACACTGATAAAGATTATTATTATGATATAGTGACAGGTTAAATGACAGGCGGAGTATAATATGTGAACTTGTCCACTTTGACAGGGTGATTAGAAAAGCAGCAAATTATTTAAAGGGGGAGTGATTACACAACTCCCAGAAATCTGGGTGTCTTGGTACATGAATATCAAAAAGGTTAGCATGCAGATACAACAAGTGATACAACAAGGAAAGCAAATGGAATGTTGGCATTTATTGCATGGAGCATTCCCGTAAAGATAAAAGTAATGAAGCTTTACTACGGCTGTACAGAGCCTGGTGAGACCATTTCTGGAGTGTTTTGTATAGTTTTGGTCTCATTATTTGAAAAAAAAAAGACGTGGTTGCATTCGAAGCAGCTCAGAGAAGATTCACTTGACTTATTCCTGGGATGGGGATTATCTTATGAGGAACGGTTGGCCAGGCTGGGCCTGTACCCATTGGAGTTTAGAAGAATGAGAGCTGATCTTATTGAAACTTATAGGATCCTGAGGGACTTGGTTGGGTGGGAATGGGGAGGGTTTTTCCTCTTGTGGGAGAGACTAGAACCAGGTGAAACATTTTAAGAATAAGAGGTCTTTTAAGACGGAGTTGAGGAGACATGGTTTCTCTCATAGGATCATTAGTCTGTGGAATTCCCTTCCGCTGAGGAGGCTGAATCATTGTACTTAATTAAGGCTGAGGTGTTAAATTTTTGATAGACAAGTGAGTCAAGGGTTAGACAAGAAAGTGGAGTTGAGACCACGAGGATATCATTCATGATCTTTTGAATGGCGGAGCTGTCTCGAAGGGCTGAATGGCCGACTCCTGCTCCTATATCGCGTGTCCCTCTGCTTTGCAGAGGATTAATTAGCCGGAGGCAAAACTTCAGGAGGAAGATGGAGGGTGGGCTGGCTGCTCTAGGCCTTGCCCACCCTGTAAAATTGAGGATAGATCGAGGGTGGTGGGAAGGCCACCTTTGGAATTGTATGCCCCCCCCCCCCCCCCGCCCACTACCTGCCAGCAGGAGCCCGCTAAATGCTGCCCATACTTTTTACAGCCGTATCAGATCACCCCAACCTTTTTTTCCTGGTGAAAGAGTTCCTGTCTATTAATTCTTTCCTCATAGTTACATCCTTTGAGTTCTGGCATGTTCCTTGTCAATCATTTTTTGCATCTTCTCCAGTGTCTCCATACACTTTTGTAATTTGGAGACAAGAGCTAAGCAGTATGGTCAAACCAAGGTTCTATACAACAAATGGTTTCGAGACATGTTCTTTGAAACATATGTGGTGAAAGATTGTCAAAATTGACAAAGGCATTCACTATATAAAATTGCTGGTACATAAACTAATAAAACAGCCAGAATAATTGCAATAGCCGACACCTTCGTGACCTGTCAGATGGTGCCTTCGGAGGGCAGGGGAAGTCTGGACCATGGACAGATGTTCGGAGGATTATGTGATCTGAAAATCATTGGAAGAAGTTGTTTTTGAGGAGTATCTTGATGTTACAGATATCACACAAGGCAAAGAAATTTAGAGAGAATTTCAGAACTCGGCATCCAACTGGCTGAAGGAAGGTGGGAAGGGGCTATGAGGGAGGAGGGATGAAGCGTAGAGTGGGGAAAGGCAATGGGATAATATATAAACAGAGGATTTCGAAACAGATACACTAAGGAACAAGGACGAATGATTGACTAGAACAAGATTCATAGAATCATAGAATTTACAGTGCAGAAGGAGGCCATTCGGCCCATTGTGTCTGCACCGGCCCTTGGAAAGAGCATTCATCTGTGAATGGGATTTGATGTGGAATAGGATGCAGATAACTTGGGCAAAATGGAATATCGATACAAGTGTATGTAACAAACAATGTATTGAAACTTGCACTTAGTTCAATCTGCACCTTCAGGAGAGATGAGGAGAGAGTTGTTAACCTTTGGGTCATGCTTGCAGTAGATTTGAGAATTTTTAAAATACTAGTCACCGTGGCCCACTCCCCTCTGAATTAGAAGATATTGGTTTAAATCTCACTGCAGGATTTGAACTTGTAATCTAAGACGACACTTCGGCCCACTTTTGGGAAACAGAAATTCAGTATTTTGGATGAATCATTGAATTTAGTCTGCCTGTTTCGCTGGGTATAAACAACCTCGTTTTACTGTTTGAAGAAGAATGAAGATTGCTTCCAGTGTCCAAGGTCAGTGCTCCTCTCTGTCACCAAAAATCAGCATACTTTCATAATAATCTTTATTATTGTCACAAGTAGGCTTACATTAACACTGCAAGGAAGTTACTGTGAAAAGCCCCTAGTCTTCACACTCCGGCGCCTGTTCGGGTACGGGTTCCTGTACCGGCCTCCCCGAACAGGCGCCGGAATGTGGCGACTAGGGGCTTTTCACAGTAACTTCATTTGAAGCCTACTTGTGACAATAAGTGATTTTCATTTTAGAACATAGAACATAGGACAATACAGCGCAGTACAGGCCCTTCGGCCCACGATGTTGCCCCGAAACAAAAGCCATCTAACCTACACTATGCCATTATCATCCATATGTTTATCCAATAAACTTTTAAATGCCCTCAATGTTGGCGAGTTCACTACTGTAGCAGGTAGGGCATTCCACGGCCTCACTACTCTTTGCGTAAAGAACCTACCTCTGACCTCTGTCCTATATCTATTACCCCTCAGTTTAAAGCTATGTCCCCTCGTGCCAGCCATTTCCATCGCGGGAGAAGGCTCTCACTGTCCACCCTATCCAACCCCCTGATCATTTTGTATGCCTCTATTAAGTCTCCTCTTAACCTTCTTCTCTCCAACGAAAACAACCTCAAGTCCATCAGCCTTTCCTCATAAGATTTTCCCTCCATACCAGGCAACATCCTGGTAAATCTCCTCTGCACCCGCTCCAAAGCCTCCACGTCCTTCCTATAATGCGGTGACCAGAACTGTACGCAATACTCCAAATGCGGCCATACCAGAGTTCTGTACAGCTGCAACATGACCTCCCGACTCCGGAACTCAATCCCTCTACCAATAAAGGCCAACACTCCATAGGCCTTCTTCACAACCCTATCAACCTGGATGGCAACTTTCAGGGATCTATGTACATGGACACCTAGATCCCTCTGCTCATCCACACTTTCAAGAACTTTACCATTAGCCAAATATTCCACATTCCTGTTATTCCTTCCAAAGTGAATCACCTCACACTTCTCTACATTAAACTCCATTTGCCACCTCTCAGCCCAGCTCTGCAGCTTATCTATATCCCTCTGTAACCTGCTACATCCTTCCACACTATCGACAACACCACCGACTTTAGTATCGTCTGCAAATTTACTCACCCACCCTTCTGCGCCTTCCTCTAGGTCATTGATAAAAATGACACACAGCAACGGCCCCAGAACAGATCCTTGTGGTACTCCACTTGTGACTGTACTCCATTCTGAACATTTCCCATCAACCACCACCCTCTGTCTTCTTTCAGCTAGCCAATTTCTGATCCACATCTCTAAATCACCCTCCATCCCCAGCCGCCGTATTGTTTGCAATAGCCTACCGTGGGGAACCTTATCAAACGCTTTGCTAAAATCCATATACACCACATCAACTGCTCTACCCTCGTCTACCTGTTCAGTCACCTTCTCAAAGAACTCAATAAGGTTTGTGAGGCATGACCTACCCTTCACAAAGCCATGCTGACTATCCCTGGTCATATTATTCCTATCTAGATGATTATAAATCTTGTCTCTTATAATCCCCTCCAAGACTTTACCCACTACAGACGTGAGGCTCACCGGTCTATAGTTGCCGGGGTTGTCTCTGCTCCCCTTTTTGAACAAAGGGACCACATTTGCTGTCCTCCAGTCCTCTGGCACTACTCCTGTAGCCAATGATGACATAAAAATCAAAGCCAAAGGTCCAGCAATCTCTTCCCTGGCCTCCCAGAGAATCCTAGGATAAATCCCATCAGGTCCCGGGGACTTATCTATTTTCAGCCTGTCCAGAATTCTTGCCAACACCTCTTCCCTACGTACCTCAATGCCATCTATTCTATTAGCCTGGGGCTCAGCATTCTCCTCCACAACATTATCTTTTTCCTGAGTGAATACTGATGAAAAATATTCATTTAGTATCTCGCCTATCTCTTCAGACTCCACACACAATTTCCCATCCCTGTCCTTGACTGGTCCTACTCTTTCCCTAGTCATTCGCTTATTCCTGACATACCTATAGAAAGCTTTTGGGTTTTCCTTGATCCTTCCTGCCAAATACTTCTCATGTCCCCTCCTTGCTCGTCTTAGCTCTCTCTTTAGATCCTTCCTCGCTACCTTGTAACTATCCATCGCCCCAACCAAAACTTCACACCTCATCTTCACATAGGCCTCCTTCTTCCTCTTAACAAGAGATTCCACTTCCTTGGTAAACCACGGTTCCCTCGCTCGACGCCTTCCTCCCTGTCTGACCGGTACACGCATCAAGAACACGCAGTAGCTGATCCTTGAACAAGCCCCACTTATCCAGTGTGCCCAACACTTGCAGCCTACTTCTCCAACTTATCCCCCCCCAAGTCACGTCTAATGGCATCATAATTGCCCTTCCCCCAGCTATAACTCTTGCCCTGCGGTGTATACTTATCCCTTTCCATCATTAACGTAAACGTCACCGAATTGTGGTCACTGTCCCCAAAGTGCTCTCCTACCTCCAAATCCAACACCTGGCCTGGTTCATTACCCAAAACCAAATCCAACGTGGCCTCGCCTCTTGTTGGCCTGTCAACATATTGTTTCAGGAAACCCTCCTGCACACACTGTACAAAAAACGACCCATCTATTGTACTTGAACTATATCTTTTCCAGTCAATATTTGGAAAATATTTCCATTTCAGAGGGAGAATTCAGAATGTCCAAATGACCTAACAGCACATCTTTTGGGACTTGTGGGAGGAAACCGGAGCACCCGGAGGAAACCCACAAAGACACGGAGAGAACGTGCAGACTCCGCACAGACAGTGGCCCAAGCCGGGAATGGAACCTGGGACCCTGGCGCTGTGAAGCAACAGTGCTAACCACTGTGCTGCCATGCCGCTAAGTCAGTTCTTCGGTCAGTTTGATGTATGTGGGATCTTGCTGTGTACAAAGTGATTGTCACTTATGTCACACAACAATAACTACACTTCCAAAATAATGTGTTGCATGTGAAGGGTTGCAGGACCTTTGAGGATGCAGTTCATTTGTTTAACTACACATATGGCTGCATTTCATATTATTGAAACAAAAGCACAGAAGGAAACTTGTGCTAGTGCAAACTATTCTGTTGGAGCTAACGCACTTATCCCATATCCTTACCTTTTTCCTATAACCTCCACATTAACTGCTGCACAACATAATTCATGTAAGCCACTAGCATGTGCTATTGATCATATTGAGGTTTGCTGGCAGTTCCAGTTTGATATGTGTGATGCACTGTTCTAGTAACTAGTAATCAACAATTAATAGTTTCTATGTTGCAACGTTGGTTTATCCAAATGGTAAAGCGAGGCTAATGGGCACCTGAAGGAGAAAAGAATAGAAGGATAAGTAGGCAAGGGTGAGCAATGATGTGTGGAGCACAAACACTGGTAAAGGTCTATTGGGATGAATAGCTGGATTCTGTGCTGTAAACTCTATATAAACTTGATCTTATCCAAAACTCATTTGCCTGTGTCCGAACATCAAATCCCATTCACCCATCGTTCCAGTGCTCATTGAATTACACTGGCTCTCAGTCTGGCAGTTCCCTGATTGTAAAGTTCTCACTGCTCCATGGCCTCACACCTCCATACCCGTGTATCCTCCTCCAGCCCCACAAGCATCTTGGGCATTTTCAAAGCTCTCCTATTGGTGGATGTGCTTCCAGCTGCATGGGCCCTTAACTCTGGAATTCCCTCCTCATAGCCTCTACCTCTCTAACCCTCTCTCCTCCTTTAAGATGCCCTCAGAAGTCTATCCTTTGACAAATTTTTGGTTGTCCAATCTCATCTTCCTTATGTGGCTTGGTGTCAGATTTTGTTCAGCATCACTGCTCTGAAGCTCTTTATAATGGAGATACTACATGCAATATATAAATGTGAGTTTTAGTAGTATGAGTGGGGGCGGGGTGGAGATAAAAGAGCACAAGGTAGAGCAAGACTGAGAGCAAGTGTCGGGGTGATAAAAGAGTGCAAGAAATAGACTGGGAGCGGAGCCAGGAGGGTAAAAGAGCAAGACTGAGGGCGGAACTAGGAGGATAAATGAGCGCAAGAAAAAGCGAGACTGAGAGCAGAGCCTGGGAGATAAATGAGCACGAGAAAGAGAGAGGCTGAGGGCGGAACCAGGATAAAAGAACGAGACTGAGGGTGAAACCAGGAGGATTAAAGAGCACAAGAAAGAGCAAGACTGAGAGCGGAGCTGGGATGATAAAAGAACATGAGAAAGAGCAAGACTAAAAGCAGAGCGGGAAGGATAAAAGAGCGTGAGAAAAAGTAAGACTGCGACCAGTGTGCAAGCTTGGAGTTTGGTACTCCTGGGGTGAGGTCAGGATTCAAAAGTGAGGTGCAGCAATTGGAAGCAGCTGATTGAGTGAGTTTTGTAGGGCATGTATTTACTACTTTTATCGCTTACACTTTGTACCGTCTAGATTCTGTGGCCTATATTTTGTAAGAATGATATGTTGGAGTAACGAGGACCAGGGAAGAAGGGCCCTGGAGTAATTGATAGTGGTTGATGTTAATCATCTTCCAAAAGGTTTAATTTAAAGGGGTAAGTTGTGCCAGGAGAGCTCATAGCAGTGGTGTACTCTTCCTGTTCATTGTGGGAAGACAGGAACATTTCCAGTGCCCGGGGCCAGAATGTCTGCAGGAAGTGTCTCCAGCTGCAGCCCCTGGAAGCCCCGGCTTTGGAGCTGGAGCGACAGCTGGGGACACTGTGGAGCATCTGTAAGGCGGAGAGTGTTGTGGATAGCATGTATGGAGAGGTGGTCACATTGCAGGGAGGGTGAACAGCCAGTGGTTGTGGTACATATTGGTACAAACGACATAGGTAAAAAAAGGATGAGGTCCTAAAAGCAGAATATAGGGATTTGGGGAAAAATGTTGAAAAGTAGGACCTCAAAGGCAGTGATCTCAGTATTACTACCAGTGCCACATGCTAGCCAGAGCAGAAATTGCCGGACATATCAGATGAATGCTGATGAGATGGTATGAATGAAAGCGTTTCTGAGACACTGGGACGAATTCTGAGGGAGATGGGACCAGTACAAACTGGACAGGTTACGCATGGCCAGGAGCTGACTGATGTCCTTGAGGAGGGGGGGGGGGGGTGGTAAACATAGACAAGAATAAAAGTCAGAAAGGGGAAAAGGGGAATATGAAAAGTGATGGGTAGAGAAATCAAGGGCCGGAATAATAATAATAATTGCTTATTGTCACAAGTAGGCTTCAATTAAGTTACTGTGAAAAGCCCCTAGTCGCCACATTCCGGCGCCTATTCGGGGAGGCCGGTACGGTAATCAAACCCGCGCTGCTGGCATTGTTCTGCACCACAAGCCAGTTGTTGGATAAAAGAAGGCCACGGTGAAAAATAATGGGAACGGGAAAGGAATGTTAAAAAGCAAGACAGGAAGCAAAGAGTAGGAATAAACAGGTCTTTTTCCAATTGGCAGGCAGTGATATCGCAGGACTCAGTGTTAGGATCCCAATATATAATAATGATTTAGTTGGGGAAACTAAATGTAACATTTCCAAATTTGCAGATGACACAAAAGCTGGGTGGGAGGATGAGCTGTGAGGAGGGTGCAAGAATGCTTTAGTGTGATATGGACAAGTTGAATAAGTGGACAAATGGATGGCAGATGAAGAATAATGTGGATAAATGTGAGGTTATCCACTTTGGTAGGAAAAACAGGAAGGCAGATTATCTGAATGGTTATGGATTGAGTGAGGGGAATGTGCAACAAGACCTGGGTGTCCTCGTACACCAGTTGCTGTTTGGCCTCCTTATCTGAAAAGGGATGTTCTTGCTCTAGAGGGCGTGCCACAAAGGTTTACCAGACTGATTCCTGGGATGGCAAGACTGACGTATCGGGAAAGATTGAGTTGGTGAGGATTATATTCGCTGGAGTTTAGAAGAGTGACGGGGGAGGGTGGGGTGAACTCATGGAAACCTATAAAATTCTAACAGCACTAGACAGAGTACATGCCGGAAGTATGTTCCGGATGACAGGGGAGTTCAGAAGAAGGGGGTCACAGTCTAAGGATTTGGGGTAGACCATTTAGGACTGAGATGAGGAGAAATTCCTCCACCCAGAGAATGTTGAATTTGCTACCACAGAAAGCAGTTGAGACCAAAACATTGTGGGGCGGATTCTCCACCACCCACTGCTGGGAGCAGGGTTCCCGATACAGCGGAGAGTCGAGCGTTAGACAAAAGAGCCGATTATGATCTGATGCTCTGGTCTTCCGCTCGCACGCACGTGTTTAACATTTTGGATTATCAACCTTTCTTGGAAGATTGTTATAGCTGACCTTTCTGCTATCACACAAGCATATAGGAGCTTAAAGTTTACCAAATTGCGTTTGGAATCAATTTTTCATACTCTATATGATATGTTTCTTAACAGTGTAATGAAACGTCAAAGTGGTAATTTCTTGGGATGAAGGGAGGTGGAAAGCTGTGATTACCAAAGACTGATTAAAGCCAGCTTTAAAGCCCACTTTTCTTTTCCAGTCACTCGATACCCAGACAGTGTTACTTAACAAAGTGTTGCTAATGCTTATCAAGGGAAGGAAACCAGAACAATCTGCCTCACGTGGGCTATCGGTGGCCCTGTTTTCAGTTGCCTAGCTCCTGTTCGAGAAATTCCCAAGTTGTGAAGAGAACACTGAGACTAGGATGCCATTGGTAGACTGTTTATTGCAGTGCTTACTTCTTCACTCTTAAAACAATCTCTCTCACTGCTGGCTGACTCTTTATATCCACATCTGAGCATAATTAACAAATCAATACCCAACACCTGTTAACCTCATTGCCTTAAATTACTGGTGCCTAACATCCATCAACAAAACCTACTTGATACTAACAGCTCCTAAGTTCTGCAATCCCCTCCCTAAATCTCTCTTGTCTCGAATTTCTCCCATCTTTAGAAACTTACCTCTTTGTCTAAGGCTCTGTCCATGTTCTGTTTACTTATGCAGTCTGTTAATGATCAGTTGCTTTTTTGGGGAGCATCTGAGGAACGGATAGTGGCGATGACAGCATGTAATCTTTCTGCTCTTGAACCAATAACATGGGGTATTCTCTATCCATTTGAACAAGGCAAATGATTGTTTTAATATTGCATCTGAAAGGCATCATGTCCAATGATATAGCAGCTTTATCTGCTCATTCTCAAAACACTGCTTTTCCATTCATTCAAGAGCGGAGATGGGAACGTGGATTATCCCATTCAAAAAATGAGCACTTCCTCAGTACTGCACTGGAGTGTCAGCATGGATTATGTGCCAAGGTCACTGGTGTGGAACCTAAACCTACAACAGACGGGAGAATGCAAACACCATTTGTAGAGAACTTGCAGAATTGTGTTGATATTTGCAGACTGCTTGTACGACTGCAGTACTTACAGACATCTCTTTCTATGAGACAAATATTGGCCAGAATTATTTGACATCCCTCCTCCCACCACAGAAATGGGGTGGTCTTGTCGGGTGTGTGTGTGTGGGGGGGGGGGGGCAGGGAACGGTGTACGGGGAGTGTAAAGTTGGGTGGGATAGTGGAGAATGCCATGCCTGTTGCCTTCCCACCGTCAGTGGTGTTTTACCAGTGGTGGACTTGATGGTGAGTGGCCCGTCAGCTCGTTTTTCCAGTTATGGATTGGCATCCCGTCAGATGGAGAGACCATCCAGTAAAATCTGGTGTCCTCCTTGCAGGCTTGGGGGTGGGTGCGTTCTTCCTAATCAGCACCCCATGGCCCATCAAGAGCCCTCCAGCTGCAAGTACTGTCGCCATTGAAAGACACTCCCCTCTCCTGGCAGTCCCATCCTGATTGGCGCTGGCGAACCCTGACCCGGCATAGCTGTACTTGAGCTCAATGTGTGCTACTCTGGGGCTTGGTGCAGTCCCACTGGCCCTCTGATTAGTCAGCAGCTCTTGGAGAGGTGGGGGCATCCTGCATGAGAGGGGCAGAAGGCATGATTTCAGGCAATTAACTGCCTGAGTACTGCAAAATCTGGTCATGGCTCCTGGGGCTTAGTGGAGATACGGTTACCCTAAAAGGTTGTTTTCCTTGGAGAATAGGAGACTGAGGGGGGACATGATTGAGATGTAAAATTATAAGAGGCATTGATAGAGCAGACAGGAGGAAACCTTTCTTCTTGGTGGAGGGATCAATGACTGGAGGCATAGATTTAAGGTGAGGGGCAGGAGTTTTAGAGGGAACGAGACTGGTTTTCACTCAGAGGGTGGTGGGAATCTGGAACCCACTGCCTGGAAGGATGGTGGAGGCAGAGACCCACATAACATTTAAGCATTTAGATATGCACTTGGGCAGCACATAGCATTGCAACCTCACGGCGCCGAGGTCCCAGGTTCAATCCCGGCTCTGGGTCACTGTCCATGTGGAGTTTGCACATTCTCCCCGTGTTTGCATGGGTTTCGCCCCCACAACCCAAAGATGTGCAGGATAGGTGGGTTGGCCATGCTAAATTGCCCCTTAATTGGAAAAATGAATTGGGTACTCTAAATTTAAAAAAAAAGATATGGACTTGAACTTAGGTGGTTGTTTTTGACTGGTGCACATGTGGTGGGCCAGAGGGCCTTGGCTGTGCGGTAGACATCTGTGACACTCTTGAGTCTCTGGCTGATGGGTGAGGCTGCAGCCGCTGGCCAGTATTTATTTTGAGAATTCCTGTCTGCTCAGTTGCTTTCATTGCTGTGTTTCAAATTATTTGCAGACAAGTATAAAGGAAGGATTTCTACTGAAGCAAACCAGCTCATTTCAGCGTTGGAAAAGAAGATATTTCAAGCTACGGGGGAGGACTCTTTATTATGCCAAGGACTCAAAGGTAAGGAAGGGGACGCACAAAAGTATTCAAGTCTTGCTGATTTGTCTTGATCATAAATTTAGAAAGTGAATTGACCATCCGCTCAGCAGTCCCCACCACTTCAAAAGAAAGACTTGTGTTCATCTCGCACCTTTCACCACCTCAGTTCATCCCAATGCACTTCGTCGCCAACTAAATACTCAAGACGTGTAGTCACTGTTTCTATTGTAGAAATTGTTTCTATTGTAGAAATCGCAGTAATTCATTTATACACAACCCACAAATATCCACAAACGAGCAGTATGATGATGATCATATCACCTGTGTCAGCTATTTTGCTCGCGAGGCCAATACTGGCCAAGATGTGGGCTTGCCTTTGAAATAGGTGATCATGTGATTTTTCGTGTTCACCAGTGGGGGAAGGCGCAAAAATACCTGTGCAAGTTGTTTTCCAAGAACCAGGTAAACCTCGGACTTGATTGCCTCAGTACAACAGTTGACCAGATAATATTCGGTACAGTTATGTACCTGTCATACTTTCAAATTTCCCAAGTGCCAGTCTTGTGCAATCTAACGAGAACCTCTGAAAATAGTTTCACATCAGCCTGCTTGACAGCACAATCAATATCTTTGGTACCTCACACTGATTTGCAGCTTTCCATTCTGCTTGTTTGTGGGCTGACAGCCTTTGTTTAGTGTTTGACGCATGCTGTTCAAAAAAACTATTGCATATTGAGAAAATTACTGACCGACAAGAAAGCTTATTCAGTAAATAAAGACATTAAATTAGCTTACTAACAAAGCTCCCATGTTATGATTCTTTGTTTGGGTTAAATATTTGCCTTATCTTTCATTCTGCTGCTCATACTATTTGTAAAGCTAATGTCTGTATTTTTAATTTGAAGTTTTTAATGAAAACTTCTTTATGACCGAGAGAGGTATACAGCTACATAATGTACATGATGGCCTGAGTGTTACATAGCAAAATGCTAACAAAATAGATTATTTATTAAACGCACACGGCAATGGCTGCTCCACATGCCCTGTAATTTAGACATGAGCCAGCGAATAGGTATGAAGCTGCATATTCAATGATTGAAATGATGGTGCATTGGAGTTATACATAAGTGCAGGTAGCATGGTAGCACAGTGGGAGCACTATTGCTTCACAGCTCCAGGGTCCCAGGTTCGATTCCTGGCTTGAGTTACTGCCTGTGTGGAATCTGCATGTTCTCCCTGTGTCTGCATGGGTTTCCTCCAGGTGTTCCGGTTTCCTCCCACAAGTCCCGAAAAACACGCTGTTAGGTAATTTGGACATTCTGAATTCTCCCTCAGTGTACCCGAACAGGCGCCGGAATGTGGCGACCAGGGGCTTTTCACAGTATCTTCATTGCAGTGTTAATGTATGCCTACTTGTGACAATAAAGATTATTATAAGGCTCATTTTGTTTGATTGATGAGGATGAGAATGTAAAATTTGAGATGCTCATGCGCAGCAAGCCAACTTGGGTCATCAAGCACTGAAATGATGGGGAGTGGGACAGGATGCGGGTAGCAGACTCTTTGATGAAATTCACTTTATGAAGTATAAACAGAAAATGCTGGAAAAACCAGCAGGTCTAGCAGCATCTGTGGAGAGAAAAGCATAGTGTTTAATGTTTCAAGACTGTGTGACTTCTTCAGAGCTGAAGAGAGGGAGAAATGTGTGATGGGTTTTATACTATTTAAAGGAGGTTAAGCAAACCAGAAAGTCAGGGATAGGTAGGAGCTAGGAGAGATTGGAAGAAGATGTTTATGACACACAACAAAGGAGGTGTTAATTTCAGCACTAAGGACTAAAGTAGGTGCTGATAGTGACAGAAAGGAAAAGTAGCAGAATGTGTTAATTTCAGAACAAGGGCCAGCACTCTGTGAAAGCAAACCTTAAGAACACGTGACAGATGGCCTTGTGGGGTTGGAGAGTTGCCCTCTCCGCCATCTTGACCACTTTTTAAATCCAAATAAAAATGTTTTTGTCCCAGTGCAAGCCACCTGTGCTTTCCCATTGTGCCATCTGTCACTTGTTCGGCATCTGCAGTATTTTGCTTTAATCTTATTGAACAAAGAAAAGTACAACACAGGAACAAACCCTTTGGCCCTCCAAGCCTGCAGCGATCATGCTGCCCGTCTAACCTAAAACCTTCTACACTTCCGGGGTCCGAATCCCTCCATTCCCATCTTATTCACGTATTTGTCAAGGAGTACTTTAAACGTCACTATTGTATCTGCTTCCACCACCTCCTCCGGCAGTAAGTTCCAGGCATCCACTACCCTCTGTGTAAGAAATCTTCCCTCGCACATCTCCTCCTCTAAACTTTGCCCCTTGCACCTTAAACCTATGTCCCCCAGTAATTGACTCTTCTACCCTGGGAAAAAGCTTCTGACTATCCATTCTGCCCATGCCCCTCATAATTTTGTAGACTTCTATCAGGTCGTCCCTAAGCCTCTGTCGTTCCAGTGAGAACAAAGTGAGCTTCTCCAACCTCTCCTCAGAGCTAATGCCCTCCATACCAGGCAACATCCTGGTAAATCTTTTCTGTACTCTTTCCAAAGCCTCCACATCCTTCTGGCAAGCAGAATTGAATTCAAAGTGTGGCCGAACTAAGATTCTAAACAGCTGCAAAGTGACTTGCCAATTTTAATACTCTGTGCCCCGGCTGATAAAGGCAAGCATGCCGTATGCCTTCTTGACTACCTTCTCCACCTGCGTTGCCACTTTCAGGGACCTGTGGACCTGTATACCTAGATCCCTCTGCCTGTTAATACTCTTAAGAATTCTGCCATTTACTGTATATTTCCCATGTCTATTCGACCTTCCAAAATGCATGACCTCACATATTTGTCCGGATCAAACTCCATCTGCCATCTCTCCACCCAAGTCTCCAGTTGATCTAAATCCTGCTGTATCCTCTGACAGTCCTCATCGCTATCCGCAATTTCACCAACCTTTGTGTCATCAACAAACTTACTAATCAGGCCTGTTGCATTTTCGTCCAAATCATTTATATGTATTACAAACAGCAAAGGTCCCAGCAATGATTCCCTCCATTCAGAAAAGCACCCTTCCACTGCTACCTTCAGTCTTCTCTGACCGAGCCAGTTCTGTATCCATCTTGCAAGCTCACCTCTGATCCTATGTGGCTTAATCTTCTGTAGCAATCTGTCATGAGGGATCTTGTCAAAGACCTTACTGAAATCCATGAAGCCAACATCTACTGCCCTACCTTCACCAATCATTTTTGTCACTTCGTCAAAAAACACGATCAAGTTAGTGAGACAAGACCTCCCCTTCTCAAAACCATGCTGCCTCTCGCTAATACGTCAACATGTTTCCAAATGGGAGTAAATACTGTCTCGAAGAATCCTCTCCAATAATTTCCCCATCACTGACATAGGCCCACAGGCCTGCAATTTCCTGCATTATCCTTGCTACCTTTCTTAAACCAAGGAACAACATTGGCTATTCTTAAGTCTTCTAGGACCTCACCTGTAGCCAGTGAGGATACAAAGATTTCTCTCAAGGCCCCAGCAATTTGCTTGCCTCTCTCAGTATTCTTGGGTAGATCCCATCAGGCCCTGGGGACTTGTCTACCTTAATGTTTTTCAAGACTCCCAACACCTCCTTTTTGATCTCAATGTGAACCAGACTATCAACACCCCCTTCCCAGACTCACCATTAACCAAGTCCTTCTCTTTGGTGAATGCTGATGCAAAGTACTCATTTAGTACCTCCCCCATTTCCTCTGACTCCACGCATTGTTTCCCTCCCTGTCCTTGAGTGGGCCAACCCTTTCCCTGGCTACCCTCTTGCTCTTTATATACTATAAATAGCCTTGGGATTTTCCTGAATCCTGTTTGCCAATGACTTTTCATGACCTTTTAAGCCCTCCTGTCTCCAGTTCCTTCCTACTTTCGTTATATTCCTCACGGGCTTCATCTATTTCCAGCCCTTACAAATGCTTCCTTTTTCTTTTGGACTAGGCCCACAATATCCCTCATTATCCAAGGTTCCCGAAACTTGCCATACTTGTCCTTCTAGGAACATGCCGGTCCTGAATTCCTATCAACTGACATTTGAAAGCCTCCCACATGCCAGATGTTGATTTACCCGCAAACATCCACCACCAATCTACATTCTTCAGTTCCTGCCTAATATTATTATAATTAACCTTTCCCCAATTTAGCATCTTCACCTGAGAACTACTCTTATCTTTATCCAGCAGTACCTTAAAACGTACTGAATTATGGTCACTGTTCCTGAAATGCTCCCCTACTGAAACTTCGAACACCTGGCTGGACTCATTCCCCAATACTAGGTCCAGTACGGCCCCTTTCCTAGTAGGACTATCTACATGTTTCAAGAAGCCGTCCTGGATACATCTTAGAAACTCTTCCCCATCCAAGCCCTGAGGACTAAGTGAGTCCCAATCAATATTGGGGAAGTTAATGTCACCAACACAACAACCCTGTTGCTTTTATACCTTTCCAAAATCTGCCTACATGTATGCTCCTTTATTTCCAGCAGGCTGTTGGGAAGCCAATAGTAAACCCCCAATATTGCGACTGCACCCTTCCTATTCCTGAGCTCTACCCATTTTGCCTTGCTGCATGAGCCCACTGAAGTGTCCTCCCGCAGTACACCTGTGATATTCTCCTTAACCAGGAGTGCATCTCCCCCACCTCCTTTTACATGCCTCCTCTATTCCACCTGAAACATCTAAATCCTGGAACATTTAGCGACCAATCCTGTCCCTCCCTCAACCAAATCTCTATCATGTCAACAACATCATCTTCCAAGTACTAATCCAAGCTCTAAGTTCATCTGCCTTGCATGTTATACTACTTGCATTATAACAAGTTTATATAGGGTGGGTGATAGAAGTCTGATCAGGAGAGCAGCAGTGGGGAGCATGGTAGCACAGTGGTTAGCACAGTTGCTTCACAGCTTGAGGGTCACAGGTTTGATTCCCGGCCTGTGTCACTCTCTGTGTGGAGTTTGCACTTTTTCCCCGTGTCTGCGTGGGTTTCCTCCAGGTGCTCCGGTTTCCTCCCACAGTCCAAAGATGTGCAGGTGAGGTGAATTGGCCGTGATGAATTGTCCTTTGTGTCCAAAAATGTTTAGTTGGGTTACTGGGTTATGGGGATCGGGTGGAGGTGTGGGCTTAAGTAGGGTGCTCTTTCCAAGGACTGGTGCAGACCTGATGGGCCGAATGGCCTCCTTCTGCACTGTAAATTCTATGATTCTATGATAATAAACAAGTCTAGACTTGGCTTGCCGTGACAAAGGCATGGATGAGGGTAGTAGATGGGTGAGGACAGGGCATATTGTGGAGGCAGTGGCATAGTGGTATTGTCACTGGACTAGTAATCCAGAGACCCAGGGTAATGCTCAGGGCACCCGGGTTTGAATCTCGCCATGGCAGATGGTGAATTTTGAATTAAATAATTTGGAATTAAAAGTCTAATGATGACCATAAAACCATTACCAATTGTCATAAAAACCTATCTGGTTCACTAATCCTTTAGGGAAGGAATTCTGTCCTACTTACCTGGTTTGGCCTTTTCGTGTCTCCAGGTTCACAGCAATGTGGTTGACTCTTAAATGCCATCAGGGATGGTCATTAAATGCGTCACCCACATTCCATGAACGGATAAAATAAAGTTGGAACTTGGCAGTCTTTGTGATAGGGAGACTTGGGGGTCATAAATTCCTTTTGGATTTTGAGAAGCTCCGCTAAAGTTTAAATGGACTAAAGTTCCGTCAGTCGGATTCAACCTGGAGCTGGAAAGCGGGGTGGAATCAAAGGAGACTGACCCCATGTCTATGTTTGATGTCCTTCAAATTAAATGTAATGTTATCAGCTTGATGGGTTGAGGGAGGAATCAGCCCTTTGATTCAACATCTCATTCAGAAGAATGCACTTCCGACAGCGCACTGAATTGGCATCCTGGATCTTACGTCAATCCAAATTGGAATTTACCGATGAAGGAAGGACTGATCAAGGCCGTTAAAATGCTGAGAGACACAGCTGATATTAGACCAAGACTACACATTAGAGGATAGAAGTTCAAAATGCCTTGAGATTTGGAAAAACCACCTCCACAGATTCATAGATTTGTACAATTTTCTCTGTGGAAAGCAGATGCTGATTATTTATTTATTGTTTTCAAGAAAATAAATGGGTATATATGTTATTAGATCTGGATTGAATTTTACCAGGATTTGTGTACACTGGACATGGTGAACTAATATAAAGGATATTAAGTTGACAATTGTTGCCCTATTCAATCTCAGACAGGACGACTCTCTCTAATAAATTCCAACTGTGCACATGCAAACATGAAACTGCCTCATTTTTGCATCTCTTAATTGCTGGAATTTCAAACCAGGCGTTTTTTTGATCTAATCTCTAATTATCAAAATGATCATTCAGAACACAGAACTGTTGTTGTTTCTTTTCCTGCACCTCATGGTGCACAAGGCAGACTTTTGCCTGATTCCATATTGGGTTTTTCCTGGAACAGGCTGCTCGCCTGTCGCCAGAGGTTTCTGGCTTGAGGGCTGCCACTCCACATCAAGCATGACTGACTAGGAATCTCTCTCACTCTTACTGCCTGCCATTGGCATTGTTGGAAGGATTTTGCAGGTTGATGCACAACATGTTCAGCCATGTGTTGAATGGACATTTGTTCAGCAATCAAGTCATGTATTATGGGCCAGGGTTTAGAGAACTCCAAAGTGTATCATGGAGTTCACCTGACCCACAACTTTTAATAGATTGTGGTATGGGGAGCACACGACCCACTCTACAGGTGTGGTACAGCAGAAATGGAAATGTAATTATTAAAGCAAAACAATGTTTATTCGATGAACTCAAGTTAACTTTTTTGAAACATAGTGAACATCTTAGCAACCATCAATTCAAATACAACTCCCAAAGAATACAACACTAAGTAATCCTTAATAATTTCCCAAACAACATCCAGAAGACAGAAGAAACATCTTTCAACAGAAGCACATTAGGTTTATATTCACTACTGAGAACATTTATAATTCTGAATTCACCAAATGATCAAGAGATAGTCTTTTGATGGCAGAGAGAACAGCAGTACACCTGCTTGGTCTGGCTTCAGCTCCAATACTGAAAACAAAACTAAAATACACCCTGCAGCAAACAGCCTAAAACAAAAGTAAAATGGTGACAGACAGCCCAGCTCCACCCACTCTCTGACATCATTGCAGTAATAAACACCCATTTCTTAAAGGTACTCTTACTACAGATATTTATATACACACCCATTTATAAACACCCATTTCTTAAAGGTACTCTCATATCACACATGGGATGGGATTTGAACCCAGCACTTCCGGCTCAGAGGCAGGCACACTACCCACTGCACCACAAGACCTCCAAACCAGACTGTACCAGTTCAAAATTTAAATGGATGGTCACCTTATGGCATGTAATGGATGGCCTTTATTGTGACCAGATGCAGGGAGTAGACACCAATGCCGCCACCACCGCAGATGCACGCACCTCGGTGGGAAATACTAGTGGTCAGGTGTCTGGGGCACAATCTAGTGAGCACCACACCGCCGATGATGCACATCTGGTGGAGGCAGGAACCCCCAGGCAAGACAGTAGTTGGAGGGCTGCTGGATCCTAGGACCCAGCTGGGTCCCAGCCTGATGCTGAGCCTCTGGAAGTGGGTTATCCGGGGCTGATGGAGACGATAGTGAGCGGCTGGGACATTCGGAGGGAGATGTCAGTGTCGCTCCAGCAGATCCACAGCTGCTTGGAGGAGTCTCGGAAGCTACAGGTGCAGGAGATGGTGATTGGCACCAAGGCCAACACTGCCAGGGTGGCGACCGCAGTGGAGAGCCCGCTGCACAACGTCGGCACCATGAGCTAAGGTGTCCAAGGCATTGCGCAGTCGGTGACGGCCATGGCTGAGGGCCTCGCTGGAGGATGTACCCAGCACCAGGCTGACCTTGATGAAGTTCTGCGGGACATGTCCCACTCTCAGATAGGCATGGCCGAGACGCTGCGGAGCTTGTGCCAATCTCAGGTGGGCATGGCTGAGGCACTGCAGATCAGGGAGTCGACCAGTGATGGCAGAGCCACATGACGCAGGGGCAGCCAAGGCTCGAACCAGCTGCCCCTTCATCCCAAGGTGGACCTCAGGGCCCTATGGGCACCGACCGGGAGGAGGGGATGCTGAGTGCCAACCCAGACTTGTCCCTTGGATTGGTGACGGTGAGCACCATCTCCCCCGAGTTCTACCCTCTGATGAGACCGCGTCTCGATGGCGGCACATGGGAGGGCTGACCCCTGGACCCTTTGCCCATCTCTCCAGGCATACCCCCCCTCCCCTTGGCACACATCCACCCTCCGGCAGTGGTATGCCCCCGGAGATGTATCCCACACTTGGGTGTTCGGATGTTGCGTGTGTGGTGTTGGTCCCGCAGTGTTCAAGCATCGTGTTCAGGCATCCGGGTGTAATTGGGATGAGAGGCAATTAATCCCACATGCTACATGGCCCGCCCACCCACTGGAATCCACTTGGCATCTGTGAAGTGCTCACGTAACCACGATTGCCAATTACCTATCAGCAATAGCCTTCAGCCACACAGCCAGAGACCACATCAGCCAGTGGGGAGTATGGGTGATCAGTGGGGCAAGGACAAGTGTTGCCCCCGGAACGGGTAAACACGATCTAGGGTTGGCATGGTGGCGCCGCGAGTAGTTGCCACATGGTTGTGTTCCACACCCCCCGCCGAGCACTGGGGTGACAAACTCAGCGCCACCGGTCTCTTTGCCTGTAAGCAAAGCTGGCTACTCAGCCCCCACAGAAGACCTTCCTCCAGGTTCACGTTTTTCAAAAGGAGTACTAATCGGTGCCAGCATGACCACTTGCTGGGGAGGCCGTTGGATATAGCGTCGCTCTTGTTAATTATATGGAAATGGGGCTTAAGTGGAGATAATTGGTTTCTCACCATGCTATGTGAGATCCCGATTTTTGCCTATGGGAGTGGGCCGGTTGTATCGCAACCTGTTTGGAGTCCGGTGAGAATCTTGTTTATGGCCTCTCCCGCTATTCACTGGCCTCGTTGCGGTTGAACGAGATCACAACGAGGCCACAGAATTGTGCCCTCACTCTAAATATGCAGTTCCCGGAGGTAACCGAGGCATTGGTATCTATCCCCTTTGTCTCAGAGACCTTGGGGTGGTCCCCACAAATGAGAACCAGATGGAGCGGCACTTGTCATGGTCTTCCAGGGGATTCCAGGCCCCCAGATGCTTGCCCTCTGTGCAAAGTGCCAGGCTGGCACTGCCCAGGTGCCAAGCTGGCATTTCTGTGCTGATGGGGCCCAGGGGACCCCCTTATAGATGTGTTGGGTCTTTGGGGGGTGCGGGGTTCGTGGCTGGGGGTCAAGAGATCTCTTGCAGCACTGGAGCGAGCGGGGCTCCTCAGTGCAAGAAACAGGACTAAATGCGGCCTTGGCCACGGGTTCCCCACTGAGCCCGTGTATCTAACCGGAGTCACGTTAGATAGGGTTGTTTTTCTCGGTGCTGCAAGCGCCGGGAAACACTCCGCTAACCGTGCTCACTATGGGACTCTGTTCCCATTTGCTTAGATCAGGCCCATACTTCATATGCAGCTTACATTTCACTTCTATCATGTGTTCACCCAATGTTTATAAAATTTAAAGTCACATGAGGACTTTGTAAACCGTGCTTGCCTTCCATCTGTGCCTTCCCTGACATCATGCCAGTGAGGTGCTTCCCCTGTGGCTGGGAGATGGTAGGATGCTAACCTTCAATTGAGAAGAATGCAGATGATCTTGGAGTGTGACCTTGAGCATCAGGGCCCAGAAGGCCTGGCTTTAGACTGCACCACCTCAGCCTCAACTGCAGCAGTCTGTGCTAACTGGCTGACAGGCAACAGCATTCGTAAGGGCACTGGGGTGACAAGTGCAGAATGACATAGGTGGAAGATGAATATTGTCATCCTGAGAGACAGTAACAGGTTCATGTTCCCAACAGCCACTGTGACAGTGCCGCACCTCAGCAATCCGGCAGATGGAGAACAGATTTCAGGAGTGCTGTGAGGACCTGGAAGGACCCTTGAAGTACTTTTAATAAGGAAAACTTATGGCAGATAATTCTGAGTTAACTCATGAGATGATTAATAGTGGGCCCCACTTTGGAATCTTCCAGTAAAGATGATGAGAAGAGGTCAGGCCCTGATAAGCAAGTGGAAGAAGGTAAAGACCACGGACCTTCTTGGGTTAGTAGAAGTGATGATTCAGAAGATAGATTTAGCTCAAGGGGGTTGACATGCTACTTTTATCACGAGAAAGAGAATGTTGGAAATTAAGAAGCAAAACTAGCATTTGTAAGATTGCACAGCTCTCCTCTAGAAGAAAAAACAGTCCCAGTGAGCAAAGCTTCTGACAAGCCATTAGGTTCTCCTTTGTTTAATACCAAAGTGGACCTGGCTGCAGGAAATTATGGAAGTATTCTATTTGAAGATGAAGAGTCCTAACTCTTGTCTGGTGAGGCATGGAAGTTCGGTGTTGGGTCAGGATCTCTGTCGGAAGTTCACTAAATAAATAAATATTGATGGAAATTGTTTACCTGTTTCTTTGGACACAGTTTATTTAAAAATGTGCCTTCGTCACTGGTCTTATAATTGTTAGTGTTGTTTCAAGTTTGCCTATTGGCGGTGTAGATTTCTCATTGCGAAATTACTTGACTGGGGATAAGGTTTTGCCGTCTTTTGTGGTGTGGGGAAAGCACTTTGAGGCTGATTGATTTAAAAGAACCCATGACTTTCTGTAAAACTGCTAGATGAATTAATGTTTCAATTAAAGATATGTCCAAAGACTCAGACATTCAGCCTGTTAATTTTAAAAGAATCATCCAGCTGAAAAGAAAGAGTTCATGGCAATGGCGATGAGTTAAAGTCGCCTGAATTAAAAATGCAGAAGAAAACACGAGCAAGGGTAGGTGGAGCTATCGTGATAGGGCGGAGGAGTGTGCCTAGGTAGGGTGCTCTTTCAGAGGGTCGGGACAGATTCGGTGGGCCGTATGGCCTCCTTCTGCAATGTAGGGATTTCACGGATTCCAAGGTGCGGCAAGGCAGGTAGCAACAGGACACAAAACTAATGATGAAACAAAGGAAAGAAATGCTTTGAAGGAGCGTAGAAAAGCTGAGTCCAATACTGACTATCGAGCTGGGAGAAAGGATATGTATTCATGTATGTAAATTAAAACTTCAAAACAACGTTTTGGTGCTCTTGTTAGAATAGATTTAAACAAAGCTTGGATCCAGTGGCTGAGCCATTTGCAAGTCAACTAAAGAGGATTTTACTGAACAGAGAAACAAACTACTTGCACAAAAGGAAGTATTGTTAAGCCTGAAACTCTTGGAAAAGAAACCCGAAAAGTTAAATCATGAAGAACAACTTAAAGTTTAAAAACTATCCTGAATTTAAGCAAAATGAGGTAAACTCACTTTTACAGAGGACAATTCAGATGCTTGGCTGGAAGAAACCTTTTTCATAGACTTGGACATTAAACATATTTGCAGATATGGAAAGGAATGGAGATCAGGAGTTAGAACCGGAAAAGAGTAATTCTGAGACATAACAGAAAATACTGGACAGTCTAAGCAGGTCTGACAGCATCTGTGGAGAGACTGGGAGCTAACGTTTTGAGTCTGGGTGACTCTTTATCAAAGCTGACAGAACTGGAAATAGGATCAGATTTATACTGTTTTGGCTGGGGGGTGGGTGGGGGGGGGAACAGTGGGGCTGGATAGAGGGCAGCTCCACCTACAGAGGGTCAATCTCCGCCTATCGTTGGCCCTCTATCCAGCACCACTGCTCCATGCCGCCCCCACTACAGTATAAATCTGACCCTATTTCCAGTTCTCTTCAGCTTTGACAAAGAGCCATCCAGACTCGAAACGTTAGCTCCCTTCTCTCTCCACAGATGCTGTCAGACCTGCTGAGATTGTCCAGCATTTTCTATTTTTGTTTCTGATTCCAGCATCCGCAGCAATTTGCTTTTATCTTTGAGGGTAATTCCGAGACTGTTTTAAAAAGTGAAAACCCTGATGGAAATTTAGTGTCTGGCTTTCAAGAACCAAAGAAATTGCTGAACCTCGAAGCAAAGGGATTTCTCTTTGGATTCCAGTTCACAGCCACCAGTTTCCAGAAGACAGATGGTTTGCCAGCAATCAGCAATGTTGTTTTTGACAAAGTTAACCTGATCAAATAAATTATAAAGCCTTTGGATCCATCACAAATACTATTCCAGGGCCCAAGCTGTACACAATCCAATATCAATTTACAAAAAACATAACGAGTGCAAAACCAAGCCGTATGCACTGCGCAAAATGTTAAAAGGTCATTTGCGGAGATTGGAAAAAATACTCAAAAGACTCTCGAGTTTGCAAGACTATTGGGACTCGAATAATTAATGCAAGCAGGACTTACAATCTTAATTGTCACATGGGGTTGATTGTTACGTGTTCAGCATTATAATGTTGCCAAAACAGAATGTTTGATGTTGTAATGTGATGAATGTTGGGAATGGTGTTAGTCTACACAGACCGCAACACACTGGTGTTCCTGGAATAAATCAACATCAGAAGCCAAAGTCTATCGGTGGAGTTTGCTGCAGCCATTTCCACTACAAATTGTGCATGTTGCTGATGAAACATGTGATTGCAGATGCCTTGATTGAGAATTTAAAGAATAAGGATGGTAACAGTGTGTTAATGCCAGGTGAACGTATTGGATTTTCCAAGATTATAAAAGAAAAGTTGGTAATGAAACTTATTTTGAAAATATGATGTATCATTGTTGTTACTTGTGTAACATGCCGTTTGTTAACGTGTTTATGATGTTAAGAACTTGCTGTATTTTGATTGCTGTTATGAAGTCAAATTCACTGGGATAAAGCTTTCTTTTTTCCGAAGGGGGATGTTTGACAGAATTTAACATGGAATTAGTCAGTAAGGAGAATTCGCAATTACTTCAACATATTTGGGGAACCTGTAATTGTTTTTAAAAAACTGTTTGAAAAGAACTTCAAAGAGTTTGTATCACTTGTAGTTTTTGGATAATATAAAATGCTGGTCCATATGACCTGGTGACCATTGACCTGGAAACAATACTAATTGAAAGCAAATTAAAATAATGGAACCTATGTGGCACATAGACACAAAGAGGAAAGGCGAGACCTGGAGAGAGTGGTACGGGTAGATCTATGCTGCCAGGGTCAACAGCAGCTGAGAAGGTTCCACAGAGAAGAGAAGGCTGAGAGGGGACCGAATTGAGGTGTATAAAATTAAGACCAATATAATGGGCTACAAAGCGAAGCCGAACAGTATCTCTGGCAGCAGCGCACCCCTCCCCGATGAACTCAATGCATTCTATGCTCGGTTCGAGCAGGTAACCAACAATCCGCTGACGAGTGCCCCAGCAGCCCATAATTCACCCATACGCACCATCACAGCTTCCGAAGTCAGATTGGCCTTCCTGAAAGTGAACCCTCGGAAGACGACGGGCCCAGACGGGATCCCTGGTCGTGCACTCAAGAGCCTGCACGGACCAGCTGGCAGAGCTATTCACGGACATCTTTAACCTGTCCCTACTCCACTCCGAAGTCCCCACCTGCTTCAAGAAGACCACCATCATACCGGTACCAAAGAAGAACCAGGCAATGTGCCTCAATGACTACCGACCAGTGGCCCTAACTTCAGTCGTAATGAAGTGCTTCGAGAGGTTGATCATGAAGCGCATCACCTCCATACTCCCAGAATGCCTTGATCCACTGCAATTCGCATACCGCTGCAACCGGTCCACATCAGACACCATTTCCCTGGCCCTACACTCATCCCTAGAGTATCTCGAAAATAAGGACTCCTACATTAGACTCATATTTATTGACTACAGCTCCGCCTTCAACACCATGACCCCAGCCAAGCTCATATTAAAGCTCCAAAACCTGGGACTTGGTTCCCCACTCTGCAACTGGATCCTCGATTTTCTGACCAACAGACCACAATCAGTAAGAATGAGCAACAACACCTCCTCCACAATAGTCCTCAACACCGGCGTCCCGCAAGGCTGCGTACTTAGCCCCCTCCTCTACTCCCTGTACACACACGACTGCGTGGCAAAACTTGGTTCCAACTCCATCTACAAGTTTGCTGACGATACGACCATAGTGGGCCGGATCTCGAATAACGATGAGTCCGAATACAGGAGGGAGATAGAGAACCTAGTGGAGTGGTGTAGCGACAACAATCTCTCCCTCAATGCCAGCAAAACTAAAGAGCTGGTAATTGACTTCTGGAAGCAAAGTACTGTACACACCCCTGTCAGCATCAACGGGGCCGAGGTGGAGATGGTTAGCAGTTTCAAATTCCTAGGGGTGCACGTCTCCAAAAATCTGTCCTGGTCCACCCACTTCGACGCTACCACCAAGAAAGCACAACAGCGCCAATACTTCCTCAGGAAACTAAGGAAATTCGGCATGTCCACATTGACTCTTACCAACTTTTACAGATGCACCATAGAAAGCATCTCATCAGGCTGCATCACAGCCTGGTATGGCAACTGCTCGGCCCAGGACAGCAAGAAACTTCAGAGAGTCGTGAACACCGCCCAGTCCATCACACAAACCTGCCTCCCATCCATTGACTCCATCTACACCTCCCGCTGCCTGGGGAAAGTGGGCAGTATAATCAAAGATCCCTCCCACCCGGCTTACTCACTCTTCCAACTTCTTCCATCGGGCAGGAGATACAGAAGTCTGAGAACACGCACGAACAGACTCAAAAACAGCTTCTTCCCCACTGTCACCAGACTCCTAAATGACCCTCTTATGGACTGACCTCATTAACACTACACCCTGTATGCTTCATCCGATGTCAGTGCTTATGTAGTTACATTGTATATGTTGTGTTGCCCTATTATGTATTTTCTTTTATTCCCTTTTCTTCTCATGTACTTAATGATCTGTTGAGCTGCTCGCAGAAAAATACTTTTCACTGTACCTCGGTACACATGACAATAAACAAATCCAATCCAACAGGACGGATAGGAAGCAGCTGTTCCCCTTAGTTGTAGGGGAAATAATGAGGGAGCATAATTTGAAGGTATGGGGAAAGAGGTTTAGAGGGGGGTGAAGAAATATTTTTTCACCCAGATAATGGTGGGAGTCTGGAATGTACTGCCTGGGAGGGTAGAGGCAGGAAACCTGACAACTGTTAAAACTTCATGAATGAGCACTTGAAATGTCATAACATTCAAGGTTATGTGAAAAGTGTTGGAAAGTGGGATTAGTGTAGATTTAGTGTAGTTTTGTCAGTTCAGATTCGATGGGCTGAAGGGCCTTTTCTGTACTTTATGACTAAATAAATGCACCATATAGGGAGGATTGCACAGGCCAAACCCTTTTTATGTAGAAACACCTGCGCACAGAGAATTGGTTAAGTCCATGAAGGGCAGGAACTGGCATTCTGCTTGGAAGAACTGTGTGGCTGAATCTGTGACCATACACCTGGTCAACTGACCACTAACGCTATGAGATATTCTTTGTTGTATCTGCTATTTCATGTGTAATTTATAGTTCATGCCAAACATGATTTGCCTGTTGATTTATGGTTAATTTACATTGATTCTGACTCTTAAAGTAAATGTTCCAAGAAGTGAAATCTTGATGGCAATTTCATCATTTGGGTGTTGTTCAGTAAGTCATTGAATTTAATGTGCTACTTGCAATGCAATGAATGGGAACAGGTTAATTGTGTACTTTAATCCCCATGTCTGTTTTCAGGGGTTAGCCAATTTCTCCCCCGAGTTGTTTTCAAGCAAGTGCAGAGAATGGGAAAAGGGGGGGGAAGGAGAGATGAAAAGAAAAGAAATATGATGGTGTGGAAGGCATGATTGATGAAGTGACAAAAGGGTCCAAGGCAAAAGCAGATGCAAATGGGGCAAGTAAAGAAACAAAGGATGGACTTGACGGAGCTGTAAGTGGTTACAGCAGAGGAGAAGAGACCTTGGACAATGTGGCAAAACCGAGCGAGTTGCCTTTGCCCAGGAATGTGCTGGAAGGAAGGCATCCTGCTGATCTTGCATTGACAGGGGAATCTCCACTCTATCACCACTCACCAGCCCACATCTCCTCCACTCCCATTGACTTTGGTGTAAGCATTCTTCAGAACCATGATGTCCAAGGGAGGAAGGGAGCAATGGTTAATTTGGTGGGGAGAAAACCTCCCTCACTTCCTAAGGCCATTGACTAATCGGGGCACCAGAGGGAAGGTTACAATCCAAAAGTATTAAAGGAAGTAGGGCAATGGCAGGTGTATGGAGTTCACCCGTAGATTGAACATAGCATGGATTTACGAAAAGGAAATTGTGCTTGACAAATCAACTGGAATTCTTTGAGGATGTAGCTGGTAGAGTTGATGAGGGGTGGGCCAGTGGATGTGGTTCATTTGGACTTTCAGAATGCTTTCTACAAGGTCCCACGTAGAAATTAGCATGTAAAATTAAAGTGCATGGGATTGGACTTGGTGCATTGGGATGGATAGAAAACTTTATCCAAGTGTCAGGTAGTGACTCCTGGGTGCTGCAGGGATCACGTGCTAGGATCTCAGCTATACACAATGTATATTAATGGTTTAGATGAAGGGATTTAAATGTAATATCTTCAGATTTGCAGATGGCACAAAGCTGGGTGGGAGGGTGAGCTGTGAAGAGGATGCAGAGATATTTCTGTGTGATGTGGGCAAGTTGAGTGAGTGGGCAAATGCATGGCAGATGCAGTATAATGTGGAGTACAATGAATCAGTACTTGATGGTGTTTAGAAGGATGAGGGGGAACTCACTGAAACTTACAAAATATTTTGAGGCCCAGATAGAGTGGACGTGGAGAAGATGTTTCCACTAACAGAAGAGACTAGAGCCTAAGCGTACAGCCTCAGACTAAAGGGATGATCCTCTAAAACTGAGATGAGGAGGAATCTCTTCAGCCAGAGGGTGGTGAATCTGCCACAGAAGGCTATGGAGGTCAAGTCACTGAGTGTGTTTAAGACGAGGTAGGTTCGTAGATTAATAAGCGTATCAGGGGTTTATGGGAAAAAGGCAGGAGAATGGAGATGAGAAACATATCAGCCATAATCGAATGGCGGAGCAGACTCGATGGACTGAATGGACTAATTCTGCCCCTATATCTTATGGTTTTATGGATTAGTGTGAGGTTATCCACTTTGGTGGCAAAAACAGGAAGGCAGATTGATTTCGGAATGGCTATAGATTGGGAAAGGGGAATGTGCTTTGAGACCTGGGTGTCCTTGTACACCAGTCACTGAAGGTAAGCATGCAGGTGGGGAAGACGGTGAAGAAGGCAAATGGTATGATGGCCTTCATAGAGGATTTGAGAACAGAAACAGGGATGTTTTGCTGCAATTATACATGGCCTTGGTGAGACCACACCTTGAATACTGTGTGAAGTTTTGATCTCTTTATCTGAGGAAGGATGTTCTTTCTAGGGAGGGAGTACAGCAAAGCTTACGAGACTGATTCTTGGGATGGCAGGACTGACTTATGAGGAGAGATTGAGTCAGTTTGGATTGTATTCGCTGGAGTTCAGAAGAATGAGGGGCGATCTCATCGAAACCTATAAAATTCTAACAGGACTAGAAAGGATATTCCCGATAGCGGGGGAGTCCTGAACCACAGTCTAAAGATACATTTAGGACTGAGATGAAGAGAAATTTCTTCGCCCAGAGAGTGGTCAGCCTGTGGAATTCTCTGCCACAGAAAGCAGTTGAGGCCAAAACTTTGTATGTTTTCAAGAAGGAACTAGATGTAGCACTTGGGGATAAAGCGATCAAAGGATCTGGGGAGGTGGGGAAGCAGAATAGGTTATTGACTTGGATGGTCAGCCATGATCATAATGAGTGGTAGAGCAAGCTCGAAGGGCTGAATGGCCTCTTCCTGCACCTATTTTCTATGTTTCAATAGATCAACCATGATTTCATTGAATGATGGAGAACAGGCTCAAGGGGCTATATGGCCTGTTCCTATGTTTACAATGCACTGGCCAGACAACCAGAACAGTGTGCTGTTTTGGTTGTTGCAAAATAGAAGGAATGAGACCAGTTCCAAGTGTATAAAGTGTGGGAGGAACAATGCAAAGTGCTTCAGATGAAAAGTGGTAGTGGGCAGGGGGAGGAATGAGGGCAAACCTAGATTGTTTTCTTAACATGCTCCTTAAAGTTAGTAAAAAACAAGTTTAGAAAGCCAATTGGAGAGAAGGCCTGTTACTCAGTGAGTGATAGCCATTCAGAATGAACTACCCAACTGGACAATAGGGCAAAATGATCAGGGTAATTCAAATTACAATGTGATATCTCAATGCTTGGAGATTTGAGGGTCAGGGAGGGGTCAGTTTCAGTGAGCTTAATTTTTTTTTCACCTCTTGTCTCTGATTATTAAGTTCAAAATTGTAATTTGCTCAGAAAATATATATATATTTAAAATTAATTTACAGGATGTGGGCGTCGCTGGTTAGGCCAACATTTATTGCCCAGCCCTAGTTGCTCTTCAGAAGGTGGTGGTGAGTTTCCTTCTTGAGCCACTGCAGACCCTGAGTTGGTTGGTCCACCCACTGGTTAAGGAGGGAGTTCCAGGATTTTGACCCAACGACAGTGAAGGAACAGCTATGAATTGAAGTATTTACTAATGACAATTTTGTACAGTGCTCCTCGTGTGCAGGTGCCATGAATGCTGGTCGACATTGGATTTAGGAAATGGAACGGCTGGCCTTGGGAAATGGAAATGCGAGGAGGTTGATTTATGAAAGTAGAGGGGTTGTGGTAATATAGAGAGAATATAGGCAGTTTGAGAGCTCAATTGGAAAACACTGAGAAATGACAGGCTTATTGGCTGTTTCACCAATTCTCACTGAATTTTGAATGGTCTTCACAGTAAGAATAAGTTTGAATAGCACCTCAACACTTCCTCTAAAAGACACAGTGGAAAAATAGAAGGTATCTGTAATTTGGCGTACTTGGTGAAGATGGAAACAATAGCAACGTTCTTTCACAAGGTTCATGCCTTTAATTTCTGATCTCTCTGAAGTAACCCAGTTTGCTATAAATACTGAAATGGAATGTGAAAATCCTGACATTAGTATTTTTACAGAAATCCCTTGACATCTGTCAGATTAAATAAGAACCTAAATTGAAAGCAAGTTTGAAAGCTGCATGATAGTTGAATCACAGTGTCCTGAAACTATCCTGTGGGAGACTTGTACACAAAACACTTTATGTGCTCCAGTTGAGATTTGTCTCTTTTTTAGCACAGACACTTTTCCATTTATTTAAGTAAGCTAACAGCCAGTTAACATTTAGTATATCCAGCTGAAATTGTCTCAGTATGTAATCATGAGAGCAATTTGAAGAAGTGTACCACAGTTTAGTTCATTCCATCTGCTTTATATATTGGTGTGAGGATGAATCGTTCAGAAATCAACCCTCCTTTGGGGTTGCAATGGTGAGGCTCCATCTGTCTGTTGGAGCTAAAATATCCCAGGAAACTATTCAGATTAGAGCATGGATTTTCCTGGTAACTTGGTCAGTAATCCTTCCTCTAGTACAGCGGTCACCACCCATTTTAAACTCATGATCACTTTTAGAATCTAATTGCAGCATACGATCTACTTAAAAATTCAACTTTACTAAAATTTACGCTATGCATTATATTGCATAATATATTGGGTAGCACAAGTGGCTAACACTGTGGCTTCACAGCGCCAGGGTCCCAGGTTCGATTCCCCTCTGGGTCACTGTCTGTGCGGAGTCTGCATGTTCTTCCCGTGTCTGCGTGGGTTTTCTCCGGATGCTCCGGTTTCCTCCCACAGTCCAAAGATGTGCAAGTTAGGTGGATTGGCCATGCTAAATTGCCCTTAGTGTCCAAAAGAGGTTAGGTGGGGTTATTGGGTTATGGGGATAGGGTGGAAGTGAGGGCTTAAATGGCCTCCTTCTGCACTGTATGTTCTATGTACTATATGCATAACACCCCTATTCTTAGTGTGACACCTGTGCTAGCACACTGAGTGCTGTAAAGTCTGTGTCATAGTTTGAAATGGGCAGTCAACAGTCCATCAGATGGGCATCTGTGAGACGAGTGGGCAGCACGGTGGCATAGTGGTTATCACTGTTGCCGCACAATGCCAGGGACCTTGGTTCAATTCCAGCCTTGGGTGACGGTCTGTGTGGAGTTTGCACTTTCTCCCCCTGTCTGCGTGGGATTCCCCTGATTGTTCCAGTTTCCTCCCACAGTCTAAAGATGTGCAGATTAGGTGGATTGACCATGCTAAATTGCATGGTTTCCAGGGTTAGGGCAGAGGAGTGAGCCTAGGTAGGGTGCTCTTTTGCAGGGTCGGTGTAGGCTCGATGGGCTGAATGGCCTCCTGCACTGTAGAGATTCTATGATTGCGATATAAGGACTTGGTGATTCTCATCTGAGGAAAAAGCCATCTCGCAGAGGTATGTGGAACCAAAATAGGCCTTCACCTTAAGTGCTCAGGGTGCCAGAAGAAGGGGACGTTCCCCTGTCTATAAATCTCCAAAAGTCTTTGTCCCTTGACCTGCCTTTCAACTCTGTCATTTTGCATGGTGATGTTTCCATATCAAGTCCACTGCTTTGTTCAAACACATGCTGAAAGTGTGCTGTCAGTTCCCCTTGAAGAAAAGGATTTGAGACAAGCACAGTGATTTACTGTCTACTCCCTGAAATCATCTGCTGAATTACTTTTCCAGTTTGTTCAGATGGTCACAGAATTTGTTTGGATGGAACCCTTTCTGTTTGACCTGTTGTTGGATTTTCTCCAGATTTAGGAAGTACTCAGTAATTTTGTGCTTTAACTGAGAGGACCACAGGCCCAGTTTCAACTTGAACTTCATTCACTGCACTGATCATGTGTGACAAGTCTCTGTCCCTCTCCTGCAGTTTACGGTTCAGCTTGTTCAGTTTTGCACTTGTGTCCGTAAGAAAGGGCAAGTCTAGCAACCAAGCTTTACCTGACATTTCACTGTACACCTCATTTCTTGATTTAAGGTGACAATTTCAGGGAGCAGATCAAAAAATCTTTGGAGGAATTTTCCTCGACTTAACCACGTCACATGTTGGGGCAGCACGGTAGCATTGTGGATAGCACAATTGCTTCACAGCGCCAGGGTCCCAGGTTCGATTCTGGCTTGGGTCACTGTCTGTGCGGAGTCTGCACATCCTCCCCGTGTGTGCGTGGGTTTCCTCCGGGTGCTCCGGTTTCCTCCCACAGTCCAAAGATGTGCAGGTTAGGTGGATTGGCCATGATAAATTGCCCTTAGTGTCCAAAATTGCCCTTAGTGGTGGGTGGGGTTACTGGGTTATGGGGATAGGGTGGAGGTGTTGACCTTGGGTAGGGTGCTCTTTCCAAGAGCCGGTGCAGACTCGATGGGCCGAATGGCCTCCTTCTGCACTGTAAATTCTATGTTCTATATGTGCATGGAGGATTAGCCCATCGAGTAACGATTTGAGCCAGCAATGTTGCAGAGTTCTGGCATGAATTGAGTGGAAGATGTTGACAACTGTCATTGCATGAGAAAAGTCAATAATCTTGCTCGCTAACACTTGGTGGTGGATAACACAGTGGTAATTAACAATCCTACCAAGTGCAACAAAGCCTGCATTGACACCCAGTATTGATGGTGCACCATTGACTGTGATTGAAATCAGTTTATTGATTGGAATGTTTTTCTCCATCACATACGTTTTGATTTTTTTATTCCAAACGTACAACATATAACCAATTCGGGAATGAAAAGGTACAACATATAACCAATTCGGGAATCAAACTTCCCAACACACAACTATACAGTTTTGTACAAATTTTTCCCTTTTTTGCCCCCCCCCCAATTGACGAACAACTCCTCAAACACGGTCACGAGCATCCCCCACCTTTTCCTCGAAACTCTCCGCTGAACCACTTAACTCGTATTTGATCTTTTTCAGCCGAAGAAAGTCTTTTAAGTCACCCAGCCAGGGCACTACTCCCGGTGGCATTGCTGACTGCCACTCCAATAAGATTAGTCGCTGGGCAATCAGAAGCGAAGGCCACGGCCTTCCTCCCCTCCATCAGCTCCAGCTTCTCCAATATCCCAAATATCGCCACCAAAGGGTCCGGCTCCACCTCGTCCCCCACTATCCTTGCTAGCGCTGTGAACACTCCTGACCAGAATATCTCCCAACTTTTTGCAGTCCCAGAACATATGAGCATGATTCGCTGGTCCCCGCCCACACTTCTCACACTCGTCTGATACCCCCTGGTAGAATCCACTCAATCTTGCCCGCACCCTTTTGAATTTGTTATAGTCATCCTCGCCTCTTAGCCTCCCTTTCGGTGGCAATAGAGTGAAAAAAGTCCTCCTTTATTGTTGAATCTTTGATTCTGGGCTGTATCCATTATGTCTACTGATTAATCAAACTGCAGTGAGAAACATTCACAGCCTGATAAGTCTTGGGGCGGGATTCTCTGGCCGTGCTCGCCCGGCGACTGGAAATTCCCGTCCAAGGTCAATGGACCTTTACATGGTCCGTGTCCTGCTTGTGGCGGGCGGGGCAGAAGAATCCAGCACCTGGTGTATTTGCTGACACATGTCCTTGGACAACAATTCCACCTTTCTCGGTTCAGGTAAAGTGCCAAGCGGCATGCTGTTGGTGACCGTTATAATTTCACCTGTATTTTTATTTACCACAAACCCACTAAGGACCCCTCTAACCCCCGTCCCTCCCTCAGCAATCAATGGTAACAAACTCTCCAAAATGCAAAAGTAACAAAGAACCCATCACTCGCCCCCTTAGAGGAAATTTCATTTTTTTACAGGGCCAAAACTCCAGCAGGTCCCCCCCAGTCTCTCCCCACCACCACGCTGAGGCACAGGGTGGAGAAGCTGACCACCACCTCAACAAGACCTGCCTGCAAGCGGTCAGTGAGGCAAAGGCTAAAACATCTGCCCCCACACCCACCTGCAGCTCCGGCCGGTCTGACACCCCGAATATGGCTTCTGGGGGACCAGGCTGCACATCCACATGTAGAACCCCCAAAATGGGGCTGAACACCATCCTCCAAAACCTTTCCAGCTTCGGGCAGGCCCAAAACATATGCACGTAGTTTGCAGGACCCATCCCATATCGTTTGCAGACATCCTCCAACCCTTCAAACAGCCGGCTCATCCTAGACTTTGTAAAGTGCACCCTATATACTACCTTCAGCTGTATCAGTTGCAGTCTAATGCACAAAGACAAAGCATTTGCCCTCCACAGCACCTCACACCACAATCCCTCTTCCAGCGCTGCCCCCAACTCTTCCTCCCCTTCGCCTTAACCCCCTCCATGGACACCCCATCCTCCTCCAAATTCCTCCCATAAATTGCCAAGACGACCCCCTCTTTTCCGCCTCGCCCCCTGCTGAGAGCACCTCCTCCAGCAACGAGGAGGCATGCGCTATCAGGAAGGTCGGGAAGATCTTCCTCACAAAGTCCCGCATCTGCATATACCTGAAACCTCCGCCCCGTGCCAGCCCAAACATCTCGCCTTGCTCCTCCAGACTCGCAAATCGCCCTCTCAGAAACCGGTCCTTCATTTCCTTCATCCCCCTCTCTTCCCATCCCAGGACCTTGCATCTATCCTCCCTGGCACAAACTCATGATTTCCTCTAATCTGCATCCCCCCGACCCAGCTCCGAACCTAAAATGCTTCCTAAACTGCCTCCAGATCTTCAGCATGGCCACTACCACTGGACTCACCGAATATTTTCCTGGTGCCACCAGGAGCGGCGCCGTTGCCAGTGCCCGCAACCCCCACCCCCTGCAAGAGCCCACCTCCATCCTCACCCACAAAGCCCCCATCTCCCTGTTCCATCGCTGAATCTTCTCTGCATTTGTCGCCCAATAGTAATAGATCAAATTTGGGAAGCCTGCAGTCTCCTCTGCAGTATTAGCTTCCTGATCTTAGCCACCTTCCCCGTCCAAACAAATGAGGAGATCAGCCTATCCACGCGGCTAAAAAAAAATCTTGGGCAAAAAGACCGGCAGGCACTGAAACAAGAACAAGAATTGTGGCAAAACATTCAACTTTACTGCCTGTACTCGGCCCGCCAATGACAGACAGAGATTGTTCCACCTCACCAAGACCTCCTTCACCCTCCTCACCAAGCTAGTGAAATTAAACTTCCCGAGTCCTGCCCAATCCTGGGCTACCTGCACCCCAAAATACCTAAAGTGTGATGCTGCCAGATGAAATGGCAGCCCCACACCCGGAGAGGAGATGATAAAGTACTCACTTTTCCCTAAATTCAATTTGTAACCCTGAAAACGTCCCAAATCCCTGAAGCAACCCCATTATGCTCCACACCAAAGAGCTTGGTTCTGAAATATACAAGTTTTCTGCATCTAAGGACACCCTATGCTCCACACATCCCCTCACTATCCCCTTCCACAAACCCAAGCTCCTCAGCGCAATGGCCAAGAGCTCAATAGCCAATGCAAACAGAAGGTAGGACATGGGGCATCCCTGCCTCGTACCCCGGTGCAATGCAGAGTACTATTCGTACGCACCCACACCACAAACTTCGGCCCAATTCCAAATTTCTCCAACACCACCATCGACTAACTGCACCCGGTCAAACACCTTCTCCTTATGAACCCGTCTGATCCTCCCCAATCACCTTTGTAAGGCACCCTTCCAATCTTAACGCCAGCACCTTTATCAATATCTTGGTGCCTGCATGCAGCAAAGAAATGGGCCTGCACAACTCAGTCTACTGGATCCTTGTCCTTCTTAAGCAACAACGAGATGGAGGACTGCCCCATCATTTGCAGCCCCCCCATCCGGGATGGCACCCATGGCTCCCTTCACGAACCCCGCGTCATCCCAATTGGGGGCATATACGCTTACCAGCACCACCAGCCTCCCCTCCAATGCACCTGTCACTATCACGTACCTGCCTCCCTGATCCGCCAGCACCTTCTCCATCTGAAACCTCACCTGCTTTCCCACCAAGATCGTCAGCCTCCCCCCCCACAAAGCCCTGCTATCAAACCCTGAATGCAACACCTGGCTCACCCACCCACCCCTTCCTAAGCCTCATCTGATCCTTGAGCATCACCACATTGTTTTCTAGACTCTTCAAATGCGCAAACATTTCACTCTCTTCACTGGTCCCCACACCCTCCTCACGTTCCAGGTCATCATTCTGACCGGAGGTCTGTCATCCCTCCCCCCTCCACTCCTCCTATCTCCATCACCATTACCCCAGGCCCTGCCTATCCAGCTGGACCCGCCCCATCCTTTTGTTACCGTCCGTCCATCCCGTCCCAGGAATCCCCCATCCACTTGCTCTTGCAAACACCTCGTCCAGTATCGATCCCTTCCCACTGTCATTCACACCTCCCAGGTCCATCAAAACCTGATCGACCAGGCTCCAACATCCATGGCCCCTCCCCTCACTGCACTCCCATTCACTAGCCAACCTTCGTAGCCCAAAACCCACCTCCCTTGAACCACGAATCAAAACGTCCCCGCACCCATAAGGAAAAAAAACCAGAACACATGTAAATAAACCCACCCGCCCACCAGTTAAGAGGCAGAAACAAAACCCCAATCAAATAAAAAACCCTCAAGAAGAAAAATTAATCCTTGTCCCCACCAACCAAGTCCAAATCCCAACTCTCATCTCAGTCCAAGTCCTTCAGCCTTAACGAATGCCTCCACTGTCTCAAAATAAAAGTCCTTCGAGTTGTGAGTCACTCTTGGATTCACTGGGTAGATCACTCCAAACCTCACTCCGCTGCTAGTACAATGCCGCCTTCACCCGTCCAAAGGCCACCCACTTCCTTGCCAGCTACGCTTTCAGATCTTGATATATGCGTGTATCAGCGCCTTCCGACTTCACATCTTGTCTCTTCTTCGCCCAGCTCAAAACCTTCTCCTTCACGTGGTAGCTGTGGAAGCAGACTATGACCGCCCTTGATGGCTCATTCGCTTTAGGCTTCGGCCGATGTGCCATGTCCAACTCGTAGCGGGAGGGTTCGTCCCTGTAAACTCAGCAAACATCTTTACAAAGCACTCCGTCGGCCTCGGGCCCTCCAGCCCCTCGGGCAGACCAACGATTCTCAAATTCTGCCTCCTTGACCTGTTCTCCATGTCGTCCACCTTGGCTCGGAGCCCTTTGCTGACCTGCACCACCCTCCGCTCCTCACCCATCGAGGTGAACTGGTCATGTGTTGTGACAGTGCCTCCTCCACCCTCTTCAACTTCTCACCTTGCCCCCGCACCTCGACCGATGTCTTCATCATTGCCGCCTTTACCGGGGCAATCGCCTCCCCCACCCACTCTTTAGGCAAAGCCGTCATCTCCCTTCGAAGCACCCCCAAAGGCTTGGCAAACAACCTTTTAAACACCACCAATATCACCTCAGTCAGAGTTTCCACTGTGAGGGGAGTGGCCCCACACGACGAACCAGCCCCCGCCATCTTCCTTCCTGCAGGACTCTTTTGCTTGCCCCCTTCTTTCGAGAGTCTTGTGGAATTTTGACGTGGTTCTACAAGTAATGAGCTGATTGTATTGTGCCAACAATTGACTTTGAGACTCCAGGATTGACCTTTCGACGGCAATCGGCTATTTTGAGACCACGGCTCGAATAACACCATTGACAACAGATTTAGCAGCTTTCCTATTTACTGGTTGTAAGTGATCACAGCACACAAATTGGGCTGTCACATTCATTGCACAACAATGACTACACTTCATTGCTTTTCCAGCTTTGGATTATACTAAGGAAGTGAAGGGGTCTCCACTTATTGGCACCATATTTACATCTGTATTCATTTCAAAATAAGTAACAGATTGTTGAACAAACCCATCAACTTTTTATCCTGTGTAATTAGTATTATTGAAGGGATATATGTTTGTAAAATAAACCGGCTCATTAATTACATGACTTGAGGAGGGGAATCCGTAGTTACTTTGGGACAATCCTCATGGCCCAATCACAGCTCTCAAAACCAATGAACACTTATTATTTTAACATTAACATAGTTAATCTTCATGATTGAGTCATTGCTGTAGAAATTAAAGCCTGAGACCTTGGCTAACCACACTTGGAACACTGTGCACTGTTCTGGTCTTCATAATACAAAAAGAATACAGCAGCACTGGAGAAAATGTGCAATGTTTTTCACAAGAATGATATCAGAACTGAGAAGTTACAGATAACAGAAAAGACTAATAAGGTTAGTGCTCTTTCCTCTGGAGAAGAAAATATTGAGGGTTGATCTGCAGAGGTCTGTAAAATTGTGACAATGTTCGGATAGACATGAAGAAAATGTATTCTCTTGTTGGGGAGTCAACACTAGCAGCCATCAATGTAAGATAGTTTAGTAAATCCAGGAGAAACTTCTTTACTCAGAGTGTTGAGAATATGGAATTTAGTATCACGTAGAGTAATTGGGGCAAATTGAACAGATACACTTAAGGCAATTTACTTGGATGAAGATATTGACAGACTTGTGACATAGCTGTTATTGGGAAATGAAATTATTTTCGCAAAGTGACCTGAACAGTTAAGCCAGCCCCAAGGTGTGATATATTGGGTCAGAACAACTCTCAACAACTCTGATGTGTTGGGTGTTTTGGATCACATACAGGTCACCAACACTTGAAATAGTGCAACACTATTTTATTGAATTATTAACTGTTTAAACATACTCAGACTGTGGGTCAATACGATACTAGCTTTAACTAAAGACCTTTGCCTTGTCCTAACCAGTCGATGCACTCAGCACATGGTGAATGTCTGTGTTGCAGGCTGTGAGGTCTGTCCTCCTAGCTGGCTGCTACTCGAATCAGCAGGAACTCTGATGCCCCTGTCTTTATAGTGCGTGTGCTCTCACTGGTGATTGGCTGCGGTGTTGTGTATGTTGATTGGTCCCACTTTGTGTCCATCAGTGTGTGTCTGCACCATGATATACTGGTGTACATTATGACATCCCCCTTTTTATAAAAAATGTACCTGCGTGACAATAAATAGTGTATGGTGAATGTTCCTGACTACGTGTGCGCAAAATATTTACAGGACTATGTACATAAAAACTAAGCTATTTACATGGGAAGGTGCCTGGTGCAGAAAAACAAGTGTGTCACAAGAATAACGAGATGAACACTATATACAAATCACTTGAACGATTAAACAGAAGAACAGAACAGCTCAGAAAGTCCATAAGTCCACAAAGTTCACAATTTAAGTCTCTGAGGTGGGCGATGAATTCTGGTTGACCGTCAGGGTGGCACATCACTCATCGTCTGAATCGATGCTGTATACCGATAGCGGCTGGTGTCTTTGCTTCGGGGACAGCCTGTTTTTCGTTATGACACCGGACTCGAAAAGGCGTCTTCGGGTCCTCGGTGTCACTGCTGTGCGGGAGGTCCGCATCGGACTCGGTGACCGTGGGTTAAATTGCCGAACATTCCTGCGAGGCTGGCTGAAGCGATATGAGTTGGCAGGCTGAGCTGCTCGACAGCAGGCAGCATAGTGGCCAAGTCTTCCACATCGTTGGCATTGTCGAGATTTGGCAGGCATTGCCGTTTTAAATGAACGGAGCCACAGTTGCCGCACGTCGTGACGTCAGCACGTTCGCTGCGCCAACGTGCATGCGTGGTGCGGTAGTGCGTGGTGCGCGCCTGCACATTACGTTCCTCAACGTCACTGTCCCCTCGTTTGGTGCATACAAGCGCGGAGTCTGCGAAAAGCGCGTGAAATGGCCGCCCTCATCCAGGCTGAGGTCCTTGAGGTGCTCAATCACTTGGACCCGTTCCATCTCGTGGGGACCTGGCCGCGCCATTTCAGCCACTTGTATATGGGAATACCGACTCGTGGCGTTTTCATGTAAGACACAGGTCTCGATGGCGGTCGCTAGGGTGAGTTGCTTTACTTTGAGGAGCTGCTGATGTAGGGGATCCGACTGAACACAGAAAATGATCTGGTCGCGTATCATGGAGTCGGAGGTGGGCCCGTAGCTGCAAGATTGCACAAGGATGAGGAGGTGCGTTAGAAAGGATTGGAAAGGTTCATCCTTACCCTGAAAATGCTGTTGGAACATGTAGTGCTCAAAATTTTCATTCACCTCTACGCTGCAGTGAGTATCAAACTTGAAGAGGACCGTCTTGAACTTCGTCTTATCTTCGTCATCTGCAAAGGTGAGAGAGTTGAAAATGTGGATGGCATGGCCCCCAGCCGTGGAGAGGAGAAGAGCAATCTGTCTGGTGTCCGAGGTGCCCTCCCTGTCCGTGGCTTCAAGGAAGAGCTGGAAGCGCTGTTTGAAAATCTTTCAGTTGGCCCCGAGGTTGCCGATGATGCGGAGCGGCGGTGGCGGGCTGATGTTGTCCATGTTGCAGGATGACGGAATGCTGGTGGAAGGCAGATCACTTGCAGGTAGGTCTAAGAAGTGCTAATATCCCTCAACTCCTGGTATCATGATGTGTTGGGTGTTCTGGATCACATACAGGTTACCAACACTTAAAGTAGTGCAACACTATTTTATTGAATTATTAACTGTTTAAACATACTCAGACTGTGGGTCAATACGATGCTAGCTTTAACTAAAGACCTTTGCCTTGTCCTAACCAGTCGATGCACTCAGCACATGGTGAATGTCTGTGTTGCAGGCTGTGAGGTCTGTCCTCCTCGCTGGCTGCTACTCGAATCAGCGGGAATTCTGATGCCCCCTGTCTTTATAGTGCGTGTGCTCTCATTGGGGATTGGCTGCGGTGTTGTGTATGACTGGCTGCGATGGTGTGCGTGTTGATTGGTCCCACTGTGTGTCCATCAGTGTGTGTCTGCACCATGATATACTGGTATATATTATGACAAACTCATTTGCTGCAGATAAACAGTGGGCAAATTCCTGAGTAAGAGGAGAATTCTGTTTGATCAGATGGCTTGATCACTGCAAAGCTTACCCCAGACGCTAATAGTGCATGTTTTAGCTGTATTATGGGCCAGGGTTTAGAGAACCCCAAAGTAAATCCTGGAGTTCACCTGACCCACAACCTTTAATAGATTTTGGTTATGGGGAGCACAAGGGCCCACTTTACAAGTGTGATGCAACAGAGATTTAAAGTATTTTAAAAACAAAACAATGTTTATTTTATGAATTCAGTTAACCCTTTATAAACAGAGTAAACTACCACGGTGGATAATCCCCACAGATACAATACTCTATAAGTAACCCTTAATAACTTTCCTAGCGGACTTCCGGGTGCGGCGATGACCAGCTAAGTCGCACGTTTCGGCAGCTCCCGGTGGAACGGACTTTTGGGCTCTTAATAAGAGCCCCAACGGCAATTTTAACGGCTAAAAGCACTGTGCGGTAAACCAGGAGGGAATCCCCCCTGGATACGGATGGAAAAAGGAGAGGAAAGTGGCCGGATTGCGGTGGATCCTTTAGAGCAGCGGCAAGGAAGGCAAGCAAAAACCAAGATGGCGTCGGCAGGTGGCAGTTTAATATGGGGCCCTGAACAACACGAGTTTTTGAAATGCTGCGTGGAAGAGCTTAAAAAGGAGATGAAGGAGGAGCTGTTGGCCCCGATATTACAGGCGATTGAAGGGCTAAAAGATGAGCAAAAGACCCAGGAGCGGGAGCTTCGGGTCGTGAAGGCAAAGGCTGCCGAGAACGAGGACGATATACAGGGCCTGGTGGTGAAGACGGAGATGCACGAGGCACACCATAAACGATGTGTGGAAAGGCTGGAGGTGCTGGAGAATAATGCGAGGAGGAAGAATTTAAGGATTCTTGGTCTTCCTGAAGGTGCAGAAGGGGCGGACGCCGGGGCATATGTGAGCACGATGCTGCACTCGTTAATGGGAGCGAAGGCCCCGACGGGTCCGTTGGAGGTGGAGGGAGCATACCGAGTGATGGCGCGAGGACCGAGAGCAGGAGAAATTCCCAGAGCCATAGTGGTGAGATTCCTACGTTTTAAGGACAGAGAGATGGTCCTCAGATGGGCAAATAAAACTCTGAGCAGTAGGTGGGAGAACGCGGTGATCCGCGTATATCAAGACTGGAGTGCGGAGGTGGCGAGAAGGAGGGCGAGCTTTAATCGGGCTAAGACGGTGCTTCATAAAAAGAAGATTAAATTTGGAATGCTGCAGCCGGCAAGACTGTGGGTCACATATCAAGGGAAGCACCACTACTTTGAAACGGCGGATGAGGCGTGGACATTTATTGTTGAAGAGAAATTCGAATAAGCGGGTTATTAAAAAAGAACGTTTGAGACAAAGTGGTGGGGCGAAGAGGGGGGGGCGAAGAGGGGGGAAAAAGGGGGGAGAGATGATTTTTATGTTGTTAATCCTGCGACCCGGTAACTTTTCTCTCTTCCACAGGTTGTGGGGGAGGGAGGAAGGGAGGTGGAGGAGCTGGGGGCGTTGGCCATTGGGGGCGGGGCCAAAAGGGAAGCGCGGGCTTTGTTCCCGCGCTATGATAATTATGGCGGGAATAGGGAAGCAGGAAGGAGGGGGCGTCGCACGGTGCGAGCCGAGGTCACGGGGGGAAGCCGAAGTCGGCCAGAGTTTGCTGACTTCTGGGAGCAACAGTGGGGGATCTAGCGGGGTGGGGGGGGGGGATTTACTGGGTTGCTGCTGCTGGGGAGAAGGGGGAGCTGGTATGGGGTGGGGTGGGCGGGGCGGGAGTGCACCGCCTGGGGGGGACACAACTGCGTGAGAACCGGGTGAGGAGCTGGATAAAAGGGGATGGCTAATCGACAAGGGGGGGGGGGGTAAAGAGCCCCCCAACCCGGCTGATCACGTGGAATGTGAGAGGGTTGAACGGGCCGATAAAGAGGGCAGGGGTACTCGCACATCTTAAGAAACTTAAGGCAGATGTGGTTATGTTACAGGAGACGCATTTGAAACTGATAGACCAGGTTAGACTACGCAAAGGATGGGTGGGGCAGGTGTTTCATTCTGGGCTAGATGCGAAAAACAGGGGGGTGGCTATACTAGTGGGGAAGCGGGTAATGTTTGACGCAAAGACTATAGTGGCGGATAGTGGGGGCAGATACGTGATGGTGAGTGGCAAATTACAGGGGGAGGCGGTGGTCTTAGTGAACGTATATGCCCCGAACTGGGATGATGCCAACTTTATGAGGCGCATGTTAGGACGTATCCCGGACCTAGAGATGGGGAAGTTGGTAATGGGTGGAGATTTTAACACGGTGCTGGAACCAGGGCTGGACAGATCGAGGTCCAGGACTGGAAGGAGGCCGGCAGCAGCCAAGGTGCTTAAAGACTTTATGGAGCAGATGGGAGGAGTAGACCCATGGAGATTTAGCAGACCTAGGAGTAAGGAGTTCTCGTTTTTCTCCTATGTCCACAAAGTTTATTCGCGAATAGACTTTTTTGTTTTGGGAAGGGCGTTGATCCCGAAGGTGGGGGGGACGGAGTATACGGCTATAGCTATTTCGGATCACGCTCCACACTGGGTGGACTTGGAGATAGGGGAGGAAAAAGAACGGCGTCCACCCTGGAGAATGGACATGGGACTAATGGCGGATGAGGGGGTGTATAGAAAAGTACTTGGAACTCAAGGATAATGGGGAGGTCCAGGTGGGAGTGGTCTGGGAGGTGCTGAAGGCAGTGGTTAGAGGGGAGCTGATATCAATCAGGGCACATAAAGGAAAGCAGGAGAGTAGGGAACGGGAGCGGTTGTTGAAAGAACTTCTGAGGGTGGACAGGCAATATGCGGAGGCACCGGAGGAGGGACTGTACAGGGAAAGGCAAAGGCTACACGTAGAATTTGATTTGCTGACAACGGGTACTGCAGAGGCACAGTGGAGGAAGGCACAGGGTGTACAGTACGAATATGGGGAGAAGGCGAGCAGGTTGCTGGCCCACCAATTGAGGAAAAGGGGAGCAGCGAGGGAAATAGGGGGAGTGAGGGATGAGGAGGGAGAGATGGAGCAGGGAGCGGAGAGAGTGAATGGAGTGTTCAAGGCATTCTATGAAAGATTATATGAAGCTCAGCCCCCGGATGGGAAGGAGAGAATGATGTGTTTTCTGGACCAGCTGGAATTTCCTAAGGTGGAGGAGCAGGAGAGGGTGGGACTGGGAGCACAGATCGAAATGGAGGAAGTAGTGAAAGGAATTAGGAGCATGCAGGCGGGGAAGGCCCCGGGACCGGATGGATTCCCAGTTGAATTTTACAGGAAATATGTGGACTTGCTCGCCCCGCTACTGATGAGAACCTTTAATGAGGCGAGGGAAAGGGGACAGCTGTCCCCGACTATGTCAGAGGCAACGATATCGCTTCTCCTAAAGAAGGAAAAAGACCCGCTGCAATGCGGGTCCTATAGGCCTATTTCTCTCCTGAATGTAGACGCTAAGATTCTGGCCAAGGTAATGGCAATGAGGATAGAGGATTGTGCACCGGGGGTGGTCCATGAGGACCAAACTGGGTTTGTGAAGGGGAGACAGCTGAATACGAATATACGGAGGCTGCTAGGGGTAATGCTGATGCCCCCACCAGAGGGGGAAGCGGAGATAGTGGTGGCGATGGATGCCGAGAAAGCATTTGATAGAGTGGAGTGGGATTATTTGTGGGAAGGTGTTGAGGAGATTTGGCTTTGGAGATGAGTATATTAGATGGGTACAGCTGCTGTATAGGGCCCCGATGGCGAGCGTGGTCAAGAATGGACGGGGGTTTGCGTATTTTCGGCTCCATAGAGGGACGAGGCAGGGATGTCCTCTGTCCCCATTATTGTTTGCACTGGCGATTGAGCCCCTGGCAATAGCATTGAGGGGTTCCAGGAAGTGGAGGGGAGTACTCAGGGGAGGAGAAGAACACCGGGTATCTCTGTATGCGGACGATTTGTTGTTGTATGTGGCGGACCCGGCGGAGGGGATGCCAGAGATAATGCGGACACTTGGGGAGTTTGGAGAATTTTCAGGATATAAACTGAACATGGGGAAAAGTGAATTGTTTGTGGTGCATCCAGGGGAGCAGAGCAGAGAAATAGAGGACTTACCGCTGAGGAAGGTAACAAGGGACTTTCGCTACTTGGGGATCCAGATAGCCAAGAATTGGGGTACATTGCTTAGGTTAAATTTAACGCGGTTGGTGGAACAGATGGAGGAGGACTTCAAGAGATGGGACATGGTATCCCTGTCACTGGCAGGGAGGGTGCAGGCGGTTAAAATGGTGGTCCTCTTTGTGTTTCAGTGCCTCCCGGTGGTGATCACGAAGGCTTTTTTCAAAAGGATTGAGAAGAGTATCATGTGTTTTGTGTGGGCCGGGAAGACCCCGAGAGTGAGGAAGGGATTTTTGCAGCGTAGTAGGGATAGGGGGGGGGCTGGCACTACCGAGCCTAAGTGAGTACTACTGGGCCGCCAATATCTCAATGGTATGTAAGTGGATGGGAGAAGAGGAGGGAGCGGCGTGGAAGAGATTGGAGAGGGCGTCCTGCAGGGGGACTAGCCTACAAGCTATGGTGACGGCGCCGTTGCCGTTCTCACCAAAGAAATACACCACAGGCCCGGTGGTGGTGGCTACTCTGAAAATTTGGGGGCAGTGGAGGCGGCATAGGGGAAAGACTGGAGCCTCGGTGTGGTCACCGATAAGAAATAACCATAGGTTTGCTCCGGGGAGAATGGATGGGGGATTTGGAACATGGCAAAGAGCAGGAGTAACACAATTGAGAGATCTGTTTGTAGATGGGACGTTTGCAAGTCTGGGAGCGCTGACCGAAAAATATGGGTTGCCCCAAGGGAATGCATTCCGGTATATGCAACTGAGGGCTTTTGCGAGGCAACAGGTGAGGGAATTCCTGCAGCTCCCGACGCAGGAGGTGCAGGACAGAGTGATCTCAAAGACATGGGTGGGGGACGGTAAGGTTTCAGCCATATATAGGGAAATGAGGGACGAGGGGGAGATTATGGTAGATGAGCTGAAAGGGAAATGGGAAGAAGAGCTGGGGGAGGAGATTGAGGAGGGGCTGTGGGCAGATGCCCTAAGCAGGGTAAACTCGTCGTCCTCGTGTGCCAGGCTAAGCCTGATTCAGTTTAAGGTATTACACAGGGCGCATATGACTGGAGCACGGCTCAGTAAATTTTTTGGGGTAGAGGATAGGTGTGCGAGATGCTCGAGAAGCCCAGCGAATCACACCCACATGTTCTGGTCATGTCCGGCACTACAGGGGTTTTGGGTGGGGGTGACAAAGGTGCTTTCGAAGGTGGTGGGGGTCCAGGTCGAACCAAGCTGGGGGTTGGCTATATTCGGGGTTGCAGAAGAGCCGGGAATGCAGGAGGCGAAAGAGGCTGATGTTTTGGCCTTTGCGTCCCTAGTAGCCCGGCGCAGGATACTGTTGATGTGGAAGGAAGCCAAGGCCCCGGGTGTGGAGACCTGGATAAATGACATGGCAGGGTTTATAAAGCTGGAACGGATTAAGTTCGTCCTAAGGGGATTGGCTCAAGGGTTCACCAGGCGGTGGCAACCGTTCGTCGAATACCTCACAAAGATAGAGGGAATGGAAAAGAAGAAGACAGCAGCAGCAACCCAGGGGGGTGGGGGGTGTGGGGAGGCGGGGGGGGGAGGAACCAGAAGGACTCTCAGGGATGTTAGTGTATAAGTATAATATGTATAGGTTGTTGTTATAGGTAATTATATACTGGACTGCTGAATTGTATTTTTGGAGAGTATTTATTTGGGACAAGGCAGTTGCCATTTAGTTTTGTTTTTTAATTTTGATGTTGTTTATATATTATTTATTTCTTGTTTTAAAAAACTGGCCATTGTTATTTATATTGTTATATTACTGTGTAAAAGATACACAATGTACTGTTATGGTTGGCCAAAAATTTTGAATAAAATATATTTAAAAAAAATAAAAGAATAACTTTCCTAGCAACATCCATAAGCCAACCCTTTTTTAACAAAGACAGCAGGTTTGAATTCTCTACAGAAACGGGTATTACTTTGAAATCATCAAGTGAGCTGAAGACATTCTTTAGCTTGTAGAGAGAGAGATCAGAACATGCTCTTGCTTTGAATGCAGCTCTCAACACTGAAAACAAAACCAAAAACGGAGCCAAAAGGTAGCTTTTCAGCTCAAAACTAGAGTAAAAGACAGAAAGACAACCCAGCTCCACCCACACACTGACATCACTGCAGCTATTGATAAACACCCATTTCTTAAAGGTACATCCACATGACAGCTGCTGCTTTGGACTGAAGTCTGACACTGTTATTTCCACTTTACCTTTTCTCTTTTCTCTTTGCTTCTCTCTGATTCCTCTCACTTTCCCTGATGCCTTCCTTCATTTCTCTTCTCTGGGGTACTCTGCCCTCCCAAATTGCAAATCCAACCCTTCAGCACTCTTCAACCTTCCTGCTCTCCTGCCACTGTCCCAGACTATTCTCCATCCCGGATAAGTCTACATCTTCCCCATGCATTTCATGGAATCTTCTGAAGGGCCTTGTGTCATTTGCCATTCTCTTCAGACATGCAATAACCCCTAGTCTCTCCCCCACTTTTTGCACCCAGTGCTCAAGATGGGAGCTAATCGTGCTAGTTTCTTCCCATCCTACTAACGCAGGCTCTTGATCGCAGTGGATCAAATCTCACCACCCCTCCGTGCATCTCTCTCCAGTCCTGACATCTCTTTGTTCCTTCTCATATTTATCCAAATCCCTTTTTGCAAGTTACTCTTGAATCCTTTTCGGGCAGTGGATTCCAGATCATAACAACAGAATTGTTGCAGGATAGGAGGCCATTCGGCCCATCGTGCACAGCCACTCCAAAGGACTATTCACCTTGTGCCATTCCCCTGCTCTTTCCCCATAACCCTGCACATTCTTTCTTTTCAGGTAATAATCCCAAGGCCCTTTTGAAAGCCTTGATTGAACCTGCCTCCACCACACTCTCAGACAGTACACTCCAGATCCTAACCACTCGCTGTGTGAACCTGCCTCACCACACTCTCATACAGTGCATTCCAGATCCTAGCCACTTGCTGCTTGAAAATATTTTCCCTCATGTTCTCTATTCCTTATTGTGTCACTTAAACCTTAAATCTATGCCCTCTCATTCCTGATCCTCCCGCAAGTGGAAACAGTCCCTCTCTATCTACTCTGTCCAGGCATCTCATGATTTTGAAAACCTCTTATCAAATCTCCTGTCAATCTTCTCTTCAAGGAAAACAGTCCCAACGATCCACGTAACTGAAGTTCCTCATCCCTTTAACCATTCTCATTAATCTTTCCTGCACTCTCTCCAATGCCTTCACCTTTCCTAAGGTGCGGCACTCAGAACTGAACGCAATACTCCAGTGTGATGATGAGAAATTTATCAAATGACCAACATCTTACCAGTTATCAAATGATATCTCTGCTCTGAAATTTGCCTAGTGGAAGAGACTGTATCTTATGGTTTACATTAGAAGATTTATGTGACTAGAAACCAGTGTTTACTTCCTGTTGGCAGTTAAGCAGTCATTTCTGGAGGCCACCCCGAGGATTCCATGGTAATATTGTACAATAACTTAGTTGTCTTTGTAAACAATGGTATCAAATGTGGGATTAAAGGCAAATGGAAATCAGTTCTTATTTTTAATTTGCTGCCACTGAATATATATAAATGTTTTAAAAGTAAAGACGAGGGGTTTGATTCTCCAGTTCGCTAGCCGCATGTTTCTCCGCAGCGCGCCTTTTGCTGCCGGCAGTATCCTGTCTTCCCGCTACTTGTCAATGGGATTTCCTATTGTAACCACCCCACATCACTGCAAAACCTGCTGGCGGGTGTGCGCTGCCAGTGGGTACCAGCCAAGGGTTTAAGATGAATGTTGAGATTTTTCAGCAGCTCGCTAATATACTAATAAGCAAAGAAAGCAAAGAATTGACATGTTTGACTTTTTATCCTCACAAAATGAACTTCATTTTTGAACAGAGTTCTGTTTTATCATACTTTTGCGTCACTTGGTTTCAATAAGCTGTTCTCCAAAGGATTTGGTCAGGAGACCAAATTGTTGGCTGTTCTAAACTTTCATAAAACATAAATTTATTCCAAACCCTTTTTGGGTGTTGTCATATGTCAGAAGATTTCTTAGAAAGTATGGAAGCAGACACATGTTCAATGCAGAGTATGCCATTTCTTTCAGCTTTAACTAATTAAAGCAAGAAAACGGTTGCGATTCCAATCGTCATTTGGCTCCAGGGATATGGGTTTGAATCTGTGGCCAGATTGACTAAATCGAGTGCCTGCACTTCCAATTGGCCCCACATAAATTCTAACTGAATTGATCAGTGATATCTGAATTCCAACTGAGTGGGTGTCTGTGGTATAAAATTGGCTGTAATTTAACATTGAATTGGCAACCTTGTTCAGAAGGGTCACCGGAACAATTGGTGTAGGAAATGGAATGGAAATCAGAAAGTGCTGAAAATTCCCAACCGGTCCTGGCTTCACGTTGGAGAGAGGTGATTTGAATCGAATCCGACTTTTTCAGTTCTGAAGAAGAGACATATTGGACTTGAAACTTCCCCGATAGGAAAAAAGAATTCAGACCAGTATTCTTATTTCACAGTTTTTACTGGTGTTCCATTTTAAGGTATGTAAGGGCCCTTCCTGTTGATTCCCTTATTCCTATTTCTTTTAGTCTGTTATTGTTTTTTGGTCCATGGATATTTAATGGACAAAAACCGAGAAGTTGAGCAGAAGAAGTGAGGAGAAGTTGAGCAAAGGAAGTGAGGAACTCAAAAGTATCCAAATAGTGCACTGTGCTATGAAGCTTTTGCTTTTGAACAGAAGAACTCGGACTTTCTGGCACCCAAGAGATCGAAGGGATTTGGTTTAATTGGTTGGCTAGTGGCCAATAGATTGGCCTGGGTCAAGATTCTGCTACAGCAATTGGGTTCTGCCAGGTGCGGTTTTTTTAGAGGACCCAGCGGAGAAAGCTCCTGGATGCTGAGAGAAGGGGCTGTGTGTTCCTCTCTCTCGCTGTCTCTGCCTCTCAAATGTTTCCTGCCTGTTGTTTCTCAGTCTGCAGAGAAGACTCGCGACCCTGATGAATCTGCAGTGAAAACCATTACAGACTGAAAGCAAAGACATCCAACTGGAAGCCTAGACTAAAAAAATCTAATTGGAAGACGTCCATCTGAAACAGGGCAAGATCTACTGGCCTCCTTATGCCCCAATAGGAGCACAACGTGGCTGGTAGATCCCGGGTGAAGCCTGCTGCCGGCTTCCCAACAGCCACGATGCCTCCTGGATCCACTCAAGTCCCATGAGGGGTTGGGTTCAGGACGCTACCCACAGTGGCCGGGACAGGGCATGCTCACATAAGGAGGCCTTAAACATACTTAAGGCTTACGTACCCGGTATCTACCGGCCTCAAATCTCCCTGCCTTCTCAGGGATGCCGCAGTACTGGCCTACACAAGCGTGAACCAGGCAGAATGGCACCCAGGGGATGTCACAGGCCACCTGAGGCCCTCCCCTGGAATGCGGGCATCTTGGCACTGCCAAGCTTCACCTTGGCACTGCCAAGCCAGGAGGAGCACCACCAGGGTGGCAGTGCAAGGATACCGGGGTGCCAGGGTGGCATTGCCAAGGGTCAGGGTCCAAGGGGGGCCATGCCCATGAAAGGAGAGTATGGGGGGTGCAGGACCAGTAAAAAGGGTCTCTGAGAGGTTGAGGGGTGTGATGGGCGGGGTTCCTGGAAGGGGGGGACTGTAAGAGGGTGTGGGGGGGGGGCCTGAAATGCGGGGCCCCAAGGGACTCCATAGTGGACTGTCGTCACTTGGGGAGGTGTGTGTGTGTGTGTGTGTGTGTGTCAGTGTGTGTCAGTGTGTGTGTGTGTCAGTGTGTGTGTGTGTCAGACAGAGATAGATAGGCTCTTGATTAATCAGGGGTTATGGGGAGAAGGCAGGAGAATGGAGATGAGAAACATATCAGCCATGATTGAATGCGGAGCAGACTCGATGGGCCGAGTGGCCTAATTCTGCTCCTATGTCTTATGGTGTGTGTGTGTATATAGAGAGTAGGGTGAGTTAAAGAGGAGGACGTTAGAAATTAGATAATAGTTAACCAGTTGTATTATCTGCCTAGTTAATTATTGTTATAAATAAAAATTATTCTGTTTAAATTTACAAACCTGGTGACTGTAGTTATTGGGCAGCCAAAGACTGAGTCTTTTGTAAAATTATTTGTTAATTTCAATTGTGTTTCGACTCCGGTTCAAGTGGGGCTGGAATTAACTGCGCACTAGCCCAGAGGATTGTACCAGGTATACAAGACCAGTTTGGGTCGGTATTCTTATTTCCCAGTTTTCGCTGGTGTTCCATTTTAAGGCTGACAAGACCAGTTTGGACCAATGTTCTTATTTCCCAGTTTTTACTGCTTTTCCTTCTCTGTTTCGCGCTCCACAAATGCTGCCAGACCTGAATATTTCCAGCACTTTCTGATTTTATTTAAGACTTCCAGCAGCTGTCATATTTGCTTTTTCTGAAGTCTAGATTAAGGCACCTACTGGCAAAGAATAGAGCAAGTTCTGAACTATGCTTGCATCATGCTTGACTTGAGTACAAAATGTGAAAAAGTGTTTGTTCTGCTATACTTCACACCTTTAATGGGAAACAAGTGTTAAAGCCAACTGCCTCCCCTGCCCTCCACAGCTCTTCACAAAAAAACCTGGCTCATCCATTGATATTATTTTATGTATATGATTTGTACATGATGGTACTCCTTCAATCACAAAAATATCAAGATGACATGTTGGAGATGGGAGCTAGCAAGAAATTAGACCCTTTTTGTTTATTCATTCATGGGATGTGAGCATCACTGGCTAGGCCAGCATTTATTGCCCTTGAGAAGGTTTTGATGAGCTGCCTCTTAAACCACTGCAGTCCATGTGGTGTTAGGTACCATACAGTGCTGTTGGGAAGGGAATTCCAGGACTTTGATCCAGTGACAGTGTGGATGGTGTCAGAATGGTGCTCGAGGGAACTTGCAGGCAGTGGTGTTCCTATACATCTGCCTGAATTGTTGTTTCAGGTTGCAGAGGTCTCTGGTTTGGAAGGTGTTGTCGTCATTGGAGGCTGGGTGAGTTGCTTCAATACATTTTGTAGATCAGTACTTTTCAAATATTTTCCCGGGACCCACTTATGGCAACCAGCCAACCTTCGGGACACATGCCGACCGACCTTCGTGACATACGCCGATAGACCTATGTGACACACGCCATGTTTGCTTACCTTTTAATAAGAAAGAGGAGCCTACTTTCTCCTCATGATCTCACTTGAATCTGTTTCAAAGGAGCAGAAGGCAATTCAGGTGCGGATTTCAGCCAGAGGCTGGTTTAGCACAGGGCTAAATCGCTGGCTTTGAAAGCAGATCAAGGCAGGCCAGCAGCACGGTTCAATTCCCGTACCAGCCTCCCCGAACAGGTGCCGGAATGTGGCGACCAGTGGCTTTTCACAGTAACATCATTTGGAGCCTACTTGTGACAATAAGCGATTTTAATTTTAATTTCATTTCATTTCAGTTCTTTTGTGCCATTTTCACCTTTATGAAAACGGAAAATCCAATCTCACACATGTAGGTCATCGTGAAGGGCGATAGCAGTGAAATGCATATTTTACTCAGCACAGGATACCTCAGCACAGGATACTGGGACTCACTTAGTGCCAGGGGCTTAGACGGGGCAGAGTTTGTAAGGAGCATCCAGGAGGGCTTCTTAAAACAATATGTAAACAGTCCAACTAGGGAAGAGGCGGTACTGGACCTGGTATTGGGGAATGAGCCCGGCCAGGTGGTAGATGTTTCAGTAGGGGAGCATTTCGGTAACAGTGACCACAATTCAGTAAGTTTTAAAGTACTGGTGGACAAGGATAAGAGTGGTCCGAGGATGAATGTGCTAAATTGGGGGAAGGCTAATTATAACAATATTAGGCGGGAACTGAAGAGCATAGATTGGGGGCGGATGTTTGAGGGCAAATCAACATCTGACATGTGGGAGGCTTTCAAGTGTCAGTTGATAGGAATACAGGACAGGCATGTTCCTGTGAGGAAGAAAGACAAATACGGCAATTTTCGGGAACCTTGGATGACGAATGATATTGTAGGCCTCGTCAAAAAGAAAAAGGAGGCATTTGTCAGGGCTAAAAGGCTGGGAACAGACGAAGCCTGTGTGGCATATAAGGAAAGTAGGAAGGAACTTAAGCAGGGAGTCAGGAGGGCTAGAAGGGGTCATGAAAAGTCATTGGCAAATAGGGTTAAGGAAAATCCCAAGGCTTTTTACACTTACATAAAAAGCAAGAGGGTAGCCAGGGAAAGGGTTGGCCCACTGAAGGATAGGCAAGGGAATCTATGTGTGGAGCCAGAGGAAATGGGCGAGGTACTAAATGAATACTTTGCATCAGTATTCACCAAAGAGAAGGAATTGGTAGATGTTGAGTCTGGAGAAGGGGGTGTAGATAGCCTGGGTCACATTGTGATCCAAAAAGACGAGGTGTTGGGTGTCTTAAAAAATATTAAGGTAGATAAGTCCCCAGGGCCGGATGGGATCTACCCCAGAATACTGAAGGAGGCTGGAGAGGAAATTGCTGAGGCCTTGACAGAAATCTTTGGATCCTCGCTGTCTTCAGGGGATGTCCCGGAGGACTGGAGAATAGCCAATGTTGTTCCTCTGTTTAAGAAGGGTGGCAGGGATAATCCCGGGAACTACAGGCCGGTGAGCCTTACTTCAGTGGTAGGGAAATTACTGGAGAGAATTCTTCGAGACAGGATCTACTCCCATTTGGAAGCAAATGGACGTATTAGTGAGAGGCAGCACGGTTTTGTGAAGGGGAGGTCGTGTCTCACTAACTTGATCGAGTTTTTCGAGGAGGTCACTAAGATGATTGATGCAGGTAGGGCAGTAGATGTTGTCTATATGGACTTCAGTAAGGCCTTTGACAAGGTCCCTCATGGTAGACTAGTACAAAAGGTGAAGTCACACGGGATCAGGGGTGAACTGGCAAGGTGGATACAGAACTGGCTAGGCCATAGAAGGCAGAGGGTAGCAATGGAGGGATGCTTTTCTAATTGGAGGGCTGTGACCAGTGGTGTTCCACAGGGATCAGTGCTGGGACCTTTGCTCTTTGTAGTATATATAAATGATTTGGAGGAAAATGTAACTGGTCTGATTAGTAAGTTTGCAGACGACACAAAGGTTGGTGGAATTGCGGATAGCGATGAGGACTGTCTGAGGATACAGCAGGATTTAGATTGTCTGGAGACTTGGGCGGAGAGATGGCAGATGGAGTTTAACCTGGACAAATGTGAGGTAATGCATTTTGGAAGGGCTAATGCAGGTAGGGAATATACAGTGAATGGTAGAACCCTCAAGAGTATTGAAAGTCAAAGAGATCTAGGAGTACAGGTCCACAGATCACTGAAAGGGGCTACACAGGTGGAGAAGGTAGTCAAGAAGGCATACGGCATGCTTGCCTTCATTGGCCGGGGCATTGAGTATAAGAATTGGCAAGTCATGTTGCAGCTGTATAGAACCTTAGTTAGGCCACACTTGGAGTATAGTGTTCAATTCTGGTCGCCACACTACCAGAAGGATGTGGAGGCTTTAGAGAGGGTGCAGAAGAGATTTACCAGAATGTTGCCTGGTATGGAGGGCATAAGCTATGAGGAGCGATTGAATAAACTCGGTTTGTTCTCACTGGAACGAAGGAGGTTGAGGGGCGACCTGATAGAGGTATACAAAATTATGAGGGGCATAGACAGAGTGGATAGTCAGAGGCTTTTCCCCAGGGTAGAGGGGTCAATTACTAGGGGGCATAGGTTTAAGGTGAGAGGGGCAAAGTTTAGAGTAGATGTACGAGGCAAGTTTTTTACGCAGAGGGTAGTGGGTGCCTGGAACTCACTACCGGAGGAGGTAGTGGAGGCAGGGACGATAGGGACATTTAAGGGGCATCTTGACAAATATATGAATAGGATGGGAATAGAAGGATACGGACCCAGGAAGTGTAGAAGATTGTAGTTTAGTCGGGCAGTATGGTCGGCACGGGCTTGGAGGGCCGAAGGGCCTGTTCCTGTGCTGTACATTTCTTTGTTCTTTGTTTGTTCTTTGTTCTGGGAGTTGCTGCACCAAAATGCTGACAACCTCTCAGGCTTTTGGCATGATTTTAATGTGGTATTACTGGTAAGGTGCAGCAATGTAGTCTTTATATTGGAGTCAGCTGTAAGTTAATAACTGACTCTGGGGTCTCAACTTCAAAAGGATTTTTTTACCCACCACTTCTCTTTCAAATTCTGAAAAGGCTTTCTTTTGCCAGTACTTCTCTGCATATAACACACATGGGCTTTGCCTCCTTATTTGCATTGCCACAATTGATAAAACCATACCTCAAGGGATCATCTTTATACTACTTTGTTCTGAGTTAAGTTTATTTTTTCAGGGCTGTTAACCAGAGGCTCTGGAGCTCTCACACTACCACTGCTCTGTCCTACCCTGGACTCTCCTGTGCAGCTCTCTCCAGCAGATTCTGTTGTGAAATCCTCTCCAACAGTCTTTGGCTGTCTCTTACTTTAACAAAAATATCTTCATAGTTCACTGGCCTTGCTTGCCAACAGCTGCAAAATCGAAGTAACTCTGCTCTCTTCTTTGGTGCCAAAAGCATGTCCCTGGACGACGCTGCTTCTGGCCGGAATACTCCACAAGCAGCCAAATCTGTACCTGCATTTAAAAGGCGGCAGCAACCACAATTCCCATGTAAAGGCGATAGTCCGGAGCTCCTTCTGCAAGTAGGACCACCACGAGAACAGCGGGACCGATCGCTTCATGACCCTCCCAACACTTGGCTGTGACCCATTGTAGATGGTACACATTGCTGCCACTGTGCATTGGTGCATGTTTAAAGTGGTGGGTGGAATGCTAACCAAGTGGGCTGTTCACATTCTTTAAATTAGTTTCTTTGAACACTTCCATTTATTGGTTTTAAAATTATTAGAAATGAGGGAGAAAGTTTGTTTGAGTGGGCATAGGCAAGAGGTCATGAGATGACACCTCCAGGAATATGCCCAACTTGAGTTGGCAACCCTAATTGGGTGCTAAGGCTTGTCCTCTCCAATCTGATTTTGGTTTAGCAGGAGTGAATGTCCACCACATAGGGTAACTGGAAACTTTACAGATGGTTGTAGATTGTGCAAGAGCTTGGTTTGGATCTTTTCAAACATGGCAATAGAGACTTGCATGCGTCAGATATTTGATCACCAACAAAAAGATAGAGAACAAAGAGTGAGTTGTCGCTTTGATTTTCACTGTTCTGTTTTCCCTTTACACTTTACAGTCCCTTATTTTTGATGAAGTTGACCTATCGGATGCAAGCGTCGCCGAATCAAGCACAAAAAACGTCAACAACAGCTTCACGGTATGTCTTCACTCTGATCATTCCTTTCACCAAGCATTGGGAGGTTGGTCTGACTGCTGGGGTTATTATCAAACCGAGTAATTGAGACCTTTGTCAGTTTCTGCTGCCTCAGTGTATAAGTTGTGTATGCAACCTATGACCACATTCCATCTTGTACAGTTGAATACTGGAGGGGGCGGGGTGGCACGGTTGCATTGGATTTGTTTATTGTCACATGTACCGAGGTACAATGAAAAGTATTGTTCTGTGTGCAGCCCAGACAGATCATTCCATACATGAAAATAAAATACACAGGGGAAACTTAAAAAATAGACAATGTGAATACATAGGCACTGGCATCAGGTGAAGCATACAGGAGCATAGTACTGCTCAGTAGAGAAGATGTGTGAAGAGATCAGTTCTGTCCATTAGAGGGTCGTTTAGGAGTCTGGTAACAGCGGGGGAAAAGCTGTTTTTGAACCTGCTAGTGCGTGATCTCAGACGTTTGTATCTCCTGCCCAATGGAAGAGTGAATCAGCTGGGTGGGAGGGGTCTTTGATTATGCTGCCTGCTTTCCCAAGGCAGCGGGAGGTGTAGACAGATGTGCATGGTGGTACAGTGGTTAGCACTGCTGCCTCACAGCTCCAGGTCTGCAGGTACAATTCCGGCCTTCGGTGACTGCGTGGAGTTTGCACCGAAAGGTGAGGTGGGATTACTGGATTATGGGGATAGGGTGGAGGAGTGGGCTTAAGTAGGGTGCTCTTTCCAAGGGACGGTGCAGACTTGATGGGCTGAATGGCCTCCTGCCATGTAAATTCTATGATTCCACATGTTTGTTTGGTAACCCTCTTCGAATTTGGGAAATATTGCTAGATTTACTTTGTCCTGGTTATTTTTTTGAAGGATTTATCTTTCACCTTGTCTACTTCAAACTTATCTGGACTGTCCAACAATTTGCAAAGTAAAGGTAAATATTCAAGATTTTTTGTATCCTGCCCACTTTACTTGGCAGTTTAGTGGATCGGATGCATCTGCTGAGAAAGAATAATTAATACTACAGCTACTATAAATTTACCGTGTCATTATATCTGTTCTTTCATCCATATATAGTCTTTAATAAATCTACATGGCAGTTTGTCACTGTCCAATGAAGTTTTTGCCTGTTTGTGAAGTTGAGAAAGTCCACGTGAAAGCAAGTGAACTGAAATACAGTAAGGACAATATTCTTGTTCTTTTATTCTTTCATGGGATGTGAGTGTCACTGACATGACTAACATTTATTGCACGTCCTTAATTGCCCTTGAGAAGGTGATGGTGAGCTGCCTTGAACCGCTGTTGTCCATGTGGTACAGGTACACCCACAGGGCTGTTCATGAGGGAATTCCAGGATTTTAGCCCAGTGGCAGTGAAGCAATGGGGGGATATTTTTCCAAGGATGATGTGTGGCTTGGAGGGAACTTGGTGATGGTGTTTTCATGCCCTTGTCCTTCTAGATGGGAGTGGTTATGGATTTGGAAGGTGCTGTTGAAGGAGCCTTGTTGAGTTGCTGCAATGCATAATGTAAATGGTACACATGACTGCCACTGTACATGAATGATGGCGGGAGTGAATGTTGAAAGTGGTGGATGAGGTGCCAGTCGAGTGGGCTGCTTTGTCCTGGATGGTGTTGAGCTTCTTGTGTGTTGGAGCTGCACTCAGCTGGGCAAGGGGAGTACGCAATCACACTGCCTTGTAGATGGTGGAGTCGGGAGATGAGTTACTCTCCACAGGATTCCAGTTTCTGATCTGCTCGTGTAGCCACTGTACTTATGTGGATGGTCCAGTTCAGTTTCTGGTCAATGGTAACCTCCAGGATGTTGATTGGGGAGGGCGGGGGGGATTTGATGATGGTGATGCCATTGAATGTGAAGAGTTGATGGTTAGACCTCTCTTGTTGGAAATGAATATTGTCAATTTCTTGCTGCATATGAATACGTGAATATGTACTGCTTCGGATTCTGAGGATTCGCGAATGGTGCTGAACATTATGCAATCATCCTCTTCTGATTTTCTGATGGAGGGAAGGTGTTTGAAGCAGCTGAAGATGGTTGGGACAAGGACACAACCCTGATGAACTCCTGCAATGATCTCCTGGAACTGAGATAATTGATCTCTAACAAACAAAGCCATTTTCCTTTCTGTTAGATATGATTCTAACTGGTGAAGAGCTTTTCCCCTGATTCCTGTTGACTTCCATTTTGCCAAGGTTCCTTGATGGCACACTCTGTCAAATGATGTCAAGGACAATCGCTCTCACCCTTACTATAAATATCGTGGTTCATTTTCTTAAAATACAATGAGCGCGATTCTACCAAAAGGGAACAAAGTCCCATAGTGAGAACGTTTAGCCACATGTTTCCAAGCGCTCGCAGTGCCGAGAAACACATGGCTATTCAACGCGACTTGCCTTGTACAAGGGGCCTGAACGGGTAACGTGCGGCCGAGGCAACACAGCCCCGTTTTATACAGTGTAGCGAGAGATCGGGACACCATCTTTAAATGGCATCCCGATCTCCGAGGCCCCAAAGTGACACCCCGCTCCACACTTAGGCCACCACCCCCTCAAAAATTAGGTCGGTGTGCCATTTTTGGTGAATGAACTGCTAATAAAATCACAATTATGCACATTTTAGTAAAATTGCAATTTGCGTGGAAACAATCTAATTAGTGGAAATGAAGATGTAGTAGTATCATGTATAATTGTATCATGCAGTTAGAATAATGGTTTTTTAATGCCGGACATACAGATAACAAGCCATTTAACTGGTGTAATTGTTGACATGTTTGCTCATTGTCCCCAAACAATTACAGTTGAAAAATGGGTGAATGACAGCAAAGATATTCCCAATTCACCCAGAGTGCTGCAAGCAACAATGTGAATTTTAACTTTGCTACACAAGAATGGTTTGATAAAGATTATCATTTTTGAGAGCAATAGAAATGCCATCAACTTATTTTTCATATTAAAGTATAAGTGCTGCATAAAATCTCCATGTCAGTGAGAATAATTTTACAGGATGTTTGTAGTATAACAGAGTGAGAGAGGGTCAATTTGGGAGCTCGAGATCCTCAGTAGGGGTACAGCTTTAAGAAATTTGGCAAAAGATCAGAATGGCTAAGGCAAGACGGTCTAGCTTTAAGAAACCCTTGACTTTAATTACCTTTAATCAGGAATGCCTCCAAACCTAAAAGGATAACAAGCAAAGAAATTGTTCAGTTGGGAAGAGGAGTTTAAAGAAGAGGAGTTTAAAGAGGAAGGAGCTACTAGTGTGAAGAGGTAATCCCTGTGCTGTTCGGTTCAACACTGCACAGCTACTGTGAGTGAATAAACCTGACTTGTATTAACCATTGAGCTCTGCTCTGTGTGTCTAATTGACCACTGGTTCCTGGCCCTGTTTATGATTGTTATAGTTGATTGAAAGAGAAACATACTCACAAAGGTCTTTAAGTCTGATACAGCAGCTTTGGAAACATTCTTGTGTTGTTCTCCGATTAAATGACTATTCCAGCTGTTGCTTTACTCTTGTCTGCAGCTTGCATAGAGACGAGACTTTTCAATAACTTTAAATTGCCTGGGATTTTATCTTTAAAGAGAATGTTGCTCCGATAGAATACATGACATTTCTAGCTTGTGTATACAGCATTTCAATGTTAATGTGATTTTCATGAGTAAATTTTCATTCAAAACTTATGCCAAGTCCCAAGTCTTGAAATTGTGCCTACCCGTGGATTGGTACACCTGTACCAACAATGGTAGGAGGTGAGTTGATGGTCAGGTTTGGAAACGTGTTGCTACAAAGTGCTCCCAGAAATTACAAATTCCCAGCATCTGGAAATGGATGTGGGGGCAGAGGGCAGAAATGAAATGTGGGAAACACTTTAGGAAAATCATCTTCTCTTATTCTTGGGCAATCCCACAACAACAAGAATGATTTGCTTCCACTATGGTTCAATAGGCTCAGGAATGGCCAAAGGACCCAATATGCGATCTGTCGACCCTACCACATGTGGGGCAGGTGGCACTTGAAGGGTTACTTGGGCTATTTGGAGGTTTGTACTGGATTCATGGATTAGATTCATAGACATTTACAGCACATAAGGAGGCCATTTGGCCCATTGTGTCCACACCGGTCAACAAAGGTCTGACTACACTAATCCCATTTTCCAGCACTTGGCCCATAGTCTTGGAGGTTATGGCAGCGATAGTGTATATCCAAACACTTACTAAATGTTATGAGAGTTTGTGACTCAACCACCCTTTCAGGCAGTGCGTTCCAGACTCCCACCATCCTCTGGGTGAAAACATTTGTCCTCAACTCCCCTCTTGTCCTTCTAACTCTTATTAAATCTATACCCCCTGATTATTGACCCCTGTACTAATAGAAAACGTACCTTCATATCCACCCTATCTATGCCCCTCATAATCTTATATTCACCTCTATCAGGTCCCCTCTCAAACTTCAGTGCCCCGAGGAAAACAGCCCCAGCCTGTCCAATCTCTCCTCAATGCTCAGACCCTCCAGCCCAGTCAGTATCCCGGTAAATCTCCTCTGCACCCTCTCCAGTGTAATCACATCCTTCCTATAATGTGGTGATATTTCCGGGTTGAATTCCATTTACCACTGCTCTGCCCACCCGACCAGATCATTGGCATCCTCTGCAGTCTATGGCTATTCTCCTCGCTATTTACCTCCCAACCAATTTTTGTGTCATCTGCGAACGTCTTGATCATACCCGCTACATTTAAGTCCAATATACACCACAAATTGCAAGGGTCCCAAAACCAAGCCCTGTGGAATCCCACTGGAAGCAGACTTCCAGTCATAGAAATATTCCTCTACCATTGTCCTCTGCTTTCTGCCTCTTAACTTATTTTGGATCCAATGTGTCACTTTACCTTGGATCCCATGGGCCCTTACTTTCTTGACCAGTCTGCCATGAGCAAGCTGATCAAAAGCCTTATTAGAGTGCATATAGGCCACATCAAATGCATTACCCTCATCAACACTCCCGGTTACCTCCTGCTCTCCGTCCAATGCCACGACCTCATCTCTGAACATGCCTCACAAAGTCTGTCCATGTGTTCAGAGACTTCCAAAATGAGGCTTCTCCATTTTAGTCACAAGCCAGGGTCTCCCATGAGTCGACGGGAATGTTTGACTTCTTCTGGAATGCTTTGAGACCATCCCTAACTTTGTTCTGAAGTCCTTCTCCTGCCAAGACTAAGTTCCAAGTAGAGCAGTTGCTTCACGAGTCCAGTGTAGGAAAATAGTTACAGTAATAATCACAACTTGCACATATACTGTGCCTTTAATGTCGAAAATCACTCCAGCTCACTTTAGCCAAATATATGGAAAATTGACTCTGAGTCAATGGTGAAGATATTGGGGAAGGATGAACAAGGCATTGATCAAAGGTTTTAAGGAAAAAGGCGGAAGTAATTTCAGAGTGGCCCAGGTGCCACCAGTGAGGTGATGGGATGGAGAATGGACTACAGGATGAAAGAGATTGGGGCTGGGGAGGGAGGTGCAATGGCCTGTTTGAGATGGCTACAGAGAGGCGGCATGTGGCGCAGTGATTAGCACTGAGACTGCGGTGTTGAGGACCCGGGTTCGAATCCCGGATCTGGGTCACTGTTGCGTGTGGAGTTTGCACGTTCTCCCCATGTATGCGTGGGTTTCACCCTAACAACCCAAAGATATGCAGGGTAGGTGGATTGGCCACACTAAAAATTGCCCCTTAGTTGGAAAAAAAATAATTGGGTACTCTAAATTTATAAAAACAAAGAGATGGCTACAGAGGTGGAAAGTACCAAGATCATGAAAGGATTTAAAGGTGGGATTTTCAAATTTCACTTATTGGGAAACCAGGAGGCAATTGTGGCCAGACGTATGAGCAAACAAGACCTGGTGAAGGATGGGGTTTTGTACAGCAGAATTTTGGATGCGCCCCAGTCTCTGGAAGTTGGAGGTCTTGAGACCGGCTAAAGAATTTATGGAGTCATTGAGTGACGAGGTGATGTTGGCATGAACACTGGTTCCAATAGGAGGGGAACTGAGACAGGAATGGAAGCAAGCAATGTTACAGAGTTGGATGGAAGCAGTTTTTGTGATGTGGAGGATGTGGAATCAGGAGCTTGGGATATTGATGCCAAGGTTCTGGATAGCCTAACACAGGGAAGTGATGAGGATATGGAAGTTTGTTGAAGAGAATGTCTGTTGCAGGCAGTTGAATGGACAGAAATGAAAGTCTCCATATCAACCTGTTAATTGAACAAAATGCAGCTTAATGTAATTTCCCTGGGACATCTGTGGTCTTGTATCTTGGACAAGGAGCTACTGCAGTCTGTCTCTCAACGTTTGAAAGTAAACGTAATTGCATTATTTGGCTTAAGTTATTGCATTTTTATGTAATGAATATATCCAATGAAGAATGAAATAAAGACAAAGTATTCATGTTAAATGTTGATATTTTTATTGTTTGAAGCAGAGTTTGTAATTGAAAGTAAACTGTAGAGTTTTGCACTCTATAGTTTATGTAGATTTTTATTTTCTGTATCTACAGCTTTCCTTGGTTTTGAGAAAAATATCCATGTTCTGAATTTGGTTGTATATCTGTCCATCTGATAAATTGTAACTTTGGCCTGACCTCACCTAAACAGCTTGTATCATGGAAGAAAGCAGCTGCTTCATCCATACCCACTGGCTCCTGTTTTTGAAGGGCAAGATCAATGTTTTTCCGTTTTAAAAATAACAATGAAAAATCTATTGAACAGAAATGTAAAATACCAGCCTTAGCTCTCAGGTTTGGCACTCTCGGCTCTGATGATCACGTGCTCAATTGCCTAATGTTGTACCCTCAAGAACGACGCTTAGAGAGTAAACGGTAAAGAAGGCTTTAATAGGCTAAGAACTAGCCTGGTGCCGTGACGGGTGCTTACTGGGTGCCGCCCACAAGGTGGCCCCTTATATACGGCTCCCAGGTGGGCGGAGCCAGAGGACATCACCTTACATGATGATAAGGGTACAGTAATACAGTAACCGTTCATCTCACCCAACAATTCTAAGTTGCCTGGAAGCAGGTGCTCAGCCATGACCCTGAATCAGCCGTGGTCTTTGCCATGAAGTCCTCCATGGTACAAGGTACAATGGCCACATTCTCCACTTTGATGGGGTGGCACAGTGGTTAGCACTGCTGCCTCACAGCGTCAGGGACCTGGGCACAATTCCGGCTTTGGTTGACTGTGTGGAGTTTGCACGTCCTCCCCGTGTCTGCGTGGGTTTCCCCCGGGTGCTCCAGTTTCCTCCCACAGTCCAAAGATGTGCAGGTTAGGTTGACTGGCCATACTAAATTGCCCCTTGGTGTCTAAAGGTGTGCAGGTTAGGTGGGATTATGGGGATAGGGTGGGGGGGGGGGGGCTAGGTAGGTGCTCTTTCAGAGGATCGGTGCAGACTTGATGGGCTGAATGGCTTCCTTCTGCAATGTAGGGATTCTATGATTCTAAGGTAGGAAACCGCAGGATAGTGAGCTAGCATGATGAAGGAATAGCGATGGATGGCCGGCTCATATGATGTGTGAGTTGGAATGTAACGCATGAAGCTGGCCACATTCCCACACCGTTGGTTTATCTTATCCTTCTCATCCGTGGAGGTCACAAAGGAAGGAAGTGCTGCTGGAAGTTTGGTGAGTTGTCATAATGCATCCTCTCGACTGTACACGGCACAGCCAGTGAATGGAAAGGATAGCGATTGAGTTGGGACGCAGGGTTGCCAAACATACGGACACCTTTGTCCTTGATAGCATTGAGAATCTTCAATGCAGTTATCATGGCATGCGTTTCAACACACTCCTGACTTTGTCCTTGTAAATGGCAGCGAGGCTTTGAGAGTACTTGATCTGCTGGGTCTGGTGGTTTAATCGGATAGTTCCATTTCACCTGGATTTTGACACACCTAATTTTCTTTTTCCATTTGTTTTTGTGTTCTGCATTATACCTTTTTAAAAAAATATTTTTATTCTCCATTTTCACATTTTCTGAAGAATTTACACCCCACCAACAAACAGTAAACGGTAACGAATACAGTGTCAATCCCCTTATTAACTACAACGATCCCGTCCTCCCACCACCCCAAACAACAGCCCACCTGACAGTATAAGCATCAAATAAAACAAACCCTCCCAAGGAGGAAAAAAGGAATTTGGAATCGCCCTTGGTCACCGTAGACATATACAGTCCACCCCCCTCCCCTAATATTCAATGCCATCCAATCCCCAAAAGAGTACCGTGAATGGCACCCATGAATTGTAGACCCCCCCCCCCCCCCCAGACTCCTCACCTCCACTTCCTCTTGTAAATTCCTCCCCCCAACCTCGGTTCCTTCCTCCAACTTTTCACCCCGGCTAGACTCACCGAAACCTGTTCTGCCAGGCTCCGATGGCCGCAGCCCCTCCTCCCACCTCACTCACTTTCACTGGCCGGCTTAAACTGGCCAGCGAGGAGGCCCCTGCTCTGGTCTCCTTCCCCCTTACCCGGTTCCAGGAAAACCAAGAAATCCTCTTTAGCACACAACCCCAGCATACACACCCAAGCCCCAAAGAACCACCATTGCAAATGAAAGTCCCATCTCTTCCCTTGTCCAAATATATACAGCGTCGACTCATTTAGTACATACACCAACACGCAGTGAAAAGACAAATTTACATGAGGCTACATCGGTACACGACCCGCTCTCAGCCCCATTTCTCAATTCTGCCACAGTCCTTCTGCCTTCGCAAACTCCTCCACCGCTTCCACCGACCCAAAATAAAAGTCCTTGGATTTGTAGGTCACCCTCAACTTAGCTGGGTATACGATGCCGCACTGCACCTTGCTGATGTACAGTGCCTTCTTCACCCGGCTGAAGACAGCCCGTCTCCTCGCCAGCTCCACCGTAAAATCCTGATATATGTGTATACCTGCTCCAGCCCACTGCTCCACCCGCTTCAGCTTTGCCCAGCACAGGACCTTCTCCTTCACGCTGTACCTACGGAAACACATAATTACTACTCTTGGCAGCTCACTCGCCTTTGGTATAGGCCTCCACGCCCGATGAGCCCGATCCAGTTCGTATCAAGAGGGATCGTCCCCCTCCCCCAATAGCTCCGCCAACATCGTGGCAAAATACTCCGTCGGCCTCGGGCCTTCCACCCCTTTGGGCAGACTCACGATCCTCAGATTCTGTCGCCTGGATCTGTTTTCCAGGTCTTCCATTTTGGCTCGCAGACACTTGTTGGTTGCTGTCACCTTCCGCAACTCCTTCCCCATCGAGGTGAGTTGATCATTGTGCTGCGATAATATGTCTTCCACTTCCTTCAGTGTCTCACCTTGCTCCCGAACATCCGCCGCCCTCACTGGGGCAATCGCCTCCTCCACCAGCACTTTCATACTGCCCCCATCTCCTTCTTCATCGCTTCCATGTGCTTTGTGAACTGTTTTTCAAGTTCCGCAACCATCACTTTGATTATTTCTTCTGCTGCGAGCGATGTGGCCTCCCCAGGAGCTCCAGCCTCCGCTTTCCTTACAGTTCCTACGCTGACTTTTCCACTCACCGGCTGATTCATTAACCCCCTTTTTCACGGCCGATTTTTTTCCCAAGCTTGGACATTTCCCCTTCCAGTGCTTTCTTACAGCTTTTTCAGCCTCCGTTGCCCCTGGGACCAGGCGTTAAAACCCCAAAATTTCTATTCCCGAGCGGGAGCCCTCCTGTGTGCGGCTGCCTCCCGTCCGCCGTCACCGGAAGTCAATTCTGCATTATACCTTTTATTTTTCGTCCATGTTCCAATCTCTAGCAGAACTCCCATTTTATTTGTGGTCACGGTGCCCTTCCTATTGATTTGTTCTGCTTCTGCCGCCATGCAGATTAAATCTGTTTGCATTGCTGCAGTGCCATGGATACTTTAAACCCACAGGATCTTTTCAGAATTTTTAAACTGCGTAGGCAGTTACTCACCTGTTACAAATGAGAAGCAAATCATTGTGCTGAGGACTGGCCCCCGTTCTTGTGTTTCGCAATCAGAGAGCAATTGATTGTTGCTACAACCCCCTTGGGGGCCAAGGACTTTCTCTATAAGATTCCCCCCCCTTCAGGACTGAGTTCAGGAGGAACTTCTTCACCCAAAGGGTTGTGAATCTATGGAATTCCTTGCCCAGTGAAGCAGTAGAGGCTCCTTCATTAAATGTTTTTAAGATAAAGATAGATAGTTTTTTGAAGAATAAAGGGATTACGGGTTATGGTGTTCGGGCCGGAAAGTGGAGCTGAGTCCACAAAAGATCAGCCATGATCTCATTGAATGGCGGAGCAGGCTCGAGGGGCCAGATAGCCTACTCTTGCTTCTAGTTCTTATGTTCTAAAGTTCACCTCCGAGTATGAACTTTCCCAGTAATTGGGGGTGAGGTTTCCTGCAAGGGGGAACCTCTCAGTATAAGAACCCCGACCTGGGTGCAGGTCGGGGAGGGTGGCCCTTTGGGGAGAGGACGTGTGGCTTTTGTAATTATTGGGTTTACCGTAATAAACCTTTATTCATTCCTATCCTACCGAGAGTTCCTGTGTCTCTTCCTTTAATTTGACAGTTACATTCCTGATGCTCTTTTAAATTATGAAGGCCTTTGAACTCATTGTCTGAGGGTAGTGGAAGCAGAGATAATGAATCACCTTTGAAGGAAATTGGATGTACACTTGAGGGAAGTAAACTTACGGGATATAGTGATAATGCAGGCAAATAAGATTAATTAGATTCTCGACAGAGACCCTGCTGGCCAGCGTGGACTAGATGAATTAAATGGCTGCCTTTTGGGCTGTAATGACTTTGGCTATGACTTTATTATAGGGCACATGTAGAGAAGGTGAGTGGAACCTTGAGCCCTCCCATATGATTAATTTGGTGGTAGCAGGCAGTTAATTGGGTGGGAGAATTGTGGGTACTACCTTCCTGCCTCTGTCCCGATTGACGTTCTTGGCAGGAATGCCTGTGGACAGACTTCCTGCCCCGCCACCAATTGAGGCCTTTAAGTGGGCAATTAATGCCCACTTACATGTCTCATCCCACCACTGCTGGCATTAATCCAGTGGTGAGCATTGGACTGGGTGGGTGGTATGTGGGGAGCACAACAAGCATGCCACCTGTTTGTGAGTTTCTAGAGGGGTCTCTTGCTCAAAGGCACTTGGTACCTGATAGAGGACTCAGGCAGTGGGAAGGGGTGGGGGCCTGCTGAGAGCCAGCCCCCTGCCCTTGCTCCTGACTCTCCCAATTCAGATTCTATTATCTGTCCAGTTGTAGCCCGAGCCTCCTTTCAATGGCCTTCTCACAGACTTTCCATTCTATTTCCATTCTATTATTCCCAGCCTGAGACTTTGATCTCATAACTTCGTCATCAAAATCTCCCCACAGACCTTCACAGCATCGCCAGTCTTTGGCCAGACCTTCATAGCGTTCAGTGTTTGCCCCGCCTTGTCTTATCTGCCAACACCCTCATGCTTTTGCCATCACCAGATTTTTCCAATCTTCTGACTAATGCTCTCCTGAGCTCATCCAAAACTCTGCAACCCCTATCTTAACATGTTCTCGCAACCCCTATCTTAACATGTTCTTTTTCCCAACATCGCTAATGCTCATTGACCTGCATTGGCTTCCAATGCTCTGATGCCTCAAATTTTAAACTCTCATCTTGTGCACAGCTCCTTCATTATCTGATCGTTCCCTTTCTTTGTAACCACCTTCAGCCCTAAACCCCCTCCTCTCTGCATTCCTCCCTCCAATTCTGGGCTCTTGGGTCATACTCACACTGCTGTGCCTTTAACTGCTTCGGTACCTCTTTGCCTGTCTACCTCTCCTCCTTTAAGATACCACTAAACCAAGCTTTGGGTCACCTATCCTAAAGGCTCATTGTCTCATTCTGGCTCATTTTATTACATTCCAGGTGTGATTATAGGTGCAAGTTGTTTTTAAATTCTCATCTTTTGTATGTGTACAGACTATGGTTGGTTTAATTGAATTGGTCCATATCAATGCAATTTTATTTCTTAGAACTTCTTGATCAAATAGTCACTTTGCTCTGAATACATGTAAACTGACTTGTTTTTACATGTTGATCACAACTGTATTTGTTGGCATCATTCAGTTCAGTTCAAGTTCCTGAACACACAAATGTGTTAATCCAAAGAAACATATGAATGATGAGCTGGAGTACACCATTCAACCCCTTGGGCGAGCCCCATCATTTAGACAGATCATGTTTGGTCTGATTGTGGCCTCAACTCCACTTTCCTGTCTCCATCATATGATCTGACTTCCTTATCAATCTGGAATCTATTTAACTGAGGTTTAAAAATATTCAATGACCCAGCTTCCGCCAATCTGGGAAAGAGGATGACCCAGCTCCCTCTACTCCCTGGGGGAGAGAATTCCACATACTAACGACTCCCCAAGAGATTTTTCTTTCTCATCCCCATCTTGAATGGGAGACTGTGTCCCCTTAGTTCTAGTTTGTCCCCACAAGGGGAGACATCCTCTCGGCAACCACCCTGTCAGCTCCCCTCAGGATTTTGTGTTTCAATAAGAAGTCCATTCTATCTAGGCCCAACCTGTCTAACCTGTCCTCGGGACATAACCTCCTTCCTTTATTTAACCTTGGGTCAGCTGGGTAAGTCTGAACTGTCTGGAATCCCGAGAGCTGAGAATTCTTGAGAGGGAGCAGGGGAGTTGCTCTTTGTTTCAAACTTCCCTGAAAATTCCCACAGAGTGTGCATTGTGACTTCCAAGGGGTCCCATTGCGCATCTTCTAGGGTATGTCTGATCTCTGACTATCTGGAGTTCGGAAGATCTGGGCCACTACCTTTAACTTCCTTAGTTTGCCAGAGAGTGCATTTGTCTCTTATAGAGTCTTTCCTATATCTTTACTGAGACTTATGAAATGTCTTCAAAAATATCTGTCACCGTATCTCTACTGACCTACCCTTTACCTAATTTTTCAATTCACTTTAATCAACTCTTGTCTTCACACTCTTGTAATTGCTTTTATTTAAGTTTAAAACACGAGTCTTAGACTCACTCTTCTCTCCCTCAAATTGATTACAATTAAGATTGCTGTTATCTTGAGGCTCTTTTACTTTGAGGTCATTAAATCCTGCCTCATTGGTCACTACCATGTCGAGAATAGCCGGCTCTAGAATGTGCTGCTCTTAAGAAATTGTCCTGAAAACACTCCAGGAACTCGTCTTCCAAGATACCCTTGTTGATCACGTCCACTCTATATGTATGTTAAAATTACCCATGATTATTGCAGCGCCTTTCTCACATTTATTTCTTCCTTTATATCCAGTCCTACAGCATTGATACTGTTATGTGGTCTATAAATTGTTCCCACATCTGACTTCTTACAATTGACTTCTTACCGTTGCTATTTCTTATCTCTACTCAAATTGATTCTACATCTTGACATTTAGAACCAAGGCCAGTCCTTACTATTGTATTAATGTTATCTTTATTTAGCCACCCCTTCCTTATCCCAGCTTCCTGTCCTTCTGAAATGTCAAATACCCTTGAATTTTCAGGTCCTGGCAATGGTAATCTTGCAGCTATGCCCCTGTAATGGCGATCAGCATTACTTATTTCTATTTCAGTTGACGATTCTTTTCTTTAGTTATGAATGCTACTGGTGTTCAGGTACAGAGCCTTTAGTTCTGTCTTTTTTATGATTTTCGCCAACTCTGGCATTCTCTGCTGTTGTGCTCTTAAGTTTGTATGCTCTGTCCCTTCCTGCGGCATTCTGACGATTATTACCCGAATTGCTATCTTACTCTATTGCCTTGGCCTTTCCTCTAAATTTATCATATCTTCCATCACATGATGCCTTGCACCCACTATTTAGTTGGAAGTCCCCTGCCCTAATTAGACAACTTGCCATCATACTAGTCGGTACAGTTCAGGTGGAAACAGTCCCAATGGTACAACCCCCACTTTCCTCTGTACTGTTGTCAGTGCCCTATGAATCTTAGTCAAATTCTCCAATCTTTGAGCCATGCATTCAACTCCCTAATATTATTTACCCTCCGCCAATGAGCTCTTGGCTCGAGTAGTAATGTAGAGAACCTTTTTGAAATACTGCTTTTTAATTTAGCCTCCAGTTGCTCATTGTCCTGACGCAGAACCTCTTTCTTAGTTCTCTAGTCCTATCTATGTTGTTGGAAGAAATATGGGCCATGGCAACTGGATCCTCCCCCTCGCACTGCATGTTCCTCTCCAGCCCCAAGTAATGTCCCAAACCCTGGCACCTGGCAGACAACATACCCTTCTGGACTCTCATTCACTTCCGAAGTGGCCAGTCCATTGACTCTGAGCCAAAGCTCCTCCAACCGCAGACACTTGACTGCTGATGTTTGCTGTGGATCACACTGACATCCACCAGATTCCAAATACTGTAGCTGCACATCACTTGCCAATCATATTTTATTTTGTTTTAGTTCACTAATTAATAGCGATCTTCATAGTTTTGCTCCAATTGCAGGAAAATAATGAAGAATCACGAGTGTTTGTGTGTGTGGCAAGTTAGCAATTTGGACCTTCAGTAAAGAAGTCAGAACAGTGCAGGGCTCAAGATTTGACTTTGTGGTTTGTGTCAGACATCACACATTCCGTTCTTCGTGCTATTTTCTGCAAAGAGCTGAGCTGATCATCAGCTGTTGCTTGGACAAAAGGACGCCGTTCCCCGCAGCATCGATATTTTGGAAAAGTCAGTCATGCTGTAATTAGTCTTACTGTGTGCTGAGCAGCTGAGAATGCAAGTCCCGTGAACATTGCCCCACAGTGCAGAGCGTTCGTTAACAGGCTGTGGAAGATAGAGATCAGATGCTTGATTCATGCCGTTCCCCATTTCCCTGTGTATCATAGAATAATTTCAGAAGCAAGCAGGAGGCCTTTGGTATTTATCAAATTCCCATTTGAAAGGCTCCATTGAATCTCCTCCCACCATCCTTTCAGATTCCAGATCATCAAAACAGTGCATGATTTTTGGACCCCCTGCCCCCCACCGCCCATTTCCCCTCCTAGCTTTTTTGAAAATTACCTTAAATCTTAACAATCTCCAGTCAGTGGAAACAGAATATATTTCCCCAGTCAGTCCCATTCCCCTGCAAATTTATTTCCCTCCAGTCCCGATCCAATTTTCTTATCAAATAATTGATGTCAGTTCCATAACCCCCAAAGGCAGTGAGTTCCAGGTGGAACCAGTACAATCTGGAAAGGTTACACCAGGGCAGGACCGGGATTGATGTTCGTGGTGGGGGGGGGGGGGGGGTTTATCATAGAATACCTACAGCGCAGAAGGAGGCCATTCAGCCCATCAAATCTACATCGACCCTCTGAAAGAGCATGCACAGATAGGCGCTTCAGTGGACGAGAAAGAGACTCCAGGATGATCTGTTTGCTCCCTGGCGGCAGGGTCCAGGATGTCTCTGAACGGGCAGAAAGCATTCTGAAGGGAGAGGGTGAACAGCCAGAGACCGTGGTACAAATTGGTACTAATGACATAGGTAGGAAGGGTGACGAGGTCCTGCAGTAGCAGTTTAGAGAGTTAGGTAGAAAGTTAAAAAGAAGGACCTGCAGGGCAGTAACCTCAGGATTATACCCTGTGCCATGTGCCAGTGAGGCTAGAAATTAGGAGATAGTATAGCTCAACATGTGGCTAAAGAGCTGGTGTAGGAGGGAGGATTTCAGATATCTGGACCATTGGGATCTCCTGCAGGGTCGGTGGGACCTGTACAAGAAGGAAGAGTTGCATCTAAACTGGAGGGGCATAAATATTCTGGCCGGGAGATTTGCTAGTCTCACATGAGTGGATTTAAACTAGTTTGGTAGGGGGGTGGTAACCAAAGAAAAGGTGAATTAACTGAAGGGGAACTAGAGAGTAGGGTCAGTAAGACTCAGAGGAAGAGTAGGCAGTGTGTGGTTACTGATCAAAGAGGGTCTGGTGGACTGAGTGCATTTGTTTCAATGCGAGAAGTGTTACAGGTAAGACAGATGAACTTAGAGCTTGGATTAGTACTTGGAACTATGATATTGTTGCCATGACAGAGACCTGGTTGAGGAAGGGACAGGATTGGCAGCTAAACATTCCAGGATTTACATTCCAGGATTTACATGTTTCAGGTGGGATAGAGGCAGGTTGTAGAAGCGGCGGGGGAGTTGCACTAGTGGCTAAGGAGAATATGACAGTCTACTGTGGGAGGACACCTTGGAGGGCTCATTCAGCGAGGCAATATTGGTAGAACTCAGGAATAGGAAGGGTGCAGTCACAATGTTGGGGGTTTACTACAGGCCTCCAAACAGCCAGTGGGAGATAGAGGAACAGATATGTAGGCAGATTTTGGCAAAGTGTAAAAGCAACAGGGTTGTTGTGGTGGGTGATTTTAACTTACCCCATATTGACTGGGACTCACTTAGTGCTAGAGGCTTGGATGGGGCAGAATTTTTAAGGAAAATCAAGGGCTTCATGAAACAGTATGTAGATATTCCAACAAGGGAAGGGGCTGTAATGGACCTGGTATTGGGGAATAAGCCCAACCAGGTTGTCGATGCTTCAGTAGGGGAGCAGTTCGGGAACAGTGACCATAGTTCAGTAAGCTTTAGGGTACTGATGGATAAGATAAGTGTAGCCCTCAGGTGAAGGTGTTAAATTGGAGGAAGGCTAATTCCAACAATATTACGCAGGGACTGAAGACTGTAGATTGAGGGCAGATGTTTGAGGGCAAATCAACATCTGGCTTGCGGGAGGCTTTCAAGTGTAAGTTGATAGGAATTCAGGACCGCTATGTTCCTGGAAGGATGAAGGATAAGTATGGCAAGTTTTGGGAACCTTGGATAATGAGCAATATTGTGAGTCTAGTCAAAAAGAAAAAGGAAGCATTTGTCAAGGCAAGGAGGCTGGGAACGCACAAAGCAGGTGTGGGATACAAGGAAAGTAGAAAGAAACTTAAGCAAGGAGTCAGGAGGGCTAAAAGGGATCTCAAAAGGTCATTGGCCAGCAGGATTAAGGAAAATCCCAAGACTTTTTATACATATAGAAAGAGCAAGAGGGTAGCCAGGGAGAGGGTTGGCCCACTCCAGCATAGGGGAGGCAATCTGCATGGAGCTAGAGAAAATAGGCGAGATATTCAATGAGTACTTTGCATCAAAGAGAAGGACTTGGTGAATGATGAGTCTAGGGAAGGGTGTGTCGATAATTTGGGTCATGTTGAGATCAAAAAGGAGGAGGTATTGGGGGTCTTGAAAAACATTAAGATAGACAAGTCCCCAAGACCTGATGGGATATACCCCAGAATACTGAGAGAGGCAAAGGAGACAATCTCTGGGGCCTTGAGAGAAATCTTTGTATCCTCACTGGCTACAGGGGAGGTCACAGAGGATTGGAGAATTGCCAATGTTGTTCCTTTTGTTTAAGAAGGGTAGCAAGGATACCCTTGGGGCGAACCTGATAGAAATCTCCAAGATTATGAGGGGCATGGACAGAGTGGATAGTCAGAAGCTATTTCCCAGGGTGGAAGAGTCAATTACTCGGGGGCATAGGTCTAAGGTTTAAAGGAGATGTTTTTTTTATGCAGAGGGTGATGGAAGCCAGGAACTCGCTGCCGGGGGAGGTCGTGAAAACCGATACGAAAGTGACTTTTAAGGGCCGTCTTGACAAATACATGACTAGGATGGGAATAGAGGGATATGGTCCCTGGAAGGGGAGGGGGTTTATTTCAGATGGCCAGCATGGTCGGTGCAGGCTTGGAGGGCCGAAGGGCCTGTTCCTGAGCTGTAATTTTCTTTGTTCTTTGCTACATAGGCCCAATCACCCACCCTTTCCCTGTAACCCCCATAGCCCCACAGTCCCACCTAATCTTTGGAAACTAAGGGGCAATTTTTTTTTCTATAATTTTAGAGCAGCCAATTATTTTTCTTTTCCAATTAAGGGGCAATTTAGCGTGGGCAATCCACCTAACCAGCACATCTTTGGGTTGTGGGGGTGAAACCCACGCAGACATGGGGAGAATGTGCAAACTCCACACGGACAGTGACCCAGGGCCGGGATTTGAAACCGGGTCCTCAGCGCCGCAGTCCCAGTGCTAACCGCTGTGCCACATGCCGCCCCACTAAGGGGCAATTTAACATGACCAATCCACCTTACCTGCACACCTTTGGACTATGGAAGGAAACCGGAGCACCCGGAGGAAACTTACACCGACACAAAGAGAAAATATAAACTCCATGCAATCACCGAAGGTAGGAATTGAACCTGGGTCCCTGGTGCTGTGAAGCAGCAATGCTAACCCCTGTGCCACTGTGCTGCTCTAGAGTGGTTGGGGAGGGTTCAAACCAAAATGGCTGGGGAGATGGGAACCTATGTAAGGAGTCAGAGGTGAGGGAACGCAGACACGAACAAAAGTCCGAAAGGGGAATAAGAAAAGTAATGGGCAGTAAAATCATGGGTCAGAATCAAACAGGACCTCAGTGAAAAATAATGGGAGTAGGACAAGGAATGTTAAAAATACATGTCTTAAGGCTTTATGCCTTAATGCATGGAGCATTCATAATGAAGTGGTTGAATGCAGAACAATGCCAGCAGCGCAGGTTCAATTCCCGTACCTCCCTCCCCGAACAGGCGCCGGAATATGGCGACTAGGGACTTCTCACAGTAACTTCATTGAAGGCTACTTGTGACAATAAGCGATTATTATTATTATTATTATTATTATTATTATTATTATTAAATGGGTATGATGTAGCCAGGATTACAGAAAAATGACTACAAGGTGACGAGGAATAGGAACTGAACATCGAGGGGCATTCAGTATTTAGGAAGGACAGACAAATAAAAAGACGATGGAGTTGCATTGCTTGTTGAGGAGGAAATTAATGCAATAGTAAGGAAGGATATTGGCTCCGATGTGGAATCTGTATGATTTAACACTGGTTGTATGCAGATAAACCAGGTGGTTGGGCACGGAGCTCTGGCAGGAATGCATAGAATCCCTACAATGCAGAAGGAGGCCATTTATACAACAGCACAGAACAGGCCCTTCGGCCATCGATGTTGTGCCGAGCCTTGTCCGAAACCAAGATCAAGCTATCCCACTTCCTGTCATTCTGGTGTGCTCCATGTGCCTATCCAATAACCGCTTGAAAGTTCCTAAAGTGTCCGACTCCACTATCACAGCAGGCAGTCCATTCCACACCCTAACCACTCTCTGAGTAAAGAACCTACCTCGGACATCCCTCCTATATCTCCCACCCTGAACCTTATAGTTATGCCCCCTTGTAACAACTATATCCACCCGAGGAAATAGTCTCTGTACTTCCACTCTATCTATCCCCCTCATCATCTTATAAACCTCTATTAAGTCGCCTCTCATCCTCCTCCACTCCAAAGAGAAAAGCACTAGCTCCCTCAACCTTTCCTCATAAGACCTAGCCTGCAAACCAGGCAGCATCCTGGTAAATCTCCTTTGCACTCTTTCCAATGCTTCCACATCCTTCCGATAGTGAGGTGACCAGAACTGCACACAATACTCCAAATGTGGTCTCACCAGGGTCATGTACAGTTGCAGCATAACTCCGCAGCTCTTAAACTCAAGCCCCCTGTTAATAAACATTAACACTCTCTAAGCCTTCTTCACGGCTCTATCCACTTGAGTGGAAACCTTCAGAGATCTGTGGACATGAACCCCAAGATCTCTCTGTTTCTCCACATTCCTCAGAACCCTGCCGTTAACCCTGTAATCCGCATTCAAATTTTTCCTACCAAAATGAATCACCTCGCACTTATCAGGGTTAAACTCCATCTGCCATTTTTCGCCCAGCTCTGCATCCTATCAATGTCTCTTTGCAGCCTACAACAGCCCTCCACCTCATCCACAACTCCACCAATCTTGGTGTCATCAGCAAATTTACTGACCCCACCCTTCAGCCCCCTCCTCCAAGTCATTGATAAAAATCACAAATAGCAGAGGATCCAGCACTGATCCCTGTGGTACACCGCTGGTAACTGGTCTCCAGTCTGAAAATTTTCCATCCACCACCACCCTCTGTCTTCTATGTGATAGCCAGTTACTTATCCAATTGGCCAAATTTCCCTCTATCCCACACCTCCTTACTTTCTTCATGAGCCGACCATGGGGAACCTTACCAAACGTCTTACTAGAATCCATGTATACGACATCAACTGCTCTACCTTCATTTACACACTGAGTGACCTCCTCAAAGAATTCAATCAAATTTGTAAGGCAAGACTTGCCCTTCACGAATCCGTGTTGACTATCCCGGATTAAGCTGCATCTTTCCAAATGGTCATAAATCCTATCCTTCAGGACCTTTTCCATTAACTTACCGACCACCAAAGTAAGACTAACTGGCCTATAATTACCAGGGTCATTCCAGATTTGAGAAATATCAAAGGGCAAAAAAACATCTTGTGGCCGTGGTGATGTTGGGGATGGCATTAAACAGGGAATTGGAGAACCATGTGATAAATGAACATCTGTAACTCTGGATGATTTTAATCTGCATATAGACTGGGGAAATAAAATTAGCAGCAATACCGTAGAGGAGGAATTCCTCGAGTGTATACGAGATGGTTTCTTGACTAATATGTTGTGGAACCAACTAGTGAATAGGCCACCCTAGACTGGTTATTGTGTAATGCAAAAGGAATAATTGGGAATCTAATTGTGCAAGGCCCCTTCGGGATGAGCGGCCCAAATATGATGGAGTTTTTCATCACGATGGAGAGCGACGTAGTTGTTTCTGAGACGAGGGTTCTGAGTCTACATAAAGGAAAATATGATGGTATGAGTCTCGAGTTGGCCATAATGAATAGGGGAACATTCGTTAAAGTGATGACGGTGAATAGGCAATGACAACCATTCAAAAAATGGGAAATGTGGCCAATCCATGGATTACAAGGGAAATTAGCTGGCCAGAAAAAAACAGCACACTTGAGGATTGGGCACAGTTTAGAATTCAGCAAAGCAAGGCAACAAGATTAATTAAGAAGGGGAAAATACAGTATGAGTAAGCTTGTGGGGAACATAAAAACTGACTGTAAAAGTTTCTATAGGTATGGGAAGAGAGAAAGATTGGTGAAGGGTACAGTCATAAACAGGGGAATTTATAGTGAGGAACAAAGAAATGACTGACCAACTACATACATACTTTATTTTTTTCTTCACGAAGGAGGACACCGATAACATACCAGAAATGTTGATGATCTCGAGGTTTAGTGAGAGGGAAGAACTGAAGGAAATCAGTATTGCAGGGAAATGCTGTTGGGGAAATTGATGGCATTGACGACCGATGATCTACATCCCAGAGTAGTTAAGGAAGTGGCCCGAGAAAGAATGGATGCATTAGTGGTCATCTTCCAAGATTCTGTAGACTCTGGAACAGTTCCAATGGATTGGAGGATAGCTAATGTAACTCCACTGTTTGAAAAGGGTGGTAGAGGGAAAACAGGGTATTATCGACCAGTCAGCCTTACATTGGTAGTTGAGAAAATGCTAGAGTCCATTATCAAAGATTGAATAGCAGAGCATTTGGAAAACAGTGGATGGACTGGACAGGGTCAGCATGGATTTATGAAAGGGAAATCTTGCTTGACGAATCTACTGGAATTTTCAAGGATGTAACTAGTAGAGCTGATGAGAGGGAGACAGTGGATGTGGTTTATTTGGACTTTCCGAAAGATTAGCATATAAAATGTAGTCGCATGGGATTAGGGGTTGTCTATTGAGATGGATGGAAAACTGTTTGGCATACTGAGTAGGAATAAATGGGTCTTTACCAAGTAACAGGTATTGAGTAAGTAGTGGGGTACCACAAGGATCAATGCTAGGATCCCAGCTATTCACAATGTATGGGCGGGATTCTTTGGAAACCGGCAGGGCGGGCAACTCCGGCGCAAAGGAGTGGCGTGAACCACTCCGGCGTCGGGCCGCACTGAAGGTGCGGAATCCTCCGCACCTTCAGCTGCTAGGCCAGCGCCGGAGTGGTTTGTGCCACGCCAGCTGCCGTGGAAGGGGCTTGGCGCCACGCCAACCAGCGCCGAACGGCCTCTGCCGGCCGAAGTGAGTTGGCGCATGCGTGGGAGCGCTAGCGTGCACTGGCGTCATCCCAGCGCATGCGCAGGGGGTTCCATCTCCGTGCTGGCCATCGCGGATCGGTACACCAGCCGGCGCGGAGGAATAGACTGCCCCACGACACAGGCCAGCACGCGGATCGGTGGACTCCGATCGTGGGCCAGACCACCATGGGGGCACCCACCAGGGCCAGATCCTCCCGCGCCCCCCCGAGGAACCCGGAGGCCACCCGCGGAGCCGGGACCTGCCGGCAAATACCTGACATAACATACGCCGGTGGGACCCGCCGAAAACGGGCGGCCACTTGGCCCATCGTGGGCCGGAGAATCGCCAAGGGGGCCGCTGCCAGCGGCCACCGACCGGCGCGGCGCGATTCCCGCCCCTGCCAAATCCCCGGCTCCGGAGAATTCGGCAGCCGGTGGGGGCGGGTTTCACGCCGCCCCCCCCCCCCCGGCGATTCTCCGGCCCGGTGGGGAGTCGGAGAATCCTGCCCTATATTCATGATTTAGATGAAAGAACTAAATGGGATGTCCAAATTTGCAGATGACACATAGCTGAGTGGGAGGATGAGCTGTGATGAGGACTCCGAGATGCTTCAGTGTGATGTGGGCAAGTTGAGCAAGTGGGCTTGGCAGATGCAATATAATGTGGATAAATATGAGGTTATCCAGGTTGGAAGCAAAAGCAAGAAGTCGGATTATTATCTAAATCGCTATGGATTGGAAGTAGGGAATTTGAAACGAGATCTAGGTGACTTTGTACTCCTGTCGCTGAAGGTAAGCATGCAGGTGCAGCAGGCGGTAGTCTGTTGACCTTTATCGCGAGAGGATTCGAGTGCAAGAACAGCGATGTCTTGATGCAATTATACAGGGCCTTGGTAAGGCCACGTGGAATATTGTGTGCAGTTTTGGTCTCCTTACCTGAGGAAGAATGTTCTATTGAGGGAGTACAGAGAAAGCTTACCAGACGTATTCCTGGGATGGCGGGACTAACGTAAGAGGAGAGATAGAGCCATTCAGGGTTATATTCGCTAGGGTTTAGAAGGAGGGGGGGGGGGGGGGGGGGGACCTGTTAGAAATCTATAAAATTTTAACAGGACTGGACAAAGTAAATGCAGGAAGGATGTTCCCAATGGTGAGGAATCCAGAACCAGCGGTCACAGTCTAAGGATACAAGGTAAACCATTTAGAACTGAGATGAGGAGAAATGTCTTCATCTAGAAAGTGGTGAGCCTGTGGCCTCCTCCCATCAGTGAGGAAACCTTTATTCCTGTTGGAGGTCTGTCTCTGACCATACTGCCCTCTGTTGAGCATTCCGTATCCATATCTGATGTAGAGTCATCCATGTCTTGCAAACCTGGTCCCTGGAGGGTTTGCTCCCTGGCTCATGGATATTAAACAAGAGGGACGAGGCATTCATTTGTCTAATGGGACGACCTCTGGTATGGGATCCTTGTCTTTGAGATGGTCCACATGCTTGTGTACAGTCTGTTCTCTGTTTTTTACCGTGTAGATGTTGCTATATTTACTCGCTATAAATATGGCAGTCAATAAGGTTGCCCTTCTTTTGTCTAGATATTGATATTATATTACTTTCAGAGTTGCCAGGTATCAAATGATACCACCACAAGATTCAACCGGATATCGATCAAAGACCCAACAACCAGTTAGTTAGTTCAAGTTCAATGATTCTTTATTTACACACAAGATAAACTTATACATGCAACATAAATACTACGAGCTAAATTACACCTAACACTATGACAACCTGTACTTAACTTCAGGCACCCGGCTTAGGTCAGAGGAACAAGGCCTTTGTTCGAATCTGGATCTGCTGGACCTGGAGAAGTAACTGCGGTTCAGCCAGGCTCATCCGTCTGGTAGCGAGCGTTGAACGTGAACTTGCTTCTGGTTGAGGTGCTGCAGTTGGAGATGGACGTTGCTGGAGCGCCAGGTCCAAAAGAGATCAAACACATGGCAGTGTCTCTCTTTATCCTTGGGGTGGGTTTTGCGCTCTTTTGGGCGGTCCTTAGGTTTGGACCCAATAATTCAGCAGACTTTGATCACTGCCTTCAATCTGAGCCAATAAAGGGGCGGGTGCCTTGATGGCTGGGCGCGTCCTAAGCGGTCATTGACCTTGCTGTTTATGCTTCCTGAGTAAAGGGAGTGACGCCGATGTGTCGAATTGTATCGGATACCTGAGTACCAGTATTTTGTCTTCGGGAAATGGGCCATTAGAATGCAAATTGGCTGGGGGCTTCAATACTGTCTAGCTCTCTGTTTACAAATATACATTTAGGCTCTGAGCCTGCCTGAATCTTGTATTGGCCATATTTCCCTTGAATCTTTGCAAATGTCCATGTTTCTTTGTAAGTGGCCATTCCAGATGACTACATAGAAGATTGGTCCTGTCTTCACCACTAGAGCCCTGGTATCCACTGTGAGCCGTCCCCAAAATTCTGGATGTAAATTGTGTCCCCTGGCTTGAACCCTCTGTCCTGCTTCCAGTGGTCATGATACTTCATTAAAGTCATTACATTTTTATTGAGTGAATTAGAAATCCCCCAGTTCCTGATTTCCCTCTACTCCTTTTTCCTGGCTGCTGGAGAGTCTGTTCTCTGGTCACAGACTGACAAATGCAGTGGAGATATATCAAAACAAAAGACATTTCCTAATCCCCACAGCTCATTTCCTTGGTAAAATGATACCCATGGTCTGTTCCCAGATAGAAATGTAAATTAATTAGTTTTGACTTGAAAACAGTAAATGGCTACTTTTAATTCCTCCTTTGTTTACCTTCAAATCTTTATTTTGATTTGCGGAATTTACAAGAATAGATGAACCCCACCCCCACCCCCAGCACTACAGTTTACACTTTAACTTCAAACGTTCTGCTGAGACACTGACAGACTGCCTGTTTCCTCTCGAAATATTCAGAGACTACAATAATTTTGGGTGTGAATGCCTACACAATATGATTTCCTCTTTGACTTGCAATTGTTAGCCTATTTGAAAAGCTATCCAGACCAGGATTTCATTCATCAATCTCACATTTACAGCAGGAGTCTCCTGAACTAGAATAATATCTTGCCAAAAGTTGCAATTATATTAATCTTAATTCATATATTTGTAACACAAGGAAAGAAAACATGGTTCATCATTTTTGCTCTTTCTTGGCCCGAGGGCACAGAAAGTGGAGTGGAACATAGAACATAAGAACAAAAATCTGCTACAACCTCTGGATTGAACCTGGTCCTTCCTGTTCACATGGCACGATGAATGCAGTTACCCGCTGAGGTAGTAGATGCACAAGTAGAAACCCCTAATGAACTGCTGAATAATAGCAGGTCAGCAAGTATCTCTTTTATGTTGCATCTTCCCAGGGTGTATTTGGGGGAGATGGTGGCAATGTGGTAATCTCACTGGACTAGTAATCCAGAGGCCCAGATGAATGCTCTGGCAACATGGGTTCATATACCACTATGACAGCTGGTGGGATTTAAATTCAATTAAAAATTCTGAGTTGAAAGCTAGTCTCAGTAACGATGACCATGCCAACCATCATAGATTGTTGTAAAAACTCATCTGGTTTGTTGATGTTGTCATGAGAATGTCACTTTAAGAAATGGTAGTCTGCTAAAGTTACTGCAGTGATGTCAGAGTGGGGGTGGAGCTGAGCTCTGGCTCTGCTTTTTAGTTTCACTTTGAGAAAAGCTTGGGTGTGTCTGTGTTTTTTTGGTTTCGTTTCAGTGTTGGAGCTGCAGTCAGCCACAAAAGGTGTAATGTTGTTCCCTCTGCCATGTAAAGACTATCTCTTGAACATTTGGTGAATTCAGAATGATAACTGTTCTCAGTAGTGAATTTAAACCTGATGTGCTTCTGTTAAAAGGTTTTTTTAAAGTCTTATGGATGTTAAAAGGAAAGTAAGGATTACTTGGTGTTGTATTCTTTGGGAGTTGTATTTGAATTGATGGTTGCTAAGATGTTTACTGTATGTTTTAAAAAGGTTAACTTGAGTTCATAGAATCAACATTGTTTTGCTTTTAAAAAATACTTTTCCATTTCTGCTGTACCACACCTGTAGAGTGGGCCGTGTGCTCGCCATACCATAATCTATTAAAAGTTGTGGGTCAGGTGAACTCCATGATACACTTTGGGGTTCTCTAAACCCTGGCCCATAACAATATCCTTTCCTTATCCGGTGTGGCCTACATGTGACTCTCGACCCACAATGTGGTTGACTCTTAACTGCCCTCTTGTGTGGCCAAACAAGTTATTTAGTATTGTATTCTGCGTCTGCATGCCATTACACTGAAAACATGCTCACAGAGCAAGGGTGAACATTGGAGTGGAGAATAGTGTATTATGCATGGAGACACTTGGTAATAGATTCAGAGAACACTCTGGAAACCGCTGCATGGGAGAAATAGCACCATGCATGACAATACCTGGCATCTGTAAGTAGTTCAAGTTTAGTCTCAAAAACTCATCATTAAGCCATCTATAGAACCCAAATCACAACATGCAATTCAATGGCAATCCGAGAAGGGCAACAAATGTTGGCCTTGCAAGCGACATTCTTTTTTTTTCAACTGAGCTTACACACACGGGTGTAACTGGACAGTTTTTCCATCCTGTCAACAACCGTGTTTTGTAGAAGATGCCATCAAGTAGTCACAGTTTGGATTACCTGAGAGCCTCCAGGAATGAAAGACTAATCGTCAGGACACTGCTGCCAGAAACCCCAGAGGAAACTCCTATGGGAAATACAAAATGTTTCTTTAAAAACAAATTCTTTGATTACAAGTTCTAAAAATATTGGACTTGGGGAAACGCCTATTTAATTGACCATCAAGATTCATCCAAATTGGTACAATAATCTAATTAGCTGTAGGAAGTGACACACAGAGGATGAGCATGTTGACAATTAATGGCAAGAATGATTGGGGAAGTTGGAGATAGGAGATGGTGTAGGAATTTTTCTGCAGAAGTAGATAATGGTTCAAATGTGACATGAAAGAAATTAGACCATAAGACCATAAGACATAGGAGCGGAAGTAAGGCCATTTGGCCCAAAGAGTCCACTCCACCATTCAATCATGGCTGATTTCAACTCCATTTACCCGCTCTCTCTCCATAGCCCTTAATTCCTCGAGAAATCAAGAATTTATCAACTTCTGTCTTAAATGAAAAAATGAAACGAAAATCGCTTATTGTCACAAGTAGGCTTCAAATGAAGTTAGTGAAAAGCTCCTCGTCGCCACATTCCGGCGCCTGTTCGGGGAGGCTGGTGCGAGAATCGAACCGTGCTGCTGACCTGCCTTGCTCTGCTTTAACAGCCAGCGATGTAGCCCAGTGTGTAAAATAACTCAATGTCCCGGCCTCCACCGCCCTCTGTGGCAATGAATTCCACAGACCTACCACTCTCTGGCTGAAGAAATTTCTCCTCATCTCTGTTGTAAAGTGACTCCCTTTTATTCTAAGGCTGTGCCCCGGGTCCTAGTCTCCCCTGCTAATGGAAACAACTTCCCTACATCCACCCTATCTAAGCCATTCATTATCTTGTAAGTTTCTATTAGATCTCCCCTCAACCTCCTAAACTCCAATGAATATAATCCCAGGATCCTCAGACGTTCATCGTATGTTAGGCCTACCATTCCTGGGATCATCCGTGTGAATCTCCGCTGGACCCGCTCCAGTGCCAGTATGTCCTTCCTGAGGTGTGGGGCCCAAAATTGCTCACAGTATTCTAAATGGGGCCTAACTAGTGCTTTATAAAGCTTCAGAAGTACATCCCTGCTTTTATATTCCAAGCCTCTTGAGATAAATGACAACATTGCATTTGCTTTCTTAATTACGGACTCAACCTGCAAGTTTATCTTTAGAGAATCCTGGACCAGGACTCCCAAGTCCCTTTGCACTTCAGCATTATGAATTTTGTCACCGTTTAGAAAATAGTCCATGCCTCTATTCTTTTTTCCAAAGTGCAAGACCTCTCACTTGCCCGCGTTGAATTTCATCAGCCATTTCTTGGACCACTCTCCTAAACTGTCTAAATCTTTCTGCAGCCTCCCCACCTCCTCCATACTACCTGCCCCTCCACCTATCTTTGTATCATCGGCAAACTTAGCCAGAATGCCTCCAGTCCCGTCATCTAGATCGTTAATATATAAAGAGAACAGCTGTGGCCCCAACACTGAACGCTGCGGGACACCACTCGTCACCGGTTGCCATTCCGAAAAAGAACCTTTTATCGCAACTCTCTGCCTTCTGCCTGACAGCCAATCGTCAATCCATGTTAGTACCTTGCCTCGAATACCGTGGGCCGTTATTTTACTCAGCAGTCTCCCGTGAGGCACCTTATCAAAAGCCTTTTGGAAGTCAAGATAGATAACATCCATTGTCTCTCCTTGGTCTAACCTATTTGTTATCTCTTCAAAGAACTCTAACAGGTTTGTCAGGCACGACCTCCCCTTACTAAATCCATGCTGCCTTGTCCTAATCCGACCCTGCACTTCCAAGAATTTAGAAATCTCATCCTTAACAATGGATTCTAGAATCTTGCCAACAACCGAGGTTAGGCTAATTGGCCTATAATTTTCCATCTTTTTTCTTGTTCCCTTCTTGAACAGTGGGGTTACAACAGCAATTTTCCAATCCTCTGGGACTTTCCCTGACTCCAGTGACTTTTGAAAGATCATAACTAACGCCTCCACTATTTATTCAGCTATCTCCTTTAGAACTCTAGGATGTAGCCCATCTGGGCCTGGAGATTTATCAATTTTTAGGCCTCTTAGTTTCTCTAGCATTTTCTCCTTTGTGATGGCTACCATATTCAACTCTGCCCCCTGACTCTCCTGAATTGTTGGGATATTACTCATGTCTTCTCCTGTGAAGACTGACGCAAAGTACTTATTTAGTTCCTCAGCTATTTCCTTGTTTCCGATCACTAGATTACCAGCGTCATTTTGGAGCGGCCCAATGTCTACTTTTGCCTCCCGTTTGTTTTTAATGTATTTAAAGAAACTTTTACGATCATTACTAATGTTACTGGCTAACCTACCTTCATATTTGATCCTCTCTTTCCTTATTTCTCTCTTTGTTATCCTCTGTTTGTTTTTGTAGCCTTCCCAATCTTCTGACTTCCCACTACTCTTTGCCACATTATAGGCTTTCTCTTTTGCTTTGATGCATTCCCTGACTTCCTTTGTTAGCCATGGCTGCCTAATCCCCCCTCTGATAACCTTTCTTTTCTTTGGGATGAACCTCTGTACTGTGTCCTCAATTACTCCCAGAAACTCCTACCATTGCTGTTCTACTGTCTTTCCCACTAGGCTCTGCTCCCAGTCAATTTTCGTCAGTTCCTCCCTCATGCCCCTGTAGTTACCTTAATTTAACTGTAACACCTTTACATCTGATTCTACCTTCTTTCAAATTTCAGACGGAATTCGACCATATTATGATCACTGCCTCCTAAGTGTTCCCTTACTTTAAGATCTTTTATCAAGTCTGGCTCATTACACAACACTAAGTCCAGAATGGCCTGTTCCCTCGTGGGCTCCATCACAAGCTGTTCCAAAAAGCCCTCCTGTAAACATTCAATGAATTCCCTTTCTTTGGGTCCACTGGCAACATTATTTACCCAGTCCACCTGCATATTGAAGTCCCCCATGATCACTGTGACCTTGCCTTTCTGACATGCCCTTTCTATTTTGTGGTGCATTTTGTGCCCCCGGTCCTGACCACTGTTAGGAGGCCTGTACATAACTCCCATTATGGTTTTTTTGCCTTTTGTGGTTCCTCAACTCTACCCACACAGACTCCACATCATCTGACCCTATGTCGTTTAGTGCTATTGATTTAATTTCATTCCTAATTAACAAGGCAACCCCTCCCCCTCTGCCCACCTCTCTGTCTTTTCGATAGGTTGTGAATCCCTGGATGTTTAAATGCCAGTCCTGAACCCCCTGCAACCACATCTCTGTGATGCCTACCTCACCATACCTGCCAGTCACAATCTGGGCCACAAGCTCATCTACCTTGTTCTGTCCACTGCGCGCATTTAAATATAGCACCTTTAATTCTCTATTGACCGTCCCTTTTTGTTTTCTTAGTGTGGTGGACCTTGGTTTACTGAGCCTTTCCATACACTGTGTCATATTTTGTGAGATGGGGACTATCGTAACCTCTCCTGAGTTCTGTCTTTTCGTGCTTTTTTGTATTCCTAAGCAGCTACGCTTCCCACTGATTACTTCACCTCTTGGTTCCCTGACTTTCCCTTCCCCCCCCAATCTCTAGTTTAAAGCCCTATTGACCACCCTATTTACTCTTTTCGCCAGAACACTGGTCCCAGCTCGGTTCAGGTGGAGACCATCCCAACGGTATAGGACCCCACTGTCCCAAAACTGATGCCAGTGTCCCATGAAAAGGAACCCTTCTTTCCCACACCACTCTTTCAGCCACATGTTAACTTCCCTTATTCGTGCCTCCCTATGCCAATTTGCACGTGGCTCGGGCAGTAATCCGGAGATTATGACCCTTGAGGACCTGTTTTTTAATTTGAATCCTAGCTCTTTATAATCTCTAAACAGGTCCTCTTTCCTAGACTTGCCTATGTTGTTGGTAGCGACATGGACCACAACTTCTGGATCGTCCCCCTCCCTCTCCAGCATCCTTTCAAGCCGGTCAGAGATGTCCTGCACCCTAGCACCGGGCAGGCAACATACCATACGGGACTCTTTATCCTGCTCACAAAGGATACTATCTATCCCCCTGATAATAGAATCCCCAACAACTACAACTTGCCTATTTACTCCCTCCCCTTGAATGGCCTGCTGAACCATGGTGCCTTGGTCAGCTGACTCATCCTTCCTGCAGCCCTGTTCGCCATCCACACAGGGAGCAAGTGCCTCATACCTGTTGGATAGGGCTGAGGCTCCTGAGTTCCTGACTGCTGGTTCCCTTTACCTGCCTGACTTGCAGTCACACCCTGCTGTCCCTGGCCACTGGCAGGATTTAAACTACTTACTCTGACAGGTGTGACTGCCTCCTGAAACACAGTGTCCAGGTAAGTCTCCCCCTCCCGGATGTGCCTCAGTGTTTGAAGCTCAGACTCCAGCTCATCAACTCTGAGCCGGAGCTCTTCGAGCAGCCAACACTTACTGCAGATGTGGTCGCTGCAGCTCGCAATGGGATCTGCCAGCTCCCACATCAAGCAGCTCAAGCACATCACCTGACCAGCCATCTCTAATTACTTAATTAGTTTAATTTAAGTTTACGAGTTTAGCTGTGTGTTATTTTTAATTTGGGTCAGATTTGCTATCAACCAATCAGATCACAGCTTCCCTCTGACGTCACTTTTGAAAATGAAAAAGTGGAAAACAGGAAGTTACCGTTAGGTTTTTATACTCACAGAGACTGCTCCTCCTCCTCCGAACGGCTCCCGAAACTAGGCCCGAAGAAAGAGAGAGAACAAAACAGTTGGGAAAAAGCACCTTCTCCCATTCTGCACCGAATTACCTCACTGCACCAAATTACCAAGTTTCAAATTCCCACTCTGGATGTGTCTTACTCACTCAGGTTGTGTCTCTTTGACCTGCGCAACGCTTCAACTGGTTTTAATACAATACGTAGCATTCAGTAGTTACAGGTTATGATTGAAATATGCATTTCATGTCGCGCATTTTCTGGTTCATGTAGCCTGAGGTTCCAGTCCCTTGGTATCCAATGACGGAAGGGCTTTAGACAGTGGCCTTCACCCATTGGCGGTGGCTACTGAAATTAGTGTCCCTTAGCACATCTTTCTGGGCCTTGGAATGTGCCAATTTGCAACACCCAGTCAAGGACAACTCTTTGTAGAGCACAGAGCACTGTGTTACGGAGGAATGAGAATCTTCAATTTTTTTTCAAAAATACATTTTAATCATAAAAAACTACAGTTGAAATTAAACTGGAAATATACTACAGTTCCAATTATTTCCGTACAGCATGTGGCATTCTGAGGTGCCTCAATATAATTGCACATAATGTTTGCAATATGCATTCCATGTCAATGATATGGCCCGAGGGGTTTTAACTTCTGGGTATACACTGGCAGGTGGACATTAGACAGTGTCCTTTCCCCATTGAGCCTGTGAGGAGGGTGTGTCATTTAGCATGTGGCTCTGGATCCTGGAATGTTCCAGTTTGCAATATTGGTCGTGGACAACTCCTGGCACTGGAAGACCAAAGAACATCGTTCACTGAATTGATGGTCCTCCAGCAGCAGTTGGTATTTGTCTCAAGTGTGCGTCCCTTGGGAATAACCCATAGAGCAGAGGGAATAACCCATAGAGCAGAGGCCTATGTCATGGAGCTGTTTGGGAAGCACCTTGATACAAACCACTGCATCTCTTTCCTGATCATCTTTGTTCCCTCGGCCGCAGAAAAATACTTTTCACTGCACTTCGGTACATGTGACAATAAATCAAATCAAAATCAAAGGCATATTGCAAAAGGAGATAGGTGATGGTCTCTTCCCCCACAGCAGTGAGCAGTTTGGAGGGGGTGAAACTCCAGGCATGCAGGAAGGTTCTGACAGGAAGGACTTTTCTCACCACCAGCCAAGCAAAATCTTGGTGCTTATTGTGGCAATGAGACTTTCTGTAAAATAACTTCTGACAGTTTGCTCAGGGAACCACCCAGCAAAATCCACAATCTCCTTTTCCTGAAGGGCTTTGAGAATGTTACATTTAGACCCCTGCCTGATGGACTTGTGGTCAGAAAGGTGTTCCTTCACAACATTGGGGACAGGTCAAACTAGTTCAGATAACAGTGATATAAAGAATGAGAAACATTTTACTCCTGGTTCTTGAAACTTTTTTAACTGGAAGAAATAATGAACTTACATTTGCATAACCTCTGTAAAGAGCCTATGTAACAGTCGAATTTCAACTACCAATCCACTGACAAAGATTTTCAGTGAAATAAACGAAAGACAATGCCACTACAATTGCGTTACCTCCACTCATGCTCTTTGGATCTCTGTATTCACATATCAAGTTGCACTGAATGTAACAGGAGAATTTGCTTCAAGTTGATGTGGCATGTTGAACATGTTTAACTGCTTCAGTATCGGAATTCTCTCATATTTGCTATGTATCATTGTTAATGTCTGTGTGTCGCAGTCAAGCCCCTAAATCCTTCCTTCCGAGTATTCCAGGGCGCCTCTTGGATGTGTCTTTACAGTCTCAATCCAAAATATTCACCTGCCTTTTCCTTTCTCCAAAGCAAATGCAAGTACGATTGTGTGATGTTACTGAACTAGTATTTCAGAGGCCCAACCTGATAAATAAAAATCGGGAGTTCAAATCCCACTACATCAGCGGAGGGATTTAAATTCAGTGAATGAACTAAGTCTGGAATTAAAATGTTCATATTTGTAATGGTGACCCTGAAACAGCCAGATTATTGTGAAAATATCTTTTGGGGAAGACAATCTGCTGTCCTTACACTGTCAGGTCTACATGTGAATCACAGCAATGTGTTTTTTCTCTTAACTGCCTTCTACAGCAGCTGAGCAAACCAGTCAGTTTTATCAAATTGCTATGGAAAAAGTTTAATCATAGAATGGAACAGGCCACTTGACATTAGTCACTGGGAGAAGCCACACCCAGCCAAGTCAACACTGCAAATTCCTCCTCACTAGAGATTGTGCCATAATTGGGAGAACATCCCTACACATTAATCAAGTTATAGGAATAGTCTGAAAATCTTGCCTTTCAGAAAACGTCCTGGACTTCCCCATTACCATACCTGGGTTTAACCTGTCCCACTGGCAGGCCAGACCCAACAGAGACAGCAAAAGGGTCATCTACTGTCAGGAGAGAGTGAACCTGGGAGCCTTCAACATTTCCTCCAGACTTGGTGATGTCTCATGGCATTGAGTCAGACATGGGGAAGGAAACCCCCTGCTGGTTACCAGCGACTGCCCTCATCCCCCCTCTCCCAGCTGATAAATCGTTACTCATCAATGTTTTTTTAAAAAAAAATTTATTAAAATTTTTTAACACAATTTTTCTCCCTTACAAACAATAACACCCCCCCCCCCCGTAACAAAAAAAAAAACGAGAAATCGCGCAGAGCAATATATATACATGGCAAAATGATATATTTACACAGCTTTGTACACTGGCCCTCACCCGTACGTGCCAGTTTCCCCAACCCTCCAACCCTTCATGTTATCTCTTGCTCATCCACCCTCCCAGGCAGTCCCCCCTCTCCCCCACCCCCCCCCTCCCAGGACGTGCCCCCCCCCCCCCCCCCCCCCCCAGGTTGCTGCTGCTGCTGACCGACCTTCCTCTAACGCTCCGCGAGATAGTCTAGGAACGGTTGCCACCGCCTGTAAAACCCCTGCGCAGACCCTCTCAAGGCGAACTTAATCCTCTCCAACTTTATGAACCCAGCCATATCATTTATCCAGGCCTCCAGACTGGGGGGCTTCGCCTCCTTCCACATTAGCAAGATCCTTCGCCGGGCTACTAGGGACGCAAAGGCCAGAATGCCGGCCTCTTTCGCCTCCTGCACTCCCGGTTCGTCCACTACTCCAAATATTGCTAGCCCCCAGCTTGGCTTGACCCGGACTTTCACCACCTGAGATATTGCTCCCGCCACTCCTCTCCAGAACCCCTCCAGTGCCGGGCATGAGCAAAACATATGGACATGGTTCGCCGGGCTCCCTGAGCACCTTCCACATCTGTCCTCTACCCCAAAGAACCTACTCAACCTCGCCCCCGTCAAGTGCGCTCTGTGGATCTCCTTAAATTGTATCAGGCTGAGCCTGGCACACGAGGAGGAGGAATTAACCCTACCTAGGGCATCAGCCCACAGACCTTCCTCGATCTCCTCCCCCAGCTCCTCCTCCCATTTACCCTTCAACTCTTCTACCAGCGCTTCCCCCTCTTCTTTCAACTCCTGGTGTATTTCCGACACCTTGCCCTCCCCGACTCATACACCCGAGATCACCCTATCTTGAACTTCTTGTGCCGGGGGCATTTCCCGGGGGTAACTCGAACTTCTCCTCCAGTGCCCCTAGGCTTGCAAACGTCCCGTCGATGAACAGGTCCCCCATTCTTCCAATCCCCGCCCGATGCCAGCTCTGGAACCCCCCGTCCATCTTCCCCGGGACAAACCGGCGGTTACCCCTGATCGGGGACCACACCGATGCTCCCATTGCACCCCGGTGCCGTCTCCACTGGCCCCAGATCCTTAGCGTTGCGGCCACCACCGGGCTCGTGGTATACTTTGTCGGCGAGAGTGGCAGCGATGCCGTCACCAACGCCCCCAGGCTCGTTCCTTTACAGGACGCCATCTCCATCCTCTTCCATGCCGCCCCCTCTCCCTCCATAACCCACTTGCGGATCATCGCCACATTTGCTGCCCAGTAGTAGCTCCCCAGGTTTGGCAGCGCCAACCCTCCTCGGTCCCTACTGCGTTCCAGGAACCGTTACTCATCAATGTTGAATACCACGTGGCAGAAAGGTCTGCTATGTGTGCCACCTAGAAGATGCACTGCTGCAACTTGCCAGGGCTTCTTTGACAGTACTTCCTAAACCTCTGAACTCTGCTGCCTAGAAGAATGGTGCAGATATCACGGAGGAACACCATGCCTAGTAAGTCCCTCGAAGTTCGGATGAGACAGTGGTGTGGTGGGCATTTCATTGGACAGTAAATCCAGAGACCCAGACTGGGGATGTGTCTAAATCCTGCCATGGCAACTGGTGGAAATAAACTCAATGAATAAAAATCTGGAATTATAATCAGTAGTGAACATAAAACCGTTGTTAATTGTCTTAAAACCCCATCTGGGTCGTTAATGTCCTTTTCAGGGAAGGAAATCTGCCATCCTTATCTGGCCTTGTCAACATGTGACTCCAGATCCATAGCAATGTGGTTGATTCTTAACTGCCCTCTGAAATGGCCTGTCAAACCACTCAGTACTTGGGGATGGGCGATAAATGATGGCCTTCACATGTCCCATGAACGAATACATTTTTTAAAAAAGCATCCTGACTTGGTAATACATCACTGTTCACTGTCACTGGGTCAAAATTCTGGAAAGCCTGACCAAACTATTGACTGCAGTGGTTAAAAAAGATAGCTCACCACCACCTCTCAAGGGCATTTAGAAATGGACCCATTTTTTAAAAATCACCACTCGTATTTGCGGTTATTTTTCTGAATTCTGTCCTGTCTGACATTGTACATACGGCTGCCCAAATCAGGCATCCAGATCTATGTTGAGAAGGTTTAGCCTGTTGGCCAAGAAAGCAGCACGCCCCCACCTTCTGCTATCAAAAAAGAGTTCCAACCTGCTTCCCTTACCCATTCTTGTGTCTGGCAAATTTATCTTCGCCAGTGCAGTTAGACTCATTTTCTAAATACTTGGGTGAGACTGGGTCGCCATGTCAGATATTTGGTTCTCCCAGTGTGTGCGTGGGTTTCCTCCGGGTGCCCCCGTTTCCTCCCACAGTCCAAAGATGTGCAGGTTAGGTGGATTGACCATGATCAATACGTGGGGAGTGGGCCTAGAGAAGTGCTATTTTTAGGGGGTCAGTGCAGACTCGATGGGCCGAGTGGCATTCTTCTACACTGAAGGGACTCTATGTTCTGTAGAATAATGCATTGTATTTAGATAGGGGGCGGGATTCTCTGATCCTGAGGCTAAGTGTTGACGCCATCGTAAACGCCGTTGCATTTTACGACGGCGTCAACAGGCCCCCAGGATCAGCGATCCTGCGCCCTACAGGGGGCCAGTACGGCACTGGAGCGATACCGCCGTCAAACGGGTGCCGCGGGTCTGCGCATGTGCGCTGTGGCTGGCGCGAGTTCGCACATGCGCGTTACGACCGGTGCGAACACGTGCATGTGCACTAGTTGCCTTCTCCGCGTTGGCCCCGATGCAACATGGCGTAGAGCTACAGGGGCCCAACGTGGAGTAAAAGAGGCCCCCATCAGGAGAAGCCGGCCCGGCGATCGGTGGGCCCCTTTCGCGGACCAGGCCATGGTGGAGGCCCCTCCCGGGGTCGGACCCCCACAGGATGAACGCCGAGGTCCCGCTGGGTAGGACCACATGTGAACGCCGCCGGAGGGACTCAGCCTGTCTAGGTGGCCACTCAGCCCATCCCGCGTGGAGAATCACTGGGGGGGGCCGTGTAGAGCGGCCCCCGACCAGCGATGCACCAACCACGCTGGCGCCAATGGTGCAATTCTCCGGTGACTGGAGAATTGGCGGACCGGCGTCGGAGCGGCGTCGCGTGAAATGCGCCCCCCGCCCGCCGATTCTCTGACCCGACCCGGGGTCAGAGAATCCCGCCCATGATCTTTACTGACAGGATCAAAGGATTGCAGACATTGGGGTTCTTAAGGGGAAAAGTCTCTGTTGATTGGAGTCATACCTAGCACAAAGGAAGACTTGCCAATCGTTAGAACATACAGTGCAGAAGGAGGCCATTCGGCCCATCGAGTCTGCACCGACCCACTTAAGCCCTCACTTCCACCCTATCCCCATGACCCAATAACCTCTCCTAACCTTTTTGGTCACATGAAAGGCAATTTATCATAGCCAATCCATCTAAACTGCACGTCTTTGGACTGTGGGAGGAAACCGGAGCACCTGGAGGAAACTCATGCAGACACGGGGAGAACGTGCAGACTCCGCACAGACAGTGACCCAGCGGGGAATCGAACCTGGGACCCTGGCGCTGCGAAGCTATCCACTTGTGCTACTGTGCCGCCCGTTGATGCTCAATCATCTCAGTTCTACGACATCACTGCAAGAGTTCTTTGGGGTAATGTCCGAGGCCCAACCATATTAGGCTACTTCCTTCCATCCAAGATGCACTGCAGGAACTCACCAAGGCTTCTTAGACAGCACCTTCCAAACCCATACGGCGCGATTCTCCGCTCCCGCGCCGGTTGGAAGAATCGCCTGGGTCGGCAAATGTTCCTGCGACGCTGGTCCGACGCCCTCCCGCGATTCTCCCAAGAAGAACGGCCCCGTCGAGTTCTGCGCGGCGCAGGCCAGAGAATCGCCCGAGACACCCAAAATGGCGATTCTCCGGCACCCCTGCTATTCTCAGGCCCGGATGGGCCGAGCGGCCAGCCCAAAATGGCGGGTTCCCCCCGGCGCCATCCACACCTGGTCGCTGCCGGCGGGAACAGCACGGGAACGCTGGAGGGGGGGAGGGGAGAGAGAGAGAGAGAGAGAGGGGATCCTGCACCGGGGGGGGTGGGGCTCAAATGGGGTGTGGCCTGCGATCGGTGCCCACCGATCGTCGGGCCGTCCTCTCTGAAGGAGGACCTCCTTTCTTCCGCAGCCCCGCAAGATCCGTCTGACATCTTCTTGCGGGGCGGACCCGGAGAGGACGGCAACCACGCATGCACGGGTTGGCGCCGGACAACCCGCGCATGCGCGGGTGATGCCAGTTATGCGGCGCCGGCCACGTCATGTATGCGGTGCCGCCTTTACGCGGCGCCAAGGCCTGGCGCGTGTAAATGACGCGGCGCTGCTCCTAGCCCACTATCGGGCCCTGAATCGGTCGGGATAGGGGCCGTTTCGCACCGTCGTGAACCTCGACGGCGTTCACGACGGCGCGAGCACTCTGCCTCCATTTCGGAGAATCCCGCCCATAATGTCTACCATCTAGAAGGACAAGGGTAGCATACACCTAGCAACACCACCACCTATATGTTGCCCACCAAGCCACTAACCAGCCTGACTTGGAAATGTATCGCTTTTCCTTCATTGTTGCTAGGTCAAAACCCTGGAACTCCCATTCTAAAAGCACAGTGGGTGTACCTACACTGGGTGTAGTGGGTGTACTACATGGACTGCAGCGGTTCAGGAAGGCAGCTCACCACCCCCTTCTGAAGAGCAATTAGGGATGGGCAATAAATGTTGGCCTCACCAGCGAAACCTGCATCCCACAAGTGACTTTTAAAAAAAAAAATTGAAATTAACCTACCCCTATTTTGAGCAATAATTTGAGCAATAATGTGTTAATTTTCCTAATTTTTATAAAATGAATAATTGGACATTGGGAGAATTTCTGGAAGGAACATTACTTGCTCAGAAATCATTCTTGTCCTCATCTGAAAAGGTATGGAGATCAATAGCATTGTTCAGGGTCCTGCTTTGAAAATTGCAAGTTACAACCAGAGCAAGAAAGAATACTTCTGGAAAGACACTTGCTATTCACAGTCAGCTTTTCATTGAGGCATTTCAAGGAAACTTGCTAAGTACATGTGGTGAAGAAAGGAATAGAAGGATACATTGTTGACGACATTGAATGAACTAACATGGGGGAGGCTTATGTGGGGCTTAAACACTGGCACAGATCTGTTAGGCTGAAGTTCCTGTTTCTGTGCCGTAAATTCTGTAATTCGTGGAGCAAAATCCATCGGAAATCCCTGCAATTTCTCTCAAAGGTTTTGAGGTCTTTTTATTGTAAGAAATCATTGAAACATTGTATTAAATCCTATTGAACAGCCACTTATTAAAGTGAATCACACTTCAAATCCTCAAAAGCATGCTGTGTGCTCACTGGTCCCTATTGCTCCATGGACTACATTTTGTGAATTGCTTTTCATTCCTTTATTAAGTTTGGGTGTTCAAGATAAATATGTTATTTTGAAAGCATTTTTTTCTTTCAACATTAGCGGTAAGAATGACAAATATCTTTCTTTGAGAATTCTCCAAATGTTTTTTCAGGTGGGCCTGTTTATTGTTAGTAATACCCCATAATCTCTTCACATCTGATCATTTAAATTATGTTCTACTACTATATTTGATTTTAGGTTCATTAACTGTCTGAAACACAAAATCATCCCTGAGGATCCATGAGGTTGGCAACATGAGAAGCACTGCTCAAAGCAGAATGGATTAAGGAATTTGTGGGGAAGGTAGAATCGATACATCAAAAACGGACAAGTGGGGCAGCATGATGCAGTGGTTAGCACTGCTGCCTCACGGCTCCGAGGTCCAAGGTTCGATCCCGGCTCTGGGTCACTGTCCGTGTGGAGTTTGCACATTCTCCCCGTGTTTGCGTTGGTTTCGCCCCCACAACCCAAAGATGTGCAGAGTGGGTGGACTGGCCACACTAAATTGCCCCTTAAGTAGAAAAATGAATTGGGTCCTCTAAATTTATAAACAAAAACGGACATGGGTATAAACCTGTCGCTGTTACTAAAGGTTCCCTCCTGGGAATGAGGGAGATGGCATTGTAATTGAACATCTTGCTGGGTAAATTCCTCGTGGAACAGTACTCAATTCTGGTGGAAGGGCAATTGACACTGGCTTGTGTTGATTGGCAAGGGGGTGGAACTAGAGAGGGAGAAACAAAGGGTGCGATTTATTGGGGAAAATACTAAGGGCTGGATTTTTCGGCCATGCCCATCTAGCGACCGGAAATTCCTGCCTGAGGTCAACGGACCTTAACATGGTCCCCGCCCCCTCCATAGCGATCTTGCAGCGGGGGTAACCAAAAAATCAATTTTGTCATTTTGGGTGGGTTTGGGGTGGTATTTCTCACCGGTTTTAAGGTGATATCCACACTGGTATTTAGCCACATTTAGTCATTTTTGGGGACCTTGGGGAGTTACTCCCTGGTCTAGCCCACACTTCTAATATTTTTAGCAATGGGAAGTGTGGTGAACCACTATTATATTGTACATACTGTTCTCATTGAACTTACTGTTCTTACTGTTTGTTATATGTCTGGGTTTGTCCCTGCTGGCTCTGCCCCTCGGGCTCAAGTATAAAGGTGGGTAACCTCCAGCCCTGCCCTCATTCTGGGACCGGCTGCCAGTAGGTATCTTTTAGCTGATTAAAGCCACAGTTTACTCTTCCGACTCTCATCTGCCGTCATTGATGGTACATCAGGAATCTAAATTCGCTGGTCAGACCGGCTCCTGAGAGATCGGGCTGCCATTTTGAAAGGGTGCGCCGATCTGTGTGAGGGTCCCCCACACCTCCTCCCACTGGCAATGTCACCACCCTCCCCTAAACATGAGCATTACCCTATACCCCCCCACTAAAAACACCCCCTACGGGGTTAATGAGGGCCCCTACCTTTCAAGCCTCCAAACGCCCCCCATTTCATGGGCAAGGCTCCCCTTTCGCCCCTATCCTTGGCAGTGCCACCTGGGCATCCTGGCACTGCTGTCCGGGCACTCTGGCACTGCTGCTGTCCTGGCAGTGCCACCTGGGTGCCTTGCTGGTGACAGTGCCGGAGGGATAGCCGTGGTGCCACCCTTCCCTCTGTCTGACCACCCAGGGGATCCCAATCACCTGGGAGACCTACCAGGTGCCATTATGCCTGGTCCGCATTTGTGTGGGCCAGTACTAAATGGTGCTATGACTGGGTCTCCCAAATGTGGTTGTTCGTTCCCGGGCCTTGGTAAAATCGGCGGCGAAATATTTAAATGAGCCTAATGACTCCTTTGACGCTATGTAAAAAGGAAAAGATTAGCAAAGAAAAATATGAGCCCATTACTGGCAGAGACAGAATTTATAATCGGAAAAATAGAAATGGCAGAGAAATTCGGCAAATACTTAGGGCGCGATTCTCCGGCCTTGTTGCACTCTCGCTCAAGCAGGCCGATGAATAGCGGGAGAGGCCGAAAACGAGAACCGCGCCAGGCTCCATACAGTTTGCGATGCAACTGGTCCATTCCATAGGTGAAATCAGGACCGTGCCGTAGCGAGGTGAGAAACCAATTATCACCACCTAAGCTCTATTTCTTTACAATTAATGGGAGTCTCCCCATATCCAATGGCCTCCCATCATTCATTGGCCTCCCCAGCAAGTGGTCACAGTGGCGCCGATTAGTACTCCTTCTTAAAAACATGAACCTGGCGGAAGGGCTTCTGTGAGTAGCCATCTTTGTACACAGGCAAAGAGCCCAGGGGCACTGGGCATACCACCCCAGTGTTCGGCAGGGTAGGGAACACTTGGCTGGGAGTGAGGGGCCCTTTGCAGGGGTGGGCAGCCATGGAAGGATGGGGGAGGTGCTGGGGGGGGGGGGGGGGACAACAACAACCAAGGGCCAAAAATGCATGGCACCACCATGCCAGCCCTTGGATCGTGAGCTTACTTTCCGGGGAATAACCCTTGTCCCTGTCTATCTGCCCCACTAACCACCCATAATCCCCACCGATTGCCGGGGCCTCTGGCCATGCGGCTGTAGGCTATTGCTCATAGGGAATTGGCAATCGTGGTTAAGTGAGCACTTCACACAACCCAAATGGATTTCCATGGGTGGGCGGGTCATGTAGCATGTGGGAGTCATTGCCAAGCATCCCAATCAAACCGTGATCACTGCAGACTTGCCTGAACACTGCGGGGGGCAACACCACACGTGAAGCAGCCAACATCTGAACACCCATGGGATGTGACAGCTCCGTGGACATTTCCACGGCCAGAGGGTGGGTGAGTGCCACGGGGAGAGGACCAGGTGCAGGTGATATTACGAGCGGGTGTCCGGGGTTGAGGGTCTAGTATCCGGTGAGAGGGACCCACTGTGGCCAGGAGTGCATGGGCAGGGCATCCAGGTGGGGTGGGGAGGGAGGGGAATCAATGGGGGAATAGAGGGTCCCTGGGTGGGAGCTGCCGCTGTTTGTCAGTCTAGCACCCACTCCCAATGCCTTACAGATATTGAACGCTATGGCAGGGATTTTGGATCAGAACTTACCCTAGTGCTGCTGCTACTAGGCTGGGCAGCCAGATGCCGGAGACGGCAGCGGCATCAGCAGCAGCGCCAGCAGATGCTCGCGGTGGCGGCCCATGTGCCGGACCCCGTCCCACACCCTGAGGGTCACTGTCGAGGGCAGGGTAACCCACAAAAGAGCTGAGTGCCAGTGATCTTCAATCAACGCTATAGTCTGAACTCCGTCTGTCTGCTGAGTGCTCACTCACACCCATTACCTGCATGCGGTGTGCCTAGTGAGGTGGGAAAGCCTGGAGAGATGGGCCAAGGGTTCAGAGGTCAGCCTCCATTGCGAAAGAAAGTGAGAGAGGAATCATTCTGGTTGTGCACAAAGGTGTTTATTGTGTTTTACACTTTCACACTCTCCTAATGGTGTGCCCCCTCCACCGGTACCCTCCGATATCCTCTATGTGCTTTCCCTTCCTAGCTCTACTGCTACGTCAAGGTGTTTCCCCAGGATGCACATCAGAGGTGGAGGCAGCCAGCTGCTAACCACGTCCTGTGGCCTTCGATGCCCCTGGTAGGCGTGCTCGGGTGGCTCTGGGGCCGGAGGGCCGGTTCACTTGGCAGCACATGCACAGCCGTGTCACCCTGTTCGGGTACTGACTGTGAGTTGCGGCCTCGTCAGAGGGATGGAATTCAGAGGAGCTGGGGGCCACCATCGTCACTCCATGGGATGGGTTCGTGTTGGCACTCCCAGTCCCCATCTCCCGGTTGGTGCTGTAGGGCCCTGGGGTTCAACTTGGAATGGAGGGGCAGCTGGTTCGAGTCCTGGCTGCCCCTGCATCATCTTTCTCTGACGGCTCACCATGTTCTGCACCATCATGTCGACACCCTCGGCGATACTCCTCAGTGATTGGGACATGCTCTGCAGCACTGGTGGAGGGTGGGGATGGCAGTTGTGACGCCTAGATCATGTCTTCCTCAGACCTCTCCTCCAAGGTGTTCCCCTGGTAGACTGAAGAGGGTGCCACACGGGATGGGCTAGCGCCATCAGCTGGAGGACCTGCAGGAGAATGGACATATGGTCAGTTGAAGGGGTGGGTCAGTCAGTGGGGCAAAAACCACTCGCGTTTGACAGATCCTGCGGGTGGACCCCAATGGTTCCTCACCACCGCGCTGTCCATCAGCCTTCGCGTTGGTGACTGTCCTGTCCTTGGCCACACCAGTCACCTCCAGGGCCTGCTCCTTGAAGGAGGTTAGTATTCTTATGTCCGGCACCTCCACCGTCAGTCTGGGGCTTCTCCCGACAATTGTGGGAGAGCTTTTCCTGAGGAGAGACACTCGTGGTTCACAGTGGTAGGAGGAGGGTGTGAAGGAAGGGTTGAAGGGGGGTGGATGGAGAAGGGGTGGATGGGGATTGCATTTAAAAACAAAAATGTTTAATTAATTTTGCGGGATGTGGGTGTCGCTGGTTAGGTCAGCATTTATTGCCCATCCCCAATTGCCTTTCAGAAGGTGGTGGTGAGTTGCCTTCTTGAACTGCCGCAGTCTTTGAGGTGTAGGTACGCCCACTGTGCTGTTAGCGAGAGAGTTCCAGGATGTTGCCCCAGTGTCAGTGAAGGATCGGCGATATATTTCCAATCAGGATGGTGAGTGACTTGGAGGGGAGCCTCCAGGCGGTGGGGTTCCCAGGTATCTGCTGCTCTTGTCCTTCTAGATGGTAGTGGGTGTGGGTTTGGGAGGTGCTATCGAAGGAACCTTGGTGATTTCCTGCAGTGCATCTTGTAGATGGTACACATAGCTGCCACTGTTCATTGGTGGTGGAGGGTTTGAATGTTTGTGGAAGGGAGCGAAATCAAGCGGGCTGCTTTGTCCTGGTTGGTGTTGAGCTTCTTGAGTGTTGCACTCATCTAGGCAAGTGGCATGGAGACTTTGGGGGGGGAAGGGAGGGTGGATTTTCGTCTGGGGGCGGAAAGGACTCCGGGTCGGGAGGAGGGTGGGGGCGGAATTGATGCCTACTCATGCTGCCTGGTGTAGGTTGTTCCCTTTTTCTGGCACTGGAGGCCAGTCCTCCTGGTTACGCTCCCAGAGCTTACGGCCGCCGTCACCTCATCCCAAGCAGCACTGGCTGCCCTGTGGCTCACCCTCTGGGACCCTGGGGGGAACAGGACATCTCTCCTGGCCTCCCCTGCATCTAGGAGCCTCCCCAGATCATAGAATTTGCAATGCCGAATGAGGCCATTCAGCCCATCGAGTCAGCACTGGTCCCTGGAAAGAGCACCCTACCCAAGCCCACATCTCCACCCTATCCCCATAGCCCAGTAACACCTAACCTTCTGGACACTAAGGGACAATTTAGCATGGCCAATCCACCTAACTTTCACTTCTTTGAATAGTGGGAGGAAACCAGAGCACCCGGAGGAAACCCACGCAGACACGGGGAGAAAGCGCATCCTCCTCTCTCCCACAAGAGGAAACTTCCTCCCAGTGCAAAACCTTTTGGTACCAGACGCAAGTATGATCGAGACACTAAAAGCTTTGAGTAAAGTATTACGGGGTAATAGGGTATTGGATCGATATGCCACCATTTAAAATGCAAATGGAAGGTTTAATCCTAGCATGGTATTCACACCACAGTGTCTCTTTCCTGGTTTTTCAGGAAGGTAAAACAATCACATATTTATTCACGCATACTTTTTAAAGAATTCAGTGGCTCACAGATTCCAAACCAAATGTAACATTTCCAAGTTTGCTAATGCCCTAAAACTATGTAGGAATGTGAGTTGTGAGGAGGATACGAAGAGGCTCCAAGGGGATTTAAATTATTGAGAAATATAATGTGGCAGTTGTGAAGGTATCCGCTGCGGTGTAAAAAACAGAAACACAATAGTATTTCTTAAATGGGGGAAGATTAATGGGAAGTGTTAATGTCCGAAAGGACCAGGGTACCCTTGTTCAAGAGTCACTGAGAGTTGGTTGAGGGTGTCACAAGCATTTAGAAAGGCAAGTGTCATGTTGACCTTTTATTGTAAAAGGATTTGAGTACAGGATTAAAGATGTCTTGCTGCAGTTATATAACGTCTTGGTGAGACCACATTTGGAATATTGTGTACTGTTTTGGACTCCTTATCTAAGGATATACATGCTCGGCAAGGCAGTAAAGATATTTCTCCTGGCTGGGAAGGGTTTAGAACCAGAGCACATGGTTTCAAAATAAAGGGTAGGCCATTTAGGACCGAGATGAGGAGGAACTTCTTCACATAGCAGGTGGTGAACCTTTGGAATTCTTTACCCCTGAGGGCTGTGGAAGCTCAATCACCTGAGCATGTTCAAGGCAGGGATCGATCGATTTCTCCAAATTCAACACATCAAGTAATATGGGGGAAGGATAGCCATGATCTAACTGATGGTGGAGCGGTCTCAAGGGACCAAATGGCCTATTCCTGCTTCTATTTCCCATGTTCCTAGTGTTAGAAAGAATTGCACCCTCTCTATAGCATTGTCAAGGAGCTGAGCATAACTTGTGGATGAAATAGAAGATGAAATAGCCCTGATGAACCCCCAGCAAACATGTGCAGCCGTGTACGTGCTTGTGTGGATGTGTCCGTGTGTCTGCACATACATTCACCCACATGTTAATACCAGAACTGAGATGCTTTTGCTTTATGGAAAGATTAGATAAACTAGACCCATTTTTGGCTCGAACACCGGAGGTTAAAATGAGATCCAAAAAGGTTACCCTGAAGTATGAGGCTGGACTGCTGAAGCAGTGCAGAATGAAAGTTATTAGTGGAAGACCCAGTGTTGGAGGTCATCACAGAGGAGTGGGGCTGGAACTCATCACGAGGTAGAGAACAAAGGCAGAGTGGGATTTAAAGTTGGCAATGACTGAATTTTGAAATTCTCACAATAATGCTTCATGTTAATGTGAGTGCCTTTCTCGGTAATTCCTCTGAGCTAGTTCCCTTACAGCAGACACCGTTTAAAAATACATCCAATCTTTTAGCACCAGCCTGAGTGTGAGGAACATGTTGAAAAGAAATATATACTCCGAACCAAAGCTCTTTACAGCCAACGAAGCACTGTTGAAATGCTTTTCTTGTAATTTTGCTGCTTCGACTATTAAGGCAACATGGTCACATTTGCTTTAAATGGCAATGCAGTGAATGAGGGGTCAAGAGTGCAAGTGAAGTCTGTTAAAATTGATGAGAACAAGTTGTTCTTGGAGCCACTTTGTGAGTTCCTAGTGTGGAACCTCACCAGATGGAAGTGTCAGTCAGAAGATTGGGCTAGAACATGTGTGGAGTCAACTCTTTCAATATTGGATGTTCACGAGCTGTAGTTTCCTCCTAGGCATCACCGCAATAGTGGCAATAGTAAACCTCTTGCCTGTATGTGGGTGCATGCATGTACATATGTGTGTGCATGCATACACAAATTCACACAAGCATGCACACAGTTGCACATATTTGCTGTGGGGGGTGGGGGTCCAGTGGGGGTATTCCATCCTCTGTGCTGGTTGAACCAGTTTGCATCCCCGAATCATGCTGAGCTGAACTGCAGCAGCTGCTGTCACTATTTTTCCAGCTCTGACGCTTCTCTGACCTTCGACACCATAGCATTTTCCTCCTGCCTATCTCTGTAACCTCTGCAACCCTACAATCGTCAAAGATCTGTGTGCTCCATCTCTACCTCTTCCAAGATCTGTGCACTCCTTCAATTCTGGCCCCTTGTGTATCCCTTATTTTAATTGTTCAACCTGTTGTGTTGGGCGCTCTGGATCCGTGGAACACATACAGGTCACCAACACTTGAAATAGTGCAACACTATTTTATTGAGTCATTAACAGTTTTAACAGCGACTTCCGGTTGCGGTGATGCACTGCTAAGCCGCACGTTTCGGCAGCTCCCGTTCTAACGGACTTTTGGGGTCTTTTCGGGAGCCCCAACGGAAATTTTTTTGGACCAAGCCCAGTGTGGGGTGACGACGGAAGGAGTCCCCCCAGGTGTGTATGGAAAGGATCGGTGGTAGTGGCCAGATTGCGAAGGATCCTTTGGAGCAGCGGCAGAGAAGAGAAGGAAGAAGCAAGATGGTGACGGATGGGGCCCGGACCAGCAGGAATTCCTCCGACGGTGTGTGGAGGAATTAAAGAAGGAGGTGCTGGCGCCGATGTTATTGACAATCGAAGGGCTAAAAGAAACACAAAAGGCCCAGGCGATAGAGCTCCGTGGGGTGAAGGCAAAGGCATCCGAAAACGAGGATGAGATTCTGGGCCTAGTGGTAAAAATGGAGATGCACGAGGCGCTACATAAGAGGGGTATCGAAAGGCTCAAAGTCCTGGAGAACAGCTCGAGGAGAAAGAACCTCCGGATTCTGGGTCTCCCCGAAGGAGTGGAGGGAGCTGACGTTGGGGCTTATGTGAGCACGATGCTCCATTCGCTAATGGGAGCTGAGGCCCCCTCGGGCCACCTGGAGGTGGAGGGGGCTCACCGGGTCCTTGTGAGGAGACCAAAGGCTGGAGAACCACCAAGGGCGATAGGGTAGATATGTGATGGCGAGTGGTAGATTGCAGGGAAAGGAAGTCGTGCTGGTAAATGTATATGCCCCGAACTGGGACGACGCGGGATTTATGAAGCAGATGCTGGGACGTATCCCGGACCTGGAGGTGGGAAGCCTGGTAATGGGGGGGGTGGGGGGGGGGATTTCAATACGGTGCTGGATCCAGGGTTAGATCGGTCTAGATCCAGGACTGGAAGAAGGCTGGCAGCGGCCAAGGTGCTTAGGGGGTTCATGGAGCAAATGGGGGGAGTGGATCCGTGGAGATTTGCTAGGCCGTTGGCCAATGAGTTCTCCTTTTTCTCCCATGTCCTTAAGGTATACTCCCGAATAGATTTCTTTGTTTTGAGCAGGGCACTGATTTCGAAGGTGGCAGGAACGGAGTATTCGGCCATAGCCGTTTCAGACCATGCCCCGCACTGGGTGGATCTGGAACTAGGAGAGGAGAGGAAACAGCGCCCATTCTGGCGACTGGATGTGGGACTATTGGCGGATGAGGGGGTCTGTGGAAGGGTGCGGGGATGTATTGAAAGGTACCTGGAGGCCAATGATGATAGTGAGATCCAGGTGGGGTAGTATGGGAAGCGCTGAAGGCGGTGGTTAGGGGAGAGTTGATCTCCATTAGGGCTTACAAGGAGAAAAAAGCGGGCAAAGAAACGGAGAGATTAGTGGGGGAGATTTTGAGGGTGGATAAAAGATATGCGGAGGCCCCGGACGAAGGACTATATAGAGAGAGGCGAAGACTTCAGACAGAGTTTGACCTGCTGACCACAGAGAAGGCAGAGGCACAGTGGAGGAAGGCACAGGGGATGAGATACGAATATGGGGAAAAGGCGAGCCGGCTGCTGGCCCACCAGCTTCGTAAGAGGATAACGGCGAGGGAAATTGGGGGAGTCGGGGATGAAACGGGAACTACGGAGCGGAGAGCAGGGAAGGTAAATGAGGTGTTTAAGACCTTTTATGAGAGGCTATATAGGTCCCAACCCCCGGAGGGAAAAGAGGGAATGCAACAGTTTCTGGACCAACTAAGGTTCCCGAGGGTGGAGGAGCAGGGGGTGGCAGGTCCGGGGGCGCCAATTGAGGTGGATGAGGTGACTAAAGGGCTGGGGAACATGCAGGTAGGGAAGGCCCCGGGACCAGACGGGTTCCCGGTGGAATTTTACAGAAAATATGTGGACTTGTTGGCCCCGCTGCTGGCGAGAGCCTTTTAATGAGGGCAGAGAAGGGGGGACTCTACCCCCGACAATGTCGGAGGTGACGATATCACTAATCCTGAAGCGGGATAAAGATCCGCTGCAATGCGGGTCATATAGGCCTGTCTCGCTCCTGAATGTAGACGCCAAGTTGCTGGCAAAAGTGCTGGCGACGAGGATCGAGGATTGTGTCCTGGTGGTGGTGCATGAAGACCAGACAGGGTTTGTAAAGGGGAGACAACTGAATGTCAACGTGCGACAGCTGTTGGGGGTGATAATGATGCCCCCAGCGGAGGGGGAGGCAGAGATAGTGGTAGCGATGGATGCAGAGAAGGCATTCGATAGGGTAGAGTGGGAGTATCTATGGGAGGTGTTGAGGAGGTTTGGGTTCGAGGAGGGGTTTGTCAGTTGGGTCAAGCTCCTATATGGGGCCCCAGTTGCAAGTGTAATCACAAATCGGCAAAGATCGGAGTATTTTCGGTTACCTAGGGGAACAAGGCAGGGGTGCCCCCTGTCCCCATTACTGTTTGCGCTGGCAATTGAACCACTGGCCATAGCGTTGAGAGACTCTAAGAAATGGAGGGGGGTGGTTAGAGGGGGAGAGGAACATCGAGTGTCACTCTACGCAGATGACCTACTGCTATATGTGGCGGATCCTGTTGAGGGGATGACAGAGGTTATGCAGATATTGAGGGAGTTTGGAGATTTTTCGGGATATAGGCTAAATATGGGGAAGAGTGAGCTTTTCGTAGTACACCCTGGGGATCAGGGAAGAGGGATAGACGCCCTGCCGTTAAGGAGAGTGGGAAGGAGCTTCCGATATTTGGGGATTCAGGTAGCCAAGAGCTGGGGAACTCTACACAAACTCAATCTGACGCGGCTGGTGGAGCAGATGGAGGAGGATTTCAAGAGGTGGGACATGCTGCCGCTCTCACTGGCGGGCAGAGTGCAGGCGGTAAAAATGATGGTCCTCCCAAGGTTTCTTTTTGTGTTTCAATGTCTCCCCATTCTGATCACTAAAGCCTTTTTCAACAAAATAGACAGGAGTGTTATGAGTTTTGTGTGGGCAGGGAAGACCCCGAGGGTAAGGAGGGGTTCCTGCAGCGCAGCAGGGACAGAGGGGGACTGGCGTTGCTGAATCTGGACGACTACTACTGGGCCGCCAATGTGGCGATGGTTTGTAAGTGGATGAGGGAGGGAGAGGGGGCGGCGTGGAAGAGCCTGGAGATGACGTCCTGTAAAGGAACGAGCCTAAAGGCGCTGGTGACGGCGCCGCTACCGCTTTCCCCGAAAAGGTATACCACAAACCCAGTGGTGGTGGCAACCTTAAGGATCTGGGGCCAGTGGAGGCGACACAGGGGGGTGACGGGTGCCTCGGTGTGGCCCCCGATCAGGAATAACCATAGGTTTGTCCCAGGAAGGATGGACGGAGGGTTCCAGAGCTGGCATCGGGCAGGAATTAGGAGATTGAGAGACTTGTTTATTGATGGGGAGTTTGCGAGCCTGGGAGCGCTGGAGGAAAAGTATGAGTTGCCCCCCGGGGAATATCTTCAGATATATGCAAGTGAGGGCGTTTACGAGGCAACAGGTGAGGGAATTTCCGCTGCTCCTGACACAGGGGATCCAGGATAGAGTGATTTTGGGAGTATGGGTCGGAGAGGGCAAAGTGTCCGAAATATATCAGGAGATGAGAGAGGAGGGGGAGGCGCTGGTAGAGGAGCTGAAAGGAAAATGGGAAGAATAGCTGGGAGAGGAGATTGAGGAGGGGCTGTGGGCTGATGCCCTAAGCAGGGTAAATTCCTCTTCCTCGTGTGCCAGGCTTAGCCTGATACAATTCAAGGTTCTACACAGAGCACACATGACTGGAGCAAGACTGAGCAGGTTCTTCGGAGTGGAGAACAGGTGCGGGAGGTGCTCGGGAAGCCCGGCGAACCACACACATATGTTCTGGTCGTGTCCGGCACTGGATGAGTACAGGAGGGGAGTGGCAAGGGTGATTTCAAAGGTGGTGAAGGTCCGGGTCAAGCCAGCTGGGGGTTAGCTATATTCGGGGTAGCGGAAGAGCCGGGAGTGCAGGAGGCGAAAGAGGCCGCTATTCTGGCCTTTGCGTCCCTGATAGCCCGGCGAAGGATCCTACTTGTGTGGAAGGAAGCGAAACCCCCCGGCGTGGAGGCCTGGATAAACGATATGGCAGGGTTCATAAAACTGGAACGAATGAAGTTTGCGTGAGAGGATCGGTCCAGGGGTTCTCCAGGCGGTGGCAACCGTTCCTTGACTATCTCGCAGAATGTTAAGGGAAAATAGATCGTCAGCAGCAGCAGCCCAGAGTGGTGGGGGGGGGGGGGGGGGGGGGGGGGAACACTTTTTTGTTACTTTGTTAGTTCATTATTTTATTTAAATAATGTTACTTATTGGCTATTGTGTTATTTTTTATATTGATTTGTAAAGTGGAAAAATTGCGTTTGAAAACTTTAATAAAATATATATTTTTTAATTTAAAAAAAAACAGTTTAACATACTCTCACTGTGGGTTAACACGATGCTAGCTTTAACTAAAGACCTTTGCCGTGTCCTAACCAGTCGATGCACTCAGCACATGGTGAATGTCTGTGCTACAGGCAGTGAGCTCTGTTCGACTAGTAAGCTGCAGCTCGAATGAGCGGGAACTCTGATGCCCCCCTGTCTTTATAGTGCGTGTGCTCTAACTGGTGATTGGCTGCGGTGTTGTGTGTGTTAATTGGTCCCACTGTGTGTCCATCAGTGTGTGTGTCTGCACCATGATATACTGGTGTATATTATGACATCCCCCCTTTTATAAAAGAATGTACATGTGTGGCAATAAATAGTGTATGTGAGAATGTTCCTAACTACGTGTGTGCGAAAGACATATTTACAGGACTATGTACATGAGAACTAAGCTATTTACATGGGAAGGTGCTTGATGCAGAAAAATAGTATGCAACAAGAATAACGAGATGAACACTATATACAAACCATGTAAACAATCAAACGGAAGAACAGAACAATTCAGAAAGTCTATAAGTCCACAAAGTTCACAAATTAAGTCTCTGAGGTGGGCAACGAATTCTGGTTGACCGTCAGGGTGGCACACCACTCATCGTCTGGATCGATGCTGTATACCTACAGCGGCTGGTGTCTTTGCTTCGGGTCACCCTGTTTTTTGTCACGATACCGACTCGAAAAGGCGCCTTCAGTTCCTCGGTGTCACTGCTGTGTGGGAGGTCCGCATCGGACTCGGTGACCGTGGGTTGAATTGCCCGGACATTCCTGCGAGGCTGGCTGAAGCGATATGAATTGGCAGGCTGAGCTGCTCGGCATGAGGCAGCATAGTGGCCAAGTCTGCCACATCTTAGACATTGTCGAGATTTGGCAGGGCATTGCCGTTTTAAATGGGCGGAGCCACAGTTGACGCACGTCGTAGCGTCAGCACGTTCGCTGCGCCACCGCGCATGTGCGGTGCGGTCGTGCGTGGTGCGCGCCTGCGCATTACGTTCTTCGACGTCGCCATCCCCTCGTTTGGTGCGCACAAGCGCGGGAGTCCGCAAAAAGCGCACAAAATTGCTGCCCTCATCCAGGCTGAGGCTCTGGAGTTGCTCAATTGCTTGGACCCGTTCCGCCTCGTGGGGACCTTGCCACGCCGTTTCAGCCGCTTGGATGTGGGAATACCGACTCGTGGCATTTTCGTGTAGGACACAGGTCTCAATGGCGGTCGCTAGGGTGAGCTGCTTTACTTTGAGGAGCTGCTGTCGTAGGGGGTCCGACTGAACACCGAAAACGATCTGGTCGGGTATCATGGAGTCGGAGGTGGGCCCGTAGCTGCAAGACTGTGCAGTGGTTTAGCTTTGCTGCCTCATGGCGCCGAGGACCTGGGTTCGATCCTGGCCCCGGGTCACTATTCGTGTGAAGTTTGCACATTCTCCCCATGCTTGCGTGGGTCTCACCACCACAACCGAAAGATGTGCAGGGTAGGTGGATTGGCCACGCTAAATTGTCCCTTAATTGGAAAAAAAATGAATTGGGTACTTTAAATTTATTTTTAAAACTTCTTGTTCCAACTACCCACCCAGTCAAACACCCTTTTTTCCCATTTAAAATATTTTAGTAACTGGTAAAAAAAAATTTAAAAACTGGTAAAAGAAAACATAGCAACATATTTAAAGAAACTCCAGCAATACTCTTCCTCTTTTGGTTTTCTCTCCTGGATTGATCGCAGCAGGAGATTAATTTTTAATTCTAGGAGACTCTAGGATAATCTTGGGGATCTTGCAATGATTCACGATGTTAAAGGTGATATATAAATAGTTGCTGTTTATCTTGGAAGTGTACTGATTTTGGGCTGCCTCTCCAGTGATGCCTGTCTGCTCAATGTCGGATTAAATTTGTTGCTTGGTGCTGGTTGTACAATTGCAGTTGAATAAATTTTTCAAGTACTTTGAAAAACAATTATTTTGAGCTCTTCCTTTTAAGCAGACAAAGAATTGAGTTTCCTTCACCTTTTTCTTTTTCAATCATGAGATTTTGGAAAGCACTTACAGAAAAAGTGTAGCCACCTGAAATCCTGAATGTCATTGTACGGTCTGGGGGTATTGAAAGAATTGAATTGTTTATACATGGAACTGAACTGTGACTATTCTATTTGGGCTCTGATTGCAAAGCTATTTTGTTCTTTAAAGGAAAGGTTTCCAAGCTTATTTCTTTTGGACTACATCTCTTAGAATCATAGAATCTCTACAGTGCAGAAGAGGATCATTCAGCCCATTGAGTCTGCACTGACCCTTGGAAAGGGCACCCCACCTAGGCCCATGCCCCCACCCCATCCTCGTAACCCCACCCAACTTTTTGGACACTAAGGGGCAATTAAGCATGGCTAATCCACCGAACCCGCACAGCTTTTGGATTCTGGGAGGAAAACAGAGCACCCGGAGGAAACCTTCACAGACATGGCGAGAAAGTGCAAATTCCACACAGGCAGTTACCCAAGGCCGGAATTGTTGCTGGGTCTCTGGCGCTGTGAAGCAGCAGTGCTAGCCACTGTGCCACCGTGCCGCCTTTCAGATACTTCAGCTCCCTCCTAAAGTCTGCTGCCCTTCTGCAGCCTTGCAAAAAAGTTGTGTTTAGCCATCACCCCAATTCTCACTACATTGGATCCTGGTTGAGCAATGTCCTGACTTTAAACATTCTCATTGCCTCCTTGTGTTTGAATCCCTGCATGGTCTCACACTGCCTCCAATTCTCTGTAACATCTTTGCACCCTGCAACCTTCCTAGTTCCCTGCTCTCCTCCAATATTTGTCTCATGTATATCCCCACTTTCATCACTCACTATTGAACTGCACAGATGCGGAGCTCTGCAATTCCTTCCATGAGTCTCTGAGGTTGTGATCTACCGGCCTCGTCGTGCCTGCCTCGGGACGCAATGAGGCCAGTAAATCTCTCATGAGATTTAATGGTCTTGTCATGCCTCATGAGATCTCATGAGGCGTCCCAAAATGGGCAGGATCTAGATTTACATACTCAAGTTTACAGTCAGGCTCACTTGAATATGTTCACACCAGAGTTACTCAGGCTCGGGATCTAATGCCCGTGCCTTGGAGACCCCGGGCGAGCTCCGTTTAGCACTGGTCTCCACAAATGTGGCCTACCGCCACTTGAGGGGAGTTTCCCAGGTGATCGGGGGGCCCTGGGTGTTGGGGCTCTGGGCAGAGTTGGAGCCTGGCAGTGCCAAGGTGCCCAGTTGGTGCTGGCAGGGGCATTGTTAGGATGCTAGGCAGCGATCCTTGCCCGTGCTGGGGATCAGGCCAGAGGGTCTATAAACCCCTTATGAAGTGGGGTTCAAGGGGCCCGAGGACCCCCTCATTGGTAAGTTAGGGCATTGGTGCTTTTCCGGAGGCTGTGGCGGGGGGGTCAGAGATCGGGCCATGGCGAACGGAGTTCATTAGGAAATAGGACTCAGTGCAGCCTCAGTGAGGCATTATTGGCTGAGGCCCAGAAATGAAGCAGAGTCCCATTTAATAGCGGGGTCATTCTTGACACTGCCAGCGCCAGGAAACCCCCAACTAAACGTGTCCGACATGGGACTCTGTTTCATTTCCGTTAAATCGTGCCCTAAATGGGCAGCACGGTGGCTCCGTGGTTAGTACTGTTGCCTCACAGCGCCGAGGTCCCAGGTTCGATCCCAGCTCTGGGTCACTGTCCCATGTTTGCACATTCTCCCTGTGTTTGCGTGGATTTCGCCCCCACAACACAAAAGATGTGCAGGGTACGTGAATTGGCCACATTAAAATTGTCCCTTAATTGGAAAAAATGAATTGGGTACTCTAAAATTTATATTTAAAAAAAATCGTGCCCTAAGTCACCAGTACTTTTTGACATAACCTTTCCGGTTTCCAGTTCCAATATTTCATTATGTTAATCAGTGTTGATATGTTTTTGGTTAACACACTTGTTAAATGCCTTGAGACATTGAAGACACTATAAATGCAGGTTGCTGGAATGCCATGGATCCAACACATAATCAAGTGTTTCTGGGGTTGGTGGAAGTGCACATGGGAAACTGGAGCTGCAGTGTTGTCGGTCTGTCTAAATAAAAACTCCTTTTGCTGTGACTCATTATCACTTTTCACATATTATGAGCTGCTGGTGCAAATCATAATTGTTCTGATTCAGGATTGAGCCCTTTTCAAACCTGAAAATCCAAATAGCAATATTTTACTTCATGGTCCCCAGGAGGTGGATCAGTAGGTGGGCGGTGCTGGTCTCTCCACCAGGCCATTTGAACAACACAGACTGGACTGGAATCCTGACTGGTACTCGTTGACCAGAGGCAGGTTGCTAATTTAAATTAAGGGCCCCTTAAAGGCCATTTTGTGAGGTTGCCAGGATTTCACTCCGAGTGACGAGGTCAGGGGGCTGCAGGAGAAGGAGTGGGGTGAGCAGGTCGGATGCCCCTGTGACAAAATCCCTGTGACCTCAACACCAAACCTGGAGGAGTTTCAGCTTCATATGTAATAAGAGCAGGAGTGGGCCATTCGGCCTCTCGAGCATGCTGCACCACTCAATAAGATCATAGCTGACCTCTGTGTTTGAATTCCCACATTCCCCATCTACTCCAGATAACCTTTGATTCCCTTGCCCAACACAATCTATCTAACTCTACCTTAAGGATATTTTATGACCTGCCTCCGCCGCCTTCTGGGGCAGACAGTGCCAAAGTCGCACAACCCTCTGAGAGAAAAAGATTCTCCCCTTCTCTGCCCCATAGGGGTGACCCCTAATTTTAAAACAGTGCCCCCTCGTTCTGGACTAACCCACAAGAGGAAACATAATTTCAGCATCTACCGTGTTCATACAATGTAGGATCTTCACCTCCCACCCTTCTAAACTCGAGTGGAAACAAGTCGGGCAGCACGGTAGCGTTGTGGGGCCCTTCACAGCTCCAGGGTCCCAGGTTCGATTCCGGCTTGGGTCACTGTCTGTGCGGAGTCTGCACGTTCTCCCCGTGTGTGCGTGGGTTTCCTCCGGGTGCTCCGGTTTCCTCCCACAGTCCAAAGATGTGCAGGTTAGGTGGATTGACCATGGTAAATTGCCCCTAGTGTCCAAAAAGGTTAGGTGGGGTTACTGGGTACAGGGATAGGGTGGAGGCATGGGCTTAAGTAGGGTGCTCTTTCGAAGGGCCGATGCAGTCTCAATGGGCTGAATGGCCTCCTTCTGCACTGTAAATTCCATGATTCTATGCTCTTGATGTTGTGCACTGGGCTCTCCACTGTGGTCGCCACCCTAGCAATGTTAGCCTCAGTGTCACGCATTGCGTCATCATCTGCACCCGCAACCTCTGGGATTCCTCCATTGACTATGGACCTGCTAAAGGGTTGCTGCCACCCGTCGGAATCTCATGGAATATCAACTGCATCAGCTCCGGGTCAACTTGGTCCAGAGACTCAGCATCTGACTGATACCCAGCTGGGTCCTGTGATCCAGCAGACCTCCAACTGCTATCTCACCTGGGCATTCTTACCACCACCTGATGAGCATCAGCAACTGTGTGGTGCTCGCCAGAATGTGCCCCAGACGCCTGTCCACCGAGGTGTGTACCTCTGCGCTGATGGAGGGTGGGAATGACAGCTATGATGCATCGATGGTGATGGTGATGCCAGACGCATATTCATGGGGGCGGGCGGGGTCCAGCGCCAGTTCACCTGTGCAGTCCGGTGGAGGTTGTTGATCCCCCTGCTGCACTGGATGCGCGTCCTCCTGGTCACACTTCCCGAGCTGGCGGCTGCTGCCCCTTCCTCCCAGGCTGCCCTGCGGCTGACCCTCCGAGACCCTCTGAGGTACAAGGCATCCCGTCTACCTCAAACGTGTCCAATAATCTGCCCAATAATCGGCATCTCCAAATCGTGGAGCTGGCCTTCTCTGAGGCATGGCTGCGAGCTGAGTGGGCTTGGCTGTGCAGGATATGTTTAAATGTTGCTCTCCCTTGTTAGTGGGGGACTGGCGAGGGTCGTCCCTGCGTATCAGCCAGCTGGACCATAATTTGCGGCATGAAGCCTGTGGGGCCTTATTAAGTGGACCAATTAACGTTTTATCACAGTGATGGACTTGCCGGGCCGAGCGTTGGGAAGCTCGTGGCAGTTCCTGCTCGCTACCACACTGAGAAATCTTTTGGTTAAATTACACCCTTGGGGTCTTTCCCGTTAATTGTATGGAAATTTACTTTGATCATTATTGGTTTCTCGCCAGGCCATGGCGGGATTCTAGACTGGAGTGGGATGGTTAGTTCGCAAATCGATCGGTGCCCGGCATGGTTCTCAATTTTGACCTCCCCCGCAATCTAACGGACATGTCGCACTCTCGCTCAAGCGGGACACGACCATTAAATTGCACCCAAAAGCACAGACAGACTCCATTGACATATTTAGGAGCCACCTACGGTCCTTTGGACCATTCAACCTGCACTGCTCATTCTGGGACTCCTTCCCTAAAGTAGGAATTAAATATTGAATTCCCTCTGCTTTATGCTCGTGACTGCCCAAGACCATTCATGCAGTACTAGTTCCTGATTTCCCCAATAATGTGAGATGTTGCAATTCTTTCTTGAATATGGTCCCATCTGTCGAGTTTAATGATTCCACAGTCGAGGCAAAAAGATCAAGTTCCTCATTCCAACTGCCTGCATTCATGGATCTACAGATCGGCCATTGCAATAAAGGAGCTGGATTAAGTCAGGTAAAAAGTCACTGGGTAACTGGCCATGATCAGAACTACAATGAGCACAATGGCTAGTCAGACGCTGCTGTCCAATATCAATCCTTCCTTTCGAGCCCCGAGCAACAGCAGGCATCAATTGTTGGTGAGTGTAGTAAATAACTGCCAGCTACTTGACAGGGCAGTTTGGATAACTACAGCTTCCAAGTTCCCGTCAAGTGGAGGCTGCAGGAAATGTGAACACTCTTAAGTTTTGCTTTTACTAAAGTAGCAGCTTTCTTCATGCCATGGTGGACAATGAACGGGTGAAAAGACCATGGTGATTCCACACTGACAATTTTATCTTCTCCCATAAAGTCAGGAAACAAGTTGAGTCACAAAAGCAAAACCTTTACCTCTTCCCTGGTCTGAATGACAGAATGTGGTTCAAATTACAAAGCCGCAGAGGAGCTGGAGGTTGAGAAGCGATGGTCCAAGGACATCACATTTTACAGCCAATGCAGTACTTTTTGAAATTGCATATAGGAAACATGACAGCCAATTTGCACACCGAAATCTCCCACAAACAACAGCCTGCTGATAATCATCGGCTGAGGAACAATGTTTGATTTGGAACTTCCTTTGACAGCACTTTCCAAATCCACAACCTCTATCACGTAGAAGGACGAGGACAGTAGACGTATGGGACTGCCACCACTTGTAAGTTCCTCTCCAAGCCACTCGCCATCCTGACTCGGATATATATCGCTGTTCCTTCGCTGTCACTGGGTCAAAATCCTGGAACTCCTTCCCAAACAGCACTGTGGGTGTACCTACATCACATGGACTGTAGCAGTCCAAGAAGGCAGCTCACCGCCACTGTAATGACTTAGGCCAGGCCTTTGAGATTGGCCAATTAGAATAAAAGTTCCCTGATTAGTGGCCCAATCAGGAACCCCTTTTGTGTATATAACGGGGAGTGTCAGATCCTCTGCAGACAGCAGACTGAGTAGTCATGGTTGTTCAGCTGTTGGGTTTGTAAATAAAAGGAATTCTGGTGATGGGACTTCTGCCTCCGTGGACTTATTACAGCCACCTTCTCGAAGGGAATTGGCAATTTGATTATGATTTTTTAAAAAACTACCATGTGATCATTTGTCTGCACGTGAAAGGGCAGACAGGAGCTCTGCTTAACATTTCATTTGAAAGATGGAACCTCCAACTGTATGCAATCCCCCACTAATACATTGGGGGTGTCAGCCTAAGTCTTGTGCTCAAGTCACTCCACTGAAGACTTTCATGTAAAAGTGTGACCTACTGAGTCAAAGCTGACTCTTCGGAGAGGAAACACAAAGAACAACTGGCATGCAGCAAATGCATGTTTACTCATGGGTGTTCAATCGCGGCTCTCAGTTCCTTTTTACTGAACAGAAATGTACCAGTGACAAAGGTTCAAGAGGTGTGGAGAGTGTTTGATTAAATTTCAGAGACTGACGCCTCCCAGGTTTGTGCATTGGCTCCAAACCTTCATTTGATTTCCCATTTACAACACACTTTGCTCTGATTCATCTTGTTTCTGTCACCAGCAACATCTTGTTTGGAAACAACATGGCGGTTGGGTGAGAAGAGTTCAAAGGCTGAGTTTTCCCAGCTCAGTGATGCTGGGTTTGAAGGTGGGGGTGTGGGGAACCGCCTTCTGACAGCTCCCAGATGTATCCATGCCACTTGTTTTCCAAGGGAGACAGGCCCCCAATTACAGATCAAATTGGGACTAATTTTACAGGGGTGCCTCTGTTTTGTTATCAGCAGGGTGGCTGCCTGTCACATATGGAGACCACCATCTCAACGGAAGAGACCTGCGGCATGATGGGGCTGTTGGAGAGAGCCTGGGCTGCAGGCAAGAAAGACTGCACCGAGGTCCAACTGATCCACCTGGCGGCATTTCTCCTCTTGATTTGATGGGCTTTGTATCTTTGGCCCACTCCTCTGAGGATGCCTCCATGTTGAGATACTCTTACATACCATGGCCTGCATCAGTAGTACTCAGCTCTGCCGACTGCTGAGGCCCCAGAGCTACTTGCCCTCTCACTGCACTGGCAGCCTCGGTAGCCCACTCACCATCCTTAATAAAGTGGTGTGCGTGGAGAATGCCAATCAAGAGGCTGCCTCTGACAAGACTGCATCATTGCACAGGCTGTAGGTATTTGGTTGTGACAGAATTGTTATGGCACAGAAGGAGGTGATTTGGCCTATCGTGTCTCTGTGGGAGTCATTTACCTACTGCCTTTACCCCAAATCCCTGCACATTCGTCCTTTTCAGATAATAATCCAATCCCCTCTTGAAAGCCTCGATTGAACCTGCCTCCATCTCACTCAGACAGTACATCTATGTAACTGAAGTTCCTCGTTCCTGGAACCAGCAATGTGAATCCTTTGTGGACTTCTTCAATGTCTTTACATCCTTAAAGTGTGGTGCCCAGAACAATATTGCGTCCGAGTCCGAACTAGTGTTCTATATAAGTTTAACCTCACTCCTTTATTTTTGTATTCTGTGCCCCTACTAATGAAACCCAGGGTACTGAGTGCTTTATTCACTGCTCTCTCAACCTGTCCTGTCATCATCAATGAGTTATGCAGATATACAAACAGATATACAAACTCCTGGACCCCCTTTAGAATTGTACCCTTTCTTTTACATTGTCTCTCCATGTTCTTCCCATCAAAATGAATCACTTTACACTTCTTTGCAATTCCATCTGCCACTTGTCCATCCATTCCACTTACTTACCTGTGTCCTTTGAAGTTCTGTACTATCTTCATGTTTCCAAATCTTATATCATCTGCAAATATTGAAACTATGCCCTGTACACCAACGCCTCGGTCACTGAGACATATCAGGAAGAGCGAAGGTCCCAATGTTGTTTCCTGGGGAATTCCGCTACAAATCTTCCTCTATCCATAAAGCACTCATTAGCCACTGCTCTCTCTTCCCTGTCACTTAACTAATTCCGTATCCATGTTGCTACTGTCCCTTTTGTTCCATGAGCTATAACTTTGCTCACAAATTTGTTGTGCAACACTGTGTCAAATGTCTTTTGGAAATCCATGCACACCGCATCAACTGCATTACCCTCATCAACCCTCTCTGTTACCTGATCCAAAAAAATCTAAATTGGTTAATCACTATTTGCCCTTGATAAATTTATGACGCCCTTGCCTAAGTGTTTTCCAAATTATTGTTTCCAAAGCTTGCTCACCACTGAGGTTAGCAGACTGCCCTGTAGCTGCTGGACTTATCCTTCCACACTTAATTGAACCAGGATGTAACATTTGCAATTGAAATATGGAATTGTCCACTTTGGCAGGAAGAATAGAAAAAAGCATATTATACAAATGGTGAGAGATTATGAGATATCGATCGATCTGGGTACCTTAGTGCATCTATCGCAAAAGGTTAGCATACAGATACAGAAAGTAATTAGGAAGGCTAATAGAATGTAAATCATTTATTGCAAGGAGAATTAAATACAAAAGTAAGGAGGTCACGTTTCAGTTATACAGGGCATTGGTGAGACCACATCTGGAGTACTGTGTACAGTATTGGTCTCCTTATTTAAGGAAGTATGTAAATGTTTTGGAAGCAGTTCAGAGAAGGTTTTCTAGACTAACAGTGGAATGGGAGGTTTATCATTTGAGGAAAGGTTGAATCAGCTATATTCTGGAGTTTGCAAAATAAGAGGCAATTTGATTTAAACACAAGATCCTGAGGGTTATTTACAGGGTGATTGTGGAGAGGATGTTTTCTCGTGAGAGAATCTAGAACTAAGGGATGACTATTTAAAAATAAGGGGTCAACCATTTAAGACCGAGATGAGGAGAATTTTTTTCTTTGAGTGTCGAGAGACTCTGAAATTCTCTTCTTCAAAAGGCAGTGGAAGCAGAGTATCTGAATATCTTTCCGGCAGAACCAAATAGTATCTTGATAAGTGACGGGATGTTGGGGGGGGGGGGGGGGCGGGGGGGTGGGGGGGGGGGTTGGAGAGAGGTGGCGGTGTGAATAGTTATCAGGGGTAGGTAGGAATGTGGAGTTGACATTACAACCAGATCAACCATGATGGGTGACACAGTGATTAGCACTGCTGCTTCACAGTGCCTGCCAGGGTCCCGGGTTCAATTCTGGCCTCGGGTGACTGTCTGTGTGGAGTTTGTACTTCTCCCCGCGCCTGCGTGGGTTTCCTCCGGGTTCCTTCCACCGAACAAAGATGTGTAGGTTAGGTGGATTGGTCATGATCAATTGTCCCTTGCTGTCCAAAGAAAATGTGTAGGTTAATGGGGTTACGGGGATAGGGTTGGGGCTTGGGCCTGCGTGGGGTGCTACTTTGGAGAATTGGTGCAGACTCGATGGGCCACATGGTCTCTTTCTGCACTGTAGGGATTCTAAGATTATTGAATGGCAGAGCAGGCTCGAGTGGCCTATTCCTGCTCTTCAATTGGAGGGCATTACACCAACCCATATAAAAGGACACATCACACATGCTCAGTCTCTTTCCAGTGGAGACACTCAGTGTGTACACAGGGTTGATTTGAAACACATCACTCCCACCATGTGGATTGTAGCAGACTGGTTCGTCAGTCTGAGTAGTTATATCAGGATTAACAGTAACGTCGAATCCAAGTAGGAGAATTGTTAATACTTTAATAAACATGTTAAAGCTATCTCCAAGTCTGAACCTTCCTTTGTCAGAGTGCACATCAAAGAAGCAGCTTATGCTACGACAAGAGCAGAACAAAACATGGTTCCAGGTGTGAACTGTTAAATCCATATAGTTGCATCTCAGCGAACAGTGACAACCAGCAACAACAGCCAGGCAAGATGATGTTCAGGATTCCAGTTCCACAACCGCTCAGGTACCAAGGCAATCTCAGTGAAAACTGGCGTTGGTTCAGGCAGAGATTCGTGATCTACCTGGTAGCGTCCGACTTAGATAGCGTGGCGGATGCAGAAAAAAGAAAGCTTCTACTTATCATCGCGGGTCCAGAAGCAGCTAAAATCTTCCAGACCTTCAAATACTCAAAGGGGCAAAACAAGAGCGATTTCCAGGCAGTCCTGGACAAATTCCAAGAATTCTGCGAGGAACATACAAGAAGAAAAGGTAAAAGAGGCGCCAAAACTCACCGCGAGGTAGGCTTGCAGCAACGAACGGCAGTTTTGAATTGCAGCCATCTTGGGAAAGGTGCTGCACATGCGCAGTTGCGCGAAGAGCGCACAGAACGGGAAGGTCCATTTGCGTATGCGCAATTGAGAACAAGGACCCAAGTAAAGGAACAGCGATCTGCGCATGCGAAATCGCTTCCTACGCACTACGTCATGCGCTTCATGACGTCAGAGGCCCCGGACCACGGCCACTTAAAGGGAAAATGTCCCAAAACACGAGAAAAAAATTTAAAGCCTCAAAACTAGATTCTTTCACCTGGGACGACAGCACAATGCCTGAAATTCAACCAGTAGCTGAAAGTAACCTCCGCAGAACCCTGCAACAAGCAGTTAGCACCGCCCAACGAGATGATACAGTCCTTGTAGACTATGACTCAGACCTTGAATTCTTCTGCGGACATCGCGAGCCCAATGACAGCTCCGACACAAAACGTGATGATATGGTCTTGGAAGACGACTCAGACGAAGCTTTCACCTTGGGAGGCTACCCCAGTACCAAAGCCAAACCGCAACTAGACATGTTGCACATTGACGACCCCGACGACGAGTTCTTCGGATTCGGGAATCTTCAGCCCAGCATAGACGACATCCCGACTTGCGTGCAGGGTGATGCTGCGGCCTGACACCAAGAGACAGAGAGCAGTACAAGCCCACAGAGAGCGGCCTGCTGCCACACAGAGAGTGGTCCATGCACCACAAAGGGTCCCAGCCTCCACACACAAAGTGATGAAAGACTCCAGAGTGAGCTCGTGGACAGACTCCACGATAGATGCAACGCAAGACTCCACAGCGCAGTCCTTGCATGAACAAGAAGTGACTCGAGTGACACAAGCCTCCACAGCGAGCTCGTGGACAGACTCCATGATAGAAGCAACGCAAGACTCCAGAGCGCAGTCCTTGCATGAACAAGACCTTGAGGGTCTAGCAACCTCCTCTGTGCAACCAGCAGCAGACAATGCAAGTCTGCCACGCTCAAGTGAACAACAGAAAGACTATGACAGTCTGCCATGCTTAAGTGTACAGCAAGCAGACTATGACAGTATACCACACTCCAGTGAACAAGAAGAAGACTCTGACAGTCTACCCAGCTCAAGTGAACGACAAGAACACATTGAGGCTCTACCCACTGTATGTGTGACAAGTGACGACGGCATCCCACTTCCCATACCAGATGTGCAACGTGACAGACCTCAGCTAGTGTGTACAGAGGCACTCGACAATCACAGTGAGACTACTGGTGACTCCGGTGACACCATGTTACTTAAAACCTCATTCGCTCGAGCCTCTCCACAAGCAAATGCATTTCTGACTGTTTTGACTCTGGACGGGGAGCATCACGAAACTTCAGAAGATTCAAGTGAACCTGAAATGACTCCGGACGGGGAGCATCATGAAACCTCAGGTGACTCAAGTGAACCTGCAATGACTCCGGACGGGGAGCGTCAAGAAACCATAACTGATTCAGGTGAACCAGAACAGCTCCAGACGGGGAGCAACGACATGCCAAAACTGACTCAGGTGAAACAGACCAGACTCCAGACTGGGAGCATCCACAAGCCAAAGCTGATTCAAGTAAGCCGGACATGACTCCAGATGGGGAGCGCCGCGAACTCAGTGACAACACGCTCAAGGAAACAGCAGATGCCACAAAGGACGCTGACCCGAGTAACTATGTGAAGGACTCATATTATCCACAGAGTGTGGTCCTTGAGGGCAGCAAACATGGTCACAAAACCAACCACCACAACAACAACATCAAAGACAATAGCAAGAGGCGTACCAAAGGCAACAACGTCGACAACAAGCATGACAAAAACAACACCAATGGAACTACGACTGGTACGACATGGTACAACTCTGCCCATGAGGGATACTGTTACTGCTCAGCTCAGTACAATGACATACCATGGCAGGACGATGCATCTTACCAATTCACATTTGCTGCACTACCAACAGGCAACCTGGCTTTCAGGACAGATGCCATCAAGAATTACCACCACAAGCATCGAAAGAATAAAAAGAGTCCAAATCTGACAATGAAGTGATTTGACCACTTCTTGGTTCCTTCAGCACAGGGACGCTGATGGTGTTTACAATGCCATGCCACCATCAACACAACTCACCAACCAAACAAGAAAGCCACTCGACCATAATAATTAATGAACTGTGGACTTGTGCATATGATTTGGACTTATTTATTAATTATCACTGTTATCATAACTTGTACAGAGTACCACTCATCTACCTAGTTTGTTCAATTTTCTTTAACACTGTACAGAAAATATGTAACATGGAAAAAGGGGGGGATGTGGTGATATATATCACTAAGTACACAATGGGTTAATGTACATACACGACACCTAGCTAGACACTAGAGGGAATACCAGAGACATGACACACAGACAGTCAACCAATAGGTCAGTAAGATAGGACACGACCAATGGGCAATCACGATACACACAGAGGTGACACTACCACAGGAGGGCATTACACCAACCCATATAAAAAGACACATCACACATGCTCAGTCTCTTTCCAGTGGAGACACTCAGTGTGTACACAGGGTTGATTTGAAACACATCACTCCCACCACGTGGGTTGTAGCAAACTGGTTCGTCAGTCTGAGTAGTTATATCAGGATTAACAGTAACGTCGAATCCAAGTAGGAGAATTGTTAATACTTTAATAAACGTGTTGAAGCTATCTCCAAGTCTGAACCTTCCTTTGTCAGAGTGCACATCAAGGAAGCAGCTTATGCTACGACAAGAGCAGAACAAAACATCATCCGGTCCTGGTGCCTTACCTATTTCAAATATAGCCAGCCTATCTAATTCCTCCTCTTTATCAATTTTAAACCTATTTAGTGTCTGAATGAGTCACCTCTTTTCACCATGACCTAGACAGATTTAAAATATTTTCAGCCATGCCCTCTGCCCCCATGGGCAAATCCCCTTTGTGATTCCTAATTCTACTCCTCCTTTTACCACCACCAAAACCACTTTCAACATGCACTTTCCCTACCACTGGCATTCCATGGCAGCAGTGTGTACCATCTGCAATAATAATAATCTTTATTAGTGTAACGAGTAGGCTTACATTAACACTGTAGTGAAGTTGCTGTGAAAATCACCTCGTCGCCACACTCCGGCGCCTGTTCGGGTTCACTGAGGGAGAATTCAGAATGTCCAATTCACCGAACGAGCACGTCTTTCGGGACTTGTGGGAGGAGACCGGAGCAGTGATCCAAGCCGGGAATCGAACCTGGGTCCCTGCGCTGTGAAGCATCAGTGCTAACCACCGTGCTACCATGCCGCCCACAAGATGCACTGCAACTTGCCAAGGCCCCTTTGACAGCCCCTTCCAAACCCACAACCTGCAAGTTCCTGTCCAAATCATAGACCATCCTGACTCGGAATTACATTTGCCCTTAACTGTTGCTGGATAGAAATCCTGAAACCTGGGAAGGTTTAGCCCCCAAAAGAGGCAACGCTGTTCCTGTTCTACCCCACAGCCAGGGTCTCGGTGGATTAGGTGCGATGGGGAATTTCTCTGAAGTCAGTTAATTCTGTTAGCTACTCCGTCTGAGTGGCGGTTGTTTCAGTGACATCCCTCTGTTAGTTGTGGCTGGTGTTTCTTGAACTGAGTGCAATTTCTGCACAGCCTTGCACACATCGTACTGTCAGCCTTCCTGTCTGCATCACTGGCTGAACCCCCCCCCCCAAAACCCCGAGGGAAAAACATCTCCAGGTAAACCAAGCGTGCTCTCTCAGCTTCAAAATAATGGGCAAAGTGTTGCTCTTCACATAAATCATCGGATTAGTCAGTCGGGGAAGCTGCCAGCTTTTTGTAACTCATCAGGGGAGGGAGGAAAGCAGCTTTTCTCTGCAGCTCCCAGTTCCAGTCGAGGAGCTGGAAGATCTCCATGAAATGTGTAAGCCAGTGTCGAAACTAGGAAGCAAACTGCTGCGTGAAGCCTGCACGGAGTTCAGAGAGTAGGTGAGCAAATGTATTCCTTTTTTTCCTCTTTGGTATCTGTTTATTTATCGTGTTGTGAGAAAGTTGGGGCTTGAACCAGTTGGAGGATACAACTTTGTTTATAGTATAAAATAACATTTATATAGTGCCTGTCATGACCTCGAGACGCCCCAGACACTTTTACAGTATTAAGCATAGTCACTGTGGTAATGTTGTGTAATGCTTAGAATCTGATGCATGAGTGATATAGTTTAGCCTGTAAACAGCTTTAGGTATGGGTTAAATGCAAAGGCAGAGGAGAAATGTTCAGCCCGAATGTGAAGAATTGTATGCCACGGGCAAGAATCAGAATATTTTGTTTTACTTACTGTGCTCACAGAGGAGGCACAGTTTATGGCTGTAATAAATTTATTGTGTGATGTTCTCCTGACAGCCTGTCCTAATTTTTGTTTTTTCTGATGGATTGTTTCAAAGGCTTTTGGAAACGGATTGAATAATAAGAGGGAGAATAATTGCAGGGCTGGGGGTGAGAGCAGGAGATTGAAACTAACTGTAGCAGGGATTGAGACTAATTGTAGCGTTCTTTACAATGACAAGATGGGCCGAATGTCTGTCTTCTGTATGATCCTGTGAATTGTGCTGAGAACTGCATAAACAATGCACAGAATTTCTCATTATATTCTGTGTTCTGCAGTTTTACAGTGTCCAGCTTTGCTGATTTACTTTTTTTATATTTATTGTGCACTGAAAGATTTGTGTGTTTTAGACCAGGAAGAAACACACAAACTGCAATGGCGAAGGAAGCTGTGTGTGTATACCTGCTGTAGCAGCATAACAGATTAATTATTTAGCATGTCAAGCTGTAGGAAATGCTTGGGGTTCCTAATTGAATGAACACATCTGAAATTCATAACTGGACAGCAAAAATTGTTGAGCAAGTCAAAAGCTAGTCTGTCTCTCTGAAATCTCAAGTGCCCGGTCATCTCTGATTGACACTAACACTGGGTGGCACTCAGAAGTATACGCTGAATGGCTTTTCGAGTCCAAAATGTAACTGCGTCATTGCTATTTCTTCAGTCTGATCAGAGATGGTTTAGCAGCCGTTTCTAAGCCATCATGACATTGCTGCTATTCTTAATTTGCTCTATGGGTGTTTGTCTGGCCTTTCTAATAAGGACTGTTTTAAGGGTTGGGTTGAGTATTTCCCAGTGCAGTTCTCCCCGCTGAGTGCTTTACAACACAGCAGACCTTAGCATATACACAAACATGAGTGACAAAGACTTGCATTAATATCGTTCTTTGCATAACCATGAGACATCTCCAAGCGCTTTATAACCAATCAAGTACTTTTTGAAGTGTAGTCACTGTTGTCATGTCAAAAGAAACTTGGTGACTAATTTTTACACATCAAGCTGCCCCAAACGTGATGATGACCAGATTAACTGTTTTTGTGATGATCTTGGGGGAAAGATGTTTGTCAGGATTATACTGGAGAATGATGTGCCAGCTTTTTATGACATCTTTTACATTTATCTCAGCAGGCAGATCAACTTGATATCTATCTGAAAGACGGGGGACGGGATACTCCGCTTGTGGGATTCTCTGTTTTGCCGGCATCCGGGGGTTTCCCGACGGCGTGGGGCTGCCCCACAATGGGAAACCCCATTGACTGGCCAGCGTAACGGAAAATCCCACTGGCGGGTCGAGGCAGAAATGTGGCGGGGCGGAGAATCCAGCCCAGCACCTTTTTGATAGTGCTTCATCAGTACTGCACTAATGTGTTAACTTTGACCTTTGTACTTCAGCCCTGAAGTGAGACTTGAATCTGGAATCTTGTGACTCAGCAGTGAGAGTGCTCCCAGCTGGGCATTGGCTAATAAGTGAGTAGTTGCAGCTATCTCTACTCCCCATCCACCTTCCATGTGGCAACCCATAAGACAATAAGATACAGCAGCAGAATTAGACCATTCGGCCCATCGAGTCTGCTCCGCCATTCGATCATGGCAGATATGTTTCTCATCCCCATAACCCCTGATCCCCTTATTTATCAAGAACCTATCTCTTCTCTCTCTTGGGCTGTAGCTCAGCGTCGAGGATGACTTGCTTCCACTCTGGGGAGGTGGGTTCTCTGGTGGCTTCGAATGTTGTTCCTCTGTTCAAGAAAGGGAATAGGAATGACCCTGGTAATTATAGGCCAGTTAGTCTTACTTCGGTGGTCGGGAAGATAATGGAAAAGGTCCTAAAGGACAGGATTTATGACCATTTGGAAAGATGCAGCTTAATCCGGGATAGTCAACACGGATTCATGAGGGGTAGGTCTTGCCTCACAAATTTGATTGAATTCTTTGAGGAGGTAACTAAGTGTGTAGATGAAGGGAGAGCAGTTGATGTTGTATACATGGATTTTAGTAAGACGTTTGATAAGGTTCCCCATGGTCGGCTCATGAAGAAAGTAAGGAGGTGTGGGATAGAGGGAAATTTGGCCAATTGGATAAGTAACTGGCTATCACATAGAAGACAAGAGGGTGGTGGTGGATGGAAAATTTTCAGACTGGAGACGAGTTACCAGCGGTGTACCACAGGGATCAGTGCTGGGTCCTCTGCAATTTGTGATTTTTATCAATGACTTGGAGGAGGGGGCTGAAGGGTGGGTCAGTAAATTTGCTGATGACACCAAGATTGGTGGAGTAGTGGATGAGGTGGAGGGCTGTTGTCGGCTGCAAAGAGACATTGATAGGATGCAGAGCTGGGCCGAAAAATGGCAGATGGAGTTTAACCCTGATAAGTGCGAGGTGATTCATTTTGGTAGAAAAAAATTTGAATGTGGATTACAGGGTTAACGGCAGGGTTCTGAGGAATGTGGAGGAACAGAGAGATCCTGGGGTTCATGTCCATCTCTGAAGGTTGCCACTCAAGTGGATAGAGCCGTGAAGAAGGCTTATAGTGTGTTAGCATTTATTAACAGGGGGCTTGAGTTTATGAGCCGCGGGGTTATGCTGCAACTGTACAAAACCTTGGTTAGACCACATTTGGAGTATTGTGTGCAGTTCTGGTCACCTCACTATAGGAAGGATGCGGAAGCATTGGAAAGGGTGCAAAGGAGATTTACCAGGATGCTGCCTGGTTTGCAGGCTAGGTCTTATGAGGAAAGGTTGAGGGAGCTAGGGCTTTTCTCTTTGGAGCGGAGGAGGATGAGAGGCGACTTAGTAGAGGTTTATAAGATAATGAGAGGGATAGATAGAATGGACGTTCAGAGACTATTTCCTCGGGTGGATGTAGCTGTTACAAGGGGGCATAAGTATAAGATTCAGGGTGGGAGAAAAAGGAGGGATGTCCGAGGAAGGTTCTTTACTCAGAGAGTGGTTAGGGTGTAGAATGGACTGCCTGCTGTGATAGTGGAGTCGGACACTTTAGGAACTTTCAAGTGGTTAATTGATAAGCACATGGAGCACACCAGAATGACAGGGAATGGTATAGCTTGATCTTGGTTTCGGACAATGCTCGGCACAACATCGAAGGCTGAAGGGCCTGTTCTGTGCTGTACTGTTCTATGTTCTATGTTCATTTTGTGTGGAAATGCAGCCCCCTCAGCCCACTTCCAAAAACATGTGGGAATTTGACTTGTCCCCCTACTGTCTCTGTCTGTCACTGTGAAGCTCTACAGAAGACCATCTGCAGATTGGAGCCTCTGTAGGCAAAAGACCAAGTATTGTGATGTCTGTTAGTGTTACCAAACTTCCAGGATTGCCCTGGAATATCCAGGAATTGAAGCTTGGTCTCTACGACACTGCAGGGAGCAACCCAGGGGGAAAATCATTGGGATGTTAAAATAAATGTGTTTGATTGCACTTTGAATCCATAGAATCGGACTTCCAGTGACGACATACAAAAGCAGGTTGCACAAAAAGTTGCTCCTGCTAACCCAGTTCTAACCCAGCGGTTCAGTGTGGAGGTCGGATAAGGTGGTTGGGGGATGTCGACAACAGGAAAGAAATCCCAGGCTGGGAGCCCGACAAAGGAGTCCGGGGGGGAAACCGCCACGGTTGTGAAGGCGTAGGGTGTAACGATGAAGGATGTGGAGGAGGTCTTGTCGAATCACGAGGACCAGCTGGTCTCATTGGAGGCTGAAATGCTGCTTATGGCAGATAGAAACAAAGGCCTAAAAGCCAATGTGAGCGATTTGGACGGAATGGAGGGCTCGAAGCCAACCGAGTATTTCTCGGAAATGTTCTCTGGGTTGATGGGCGGAGGTGAGGTGTTCACTCCACCAGAATGGGACAGGGATTTGCGACAGAAGCCGCGTGTGGCGATCTTGCGGTTTCACAACTACCAGAGGAAGGAGCAGGTCCTGGAGTGGGCTAAGAAGTGTCGGAATATCGACTGGGATGGAAATATGGTGCACATATACCAGGACATTGGTATTGAACTGGCGAAATGGAGGGCAACTTTAACAGATTGAAGGCGGTTCTGTACAACAAGGGTGTGCGGTTCGGAGTGGTGTAGCCAGCAAAGCTGAGAGCCATGCTGGTTTCGAAGGACCATTATTTCGACACGCCAGACCAGGCCAAGGCCTTCGACAAGGACTGGAATGGTTTGGGAGGGTTGGTGAGTGTTTTTTTTCTTTCTCTGTAAGTTGATCTAGGATAATGGTAAATATTGCAATATTGTGGGCTATGTTTGTTGTTCTCTTTGTGCACTTGTTGTTCGTCTTTGACGACAGGTGGGACTTTTTTGTTTTGTTTTGTCTCCTTCGGAGAGTAGGTGCATGAGGGATGGTAGAACGAGTGGTTTTTGAATACGTTAATTGGAGGGAAAGAGAAACATATTGTTAGGATGGGCTTGGATATGGGAGTAGGTGACATGGGTGGGGGGGGGGAAGGATCACAGACCCTTTGTTCTGGTTGTTTGTGGGGATGGGACATGGCGGGTGGGGGGCGCGGTTGGTGCGGACATCCTTCTAGCAACAGGAGTTTGGCTAGTTAACTGGAGCAGCTTCGGAAGCTGAATTATAAGAGTTTGATGGGGGGGAAGGTCAAGGCAGATCTACAGAGATGGGATCCCGTTGACGCAGGCGGGCAGTGCTAAGTTGCTTAAGATGAATGTCTTGCCGACATTCTTATTTTTATTCCAGTACTTACATTTGTGCCAGTTATCTATTCGAGCCGGCAAAATTGGATACCATATTTGATGCATGGAGGGAGGGAGGGTTGGAAAAGGGGGAGAATTTATTTTTGGAGGGGCAGTTTGCCAGCTTGGAGTTAAAGGAGAAGTATGGGCTTGTGGATGCAGACAGGTTTAGATACCCCCAGGTGCTGAACTGGGTTGAGAAGTTATTTCCGGCTTTCCTGGTAGTACAGTTATCTACCTTGTTGGAGCAGCTTCTATCCTACTCGGGGTCGGTGGAGGGAAGTACGTTGGTTTATACCAGCGAATAGGGGAGAAGGAGTTGAGTTTGACGGATGGGGTGAAAGCAAAATGAGTGGAGGAATTGGGGCTGATACTGGAGGACGAGATGTGGAGTGAGGCGCTGAGGAGGGTGAACGCGACGTCTTCTTGCACAAGACTGAGCCTTATTCAGTTGAAGATGGCATTTTGAGTGCACCACACTAAAGCAAGGATGACCCACTTTCTTGAAGAGACCGAGGACAGGTGCGAGCGCTACTTGAGGGGGCCCATGTCGGCAATCCTGAATGTGGAGTTGGAACCTTGCCCACTGGTGGCAACCTTTGGTGTTTCCGATATGCCAGAACTGTGGACAGGGGCAGGGGCAAATGTTGTGGCCTTCGCGGGTGACACTGAGGCGGATCCTCTTGAGTTGGAGTTTGGCGACACTGCCGAATGCTTCAGCATGGCGAGTGGTCTTGATGGTGTTTTTGCACCTCGAGATGGACGAATACACCGTGAACGGTCGATTGAGGGGTTCCATCGTAGATGGCGACTGTTTATGTGGCACTTTAGAGAAATGGTCACTGTTAGCTGTCGGGGGAGGGGGGGGCGGGGGAGTTTGTTCGCTGGTGGAGGGGGTAGTTCTGTAGTTTTGGGGCGGATAAGGGGGATTGGGGTTGATATTTTTAAAAAGTGTTTGTTTGTCTTTTGTAACTTCTGTACAAAACATTAAACACTTAATAAAATAATTTATAAAAAAAGAACACCTACAGTGCAAAAGGAAGCCTTTCAACCTATCGAGTTTGCCCCAACCTTACCAAGAGCACCAGACTTTGCCCACTCCCCCGCCCTATCCTCATAACCCCACCTAACCCATATATCTTTGGACACTGAGGGAAAATTTTAGCATTGCAAATGCACCTAACCTGCGCATCTTTGGACTGAGATTTCTTCCTTGCCAGCAAAGGGTTATGGGACCTCCATCACTACTTGCATTTTACAGTAATATGCTTTAAACTTTTTCTGAAATTTAGAGGAGGTTTGATGCTACCCTCACAGACTTATCATAGAATTTACAGTGCAGAAGGAGGCCATTCGGCCCATCGAGTCTGCACCGGCTCTTGGAAAGAGCACCCTACCCAAGGTCAACACCTCCACCCTATCCCCATAACCCAGTAACCCCACCCAACACTAAGGGCAATTTTGGACACTAAGGGCAATTTATCATGGCCAATCCACCTAACCTGCACATCTTTGGACTGTGGGAGGAAACCGGAGCACCCGGAGGAAACCCACGCACACACGGGGAGGATGTGCAGACTCCGCACAGACAGTGACCCAAGCCGGAATCGAACCTGGGACCCTGGAGCTGTGAAGCAATTGTGCTATCCACAATGCTACCGTGCTGCCCCAACTTATAAGGCTGAATAGAAGTGATCGGAGTTCCTTCGGAAGATCATCTAACAAATCTGGCCAACCAACAAGAGACACAGGCAGCCAGCAAATGCTGGGGGCGCCAAGTGCAATAGCACAGTATGAGTGTGAATATACTGTATCTGACATGCGATGTATAAAAGCTCCCAAAATGACTGAATCAGGAAGGCAATCTTAAGGGAGACTGCATAGAATGTTCTTGGATTATCGAATAATTACAATATTGAAGGAGGCCATTTGGCCTGTCATTCCGATGCTGTCTCTCTGCAGGAGCAACTCTCTTGGACCCTTGCCCTTTTCCTGTAGCCCTGATAGTTTTTTCTCTTCTGGTGCTTATCTAATTTCCCTTTTGAAAGCCCTGATTGTATCTGCCTCTACAATATTCTCCGGGTTCGTAATGGGGTTTCTCATCATGTTGCCCATGGTTATTTTGCCATTCACCTTAAATTGATGTCCTCTGGTTCTCGACCCTTTCGCCAATGAGAACAGTTTCTCTCCATCAACTCCAGTTAGATCCTCGTGATTTTGAATGTCTCTATCTTCTCAACTTCTTTTCTCTAAGGAGAACAATCCCAGCTTCTCCAATCTATTTATGTGACTGGAAGTTCTTCATCTCTGAAACCATTCTCATAAATCTTTTCTTCACCCTCTGTGAAGCCTTCACATCCTTCCTAAAGTATGGCCCCCAGAACTGCCCAATCCTCTAGGCCGACCGTTTTATCATTGTTTATCGCTATAGGTAGAATATTATGTTGACCAGCAGGCCGGAGGCCCGCCACAGAAGACTGTTAAATCATACGCATCCCAACGTCATTGCACACGCATGCAATATATTGTATGGCAGGCACAGGTGCAGGTCGGCAGCTTGACTTCTGACAATAATGGAGGTATTTATGGGAATTAAAACCTCAACTGACCACAATTCCCGTACCAGCCTCCCCGAACAGGTGCCGGAATGTGGCGACTAGGCGCTTTTCACAGTAGCTTCATTTGAAGCCTACTTGTGACAATAAGCGATTTTCATTCATTTCATTTCATTTCATTTAATGTTGCCGGTACGATTTTAAGCTCGTCACATGGGCAGGTGGACAAACCAAATTTGATCTTTTTGCATGTTGGGGCAGGGTAAAAGGTCCCTGCTCCAAATGGTGATCTGGAATGTTGATAGTGTTTTCTGTGTTAGGTTCGTCACAGTGTGGAGCTTACAGGACATTTCTTTTCTCTGGCACTGGAGGTTTGTATCGTTCTGTATGGGTGAACCCCATTAGACAAACTGCTGATGGGTGTTGTCTACTCGGCAGGGAGCACCTCCTTCTCCGAGGAGGAGAAGGGACAAAGAATGAGGAGGCCTGGTGATCACAGGCATTCCCCTCAGGCAGAGGTACAGGCACAGAATGATCAGGGGCATCAGAGAGGGCAAGGACATCCCACCCCCTCTTGCAGAAGATGCCATTACCCAGGTGCCGAGGGGACAGACAGTGATCAAACTACCTGGACTGAGGTCCAGTGCCGCAAGAGGCTCTGGCTTTCAAGGGAAGCTGTGACAAGCATCGGCCAGATGATTGACCGAGATGTGGCCTCCAATTGTGTGGGTGGTCACTGTGGCATTAAACATTTATGCCTCCGGATCTTTCCAGCGAGCTGTGGATGATAAGAACATAAGAACATAAGAACTAGGAACAGGAGAAGGCCATCTGGCCCCTCGGGCCTGCACCGCCATTTAATGAGATCATGGCTGACCTTTGTGGACTCAGCTCCACTCTCCGGCCCGTACACCATATCCCCGAATACCTTTATTCTTTAGAAAGGCATCTATCTTTTTCTTAAAAATGTTTAAAGAAGGAGCCTCAACTGCTTCACTGGGCAAGGAATTCCAGAGGTTCGCAACCCTTTGGGTGAAGAAGTTCCTCCTACACTCCGTCCTAAATCTACCTCCGCTTATTTTGAGGCTATGCCCCCTAGTTCTGCTTTCCCCGACCAGTGGAAACAACCTGCCCGCATCTATCCTATCTATTCCCTTCATAATTTTATATGTCTCAATAAGATCCCCCCGCATCCTTCTAAACTCCAATGAGCACAGTCCCAGTCTACTCAACCTCTCGTCATAATCTAATCCCCTCAACTCTGGGATCAACCTAGTGAATCTCCTCTGCACTCCCTCCAGTGCCAATTGTCCTTTCTCAGGTAAGGAGACCAAAACTGAACACAATACTCCAGATGCGGCCTCACCAACACCCTATACAATTGCAGCATAACCTCACTAGTCTTGAACTCCATCCCTTTAGATGACCTCGATGGTTGTACTCTGGTCAGTGGGGCCTCACCAGGTGCCACTCAGGAGCGTTTGCTCAGCAAAATTGTCGGACAGCCTTCAGTCACCGCAGACTCAGAGGATGGAACAGTGACTGTCCGAGAGATGGAGGAGCTTTTGTCTGGGGCTCCCTGAGAAGAGTCCACAGAGATGACAGCCACCTCGGTCACCATTCTGAAGTAGTTCTTACCTCCCTGCTCACCAATGAAGGATGGGCAACCATTGATGACACTGGTTGGTGCCTACTTCTCCCACACAAGCATTGACCTCCTGAGGCCGGCGCCTGTGTGAAGGCTGCAGGTCCGAACACAACCCCAGTAATTCTTCATTGAGCTCCTGGAGCAGCCATGATAGTCACCAGTCTCTCAGGGGATGGGACTGTGCGCTCGTAGCTAAGGGTCAGTGTACACTCATGTTCCACAGGTATCACTCCAGAATAGAGACCATGGTTTACAGACCCTCGGGGATCTCCGACAGATTCCCCCACACAGTCTACTGGACGCCCAACATCTTCCTCGGACTCCACATGATTGTGGTTTCTAGACGTTCTCAGATTGCTGGCACACTAGCACTCTTGCCTACACCATCTGATCCAGTGAGTGTGATGTGCCTTCACTGCATGCTCTGAAACTTCCTATGCCCTAAACACTCATCCAACATGGTTATGGCCACCCTGTGCCATTACCTCCTTTGCTGCTGAGATATGGTGTTCCCCGTGTGCATCCTTTGATGTTTCGGGTCAAGGGAGGGTCGTTGGCCTCTTGGCTGGCTCTCGTGGGACAGTTCATCTGAAGGGTGAAAACAAAGGGGAAGATTCATGACTCATTTCGCACTGTACATGCTGGCTATTATGATTCACCTCGGCTACATTGAGGTTTCTCGGTGACCAACAAGTAAATTAAGTTCTTCTGATGGACAAAATGCTCATTCATCACTTTCAGCCTGATTCCATCACGCTTCAGCCCACTGGGCTCTTACCTTCCTCAGAGATGCCAACCTCTCCATGACCTGATGATATGCCTTCTCGCTCACCCTCTAGTTCTAGGGCTGCCAGCTCATGGCTGGTGAGGATCGCCAAGTTTGCTATCCCAATACCAGGGGCAGATCGCTCAGGACTGCAAGTTAGGAAAGAGCTCCATTACTTCAATACCATACCATTCTGCCCCCAAACTCCAAACAGCTCTGAACGGTTTGACAAAGTTACCACCCCTTGGGACACCTGAATCTTTGATGGACCAAAGTCTTCTGATTCATTCCAGCCTTGTGACGCACCAGCACATGCATGCTCTGAAACTTCCTGAAACCTACTCACGTAGTCGCAACTATGGATGGCCACCCTCCTTAGTGCCCCATTCAGCACAATTACCCACTCAGTACTCACATGCCAAGTGCAGAAGGTCATTGAACCTTTCCAGTACTGGCTCCAGGTTCTCTGAACATGGCCGTGTCCATTGACCTCTGCAACCACCTCGGTCCATGTATTCTTGGTGAGGTGGGGTGGCCTTCTCCTTCCATCCCTTGGCACCTGGATGTCCCTCCTTTCCATTATTGCCTCCACCCTGGGTTCTGAGGTAGTCATCAGAGAAGCTGGGCACCTGCTGGCTGCCGAAGCTCCCAACCCTTCTGTAGTAACCATTCTGCAGCCACGCTTCCATTAGCGGCCTGTGGACACCGCGTTTAAAGTCTGCATGGGCAGCCATTGGACACTGTGTCTGCCCTGCTCACCCAATGCAGACAGGATTTGCGGAGGCTGCCACTTAACTGGCAGCCAGTGCAATATCGCAAATTTTTACTGGAGTTGGTTGGGACTGAGATTTGTGGCTGGTTCTGCCCATCGGTCGCGCATGCCAAGCGTGACGTTCACCCGGCTTGTCATATCTTGCTTAGTTTTGTACTCTTATGTCTCTCTTTATAAAGCCCAGAATTTTGTATACCTTTTTAACTGCTTTCCCAACCTGTCCTGTCATCGTCAATGATTTGCGCATATATCCCTGGTCCCTCAGCTTCCGCATTCCCTTTAGAGTTGTCCTTATTCAATAACTAAAAAACTGTAGATACAAAGAATCTGACCAAAATGCTACAAAACATATCAGTAAGAAGACACACTGGATCTTGAACAAGATTGTCAACCAACCTTAGGTAGACACAGAAGGTCTTAGACAGTATTTTATCCTTCAAACACCATCTATCAACATGATTCTCTCATTTATTTTCATTGCTGTTTGTGGGATCTTGATGTCCGTATACTGGCCGCGTTTTTCTAAATTGAAACTGTGACTACAAAAAAAACACCTTAAACCTATGCCCCCTAGTAATTGACCCCTCTACCCTGGGAAAAAGTCTGACACTCCACTCTGTCTATGCCCCTCATAATTTTGTATCAGGTCGCCCCTCAACCTCCTTCGTTCCAGTGAGAACAAACCAAGTTTATTCAACCTCTCCTCATAGCTAATGCCCTCCATACCAGGCAACATCCTGGTAAATTTCTTCTGCACCCTCTCTAAAGCCTCCACATCCTTCTGGTAGTGTGACTACCAGAATTGAACACTATACTCCAAGTGTAGCCTAACTAAGGTTCTATACAGCTGCAACATGACTTGCCAATTTTTATACTCAATGCCCCAGCCAATGAAGGCAAGCATGCCGTATGCCTTCTTGATTACCTTCTCCACCTGTGATGCCCCTTTCCTGGACCTGTACACCTAGATGAAAAATGAAATGAAATGAAAATCGCTTATTGTCACAAGTAGGCTTCAATTAAGTTACTGTGACAAGCCCCTAGTCGCCACATTCCGGCGCCTGTTCGGGGAGGCTGGTACGGGAATTGAACCGTGCTGCTGGCCTGCTTGGTCTGCTTTAAAAGCCAGTGATTTAGCCCAGTGTGCTAAACCAGCCCCTGCTCTGGCTAGATCTCTCTGACTATCAATACTCTTGAGGACTCACTGTATATTCCCTACTTGTATTAGACCTTCCAAAATGCATTACCTCACATTTGTCCGGATTAAACTCCATCTGCCATCTCTCCACCCAAGTCTCCAAACGATCTAAATCCTGCTGTATCCTCTGACGGTCCTCATCGCTATCCACAATTCCACCAACCTTTGTGTCGTCCGCAAACCTACTAATCAGACCAGTTACATTTTCCTCCAAATCATTTATATACTACGGAGATCAAAGGTCCCAGCATTGATCCCTACAGAACACCACTAGTCACAGCCCTCCAATCAGAAAAGCACCCTTCCATTGCTACTCTCTGTCCTCTATGACCTAGCCAGTTCTGTATCCATCTTGCCAGCTCACCTCTGATCCCGTGTGACTTCACCTTTTGTACCAGTCTGCCATGAGGGACCTTGTCAAAGGCTTTACTGAAGTCCATATAGACAATATCCACTGCCCTACCTGCATCAATCATCTTTGTGACCTCCTCAAACAACCTCTACCAAGTTAGTGAGACACGACCTCCCCTTCATAAAACCGAACTGCCTCTCGCTAATACGACCCCTTGCTTCCAAATGGGAGTAGATCCTGTCTCGAAGAATTCTCTCCAGTAATTTCTCTACCATTGATGTAAGGCTCACTGGCCTGTAGTTCCCTGGATTATCCTTGCTACCCTTCTTAAACAAAGGAACAACATTGGCTATTCTCCAGTCCTCCGGGACATCACCTGAAGACAGTGAGGACAGTCCTCCGGGACTCCACCAGAAGTACGTGCAGGATCCTATTCAAAAAGCAAGCTCTCCCTTTTAAATTAACATTTTAAAATGCACAGCTTTCTTTGCCGTGTGAAGTTTGAAAGATGAATCCCCACCCTGGCCCGCAACACCTTAATTCTAAAATTCTCAATCTCGTGTTCAAATTTTTCCATGGCTTTGCCCCTCTGTAACCTCCTCCACCCCCACCAATCTGAGTGTTGCTCTCAGTTTGGCCTCTTGTACATCCCCACTTTCTTTGCTCCCTCATTGGTGACTATACCATCACCTAGGCTCTGAGTTTGGGAACTTCATCACTCTGTCTGCTGTCTTTTACGACAGCCTTTTAAAATTGATCTCTTTCCTCCTTTTGACCATCTATCCTGATATCATCTATTGTGGTTTGGTGTCATTTAAAAAAAAAATAACTGCTAACACTTGCTGTTTCGTGCTGTATGAATGCAAGTTGTGCAATGGACTGGATTGAGTCCACATGCTTCTTTCCTCCGGTCTAGATTATTCATACAAAATTTATCGTGAGATTTGAAGCTGTTGCCTGTACTTTTATACCGGTTTGAGTAGAATTTCCTACTTTTCAACATGAATTTTGTATGTGGTTTATGCCAAATCATTCTTGGTTTATGCATCAATATGAAGAGGGTAGAAATGTACACAAGGCAGCGTAGGATAAATGCCATGGCCAGTGATGGACTGATTCAAACATCACTGCCGTCAAAACAAACCTGAATTAAACTGGGAGCCAGTTTGGTTTAATTGTGCCATTTTCTCAGCAATCAGAGGCTTTTTACAGCTGGACGTGGATCTCATCTAATCTGTATTCTCGATCATTTGGTTTTTTCCAGTGTTTGATTCTGGAATTCCGTCTTTGGAATCGCCCAAAATAAAACCTGACAAAAAATGACTTTTACTTTCAAAAGCACTAGTTTAGATGGGGCAGCACGGTAGCATTGTGGATAGCACAATTGCTTCACAGCTCCAGGGTCCCAGGTTCGATTCCTGCTTGGGTCCCTGTCTGTGCGGAGTCTGCACATCCTCCCCGTGTGTGCGTGGGTTTCCTCCGGGTGCTCCGGTTTCCTCCCACAGTCCAAAGATGTGCAGGTTAGGTGGATTGGCCATGATAAATTGCCCTTAGTGTCCAAAATTTACCTTGGTGTTGGGTGGAGTTACTGGTTTATGGGGATAGGGCGGAGGTGTTGACCTTGGGTAGGGTGCTCTTTCCAAAAGCCGGTGCAGACTCGATGGGCCGAATGGCCTCCTTCTGCACTGTAAATTCTATGATAAATTCTATGATAAACCATTCTACGTTCCTATTGATTTTTCACATCACGTAATGTGAATGGTAAGAATTGGGGAGGAAACCCAAAACTTGCACAGACATCAGTGATCAAGGATGCTTTTGAGGCTGCAACAAATTAGATATATCTCTCTTCATGTTAACTTTTTGAGATGGACAGTCAAAATTAGTGTTTTAGAATGGGTGTTTTAACTCATTCCACACACAATTTTAGCAGATAACCATGCAATGTAACCCAATGGTCAAAATGCATCCGCACACTTTGCTTTTATCATCAAACCCACAAAAAGGCTGAATCTCACATGCATTTGAATTGAGACCACGTCGCCAATAATGTCACTTATTCTTTTATGTACTAATCAAAACTGTAATTCTCCATATCAAAATTCTCAGTTAATCCTTTGGATAGGGGATCACATGTTGGGCAAAGCTGTTCAAAGATAGTGATTGGTATTACCTACTGTGGATTGGTAGAAGTTATTTACTCCTTGGTATGATTTAATTAGCTTTTCATTTGTCTTCATCGGTCCATATTGATCATTCATATAGGTTATGCCTAATGTATTTGAGTCTTTATTGATGAGTACAGATATTATTGGTGTGGGGCTGTTGGTTCAGACCTAATTGTAGATTTGGTTTGCTCATTCCTGCTGGATTATTGATTAATATTTAGTTTTGCTGATACTTATCCTCAACAGCCCTGAACGACTCCCCCTCGGACTGATCTGTTCCCTGTAAGAACACTATTCACGATGCCCTCTGCTGCTCTTACTCATGTATTTGCTTTGTTTGGCCCTTGTTCCGCACTGTAACCAGTCACTATTTGTTGTTGTACCATTTGTCAATGTACTCTGCCGATTATTCTTTTTGTCTACTGTGTAGGGTATTGGTTTGGGGGTTTTTACATTGATACATTCAGTATTATTGTGGCTTGACATCACCTTGGGAGAAAGTTGAACGGTGCCCATCCTCCCCAGTACACTGTAGCTCCTCTGTTGTTCTGTAACAGGGAGCTGCTAACAGGGCTACTCAAAAAGGTATATAAACAGTGTCATTCCAAGTGCTTTGATATCATATCCCATTGAAGTGCACGAGTTATATTCAAATACTTCCAACTGACCATATTCATTAATCCTCTACGCTACCATTGTATTACTTAATCCATATGCATATTGAAGTATGGAAAGACTAGAAATAAATACTTTTTTATTCATTCATGAGATGTGGGTGTTGCTAGCTAGGCCATCCCTAATTGCCCATGGAAAGGTGATGATGGGTCACCACTGCAGTCCCTGTTTTGGTGGTACAGTGGTTAGCACTATAGCCTCACCGCATCAGGGACCTGGGTTTGATTCTGACCTTGCATGACTGTGTGGAGTTTGCACATTCTCTCTGTGTCTGCTTGGTTTTTCTCCGGGTGCTCCTGTTTCCTCCCACAATCCAAAGATGTGCAGGTTGGGTGGATTGGCCATGCTAAAATTTCTGTAGGATCTGTAGGTTAGGTTACAGAGATAGGACAGGGGAGTGGGCTTGGGTAGGGTGCTCGGAGGATCAGTGCTGTTGCAATGGGCCGAATGGCCTCCTTCAGCATTGTAAGGATTCTATGATTCATCTATCAAGAGTACGCCAAAAGAGCTGTCAGATGGTGAGTTCCAGGATCTTGAACTAGTTTCAATAATAAATGGCAATGTTACAAGCCAGGATGTTGTGTGACTTGGAGGTAGTGGTGTTCCTCTCTGTCTGTTCTTCTCTTGCTCATCCAAGGGAGAGGCTGTGTGATGGTGCACACTACAGCCATTGTTCATCAGTGGCAGAGGGTGTGAATGTTGAAGGTGGTGGATGGGTTTCCTGTCAAACATGCTTTGCCCTGGATGGTGTTGAGCTTGTTGAGTGTTGTTGGAGCTGCACTCCTCCAGGCAAGTGGACAGTATACCATCACACTTCTGACTTGTGCCTCGCAGATGGTGGACAGGCTTTGGGGAGACTGCCACAGTATTTATATGGTTGGTGCAATTCAGTTGCTGATCAATGGTAACCTTTAGGTCAGGGGAGGCAAAAGTTTCACCCAGAGGGTCACATCTGGGACTGGAGATTGTATGGGGCTGCTGACCATAAATGCTCACGGAATCTACAATCAAAATCAATTTTGGGGTAAATAAACCAAAGCCTTTGTTATGATGATTATTCTATTATACTGATGCATTTCATAAAATAACAAAACCAAACTCTTTTTGAATGCCCCAATGGTTTAATGTGAATCATGCCGTTAGTCAGCTTCCCGTGCAACTCGCTTCTCTCTCCACAGATACTGCCTGACCTGCTGAGATACTTGCAGAATTTTCTATTTCCAGTATTGGCAGTATTTTGTTTTTGTCTCCCAATATAAATGCCGTTTTACTGGGCACTACAATATGATGTCACAAGAACTACCAAAGAAAAAACAGTTTTGTGAAGTGACCAAAATGCAATTTGGAGGCAGTCAGTCACCACACCTTGAGGGGAGTGCGGTGATCTGTGTCCTCTCTATCTCTCATTCCTAAAGCTGGGATTTAATAACTTCTATGCATATTTTAAGCGAGATGCTACCAAGTGCAGCTGCAATCTGTTCCATACCAGTTAGGAAACATGTTCCGAATTTTCAATTTTCTCAAAACACAAAACTCTAATCTAAAATCACACAATTTTTACATTGTATTACTATCATCAGTCTTCTTCTAAAAATCTAAACCTTAGTTGCACCTCTGGCAAGAGCAGGTGATGCTTTTTCAATCATTGTTTTTTGAAAGTGCAATACAATTACTCAATGAAGTACCTATCTCAAAATATTAAACCAAGTTTGGTTGTAGATGCTTTCAACCGTGTGCGCTTAGGCCTTGCTGTAGGTAGCAGCATTTATGCTTCAATATTTAATTCCCTCATCCACCAGCGGAACTGTAGATCAAGTTTCTGTAGATCTACCACCCCTGGTTCTTTCCCAATTACCTTAAATCTGTGTCCCCTGGTTAACAGCCTTTTTAATTTATTCCTTCATAGGATATGGATGGTGCTGGTAAGGCTCATCCCTAATTGCCCTGGAACTGAATGACTTGCTAGGCCATTTAATAATAATAATAATCGCTTATTGTCACACGTAGGCTTCAATGAAGTTACTGTGAAAAGCCCCTAGTTGCCACATTCCGGCGCCTGTTCGGGAGGCCGGTACGGGAATTGAACAAGCGCTGCTAGCCTTGTTCTGCATTACAAGCCAGCTGTTTATCCCACTGTGCTAAACCATTTCAGAGGGCAGTTAAGAGCCAATCACTTTACTGTGGATCTGGAATCACAGGCCAGACCAGGTAAGGATGGCAGATTTCCTTCCCTAAAAGATGGTAGTGAACCAGATGGGGTTTTATTCCAATCAATGACAGTTTCATGATCATTATTCACCAGGGCATTAGCCTAGTCCTTTGGATTACTCCTCCAGTGGCATCACTAGTACGTTACTGTAATAGCCCACACGGGGCCAGTGGATTGGGAATGATTATCCTGCCCGTTGCCCTTGCAGAGTAAGAGCTCTCCCACTAGGGGGGGGGATCTCTATTTACTCTATATAAAAGGTCGGCAAGTAAGGCACCAACCAAAAAGGACCCCGGTAGGGATCTTCCGAGCTGTGTATTATTGTGCTTAAATAGAAACGCTGTTTCTTTATTTTTGACTCGGTGTGGACTCTGTGTCCTTATTAATGTCATCATCTCCTCTGAGGAATGTGTCACCTTTGCTCTTATTTACATAATTAAAATCCTTCATGATTTTGAACACCTCTATTCCAGCTGCCCATAACTTTCTCTACAACCCCAGCTTTTCATCTTCCCCCATTCCACTAAAATGCCACACTGCTGGTACCTTTTTCTAAATGTGGCGATAGGAATTTGTCATGTGAAAAGCTACCAGCATGTACATTCGGATGTGTGATGATTGATTACTGCACCTTTAATGTAATGATCCCTTTAAGACCGGGTTTGGAACCCTGGGGGACTCCGCCTCCGGCTCCACCCCCCAGGGAGCCATATATAAGGTAATGTTCAGTGGGCAGTGTGCAGTGAGCACACTTCTCGGTAGCTGTCAAGTTCTCTGCTAATTAAAACCTTTGTATCACCAATCACCTCTCTCGAGTCGTCATTGAGAGTATCTCAATTTAATTAGCAGATTACTTCAAGATGGACAGCGGTCTAAAGCCGGAGAAACTCAATTTGGACGCTCGGTCACCGGAGGCCGCTGAAATTTTAAAATACTGGCTTCGGTGTTTTGAGGCCTGCCTGAACTCCTCAGACTCTCCAGTCGACGGACCTCGCAAGCTGAGCTTACTACATGCCTGGGTGGGCCACAGACTCTCCTCCGCGATCAAAAAGGCCACCACGTATGAGGCAGCGGTCGAGTTCCTGCAGAAGCACTTCGTTAAGCCAATAAACGAGGTACACGCCTGGCATTTGCTCTCAACCTGCTGGCAGCGCTCCGGGGAAACACTGGACGAGTACGTGGAAAGACTCACCGCGCTTGCTAGGAACTGCGACCACAAGGAGGTGACGGAAGAAGTCCATATGAACTTGCACATCCAAGATGCTTTCGTGTCCGGTATACGATCCACATACATCAGGCAGCGACTGCTCGAAGACGGAGCAAAAGACCTTCAAGGCACGGTAACGCTTGCCTCCTCTCTGGAGGTGGCCCACCATAATCTCCGCACGTACTCCGCGGACCTTGCAAGCACCTCTCGATCCCCTCCAGACTCGGCCACGCTACAGGCCTGCGCCGCGCGGCGACCCACTCACACCGGGGGCACACCGTGCTATTTCTGTGGGCAAGACCAGCACCCACGTCAACATTGCCCAGCCCGCTCTGCTATCTGCAATGACTGCGGAAAGAAGGGGCACTTCGCAAAGGTCTGCCTAGCTGGGACCAAGGTGCAGAAACAAAAGTCTCATTGGGCCCAAAAATCGAGCTCCCAGGCCCACAGGCCCCGCAACGCGGCTGCGCACCGGCCGGACACGCCCCCTTCTGATGCATCATCAACCTCGTGCGAGTCATGGGGACGGCCATCTTGGCGGCAGCCATCTTCAAAATTCGACACATGCAACCGACGGCGGCGGCCATTTTGTGAGTCCGACTCAACTGAGGACTCCGACTACCTGCAACTGGGAGCGATCACTCTAGATCAATCACGGCCAAAGCACCTACGGAACTCCATGATGCAGGTCCAAATCAATGGGCGCGACATCCCCTGCCTTTTTGACTCCGGGAGCATGGAGAGCTTTATTCACCCAGAAACGGTAAGGCGCTGCTCCTTGCGCACCTATCCCGCCTCCCAAACTATCGCTCTCGCGTCTGGGTCCCACTCGGTCCAAATCACGGGGTATTGTGTCGCGAACCTCGCGATCCAGGGCGCCGAATACGCCGGTTTCAAACTTTATATCCTCCCTCACCTCTGCGCCCCCCTGCTGCTTGGTCTGGACTTTCAGTGTAGCCACCGAAGCCTGAAGCTGAAGTTCGGCGGACCCCTGCCCCCACTCACAGTATGCAACCTGGCGACACTCAATGTTGCACCACCCCCCTCTTCGCGAACCTCACTCCCGACTGTAAGCCCGTCGCCACCAGGAGTCGGCGGTACAGTGCCCAAGATATGACTTTTATCAAGTCAGAGGTTCAGCGGTTACTGAAAGAAGGGGTCATAGAGGCTAGCAACAGCCCCTGGAGAGCACAAGTCTGGTCTGGGGAAAAGAAACGAATGGTGGTGGACTATAGTCAGACCATAAACCGTTTTACGCAGCTCGATGCGTAACCCCTTCCCCGTATAGCAGAAATGGTTAACCAAATCGCCCAGTACTGGGTATTCTCCACGGTGACCAAAAATCCGCCTATCATCAGCTCCCTATCCGCCCGGAGGACTGCCCCAACACGGCCTTCAAAGGAGCTGGTCGGCTTTTTCACTTTCTCAATGTCCCTTTTGGTGTCACAAATGGGGTCTCTGTTTTTCATTCTTTTTTTTTTAAAATAATTTTTATTGAAGTTTTCACAAAATATCAACAACAAAATGAAAAAGGAACCCAATAGAATTAAATCCAAAACAAAATAAAACAACCCCTGTGCCCCCCTCCCCCTATACATAAATAATAAATTAACACCCCGAATTAACACATAGCAAACATAGCAAATATATACACCCCCTCAGATCCCCCAGTGTAGACAAACAAAAATAAAATAGAACCCTCACCAGCACCTTGGCATCTACGTTGAACAACGAAATCGGCCGGTAAGACCCACACTGCAGGGGATCCTTGTCCCGCTTCAGGATCAAGGAGAGCCCAACAGGTCCACATATTTTTTTGTAGAATTCGACCAGGAAACCGTCCGGCCCCGGTGCCTTGCCCGCCTGCATGCTCCCTATCCCTTTGGCCAGCTCCTCCAACCCAATCGGGGGCCCTTAATCCTGCCACCAGTCCCTCCTCCACCTTCGGGAACCTCAATTGGTCCAGAAAGCGGCCCATCCCTCCCTCCTCCAGTGGGGGCTCGGACTGATACAGTTCCACATAAAAGTCCCTGAAGACCCCATTGATGCCAACCCCACTCCGCACCACACTCCCTCCCCATCCTTAACTGCCCCGATCTCCCTAGATGTGTCCCGCTTCCGAAGCTGATGCGCCAGCATCCTGCTTGCCTTTTCCCCATATTCATAAACCGCCGCCTGGGCCTTCCTCCAATGCGCCTCTGCCTTCCTGGTGGTCAACAGGTCGAATTCGGCCTGGAGAATACACCTCTCCCTCAGCAGTCCCTCCTCCGGCACCTCCGCGTACCTCCTGTCTACCCTCACTATCTTCCCCCACCAGCCTCTCCCTCTGCTCTCTCCTCTCCTTGTGGGCCCTAATGGAGATCAGCTGTCCCCTAACCACCGCCTTCAGCACCTCCCAGACCATCCCCACTCGGACCTCCCCGTTGTCATTGGTCTCCAAGTACCTCTCTATACTTCCTCGGACCCGCTCGCTCACCTCCACGTCCGCTAACAGCCCCACCTCCAAGCTCCACAATGGGCGCTGGTCCCTCTCCTCCCCCAGCTCTAGGTCTACCCAATGCGGGGCGTGATCCGAAATGGCTATCGCCGAGTACTCGGTATCCTCTACTCTCGCTATCAGCGCCCTGCTCATAATAAAAAAGTCGATCCGGGAATAGGCCTTATGAACATGCAAGAAGAATGAAAATTCCCTCGCCCCAAATCTCCAAGGGTCCACCCCTCCCATCTGATCCATAAACCCCCTCAGCACTTTAGCCGCCGCCGGCTTCCTACCCGTCCTAGACCTGGAGCGGTCCAGTGCCAGATCCAACACCGTGTTAAAGTCCCCACCCCATTATCAGGCCCCCCACTTCCAAGTCCGGGATCCGACCCAACACGCGCCACATAAAACCCCCATCGGCCCAGTTCGGGGGGCGTACACGTTGACCAGCATCACTTCTCCCCTTGCAGCTTACCACTTACCATTACATACCTGCCGCCATTGTCTGTCACTATGCTCGAGGCCTCGAACGACACCCTCTTTCCCACCAAGATCGCTACCCCCCCCCCCCCCGATTTTTGGCATCCAGCCCCGAATGAAACACCTGACCTACCCACCCCTTCCTCAATCTTACCTGGTCTGCCACCTTCAGGTGTGTCTCCTGGAGCATGACCACATCCGCCTTCAGGTGCGCGAACACCCGGGCCCGCTTGATCGGTACGTTCAGTACCCTTACATTCCAGGTTATCAGCCGGATGAGGGGGCTACACGCCCCCTCCCCCGCCGACTAGCCATAACCCCTCCTCGACCAGCCACGCGCCCGCACCCCACGCCTGGCTTGTTCCCCACGGCGGCAGACCCCCGTCCCAACCCCCTCTACTCGCTCCAGCTCCCCCTGGACCATACCAGCAGCAACCAGGTTCCCCCACACCCACCCCCCCAGCTAGGACCCCTCCTAGCTGCTTTGCTCCCCCCATTGCACTCCCGCAAGTCAGCTGACTCCTGCTGACCCCGGCCACTCCCGCCTCTCCTTCGACTCCTCCCATTGTGGGACATCCCCTCCTCCTCCATTACCCATCAGCAGCCTCTCCGCCTCCCCCTTCCATCCCAAGCACGGGAAACAACCCTCACTTCCCCGCCCCCTCCAGCTTTCAGCGCGGGAAAAAACCCGCGCTTTCCACCTGTCCGGCCCCGCCACCTCTGAAGCAGCTCCTTTTACAGGCCCAGTCCCCTCAGCCCCGACTCGGGCCTCACCCTCCCCCGCGGGGCCCAATCCCCTCTACCGGCCATCCACCCCTACTCCATTTTCTTGCCCCCCTCCAAGAGCCCACCCGACAGACCCAACCAAAACAGTGTCCAACCCACCCTAACCACCCACACCGAATCAAAAAGAAACAAGAGCAAAGAACCCCCCCTCAAAATGTAACACACCAACAGCAATCCCCGACCACCCATCCCAACCCTCAGTTTGTGTCCAGCTACTCGGCCTGAACAAAGGCCCACGCCTCCTCCGGGGACTCAAAATAATGGTGCAGGTGACCCACAATTGCGCTGGCTGCAACATGCCAAACCTCACCCCCTTCCTGTGCAGCACCGCCTTCGCCCGGTTGTACCTGGCCCTCTTCTTCGCCACCTCCGCGCTCCAGTCCTGATATATTCGAACCTCCGCGTTCTCCCACCTGCTGCTCCTCTCCTTCTTGGCCCATCTGAGCATGCAATCCCGATCAGCGAACCAATGAAACCGCACCAGCACCGCCTTGGGCCTCCTCTCAAGCACTCTATCAGCCCCTTCCAGCCCCTGGAAGGACCCCGCTCCCATCAGCGGGTTTAACATGGTGACCACATAGGTCCCCACGTCCGACCCCTCCAGCCCCTCCGGGAGGCCCAGGATCCGCAGATTCTTCCGCCTCGACCGATTCTCCATCTCCTCAAACCGTTCCTGCCATTTCTTGCGGAGCGCCTCGTGCGCCTCCACCTTTACCGCTAGGGCCAAGATCTCGTCCTCGTAATCTGAGATCTTTTGTTGGACCTCGCGGATCGCCACCCCCGGGCCGTCTGGGTCTCCAGCAGCTTATCGATAGAAGCCTTCATCGGCTCCAGCAGGTCCGCTTTAAGCTCCTTGAAGCAGCGCTGGATAACCTCCCTGCTGCTCCTGCGCCCACTGCATCCACACTGCCTGGTCCCCACCCGCCGCCATCTTGTTCTTCTTCTCTCGCACTTTCTTTGGCTTCACCACCACTTTTTTAGTCGCCCCGCTCCTGGTCCAAGCCATACACTGTCGGGGGAATGTTGCAGTCTTCTTCCCACACCGGGATATGTCGAAAAACCCCGTTGGAGGCCCTGAAAAGAGCCCAAATGTCCGTTCCAAGCGGGAGCTGCCGAACGTGCGACTTAGCTCTGCATAGCCGCAACCGGAAGTCCGGGGTCTCTGTTTTTCAAAGGGCGATGGACCAAATGGTGGACCAGTACGGCTTACGGGCTACATACCCGTACTTGGACAATGTCACCATCTGCGGCCATGACCAGCAGGACCATGATGCAAACCTGAAAAAGTTCTTCCAGACCACCCGGGCCCTCAATCTGACCTACAACAAAGAGAAATGCGTTTTCCACACAACCCGACTAGCCATCCTCTGCTACGTCATGGAAAATGGTGTCCTAGGCCCAGACCCCGACCGCATGCACCCCCTGAAGGAACTTCCCCTTCCCCGTAGTCTCAAGGCACTCAAACGGTGCTTGGGACTCTTTTCCTATTACGCCCAGTGGGTCCCCAGATATGCGGACAAAGCCCGACCACTCATTGAAACCACGGTTTTTCCCCTGACGGCTGAGGCCCGGTCGGCCTTCAGTCCTATCAAGGCCGATATCATCAAGGCCGCCATGCACACGGTGGACGAAACCATCCCCTTCCAGGTAGAATGCGATTCATCAGACATCGCCCTGGCTGCTACCCTCAACCAGGCAGGCAGGCCAGTAGCCTTTTTCTCCCGAACCCTCACCGCCTCAGGAATTCGGCACTCTGCAGTCGAGAAGGAGGCACAAGCCATTGTGGAGGCCATGCGGCACTGGAGGCACTACCTAGCCGGTAGGAGGTTCGCCCTCGTCACCGACCAACGGTCGGTAGCCTTCATGTTTGATAACGCACAACGGGGCAAAATAAAAAATGATAAAATTTTGAGGTGGAGGATCGAACTCTCCACATATGCATACGATATTACGTATCGTCCGGGGAAGCTCAATGAGTCCCCAGATGCCCTGTCCCGCGGCATATGCGCCAAAGACCGCCTGCGGGCCATCCACGATGACCTCTGTCACCCGGGGGCCACCCGGCTTGCTCATTTCATCAAGTCCCGCAATCTACCTTACTCCACCGAGGAGGTCAAGGCCATGACCAAGGCTTGCCGGATCTGTGCGGAGTGCAAACTGCACTTCTACTGACCAGACAAGGCTCTCCTGGTGAAAGCCTCTGGGCCCTTTGAGCGACTGAGCATGGACTTCAAAGGGCCCCTCCCGTCCACCAACCGCAACATCTATTTCCTCACTGTCGGCCACCGTAATCACGGCACTGCACAGCATCTTCACCCTGTTCGGTTTCCCCGCTTATATCCACAGCGACCGGGGTACATCGTTCATGAGCGATGAGCTGCGTCAGTATCTGCTCAGCAAGAGCATCGCCTCGAGCAGAACAACCAGCTGTAACCCGCGGGGAAATGGGCAGGTGGAGAGGGAGAACGCGACAGTTTGGAAGGCTGTCCTTCTAGTCCTACGGTCAAGAAGTCCCCCAACCACCCGCTGGCAGGAGGTCCTATCCGATGACCTACATTCTATTAGGTCACTCCTCTGTACGGCCACGAACGAGACCCCTCACAATCACTTGTTTGTCTTCCCCAGGAAGTCCACCTCTGGGGTCTCGCTTCCACGTTGGCTGACGACTCCGGGACCAGTTCTACTCCAGAGGCACGTGAGGAGCCATAAGATGGACCCACTAGTCGAGAGGGTCCAGCTGCTGCATGCGAACCCTCAATACGCCTACCTCAACAGAAGGCAAGACAGCATTTCCCTGCGTGACCTGGCACCCGCTGGCTCTCCCACTGACGACCCCCCCTCTACCGACGTTCCCCTCCCCGCACCGGCTGCCGACACCGACAGCGCCCCCCCATTAGCGCCCTCTCACCCCCCCCCGCCGGCACCAATCACCCTAGTCACCCCAGATACCCCCCCTCCTCCAACACGGGCAAAGGCTCAAACCACTGTGCTCCCGGATATACCCCCACTGAAGACGACCTTGTCCACCGCACCACTGCCGGAGCTGAGAAGGTCAACGAGGCCAATCAGATCACCCAAAAGACTGGACATGTAATTCCACTTCACCCCCGACGGACTCTGTGTTTTCTTTTAAAACAGGGGGTGAATGTGATGATTGATTACTGCACCTTTAATGATCCCTTTAAGACCGGGTTTGGAACCCTGGCGGACTCCGCCTCCGGCTCCACCCCCCAGAGAGCCATATATACGGTAATGTTCAGTGGGCAGCGTGCAGTGAGCACACTTCTCGGTAGCTGTCTGGTTCTCTGCTAATTAAAGCCTTTGAAATGAAATGAAATGAAAATTGCTTATTGTCACAAGTAGGCTTCAAATGAAGTTACTGTGAAAAGCCCCTAGTCGCCACATTCCGGCGCATGTTCGGGGAGGCTGTTACGGGATTTGAACCGTGCTGCTGGCCTGCCTTGGTCTGCTTTCAAAGCCAGTGATTTAGCCCTGTGCTAAACAGCCAATTACCAATCATCACTCTAGAGTTGTAATTGAGGGTATCTCAGGATGCAAACTTTTAAAATGGATTTTAGCTGACCATTCCAGTGGGTAAAGGCACTGAAAATGTATGATCATGTGAAAGCAGGTTCAAATCCTGGATTCTCAGGAACCAAAACACAGACCTCAGTGAGGGAATGAGAAAAAAATGGAGAAACGCAACTGTGTAAGAGTCGAGTTGACTTTTCATTCATAGTGTAAACACCTAAATGTAAAATCACTTGATGTTTTGAAAATGCAGTTTAGATACTCCCAAAACTGAAATGCAAATCAAAACTGCAGTCATGTAATTGGTAATTTGACATGCGCACTTTGCTTGTGCTGCTCTCACTGCTTCTCCAACAGGAGCAACACTCCCTGAGAAAAGCCTGTCATAGGCCTCTGATCATTGGCTATCTCCAATTTACCTGAAAGTGCTTCCATTTGAAGATGTCTGGAATTTGTGTTTTATTTGCACTGCTCCAGAAGCCAATTGGCCAGGATTGGAAATTCTTGAGAGCCAGATTTGGCCCGTGGATCATAAGTTTGTCCACGTGTGTTCCACGTTGGGAGACTTCATGATGATAATGCTGTTCATGTCAAAAAGAGGTGATGAGACGTTCACCTTTCACAACTCAAGGACATCCCAAAGCGCTTTCTGGCCAACGAAACATGGTCATTCGTGCAATGTAGGAAATGTAGAAGCCAATTTAGGCACAGTATGATCTCACAAACGTGGAGAGTTGCTGGTTAAACTGGTGCTCAAGTCTCTGGAGTGAAGTTTAAACCCACAATTCTCTGACTCTGAGGCAAGAGTGATAATAACTCAGCTGATACTTAGTGTCCTAGTGTTAAAGCAAAGGATTACATGAAAAATAATAATTGAATGACATTAAGTATTGTAAATCTCAAGATAATTGTGGCAACTCTTTTACACTCCGGGATCCTGTTGCATTGAAAAAAACCAAATGGAGATTTTTTGTAAGATGAAAGTATCTGTGGTTGAAGGTTAAGACCAAATTTGGAATAATTCCACATATTTAGTTTATTTTCCAGCCATCTGATTTTTCTCTTCGCCTTTGATTGACAGTAAAGGTCTTCACTTCTTTCTTATTTGCTGTGGTTGTATTGCGTCACTGTTTTGATTTCTGAACTCGGCCTCCTTAGTTTCCATTTTCGTCCAGTACACTTCTCTGTTCTGTTTTTCTTCATGTTATTTTACAGGAAGAATGTTGGCTCCCCGTATAGCAGCATCAGTGTGTTCAGATGCTTAAAAAAAGACTTATCATCATTGGGATCTGTACCATTGAATCATATATTGTATAGTACAGAAGATGGCCATTCCGCCCATTACATCTGTGCTGACTTTTTAAAGTCATATTGATTTTCGTTGTTTTCCCACTGCCTTTAGAAAATGTCTTGCTTATCTATCTACATCTCAGCTAAAAGTTGTTGTGGGTTCTGCATCTGCTACAGTTTGGTAATGCTCAAAAATGCTTAGTAAGAGGAAAATCTCCTATCCTTTCAACGACATTGAAACTCTTGTCTAAATTTTGACCAAAATTTGAGTTTTACTTCACTTTTTTTATTACGCAACCTTGTGTTGCCAGTACTTACCGTGGAGTTGTTCACAATATATCCTCTGAGCTTGTTTTAAGATGCTGCTTTGTACTAAAGATTGATCAATGATGACTGTTGGAAATATTTGGACCCATCCTCTATGATATCCTTCTGTCAGTCAGTCCCCAGTGCTTGAGTTTCTCGTTCCCTTTGATGAGTTTACTTTGGTTCTTGCTCTCCATTTCGCCAGTTGATTCTCGATCCTTTGTTTCCTTCATTTTCATATCTCTTGACATTGTGCAGCCAATGATCCATGAGAGTTACCTATGCCTCCTTTGTCCTGAGTGTGGAGATTCCGTTCCCTGCAGTGTGTCCCTGGAGTCCAGGGATTTGAAACGGTCACTGTGGAGACTGCTGAATATTTAATATGTTCAGGGCCAAAGGTCATCGTTAGAGCTGGCTGAGCAAACTGAATGTCTGCATTTTATAAGATATTTACGTTCATAGGGGAGTAGGACCATTCGGCCCTTCAATCTTTTAATTCGAGTGCAGAGGGAGAGGGAGGATCCAGTTGTTGTGGCCCATGTTGGCACTAACAACATTGCAACATTGGTAAGAGCAGACAACAGGTCCTGTTTGGGGAATATCCGGAATTAGGAGCAAATTTAAAAAACAGGACCTCAAAGGTTGTGATTCTCTGGATTGCTACCTGAGCCACGTGCAAATTGGCAAAGAGATAAGATGACGAGGGAAGTAAACTCGTGGCGAAAGGAGTGGTGTAGGAAAGAGGGGTTCCATTTTGTGGGGCACTGGCATCAGTATTGGGACAGGAGGGATCTGTACAGTCGGGACGGGCTCCACCTGAACCTATCGGGGACCAGGAGCCTAGTGGAAAGGCCAAATCGGATGTTCATAAGGACTTGAGGGAGAGAGGGGAAACTAGTTAAGGGAGAGGGGGGAGGAAGGGCTCAGGAGAGGTTAGTAAAGTTCCAGAAAAGATGATGAAAAGATGAAATGTGAGCATAGCTAGCTAGTAATATGAAAGAAGTTTTCAAGAATTTATTTTGACATATAAAAGGTAGAGCGAGGCAAGAATGGGTTTTGGACTACTGGAAAATGAAACTGGAGCAGTGTTAATGGGGAACAAGAAATGGCAGAGGAACTAAATAGGTACTTTGCATCAGTTTTCACAGTGAAAGACACAAATGGCATACCAGAACTTAAAAAGAGAGTCAGGGGGCAGAGGTGCGTGTAGTGACCATCACTAAGGAGAAGGTGCCAGTGAAGTTGAAATGTCTGAAGGTGGATAAATCACCTGGACCAGATGGACTACACCCCAGGATTCTGAAGGAGATAGCTATGGAGATTGTGGAGCCATTGGTGGTGATCTTTCAGGCATCACTGGAGTCAGGAGATGGGTAACTATAGGCCGGTTAGCCTGATTTTGGACTTTGGTAAGATTTTAGAGTCCATTATTAAGGATCAGATTGCGGAGTACTTGGAAGTGCATGATAAAAATAGGACTGAGTCAGCACTGCTTCGTCAAGGGGAGGTCATGTCTGACAAACCTTTTAGAATTTTTGGAGGAGGTAACAAATTTAGACAATGGAGAGACAGTGGACATGATCTATTTGGATTTTCAGAGGGCCTTTGTCAAGGTGCTCACAGGAGGCTGCTTAATAAGATAAAAGCCCAAAGTGTTCGGGGTAAGGTATTGGCATGGGTAGAGGATTGGTTGACTGGCAGAAGGCAGAGAGTAGGGATAAAAGGGTCTTTATCAGGATGGCACGCGGTGACTAGTGGTGTTCCACAGGGATCCGTGTTGGGACCACATCATATACATTAATGATCTGGAAAAAAGAACTGAAGGCACTGTTGCCAAGTCTGCAGATGATACCATGATATGTGGAGGGACAGGTTCTGTTGAGGAAGCAGGGAGGCTGCAGAAGAATCCAGACAGTCTAGGAGAGAGGGCAAAGAAGTGGCAGATGGAATACAATGTGGAAAAGTGTGAGGTTATGCACTTTGGAAGGAGAAATGGAGGCATAGACTATTTTCTAAATGGGGAAAGGCTTAGGATTCTCTTAAGGGTAACATACTGGTCCAGTTGACTGAAAGGTAAACAGAGTGTCAGCATTCTTTTTGAGAGGATTAGAATACAAGAGCAAGGATGTACTGTTGAGGTTGCATAAGGCTCTGGTCAGACCCCATTTAGAATATTGTAAGTAGTTTTGGGCCCTGTATCTAAGGAAGGATGTGCTGGCTTTGAAGGGGGCCAGAGGAGGTTCACAGGAACGATCCAGGGAATGAAGGGTTTGTCATATGAGCATCAGTTGAAGACTCTGGGCCTGTACTCGATGGAGTTTAGAAGGTTGGGGGGGGGGGGGGGGGGGGGTAGTCCAGATAGAGTTAGCCTGGTGTTTCCACTAGTAGGTGACACTAAACCCAAGGGCACAGCCTCAGACTGAAAGGATGATCCTTTAAAACATCTTCAGCCAGAGGGTGGTGAATCTGTGGAACTCTTTGCTGCAAAAGGCTGTGGAGGCCAAATCACTGAGTGTCTTTAATACCGAGATGGATAGGTTCTTGATTAATAAGGGGATCAGAGGTTGCAGGGAGAAGACAGGATAATGGGGATGAGAAACCTATCGGCCATGATCGAATGGCGGAGCAGACTCAATGGGCTGAATGGCCTAATTCTGCTACTCTATCTTCTGGATCATTTTAACTCTCCCTTGATTCTGTAATCCGTACGAAAATCTACTGAGCTCCATTCTGAAATTTCTAATTGACAGGTTTTTTTTTGGGTGGGGCAAGTTCCAGAATTTCCACTGCTCATTGTGTGAAGATCTGCTTCTTGATATTGCCCCCAAGCAGCTTTGCTATAAGGTCCTGTCCTCTTGTTCTGGACACACTCTTTACCCGAGGAAAGGTTTCTCTGCAATCGACCGTATCAAATTCTTTAGCCGTCTTAAATACCTCAATTGGATTGAGGTGCTTGGCTGGAGGCAGAATATCACATCTATGTGAACTGTGGTTGACTGAACGCACCAGGGGAGGCAGGGGCGTGGTGGTACGTGGTGGTATTGTCACTGGACTAGTAATTCAGAGACCCAGGGTAATGTCCGGGTTCGAATCCCACCAGGGCAGATGGTGGAATTTTAATTTAATAAAAAAGACCCTGGAATTAAAAGTCTACCGATGACCATGAAACCATTGTCGTAAAAGCCCTTCTGGTTCACTAATATCCTTTAGGGAAGGAATCTGCCATCCTTGTGTGGTCTGGCCTACATGTGACTCCAAATCCACAGCAATGTGGTTGACTCTTAACTGCCCTCAGCGATGGATAATAAATGCTGGCCCAGTCCACTTAGCATGAACAAACTCTCACCGCTTTCATCTTGATGTGTAAATTGGGATAAAGGTGATCGGGTAGGTTGATCAAGGTGTGTATGTGTAAATGCAAATTTTCTGAATTCAGTGCTATCAGCTGGTCTTCAGTGCTATCAGTTGGTCAGTCGCTGTGCCTGTGAGGATTGGGGTATCCTGACACTGGACTGAAAAGAAATGTAGTGGGAAGTAATCTATCAGCCTTTGTTCTGATGAATGACTCAAAAATATTTTTTAACCAAGTGGTTTTATTTAGTTTGGTTCAAAAGAAACCATTCTAATATTAGAATAAAACCATGTGATGTTGATTTGTACATGAGTAATGTAACAGTGAATTTCTTTCAACCTCATTGCCTTCATTCCTGTCCGAAGCTGCAATGAGCACGATCTGTTAATGTAATTGGGACAATTTTTTCAGTGTTCCCAAAAGCGACAAGAGCAGGGTTTGACTTTGAAGCATTTGCTTTGCACATGCCAATTAATTTGCCCAGATAAAACACCCACTTCTGTGCCACTGAGACAGATGCTAAGGTTTGTGTGAAGGGACACAGGGTTACGTACTACTTGAGAGATGGGATGTCTTAACTGTGTGCCTGCCTGAAAGGTTCACTTTCGTGGCAGAACTTGGTTCTTTGCCCATCCCTTTCCTTTTCCCTTCCTGCTCAACATCTGTGCCCTCCGAACGTGCATTGCTTTGGAACATTTTCCAGCCCCTGCTGTAGATGTACAAGCTGTTGCTTCTAGTTTTAAATGGAGAGCACCCATTTTCTTTCAGTTTGGGGAAGGAAAGATGTCATCATTAGAAGAGAGTGCAAATCCTCATTACTGACAGATGACAATGAGTAGAATTTTCTGATATGACCCAGTTTAAACTGTAGTTCGGCATGCTGCAGCCGGCGCGACTGTGGGTCACCTACAAGGACCGGCACCATTATTTTTAGTCCCCGGAGGAGGCATAGGCCTTTGTTCAGGCCGAGAAGCTGGACACAAACTGAGGGTCGGGATGGGGGGTCGGGCGTGGGGATGGCCGGGGATTGCTGTTGTAGTGTTACATTTTGAGGGGGGGTTCTTTGTTCTTGTTCAGTTTTGGTTCGATGTGGATGGTTAGGGTGGGTTGGGCACTGTTTTGGTTGGGTCTGTCGGGTGGGCTCTTGGAGGGGCGCAAGTGAACGGAGTAGGGGGTGGATGGCCGGTAGGGGGGATGGGCCCCGCGGGGGAGGGTGAGGCCCGAGTCGGGGATGAGGGGACTGGGCCTGTAAAAGGAGCTGCGACAGAGGAGGTGGGGCCGGGCAGGTGGACAGCGTGGGCTTTTTCCCGCGCTGAAGGCTGGAGGGGGTGGGGCCGGGTTTTTTCCCGCGCTTGGGATGGAAGGGGGAGGCGGAGAACCTGCTGGTGGGTAATGGAGGGGGAGGGGAAGTCCCACAATGGGAGGAGTCGAAGGAGAGGCGGGAGTGGCCGGGGTCAGCAGGAGTCAGCTGACTTGCGGGAGTGCAATGGGAGGAGCAATGCAGCTAGGAGGGGTCCTAGCTGGGGGTTGGGGCGGTGGGGGGAGGGGGGGGGGGGGAACCGGGTTGCTGCTGGTATGGTCCAGGGGGAGCTGGAGCGAGTAGAGGGTGTTGGGACGGGGGTCTGCCGCCGTGGGGAACGGGCCGGTCGTGGGGCGCGAGCGTGTGTCTGGCTGAGGAGGGGTTATGGCTAGTGGGGGGGGAGGGAGGCGGGAGGGGGGCGGGTAGCCACCTGATCCGGCTGATAACCTGAAACGTAAGGGGGCTGAACGGGCCGGTTAAGCGGGCCCGGGTATTCGCACACCTGAAGTAGCTGAAGGCGGATGTGGTCATGCTCCAGGAGACACACCTGAAGGTGGCAGACCAGGTAAGATTGAGGAAGGGGTGGGTAGGTCAGGTGTTTCATTCGGGGCTGGATGCCAAAAATCGGGGGGGTGGCGATCTTGATGGGAAGAGGGTGTCGTTCGAGGCGTCGAGCATTGTGACAGACAATGGCGGCAGGTACGTAATGGTAAGCGGTAAGCTGTAAGGGGAAAGGTGGTGCTGATCAACGTGTACGCCCCGGACTGGAACGATACAGGTTTTATGCGGCATCTGTTGGGTTGGATCCCGGACTTGGAAGTGGGGGGCCTGATAATGGGGGGGGTACTTTAACACGGTGTTGGATCCGGCACTGGATCGCTCCAGGTCTAGGACAGGTTGGAGGCTGGCGGCGGCTAAAGTGCTCAGGGGGTTTATGGACCAGATGGGAGGGGTGGACCCTTGGAGATTTGCAAGGCCGGGGGCAAGGGAATTTTCATTCTTCTCGCACGTTCATAAGGCCTATTCCTGGATCGACTTTTTTGTTATGAACAGGGTGCTGATAGCGAGAGTAGACGATACCGAGTACTCGGCGATCGCCATTTTGGATCACGCCCTGCATTGGGTAGACCTAGAGCTGGGGGAGGAGAGGGATCAGCGTCCGTTGTGGCGCTTGGAGGTGGGACTGTTAGCGGACGTGGAGGTGAGCGAGCGGGTTCGAAGAAGCATAGAGGGATACCTGGAGGCCAATGATAATGGGGAGGTCCGAGTGGCGATGGTCTGGGAGGCGCTGAAGGTGGTGGTTAGGGTAGAACTGATCTCCATTAGGGCCCACAAGGAGAGGAGAGAGCAGAGGGAGAGGCTGGTGGGGGAGAAGGTGAGGGTAGATGGGAGGTATGCGGAGGTGCCGGAGGAGGGACTGTTGAGGGAGAGGCGTAGCCTCCAGACCGAATTCGACCTGTTGACCACCAGGAAGGCGGAGGCGCAGTGTAGAAAGGCCCGGGGGCGATTTATGAATATGGGGAAAAGGCAAGTCGGATGCTGACGCATCAGCTTCGGAGGCGGGATGCAGCTAGGGAGATTGGGGGAATTAAGGCTAGGGAGCGGAGTGTGGTGCAGAGTGGGCTTGGCATCAATAGGGTCTTCAGGGACTTTTATGAGGAACTGTATCGGTCCGAGCCCCCACTGGAGGAGGGAGGGATGGGCCGCTTTCTGGACCAACTGAAGTTCCCGAAGGTGGAGGAGGGACTGGTGGCAGGATTAAGGCCCCTAGATTGGGTTGGAGGAGCTGGCCAAAGGGATAGGGAGCATGCAGGTGGGAAAGGCACCGGGGCCGGACGGTTTCCCGGTCGAATTTTACAAAAAATATGTGGACCTGTTGGGCCCGTTGCTGGTTAGGACCTTCAATAAGGCAAGGGAGGGGGGTGCGTTGCTCCTGACGATGTCCCGGGCACTGATCTCCTTGATCTTAAAGCGGGACAAGTATCCCCTGCAGTGTGGGTCTTACAGGCCGATTTCATTGTTAAATGTAGATGCCAAGGTGCTGGCGAAGGTCTTAGCCACGAGAATTGAGGATTGTGTGCCGCAGGTCATCCACGAATACCAGACGGGATTTGTGAAGAGGAGGCAGTTGAACGGGAATGCGTGGAGGCTCCTGAACGTTATAATGCCGGCGAGGGAGGGGGAGGCGGAGATAGTGGCGGCGATGGACGCTGAGAAGGCCTTCGATAGGGTAGAGTGGGGGTACTTGTGGGAGGTGCTGAAGAGGTTTGGGTTCGGGGAGGGGTTCGTCAGGTGGGTTAGGCTGTTGTACGAGGTCCCGATGGCGAGTGTGTCCACGAACAAGAGGATGTCTGAGTACTTTTGGTTGCATCGAGGGACGAGGCAGGGTGTCCCTTGTCCCCCCTGCTCTTCGCGCTGGCGATTGAACCACTGGCTATGGCACTGAGGGAGTCGAGGAACTGGAGGGGGCTGGTGCGGGGTGGGGAGGAGCATAGGGTGTCGTTCTATGCGGACGACTTGCTGCTATATGTGGCGGACTCGGTGGGGGGGAAGGCCGGAGGTAATGAGGATCCTCAGGGAGTTTGGGGAATTCTCAGGGTACAAGTTCAACATGGGGAAGAGCGAGTTGTTTGTGGTTCACCCAGGGGACCAGGAGAGGGGGGAAGCTCCCACTAAAAAGGGCGGAGAGGAGCTTCAGGTATTTGGGGGTCCAGGTGGCCAAGAGCTGGGGGCCCTGCATCGACTTAATTTCACGAGGCTGGTGGAGCAAATGGAGGAGGAGTTTAAGAGGTGGGACGCGTTGCCGCTGTCCCTGGCGGGTAGAGTGCAGTCAGTCAAGATGACGGTGTTCCCAAGGTTTTTGTTCGTGTTCCAGTGCCTTACCATTCTTATCCCGAAGGCCTTCTTTAGGCGGGTCAACAGGAGCATGACGGGGTTTGTGTGGGCGCGAGGGACTCTGAGGTGTTCCTGGAGCGGAGTAGGGATGGAGGTGGGCTGGCACTGCCCAACCTCTGTGGGTACTACTGGGCAGCCAATGCGGCGATGGTGCACAAGTGGGTGATGGAGGGGGAGGGGGCGGCATGGAAGAGGCTGGAGACGGCGTCCTGTGTGGGTACGAGCCTGGAGGCTCTGGCAGCGGTGCCGCTGCCGCTCCCTCCAATGAGGTATACCACGAGCCCGGTGGTGGCGGCTGCCCTCAAAATTTGGGGGCAATTGAGGCGGCACAGGGGGAAAGGTGTGGACCCCGATATGGGGGAACCACTGGTTTGTCCCAGGGAGAATAGATGAAGGGTTTTCGGGGGGGCACAGGGCAGGGATAAGAAGGTTGGGGGACCTGTTTGTGGATGGGAAGTTCGCCAGCCTGGGTGAGCTGGAGGAGAAGTATGGGCTCCCCCCGGGAAACGCCTTTAGGTATCTACAGGTAAGGGCGTTTGCCAGGCGGCAAGTGGTGGAATTCCCGCTGCTGCCGCCACGCACGGTACAGGACAGGGTGCTCTCGGTGGCGTCGGTTGGAGAGGGGAAGATCTCAGCAACTTACCAGGTGATGCCAGAGGACGAGGGAGCCTCGATGGAGGCGATGAAAGCTAAGTGGGATTAGGAGTTGCGGGAGGAGATCGAGGAGGGGACGTGGGCAGATGCCGTAGGGAGGGTGAACTCTTCCACTTCGTGCGCGAGGCTCAGCCTCATACAGCTTAAGGTGCTGCACAGGGCACACATGACCGGGACAAGGATGAGCCGTTTTGTTTGGGGGTGCGGACAGGTGTGTTCGGTGCTCAGGGAGCCCAGCAAACCACACCCATATGTTCTGGGCATGCCCAGCGCTGGAGGAATTTTGAATGGGCGTAGCGAGGACGGTGTCGAGGGTGGTAGGATCGAGGGTCAAACCGGGCTGGGGGCTCGCAATATTTGGGGTGGCAGAGGAGCCGGGAGTGCAGGAGGCTAAGGAGGCCGGTATTCTGGCCTTTGCGTCCCTGGTAGCCCGGCGAAGGATTCTTCTTCAGTGGAAGGATGCGAGGCCCCCAAACGTGGAATCCTGGATCAACGATATGCAGGGTTTATTAAATTGAAGAGGGTGAAATTTGCCTTAAGGCGATCGGTGCAAGGATTCTTCAGGCGGTGGCAACTGTTCTTGGACTTCCTGGCAGAACGGTAGACAATGGTTAGCAGCAGCAGCAACCTGCGGGGGGGGTGGTGGGGGGTTCTATTTTATTTTTGTGTCTATACTGGGGGATCTGAGGGGGTGTATATGTTTGCTATGTGTTTCGGCGGGTGTTAATATATTATTTATGTATAGGGGAGGGGGGCACTGGGTTGTTTTGTTTTGTTTTGTATTTAGTTCTATTGGGTTCCTTTTATATTTTGTTGTTGATATTTTGTGAAAACTTTAATAAAAATTATTTAAAAAAAAAAAAGAAGATCCTTTCAGCTGAAGAACTGCTGACACCTGACGCAACAGCAGGAGAGGCAGAAACTGAGAAGCAAATGTGCTGCATATTGTTTTTAGATATTACTTGACATGGTAACAGTGCAGCTGTTCAGTGACAAGTGTTTGAAGGACAAATTTCCCCCTGGTAGCTGCTGGCTGTGGAACAGAACGGAAAATGTTGTATAGAATAAGGCCGGGACTTCAGGACTTTGCCTGATGTGCGGTGAGGGTCATTCGACATTGCAAGCTGCTGAGGTGTAAATAAAATGCTTGGTTTAGTCCATGTTGACCTGTCCATTTGATCCTTGTGAAGTCTCCTTATGTAGGAGGCTGAATCTTGGTCGGAATTTCACAATTTGTATTTTCTCAGAGGAATAATAGGTTTGAAGGTGCCTCACACGATAGGAGATTGCCCTTCCATTTAGCCTAGCCACAATTGGGATTTATTTGAAGGATCTAGACAGCACTAACAAGGTAAACATTTTCCTCTTGCATGATCCTGGCACCAGCCTTGTCCGCTGTGAGTATCAGCACCATTTTCTGATGAAAGAACCCATGATTTTATATTCCAATTCAACATGGCTCTTGGAAATACAATCATAAAAGCCCAATAGTGCAGAAGGAGGCCACTCAGCCCATCGGGTCTGCACCGACCCTTTGAATGAGCACCGCCCATTGACGAGTGTCCACCTCACCCTATCACCATAATCCCATAACCTAACCTGCACATCCATGGACATTAAGAGGCAATTTATCATGGCCAATCCACCGAACCCGCACATCTTTGGACTGTGGGAGGAAACCGGAGCATCCGAAGGAATCCCACGCAGATACTGGGAGAAAGAACAAAGAACAATACAGCACAGGAACAGGCCCTTCGGCCCTCCAAGCCTGTACCGGTCATGATACCACTCTTGGCCAAAATCTTCAGTATTTCCTCGTGCCAGATCCCTATATACCCATCCTATTCATTTATTTGTTGAGATGCCATTTGAACGTTGTTAATGTCGTTAATGTATCTGCTTCCACAACCTCCCCTGGAAATGCATTCCAGGCACTCACCACCCTCTACTTAAAAAACCTGCCTTCCACATTTCCTCTAATCCGTAAACCTATGCTCCCTAGTGACTGACCCCGCCACCCTGGGAAAGAGTGCCTGCCCATCCATTCTATCCATGCCCCTCATAATCTTGTAGACCTCTATCGGGTCACTCCTCAAACTCCGTGTTTCTGATGAAAACATTCCGAGTCTATTCAGCCTTTTCACATAGCTAACACCCTCCAGACCAGGCAACATCCTGGTAAACCTCCTCGAAACCCTCTCCAAATCCTCTGGTAGTGTGCCGACCAGAATTGTGCACGATACAGAAGCAGGACATAGATAGGTTGGAGACTTGGGCAGAGAAATGGCAAATGGAGTTTAATCCAGACAAATGTGAGGTAATGCGTTTTGGTATGCCTAACATCGAGGAGAAATATACCGTAAATGGTAAACCTCTTAGGAATATAGAAATTCGGAGAGATCTGGGCGTGCAGGTCCACAGATCTTTGAAAGTGGCCACACAAGTGGATAAGCTAGTCAAGAAAGCATACGGAATGCTTGCCTTCATTGGATGGGGCATCGAGTATAAAAACTGGCAAGTCATGCTACAGTTATATAGAACCTTGGTAAGGCCGCACTTGAAACATTGCGCACAATTCTGGTTGCCAAATGTCTGACCCCAGCCCGACCAGAAACCTGAGCATGTCCTGTCACTGCACATTGTGACCTGTTGATGATGAAATGCTGAATGACGTCTCTCAACTGCTACTGTCTCCTCCGAGGTTAGAGGTGTTGGTGCCTCCTCCGAGGTTAGGGGTGTTGGTGCCTCCTCCGAGGTTAGGGGTGTTGGTGCCTCCTCCGAGGTTAGGGGTGTTGGTGTCTACTCCGAGGTTAGAGGTGTTGGTGCCTCCTCCGAGGTTAGGGGTGTTGGTGCCTCCTCCGAGGTTAGGGGTGTTGGTGCCTCCTCCGAGGTTAGGGGTGTTGGTGCCTCCTCCGAGGTTAGGGATGTTGGTGCCTCCTCCCTGTTTAGGGGTATTGGTGCCTCCTCCGAGGTTAGAGGTGTTGGTGCCTCCTCCGAGGTTAGGGGTATTGGTGCCTCCTCCGAGGTTAGGGGTGTTGGTGCCTCCTCCGAGGTTCGGGGTATTGGTGCCTCCTCCGAGGTTAGGGGTATTGGTGCCTCCTCCGAGGTTAGGGGTATTGGTGCCTCCTCCGAGGTTAGAGGTGTTGGTGCCTCCTCCGAGGTTAGGGGTGTTGGTGCCTCCTCCGAGGTTAGGGGTGTTGGTGCCTTCTCCGAGGTTAGGGGTGTTGGTGCCTCCTCCGAGGTTAGGGGTATTGGTGCCTCCTCCGAGGTTAGAGGTGTTGGTGCCTTCTCCGAGGTTAGGGGTGTTGGTGCCTCCTCCGAGGTTAGGGGTGTTGGTGCCTCCTCCGAGGTTAGGGGTATTGGTGCCTCCTCCGAGGTTAGGGGTATTGGTGCCTCCTCCCTGGTTCGGGGTATTGGTGCCTCCTCCGAGGTTAGGGGTGTTGGTGCCTCCTCCCTGGTTAGGGGTATTGGTGCCTCCTCCGAGGTTAGGGGTGTTGGTGCCTCCTCCGAGGTTAGGGGTATTGGTGCCTCCTCCGAGGTTAGGGGTGTTGGTGCCTCCTCCGAGGTTAGGGGTATTGGTGCCTCCTCCGAGGTTAGGGGTATTGGTGCCTCCTCCGAGGTTAGGGGTATTGGTGCCTCCTTCGAGGTTAGCGGTGCCAATATGTGTCTGCACCCATTGTGCAGGTGGACAGACTCTCACGAGCTTTCAGCTGATGGCTTCCTTCTGCTGAAAGAAATCTTCCTCCGATGAAAGGTTGGCCTCAGGTGGTGGTGGATGGTGCCCGCTGCCGATGCGCTTCCAGTCTAAAAGTTGGGTTGGCTCAGCATGTTTCAATAAAATGAGTGGGGAGGAACATTAAGGGTGCAAAATGTTAATTTTAATACATTAGCTTATGCTAACAGGGGCTGTTTAGCACAGGGCTAAATCGCTGGCTTTGAAAGCAGACCAAGGCAGGCCAGCAGCACGGTTCAATTCCCGTAACAGCCTCTCCGAACAGGCGCCGGAATGTGGCGACTAGGGGCTTTTCACAGTAACTTCATTTGAAGCCTACTTGTGACAATAAGCGATTTTCATTTTTCATTTCATAACATTGGTAATTAATCTCTACTCATGCTTAAACTCCCCCATGTCCATGCTGTGACTATAATCTCTTAACCTTCCTGACCCTGCCACTACATCTAGTTGTCTCCCCAGGACCCTCAGCTGAGGCCTGCTGACTGCCATGTCCTGTTGCTTGAGATGACCTCGATGGCCCTGGAGTGCTTGGACCATGTGGGCCCTGCTGTGCTTTTGGGCACTTTGGTGTTGTAGTACTGCCCTCCTAGGTGTGTTGGGCTGGAAGTGTGTTGATCACTGGGAGGGGGATTTTGCGTCCCACCTCTTGAACTCCTCCATTTGCGCCACCAGCCTTGTAAAATTCAGCCTATGCAGGGCCCCCCAGCTCCTGGCCACCTGGATCCCCAAATACCTGCAGCTTCTCTCTGCCCTTTTTAGTGGGAGCTCGTCAATCCCCCTCTCCTGGTCCCCTGGGTGAACCACGAACAGCTCGCTCTTCCCCATGTTGACTTGTACCCCGAAAAGTCCCCGAATTCCCTAAGAATCCTCATTACCTCCGGCATTCCCCACACCGGGTCCGCCACATATAGCAGCAGGTCGTCCGCATAGAGCGACACCCTATGCTCCTCCCTACCCCGCACCAACCCCCTCAAGTTCCTTGACTCCCTCAGTGCCATAGCCAGGGGTGCAATCGCCAGTGTGAAGAGCAGGGGGGACAGGGGACACGCCTGCCTCGTCCCTCGGTGCCACCGAAAGTACTCGGACCTCTTCCTGTTTGTGGCCACACTCTCCATCGGGACCACATACAACAGCCTAACCCACCTGACCAACCCCTCCCCAAACCCGAACCTCTTCACCTCCCACAGGTAACCCTACTCGACCCTATCGAAGGCTTTCTCAGCGTCCATCGCCATCACTATCTCCGCCTCTCCCTCCCTTGCCGGCATCATGATAACGTTCAAAAGCCTCCGCACATTCGCATTCAGCTGTCTCCCCTTCACAAACCCCATCTGGTCTTCATGGATGATCTGCGGCACACAATCCTTCATTCTCGTGGCTAAGACCTTCGCGAGCACCTTGGCATCTACATTTAGCAACATAATGGGTCTGTAAGACCCACACTGCAGGGGATCCTTGTCCCGCTTCAGGATCAAGGAGATCAGTGTCCGGGACATCGTCAGGGGCAAGGCCCCCCCCCCTCCCTTGCCTCATTGAAGGTCCTGACTAGCAACAGGCCCAAAAGGTCCATATATTTTTTATAGAATTCGACCGGGAAACCGTCCGGCCCCGGTGCCTTCCCCGCCTGCATGCTTCCTATCCCTTTGGTCAGCTCCTCCAGCCCAATCAGGGCCCCCAATCCCGCCACCAGTCCCTCTTCCACCTTTGGAAACATCAATTGGTCCAGGAAGCGGCCCATCCCTCCCTCCTCCCATGGGGGCTCGAATCGGTACAATTCCTCGCAGAAGTCCCTGAAGACCCTATTGATGCCAATCCCACTCCGCACTACACTCCCTCTCCTGACCTTAATTCCCCTGATCTCCCTAGCTGCGTCCCGCTTCCGAAGCTGATGCGCCAGCATCCGGCTTGCCTTTTCCCCATACTCGTAACTCGCCCCCTGGGCCTTCCTCCACTGCACCTCCGCCTTCCTGGTGGTCACCAGGTCGAATTCCTCAACAATCCTTCCTCGGGCACCTCCGCATACCTCCTGTCTACCCTTACCATCTCCCCCACCAGCCTCTCCCTCTCCCCCCCGCTCCCTCCACTCCTTGTGGGCCCTAATGGAGATCAGCTCTCCCCTCGCCACCGCCTTCAGCGCCTCCCATACCATCCCCACTCGGACCTCCCCGTTGTCGTTGGTCTCCAAGTACCTCGCTATACTTCCTCGGACCTGCTCGCTCACCTCCTCATCCGCCAACAGCCCCACCTGCAACGGGCGCTGGTCCCTCTCCGCCCCCATCTCCAAGTCCACCCAATGCAGGGCGTGGTCCGAAATGGCTATTGCCGAATACTCCGTATCCTCTACTCTCGCTATCAGCGCCCTACTCAAGGTGAAAAAGTCGATTCGGGAATAAGCCTTATGGACATGTGAGAAGAATGAAAATTCCCTAGCCCCTGGCCTTGCAAATCTCCAAGGGTCCACCCCTCCCATCCGGTCCATAAACCCCCTCAGCACTCTAGCCGTCGCCGGCTTCCTACCCGTCCTAGACCTGGAGCACTCCAGTGCCGGATCCAGCACCGTGTTCAAGTCTCCCCCATTATCAGACCCCCCCACTTCCAAGTCTGGGATCCGACCCAACATATGCCGCATAAAACCCGCATACACATTGACGAGTACCACCCTCTCTCCCTGCAACTTACCACTTACCATTACGTACCTACCGCCATTATCTGCCACAATGCTCGACACCTCGAATGACACCTTCTTTCCCACCAAGATCGCCACCCCTCGATTTTTGGCATCCAGCCCCGAGTGAAACACCTGACCTCCCCACACTTTCCTCAATCTTACCTGGTCTGCCACCTTCAGGTGTGTCTCATGGAGCATAACCACATCCGCCTTGAGGCCCTTCAGGTGCGCGAACACGCGGGCCCGCTTAACCGGCCCATTCAGTCCCCTTACATTCCAAATTATCAGCCGAATCGGGGGCTACCCGCCCCCCTCCCCCGCCGACTAGCCATATCCCCTCCTCGGCCAGCCACGCGCCCGCACCCCACACCCGGCCCGTTCCCCACGGCAGCAGCAACTCAATTTCCACCTACCAGGCCCCGCCACCTCTGACGCAGCTCCTTTTACAGGCCCAGTCCACTCACCCCCGACTCGGGCCTCCCCCCCCCCTCCCCCGTGGGGCCCCATCTCACCGCCGGTCACCACCCCTGTTCCTGTCAGTGCCCAACCCGCCCCAACCACCCTCACTGACCTGAAAGAGAAAAACACAGAGAAAAAGAAACCAGGAGGAAAGCAAAGGCCCCCCCCTCAAAAAAAACCCATATCAACCGCAGTCCCCAAACACCCATCTCGACCCTCAATCTGTGTCCAACTTCTCGGCCTGAACAAAGGCCCACGCCTCCTCCGGAGACTCAAGATAATGGTGCCGGCCCTTGTAGGTGACCCACAGTTGCGCCGGCTGCAACATGCCAAACTTCACCCCCTTCCTGTGCAGCAGCGCCTTCGCTCGATTGTACCCGGCCCTCCTCTTCGCCACCTCCGCACTCCAGTCCTGGTATATTCGAACCTCAGCGTTCTCCCACCTGCTGCTCCTCTCCTTCTTGGCCCACCTGAGCACACACTCCCGATCAACGAACCGATGGAACCTCACCAGCACCGCCCGCGGAGGCACGTTAGCCTTGGGCCTCCCGCCATCACTCTATGGACCCCTTCCAGCTCCAGGGGCCCCTGGAAGGACCCCGCTCCCATCAGCGAGTTCAACATGGTGACCACATAGGCCCCCACGTCTGGCCCCTCCAGCCCCTCCGGGGTCCCAGAATCCGCAGATTCTTCCGCCTCGACCGATTCTGCATCTCCTCGAACCGCTCCTGCCATTTCTTGTGGAGCACCTCGTGCGCCTCCACCTTTACCGCCAAGCCTAAGATCTCGTCCTCGTTGTCGGAGATCTTTTGTCAAGCCTCGCGGATCGCCACCCCCTGGGCCGTCTGTGTCTCCAGCAGCTTATCGATAGAAGCCTTCATCGGCTCCAGCAGGTCCGTTTTAATCTCTCTGAAGCAGCGCTGGATGCCCTCCTGCTGCTCTTCCTCCCACTGCATCCACGCTGCCTGGTCTCCGCCCGCCGCAATTTTGTGCTTCTTCCCTCGCACCTTCTTCGGGTCCACCACCACCTTTTTAGTCTCCCTGCTCCTAGTAGAAGCCATATACTGTCGGGGAACTATTGTACTCTCCTCCTCACAGCGGGAAACGTCGAAAAAGTGCCCTGAAAAGAGCCCAAAAGTCCGTTTTTGTGGGAGCCGCCAAATGTGCGACTTAGCTACGCATAGCCGCAACCGGAAGTCGGAGGCGGGAGTTAAGGCGGAGGTAGATAGACTCTCATTAAACAAGGCAATCAAAGGTTATCGGGGGTAGATGGCAGTGTGAAACTCAACACAAAGAAATCAGCCTTGATCTTATTGAATGGGGGAGCAGGCCAAAGGGCTGAATGGCCTACTTCTGCTCACTCCTGTTGAGTAAAGTGCATTTCAGCACTTTATGGAAATCCAATACACCTTGGACCGTTTATATCTGATGATTTCTGAAGTTTCATGTCGAATCCCTTTCCTTGAAATGAGTGCTCACTTTTTAAAATTTATTCTTTCATGATGTCGCTGGTAAGGCCAACAATTGTTGCCCAACCCCAAATTGTCCTTGAACTGAGTGACTTGCTGGACCATTTGAGAGGGCATTTAAAAGTCAACTACATTGCTGTGGGCCAGGACCAGATAAGGATAACAGATTTCCTTCCCTGAGGGACATAGTGACCCAGATACATTTTTATGATGGATACCCTTTATTGAATTGTAATTCCACCAGCTGTCATGGTGAGATTTGAACATAATGCGTTTGCATTACAAGTCCACAGTGACTTAACCACTAAGCCAACAATTTCCCCTTAAACATACTTACAACATACTGAGTTGTACCTGTTTACCTGCCTAATAATAGTAGCAAACCCAGGGTCCAACAAAAGCTTTGTCACAACATTCAGCTTACTCGATGCATCAGAGAAATGCATGTTGTCATTGACAGAATGTAGTTGCTCTCTTACTGCCGATAATCGGTATATTTTGTCTGGAAAGAAGTGTCCTTTTTTAACCTTTGGAATGCAATTAAATTATTGTTCAGCAAGCTTTCCTGAGTTTAAAAGTAAAGGTTAGTTATTCTCACGCATTTAGCCCAAATGAGTGCTCTGTCAAACACTCGGCCTTATGCACACAAACACACACACATAAAGATTGAATACAGCTGAAGATAGTGCATAGTTAATGCAGTCTCTGATTTACAATTTCCAGTCTCCCACATGGTAGCCCTGTTGTTTCTTTAATGGATTTGATGATTTAAAGTTTAAGTGAGGGTCTTGTAAAATGAAGGATTAACAGCAGGTTTTGAGGTTTCTTGTAATCAAATATATAGGAAGTTGGTTCTCAGGCGCACTTTGAAACTAGAACAGTTTAAGTACTTTGGCAGCTTTGATGACTTGCAGCTAGTTTTAAAATCAGGCTCTCCTCAAGCTGGTTGATGACTGATGTTTCTGATGGATTTTCTGGATCTTGGGATATTAAGAGTAAAGTCCCTGAAACAAGTTTTGCTTACATGACCGCTGGGTTAACACCCGAGGCCCACCCAGTCTAGCTTAGATGGGGGAGGCCATCATGATACAATAGGAAGTTGATAGTTGCCATAAATTTCCATCTTCCTTTTTATTCGGTATGAAACATGGAGACAGGCAGTTTGGAAACGTCATAGTCTTTAGATATTGGCCCATCCTTAAACAATGAGACGTGTGAATTGCACAAATGGCTGCGAGGTAACCATGATTTGCAGCAGCCATTTTAAAAATTGGACACAATCATGTATTGACAGAAAGTTCACAATATGACAGGCCTGTACTGGACATAACAATGTGAAAATAATAGGTTGACGTGAATTGCCAGACCTCCTAGGATTGTGCTGGAGTCTCCAGGAATGAAAGATTTGATCTCTAGGATGCAGATCGGGGCAACAGCTGGATGAACACTTCATGGGGTACATGTATTTTTTAATTTTGTTGATTTTCAGACTTCGTAGAAGGATTAACTAACAGGTATTTGAACAATAATAAAGATATATATAATGTGAAATATATCTGGAACGATTAGATGATATTTGGAGTATAATAAGAAAACGTTTGCATCTATCTGCTTCACTAAAATGTTAAATATGTCCCTAACCAAGTCGCTTACGAAAAACTTATCGGGTAGTTTTATTGCTTACTTTACAGAGTATGGAATCCCATGCTTATTTTTTTTCATTTGTTTATGGCATGTGGGCATCGCTGACTAGGCCAGCATTTACTCCCCATCCATAGTTACCCTTGAGAAGGTCGTGGTGGGCTGTCTTCTTGAACCACTACAGTCCCCTGAGGTGTAGGGTCGCCCACAGAGCTGTTGGGGAGGCAGTTCCAGGGTTTTGACCCAGCGACAGCAAATGAACGGCGACATATTTCCAAGTCAGGATGGTGAGTGACTAGGATGAGAACCTCCAAGTGGTGGGGTTCCCAGGTATCTGCTGCTCTTGACCTTCAAGATGGTAGTGGTCTGGGTTTAGAAGGTGCTGCCTAAGGAACCGGTGAGCTTTTGCAGTGCATCTTGTAGATGGTTCATACAGCTGGCATTATTCGTCGGTGGTGGAGGGATTGAATGTTTGTGAAAGGGGGAGCAATCCAGCGGGCTGCTTTGATACAACTGATATGTGCTTTGGAGTTTGTAAATGAGTTACTCGCTGCAGGTTTCCTAATCTTTGACCTGCTCTGGTAGTTGCATTATTAATATGGCTAATCCAGTTCAGTTTCTGGTCAATGGTAACAACCAGGATGTAGATGATGGGGGATTCAGCGATGGCAATGCCATTGATTGTCAAGGAGAGATGGTTAGATTCTCTCTTGTTGGAGATGGTCAATGCTTGGCACTTGTGTAGTGCAAATGTAACTTGCCACTTGTCAGCCCAAGCCTGGATATTGCTGTCTTTGGACATGGACTGCTTCAATATCTGAGGAGTCACAACTGATACTGAATATCATGTCTGTGCACATCCCCACTTCTGACCTACTGATGGAAGGAAGGACAATGATAAAGCTGATGAAGATGGTTGGGCTTAGGACATTATCCGAGGAACTTCTGCAGTGATGTCCTGGAACTGAGGTGATTGACCTCGAAGAACCACAACCATCTTCCTTTGAGCCAAGTATAACTCCACTCAGCGGAGAGTTTTCTCCCTGATTCCCACTCCAGTTTAGCTAGGGCATACCATACTCAGTTCAATGCTTCCTTGATGTCAAGGACAGCGACACTCGCATCACCTCTGACTTTCACCTCTTTTGTCCATGTTTTACTTAAGACTGTATTGAGGCCAGGAATTGTATTGAGGCCAGGAATTGAGTGTCCCTGGCCGACCTGGCTGAACCCAAACTGAGCGTCCATGAGCAGGTTATTACTGAGTAAGTGCTACATGAGAGAACTGTTGATGACCCCCTTCCATTACTTTACTGATGATCGAGAGCAGACAGATGCGGTGGTAATTGGTTCGGTTGGATTTGCCCTGCTTTTTGTGTATAGGACATACTTGGGAAATTTTCCACCTTGTCGGGTAGATGCCAGTCATGTGGCTGTATTGGAGCAGCTTGGCTAGCGGTGCAGCCAGTTCTGGAGCACAAGGCTTTTCCAGTACTATTGCTGGGATATTGTCAGGGTCCTTAGCCTTTGCAGTATCATGTGCCTTCAGCCGTTTCTAGATGTCACGTGGAATGAATTGAATTGTCTGAAGACTGGCATCTGTGACCCCCTGGCTTGGTGGGAATGGTAGAGTGGGGGATATGCCAGGCCATGCGGTTACAGATTGTGAGTGAATACAATTCTGCTGCTGCTGATGGTTAACAGCACCTCTTGGATGCCCAGTTTTGAGTTGCCATATCTGTTCGAAGTCTATCCTGTTTAGCACGATGGGGGTAGTGCCACACAACATAATGGAGGGTTACCTCAATGTGAAAACGGGACTTGGTCTCCACAAGCGCTGTGCGGTAGTCACTCCTACCGATACTGTCATGGACAGATACATGCATGGCAGATAGGTTGGTGAGAATGAGGTCAAGTATGTTTTTCCCTCTTGTTGGTTCCCTCGCCACCTGCCGCAGACCCAGTCTAGCAGCTCTGTCCTTCAGGACCTGGCCAGCTCAGTCTGTGGTGGTGCTACTGAACCACTCTTGGCGATGGACATTGAATTCCCTCACCAGATTATATTTTTGCACCTTTCCCACCCTCAGTGCTTCCTCCAAGTGGTGTACAATGTGGAGAAGTACTGATTCATCAGTTGAGGGAGGATGGTACGTGGTAATCCCCCCCCCCCCCCCCTCAAATCCTCCCTAAACCTCCTGCCCCTCACCTTGAATTTGTGTCCCCTCGTAACTGACCCTTCAAGTAAGGGAACAGCTGCTCCCTATCCACCCTGTCCATGTCCCTCATAACCTTGTACACTTCGATCAGGTCACCCTTCAGTTTTCTCTGCACCAGCGAAATCAACCCAAGCCTATCCAACCTCTCTTCATAACTTAAATGTTCCAGACAACATTCGGTGAATCGCCTCTGCATCCCCTCCAGTGCAATCGCAACCTTCCTATAATGTGGTGACCAGAACTGCACACACTACTCCAGCTATGGCCTCACCAAAGTCCAATACATTTTCAATATGACCTCCCTGCTGTTATAAGTGTCCCATATGCCTTTTTCACCTCCCCATTAACCTGCCCTCCCGCCTTCAAAGATCTATGGACAAACATGCCAAAGTCCCTCTGTTCCTCTGGGTACTTCCCAGTGTCATGCCATTCATTGAATACTTCCTCGACACATTACTCCTTCCAAAACGTATCCCCATCACACTTTTCAGGGTTAAATTCCATCTGCCACTTTTAGCCCATTTGACCATCCCATCTATATCTTCCTGTAACCCAAGACACTCACCCTGGTCCTGGCAATATCTCTGGGGTTTTCTGTGCACTGCCCCTTCTGCCCCAGGGGAATTGACAATAGGTGGGGTCTCCATCAGCGAGTCCCGAAATTCCTGCCAGTGGGGAGAGCTAGAGATTTCAGCCTTTGAAACTGGCAAAAATAAAAGAAGAAATTTTAAAATGTCTTTCAAATTAAATATATAGCTGCCAATCAATCCCACACTTTGATGTTTTTATCTGAATTGAGTGACCTCAACACATTCACCAATTTTAAATACTTTGGATTGACTGAAAGAGTCGGGGCACAATTTAATGGCCGCGCTGTGCTTAAGCAATGAGGCTGTTGGATCGCGGGAGAGGCTAAAAATGAGAACCACCTCGGCGCTGATGGGTTTGCAATCTAACCAGCCCACTCCCGTTGGCGAAATCAGGAACCCGTCCTAACGTGGCGAGAAACCAATAATCACTTCTTAAGGCCAATCTCTATACAAGTAACGGGAGCGACCCCCTATCTAACGTCCTCTAATGATTTAACAGCCTCTCCAGCGTGGTCACATGGGCACCAATTAGTACACCTTTTAAAAAATGTGAACCTGGTGGAAGGGTTGCTGTGGGGACCCGAGGAGGTGAGTAGCCATCTTCACTCCAGGGCAATGAGCCACCGCTCAAACACCTATTTACTCTAATCTCATTTTCCAGCTCCTTCGCTCATACCTTTTGTATGCGTTGACACTTCAAGTGCTCATCTAAATACTTCTTAAATGTTGTGAGGGTTCCTGCTCCACCACCCTTTCAGGCAGTGAGTTCCCACTGCCTTCTGGGTGAAATCTTTTTTTCTCAGATTTCCTATAAACCTCCTGCCCATTGATGTAAAATTACACCCCTGGTTATTGACCCCTCTGCTAAAGGGATAGTTCCTTTCTATCCACCCTATCTATCTATGCCCCGCATAATTTTATACATCTTAATCAGGTTCCCCCTCAGCCTTCTCTCCTTCTCTGCTCCAAGGAAAACAACCCCAGCCTAATCAGTCTCGCTTGATAACTGAAACGCTCCAACCTAGGCAACATCCTGGTGAATCTCCTCTGCACACGCTCTCTAGTGCAATGACATCCTTCCCATAGTGTGGCGACCAGAACCGCACAGAATGCACTAGCTGTGGCCGAACGAGCGTTTTAGTGCAGTCATTGTTGTGATGTAAGAAATATGGCAGACAATTTGAATAAGCTAAGGTCCCAGAAACAGCAATATAATAATGAACAGACTAGTTATGTTGGCTGAGGAATAAATACTGACCAGGACATCAGGAAGAACTTCCCAGCCATTCTTCGAAATAGAGCTATAGGATCGCCCACCTAACAGAGCTGACAGGGCTTCAGATGGACATAATTTACCAAAATTCACTAGACTCTGGGGTGGTCCCGGCGGATTGGAAATTAGCAAACGTGACACCACTGTTTAAAAAAGGAGGTAGGCAGAAAGCGGGTAATTATAGGCCAGTGAGCTTAACTTCGGTAGTAGGGAAGATGCTGGAATCTATCATCAAGGAAGAAATAGCGAGGCATCTGGATGGAAATTGTCCCATTGGGCAGACGCAGCATGGGTTCATAAAGGGCAGGTCGTGCCTAACTAATTTAGTGGAATTTTTTGAGGACATTACCAGTGCGGTAGATAACGGGGAGCCAATGGATGTGGTATATCTGGATTTCCAGAAAGCTTTGGACAAGGTGCCACACAAAAGGTTGCTGCATTAGATAAAGATCCATGGCATTAAGGGTAAAGCATGGATAGAGGATTGGTTAATTAATAGAAAGCAAAGAGTGGGGATTAATGGGTGTTTCTCTGGTTGGCAATCAGTAGCTAGTGGTGTCCCTCAGGGATCAGTGTTGGACCCACAATTGTTCACAATTTAGACAGATGATTTGGATTTGGGGACCAAGTGCAATGTGTCCAAGTTTGCAGACGACACAAAGATGAGTGGTAAAACAAAAAGTGGAGAGGATACTGGAAGTCTGCAAATGGATTTGGATAGGTTAAGTGAATGGGCTAGGGTCTGGCAGATGGAATACAATGTTGACAAATATGAGGTTATCCATTTTGGTAGGGATAACAGCAAAAGGGATTATTATTTAAATGATAAAATATCAAAACATGCTGCTGTGCAGAGAGACCTGGGTGTGCTAGTGCATGAGTCGCAAAAAGTTGGTTTACAGGTGATTAAGAAGGCAAATGGAATTTTGTCCTTCATTGCTAGAGGGATGGAATTTAAGACTAGGGAGGTTATGCTACAACTGTATACGGTATTAGTGAGGCCACACCTGGAGTATTGTGTTCACTTTTGGTCTCCTTACCTGAGAAATGACGTACTGGTGATGGAGGGTGTGCAGAGGAGATTCACTAGGTTGATCCCAGAGCTGAAGGGGTTGGATTACGAGGAGAGGTTGAGTAGACTGGGACTGTACTCGTTGGAATTTAGAAGGATACGGGGGGGATTTTACAGAAACATATAAAATTATGAAGGGAATAGATAGGATAGATGCGGGCAGGTTGTTTTCACTGGCGGGTGAAAGCAGAACTAGGGGGCATAGCCTCAAAATAAGGGGAAATAGATTTAGGACTGAGCTTAGGAGAAACTTCTTCACCCAAAGGGTTTTGAATCTATGGAATTCCCTGCCCAGTGAAGCAGTTGAGGCTCCTTCATTAAATGTTTTCAAGATAAAGACAGTTTTTTAAAGAATAAAGGAATAAAGGGTTATGGTGTTCGGGCCGGAAAGTGGAGCTGAGTCCACAAAAGATCAGCCATGATCTAATTGAATGGCGGAGCAGGCTCGAAGGGACAGATGGTCTACTCCTGCTCCTAGTTCTTATGTTCTATGTTCTTATGATTCGAAAGATAGCACCTCCGACCGTCAACATAATGGAGTGGTATCGGATTGGGAAATACAAGTTGGTTCTTTATATTCCCCATTAGGTGGTAATGTTCAAGATGGACCCAAAATTGAAATAATTTTCTTGGGGGAGGGGTTCTGTCCACATGATTTATTTATTGTCTAAACGAAATATATTTATTTCTTCTGAAGTCATACTCTGAAGTACATACAGATAAAAGAGAGATTAAATATATATATAATGAACTGAGAAGCAGGAGCAAATCGAGAATGTAGCTGCTTTCCACGGAACTTTGTGTGACTAAAAGCAGGAAAAGGTCTCAGCAGTTTTGTTAAATTCACACTGTGGGAAAGATCCTAGAGCAAGTTTTAACGACAGCAATTCAGTGGTATAAACTGAGGATAACATGGCTTTATAAAGGTCAAGTTATGCCAAACAAATTTAGCAACAATTTGTTGGGGATGCAAGTTAAATAACAGTATCAATAGCTCAATTGTCGCACAAAACATTGGCACAATGCTCTGAGAGATCTGAAGCAAAAGATCATTGGATCCAAGAGAAAGTCACATTAAATATTTAATTGACTAATTGGAGGAAATGCAAGCGGATACTTGTGGTCACAATTCTCATTAGGAGCATTAGCTAAAGAACATTCCTTTATAAAGACCATTACTATTTACTATCGACAATGGGGATCAGTTCCTTCCAGGAACCTAGTAATTATGAATCGGCTCAATAAAGTTGTAAGAAATGGAACATTTGCTCTTGGAAGTGTGACTGTGGTCAACTGTCCCTCCTTCTGTACCTGTCTGTTGCCTTTAATATTGTTGACCTCATCATCCTCCCCCAGAAGTGTCTCCACCATTATCCAGCTGGATGGACTACATTCACCTGGCTCCATTCTTATCTTAGTCAGAGATTCACCTGCAGTGGTTCTTCATCCTGCTCAACGGTCAAGCACCATTACCTCTGGCGTCCCCCAATGATTTTTCCTTGACGACTCCTATTTCTCATCACATAATGCCCTTCAATTATATCATTCAAAGAAATAATTTCTTGGGATGTGGGCATCGCTAGTTGGGCCAGCATTTGTTGCCCATCCCTAATTGGCCTTGAGAGGGTGAAGATAAGTTGCCTTCTTGAACCGCTGCAGTCCATGTGGCATAGGTAGACCCACAATGCTGTTAGGGAGGGAGTTCCAGGATTTTGACCCACTGATAGTGAAGAAACGGTGATATATTTCCAGGTCAGGGTGGTGTGTGACTTAGAGGGGAACATATATATGGTGATATTCTCAGGTATCTACTGCTCTTGTCCTTCTAGGTGATAGAGGTCACAGGTAAGGAAGGTGCTATTAGAGGAACCTTGATGAGTTCCTGCAGTATATCTTGCAGATGATGCACACTGCTGACACTGAGTCAGTGACCAGGGGGAGTGAAATGTGGAAGGTGTGTTGCTTTGTTCTGAATGGTGTTGAGCTTCGTGAGTGTTTTTGGAGCTGCACACAACTAGAGGTGGCGAGTATTCCATCAGACACCTGACTTGTGACTTGTAGATGGTGGATAGGCTTTGGGGAGTCAGGAGGTGCAACCCAATATATTTAAAGTCACTATTTAAATTTGCGGATTCAGTTGTCCTTCCATCATTTTTTATATTTAGATGTGCAAAAGTGGCACATGTCACAACTGCATTTCTGTCTCCTAACTTTATGAAGCAGACAATTCACATTGAAATGTTTTACGGCAAGAATATAAAGACAAGAACTAGCTGACAATGAGAGCTCTCTCAGAGCAGGAAAGGGGCTGCTGATGGGATGGTGTAAGGAAGCTTTCAGGTCAGATATAGAACATAGAACGATACAGCGCAGTACAGGCCCTTCGGCCCACGATGTTGCACCGAAACGAAAGCCATCTAACCTACACTATGCCATTATCATCCATATGTTTATCCAATAAACTTTTAAATGCCCTCAATGTTGGCGAGTTCACTACTGTAGCAGGTAGGGCATTCCACGGCCTCACTACTCTTTGCGTAAAGAACCTACCTCTGACCTCTGTCCTATATCTATTACCCCTCAGTTTAAAGCTATGTCCCCTCGTGCCAGCCATATCCATCCGCGGGAGAAGGCTCTCACTGTCCACCCTATCCAACCCCCTGATCATTTTGTATGCCTCTATTAAGTCTCCTCTTAACCTTCTTCTCTCCAACGAAAACAACCTCAAGTCCATCAGCCTTTCCTCATAAGATTTTCCCTCCATACCAGGCAACATCCTGGTAAATCTCCTCTGCACCCGCTCCAAAGCCTCCACGTCCTTCCTATAATGCGGTGACCAGAACTGTACGCAATACTCCAAATGCGGCCGTACCAGAGTTCTGTACAGCTGTAACATGACCTCCTGACTCCGGAACTCAATCCCTCTACCAATAAAGGCCAACACTTCATAGGTCTTCTTCACAACCCTATCAACCTGGGTGGCAACTTTCAGGGATCTATGTACATGGACACCTAGATCCCTCTGCTCATCCACACTTTCAAGAACTTTACCATTAGCCAAATATTCCGCATTCCTGTTATTCCTTCCAAAGTGAATCACCTCACACTTCTCTACATTAAACTCCATTTGCCACCTTTCAGCCCAGCTCTGCAGCTTATCTATATCCCTCTGTAACCTGCTACATCCTTCCACACTATCGACAACACCACCGACTTTAGTATCGTCTGCAAATTTACTCACCCACCCTTCTGCGCCTTCCTCTAGGTCATTGATAAAAACGGCCCCAGAACAGATCCTTGTGGTACTCCACTTGTGACTGAACTCCATTCTGAACATTTCCCATCAACCACCACCCTCTGTCTTCTTTCAGCTAGCCAATTTCTGATCCGTCTCTTATCATCCCCTCCAAGACTTTACCCACTACAGACGTGAGGCTCACCGGTCTATAGTTGCCGGGGTTGTCTCTGCTCCCCTTTTTGAACAAAGGGACCACATTTGCTAACCTCCAGTCCTCTGGCACTATTCCTGTAGCCAATGATGACATAAAAATCAAAGCCAAAGGTCCAGCAATCTCTTCCCTGGCCTCCCAGAGAATCCTAGGATAAATCCCATCAGGTCCCAGGGACTTAACTATTTTCAGCCTGTCCAGAATTGCCAACACCTCTTCCCTACGTACCTCAATGCCATCTAATCTATTAGCCTGGGGCTCAGCATTCTCCTCCACAACATTATCTTTTTCCTGAGTGAATACTGACGAAAAATATTCATTTAGTATCTCGCCTATCTCTTCAGACTCCACACACAACTTCCCATCCCTGTCCTTGACTGGTCCTACTCTTTCCCTAGTCATTCGCTTATTCCTGACATACCTATAGAAAGCTTTTGGGTTTTCCTTGATCCTTCCTGCCAAATACTTCTCATGTCCCCTCCTTGCTCGTCGTAGCTCTCTCTTTAGATCCTTCCTCCCTACCTTGTAACTATCCATCGCCCCAACTGAAACTTCACACCTCATCTTCACATAGGCCTCCTTCTTCCTCTTAACAAGAGATTCCATTTCTTTGGTAAACCACGGTTCCCTCGCTCGGCGCCTTCCTCCCTGCCTGACTGGTACATACTTATCAAGAACACGCAGTAGCTGATCCTTGAACAAGCTCCACTTATCCAGTGTGCCCAACACTTGCAGCCTACTTCTCCGCCTTATCCCCCCCAAGTCACGTCTAATGGCATCATAATTGCCCTTCCCCCAGCTATAACTCTTGCCCTGCTATGTTAGTAGTTTTCACCTCTGGTTCAGAAGAATCACTATCTTGGATTGCTTATTCTCTGAAGGCTGTTAGACTCTGTGGCTCTCAGGCTTGACAAAACCCAGAACTCTAAATATGTGAGACTCTGCTCTTCACTCTACTCCCTTCATCCTCCTTCCCCCTCCCCCAACATTGCTGCAATACCCTATTCTCGGGTCTGCTGTACCCTTGAACTGCTCCCAGTCAAAGATCCCAATGTGCTCTCAAACCACTTGACCATATTTCTTGTTCTTCTTTATCCCAGAGCCTTACAATGCGTCTAGATCTTGTGATCCCTGGATTTACCTTTGTGATAGTCTTTTCGAATATTCCTCAAATCCTGACATCCTCTCTGGTCTTCCAGACCTAGGAAATTTCAAACTACAGCAAAATCTTCAGATTGTCTCCCTTTCCCAATGCTGTTGGGTCTCAGACCACCCTCATTACTGATAAAGCTGTGCCCATTTTAATGCTATGTGGTATCAGCCGCGGGAGTGGACAGCACTCTTGCTTTTTCATCAGATGGTTGAAGTCGCATTCCAGAGACTTCACCATGGAATTCAGGCTGTCTCGCCATTACTGTACCGAGGGTGTGCTGCCCAGCCAGACGTGCCTGCCACCTTTTAGATGATGCTTTTAACTGACACTCTGCCCACTCTCAGGTAGAAAAACGATTGGCCTATTTAAGACTAAAGCAGGGGTGCTGACCTGGCTAATGTTTATCTTTCGACCAGCAGCACTAAAACCGATAATCTGATCATATTCGCAGTGCTGTTTTTCAGAGTTTGCTTTGTGAAAATTGCCTACCACGTTTCCTACACTACAATAGTTAATTTGTTTTGAAAGCACTTCATTGACTGCAGAGCACTGAGATTTCCTGACAGTAAATGGAAGTCTTTCTTTCTGACACCCATGTTCTTAAAAAACCTCCAAATCCCCATTAGCCCCATGCCAGTCTTGTACATAATCTTGCACCTGCTTCATTCGTCACATTTGCTACCTGTCTCACTAAAACTGTTACAGCTCAATTTTAACTCGCAGCCAGTCGGTTTTGTGAGTGAATCCCGACAGTGCAGAAGGAGGCAATTTGGCCCATTGAGTTTGCACCGACCCTCCAAAAGAGAACCCTGCCTACGCCCACTCCCTTGCCCTATCATCATAATCCCATCTAACCACATCCTTGGACACTGAGGTCAAATTTAGCAAGGCTAATCCACCTAACCGGCATATCTTTGGATTGCCGGGAGAAACCGGAGCACCTGGAAGAAACCCACACAGACACTGGGAGTTTGTGCAAACTCCACATAGACATCCGAGGCTGGAATCAAACCCGGGTCCTTGGCGATGTGAGGTAGCAGTGTTAACTACTGCCATCATGCTGCCCTTTGGCACATTGTCTAACTCCATGAGCAATGTCATGGGTGACCTGACTAGTAATCTACTAAAAGTCTATAATGTTGCAATCCCTCCTATTAGCATCACTGTTGCATCCTGTAACACCGTCCCCAGTGCCATATTGCGTTCACTCCTTTATAACAAAGGATCATCCACCTCATCATGAGTAATGATGCGGGAGATCATCTAGTGCATTTAATGGAATTATATTTTTCTTCAAAAATGTAACAGAAGTATTTGAACCAAAACAATTCATGGTGCTGAATATAACCCCCTCTTGAAAATAAAATCAGAATGAACAAGGGGAAAATATCCTCTGCAGCTTACTGAAAGGTTTCCCCCAATAAGGGAATTGACTTCTGCAAGTATTGGTTCTGGCTAGTTTTCTGCTGTGGAGATTGGTAGAAAGCTCAGTATTGGTACCCTAAACTGTATTTGTTCAAGTGTTGGCCTCATAGCCCCTTATTCTTTGTTGTGTCATTCGTGTAACCCACGATTTTTTGGGATGGTTCCACACATTTCATTGTGGCGCTTTGTTGGAAATGAATGGACAAATCAGCAATAAAAGAAATCCGTACAATAAAAGCAAAATGCTGAATACTTACTGGAGGTCTGAAATAAAAACAGAAAGTGTTGGAAAAACTCAGCTGGTTTGGCAGCTCCCGAGGAATTCCTTGGAGTTCCGAAGAAGAGCCACATTGGACTCAAAACTTTAACTCTCGTTCTCACTCCACAGATGCTACTTTTCCCAGCATTTTCTGTTTTCAATGTGGTATTGAGCTGGGTTGGTGTGCTTTCTATCGGGCAATGCGTGCATTTTCTCAGCCGTTACTGTTGCAGACACTGGGAAGGCAGGCTGGCCGAAAGGAACAAAGAATTTAGATTTACGTAATTCTCACTTCAAAGGACAATGCTTCTCCCTTCAAAGCACCGTGCAGCTGTATTTTATAAATGACCTGGAAGAACTGTTTACCTTTAAAACATATTTTATTTTTTTATCATTTATATTTACTCATTTGTATTTCAGGTAATTACACCTTTCAGAAGACTAATTCTTTGCGCTGAGAACAGAAAGGAAATGGAGGACTGGATCTCTTCATTAAAATCTGTCCAGAGTAGAGAGCACTATGAGGTAAGCTTTCGTCTAAGGTGTGCTGTTCATACTTTCTGTGATATTCCCTCCCATAAGTGCAAATTGAGAGCAAATAACTTCACACACAAAACATCGAAGGCATCGCAGGTCAGTCTGCTTGCGGGAAATCTCCAAACATCTCCCAAGCTACTAACTGAGATTGATTTTTATTGCTGTCTCTGATTTGAGGCACTGAAATTTTGTTCTGTTGATTTCTGAGTTGTCCGCCAGTTGATGGGCTGCATGCGGCTGGGACACGGAACTGACTCGGTGCCTTGCTCAGTGAGAGAGCATTTGGAATACTCTCGCATTCTATTCTCTAATTCACACAACTTGGAAAATTGGGAGTGCCGTGACTCAGCCCTGCTGAGCCTACCCTTCCATTTTCTGACGCGCAGTCCTGGTGAATTTAGCCCAATATTAGAAAAGGTGGAAGTAATAGTACAATTACATAAATACTATTAAATCAAATTGGGTGAGTGGAGTTCAGGTACAGTTGCCTGATCTCATTGAATGGCATGGAACAGGCTCAAGAAAGTGAATGACCTCCTGTTGTTCCAATGGTCCCAAGTAAAGGCATGGCCTTTAGATAAGGTGGTGAAAGACAGCTAGTGATGCTAGAAGCAGTACCCTGCAGCTTCTGGGCCGCATGGTAGCACAGTGGTTAGCACTGTTGCTTCACAGTTCCAGGGTCCCAGGTTTGATTCCCGGCTTGGGTCACAGTGTGTGCGGGGTTTACATGTTCTCCCCGTGTCTGCGTGGGTTTCCTCCGGGTGCTCTGGTTTCCTCCCACAAGTCCCGAAAGACGTGCTTGTTAGGTGAATTGGACATTCTGAATTCTCCCTCTGTGTACCCGAACAGGCGCCGGAATGTGGCGACTAGGGACATTTCACAGTAACTTCATTGCAGTGTTAATGTAAGCCTACTTGTGACAATAAAGATTATTCTTATAGGAGGAGTGCAATGTGAAATGTTGCTGCCAGTGATTCGTGATCTCTTAAAGCCTGTTCCTGGAGTCTAGTTGAATGAGTTGTTGTATGAATAGCAAGTTACGTGATTGAGTACCCAATGAATTAATGTGAAAGGCTATCAGATCTTCAATCGGAGATTTTTGCACCAGTGTTTTCTTTGAATTATACATCAGACGACAAATGAATAAATACATTAACTGAAATCAAATGGGAGTTAATAATTATAAAACCTGATTGACTTTACTCCATTGATCTTCTGCTTAATTTCTTGTCCAATCTCCATCTCTTTAACAATGGGGTGAACCACCTATTTACAGAGGGTGGGATTTTCCGTGCACCTCCATGCATGTTTTGTGGCAGTGGAGGGACCCTGCCATTAGCTAGTGGCAGGACCTTCTGCTTCCACCATTACCCAGCAGTGGGATCTTCTGGTCCCGACGTTGACGTTGTTTCCCATTGCATGCAGTCCCCGCTGCCAAGAAATACACGGTGGTGATTTGCCGTCGGCAGAAGATCATGCCGGAGGGAATGGTCGGAAAAAGTTTTACCTACCAGAGACGTGGAATTCAGGCCCACACCTCAAGCTGGATTTGCTGTGAGTCAGATGCATTCACCTCTGGATCTGGAATTCTCTAGAATCTATTATTAAGGACGTTTGAGCAAGATGGAAAATTACAACAGAATTAGATAGACGGCATGGTTTTATGAAAGAAAAATTATGTTTGGCAAACTTTTTGGGGTACTTTGAGTGTGTAATTGGTAGGTGTTAGGAAAACAAAGGTAGTTTTAAGGGATTTATATTTGTACTGGTAACATTAGAAATAAGGTATAGTTTGAAGTGAGTTTAATTTAATGTTCCTGTGCCTGGAAGGGTAAAACCTATAGTTAGATTCATGCTGGACGAAGGTGTTTGCATGTGTGGGGGTTGATTTCAATTCCAACTGTGATTCTACAGTGCTCAGAGGGCTGTGACATGGAGCATAAATGAACCAGCAGTGGTTCCTTAGCAACTGGGGCCTTATAAGGTAGAGGAACATTTTAGTTTAGTTAATTTGATGTGGCACAATGTTTAGAGATGTGCAAGGGACGTTTTTTACACAGAGGGTACTGGGTGCCTGGAACTCGCTGCCGGAGAAGGTGGTAGAAGCAGGTACGATAGTGATGTTTAAGGGGCGTCTTGACAAATATGTGAATAAGATATGAATAGAGGGATACGGACCCCGGACATTTAGAAGGTTTTAGGTTAGACGGGCAACATGGTTGATGCAGGCTTGGAGGGCCGAAGGGTCTATTCCTGTGCTGAACCTTTCTTTGTTCTTTGATTATAATTGGAGATAGGTAGTGAGAGAGAAGGAAGCTCTCATTGCCCTTCCAACAGAAGAGGGCTAGAAGGCTAAAGAGGGAACATCTCTCTCGGCCTTGCTGGAACTAAAGTCACACTGTGGAGTAATGGTAAGGAAAACAGATGCCGGAACCTAAAGTCCAGCTAGTTAAGGAAACTAGAGAAATGAAGAGACGTTTCCAAGAGGCCTAGTGTTAATGGAACAGAGGAAACAGTGAACCAGAACAGATTACTGTTCAGTAAAGTCAGAGAGGTGAAAATTGAATGGTGAGAGGCCAGAAAGATATACTGCGTAATGCTAAGGTTTGTGAGAAATTACTACAGTTTGGGAGACATCATTTGAAATAATTGTGGAAATTGGTGGTTGAAGTTTGCGTAAAACCTTTAAGACAAAGGGAACCTGAAGGGCGAGGTGTAAAACCTGAAAACAAAACATGAATGGAAACAGCGGAGGGAAAGCATAATTTAAAATAAGATTTGCAAGTGTGTAATCAATCGTGTGGAAGCTGGCGATCAGTGAGCCAAGGTGGCTCACGGTATCTTCTGGGGGAATTTTGAGGAGAAATACACAGACATTCACTTGGGTTCAGAGAGGAGTGCATCTTACCACAATCATCTTGTGTGTTTAAAAGGGACTTTGTGTTAATGAGATCATTGTAGCTTAAGATGTACATTGCAATCCATGTTGATCTTAAAAATCTGTGCGTACTTGTTAAGCAAAGTGGGGAGTAAAGAAGTATCGTATAATAATCCCAAATTTTCATGTTTAATAAATGTTTTTTTTTCTTGGTGTCAAAACTAATTAGTGATCCTGTGACTCTGTTCCTCCACGTTTTACACACAAAAAATAAAAGTTACGGTCTTCTGAGATAGGGTTCCATTCTGGGATCATCCTAGCCAGTTATGACATCAATTGGGATCGTAACAGAAGGCAGATGAAGGGAGCCAATTATTTTCATATTTTCCTGGGATGCAAGCATTGCTGGCTAGATCATCATTAATTGCCCGTGAGACATTGATGGCGAGCTGCCTTCCTGAGCCACAGCAATCCATGTGGTGTAGGTACACCCACAGTGCTATTAGGGAGGAAGTTCCAGGATTTTGACCCAGCAACAAGTGAAGGTACGGCGCCATATTTCCAAGTCAGGAAGGTGAATGACTTGGAGAGGAACTTGCAAGCAGTGGATGTATTGAATGGTTAGATTTACAGGAGGAATTCAACTGAGGTGCAACACAAGAGGTTGTCACACCAGATTAGGGCTCATGGGAATTAAGAGAATTTTTGGGATTGCAAAGGGTAACTGGTGGAGTTGCAGAAGGTTCAGAGCTTAGGCTCAGCTATTTAGAATCTATCCTGATGACTCAAATGAGGGGATCTGGTATTGTTTGCTGACCATACTGAGCTAGGTTGGAAAGTGAGCTGTGAGGAGAATATAAAGTGGCTGCAAAGGAATTGTGGATTGATTGAATGGACAGAAAGTTGGCAGCTGGAGTACAAAGAAGGTAATATTATTTACTTTGGTAGGAAGAATGGAAAAGCCAAATATGTTTACATGGTGAAAGACCGAGAAATATTGATATTCAGAGGGAGTCCTTGTACATGAATCACAGGAAGTTTGCGTGGTGGTGCAGCAAGCAATTAGGCAAGTGAAGAAGCATTAGCATCTAAAAGTAAAGAAATTTGCTGCAATTATAAAGGGCTTTGTCACAATGTGTGCAGTTTGGTTGTATGACCGAAGGAAGGATATACTGCTCTTAGAGGGGATGCAACAAAGATTCACCAGACTAATTCAGGGATTATAAGGGTTTCCGATGTGGAGCAATAAAGTAAGAGGAAATCATATTAAAATTAGGTAGAATGACTACAGCAATGCATACAATGCTGGAGGTAAACATGCACTGTGCAGAACCAGACATAATAGGATAACTTAGACTTGGCTGAAGCAAAATCAGGATTTGGAATAACATCTCTTTAGCAACCATAGACAAAGCAAAATGGGAGGTAGTGTATCCGTACTTATCCAGGAGACAGGGCAAAAGTGGAGGTGGTGTATTCGTACTTATCCAGGAGACCAATGACAGTAGGCAAAAGCAGGACACAGCTGTCAATAAAACAGAAATAGAATCTATTTAGACAGAAATAAAAGATAGTAAAAGATCAATCACGCTAACTGGTGTCACCTGCAGAGCACCTCATGGTGGAAGGGAGGTGGAGGAAGCAATAAGGAGTCAAATTATAGAACTGAGCAAAGAAAATAGAAAAATAATCTTGTGGGAACTTTGACTACCCTGATAGTAATTGCCAGGAGATGTCGCAAAGAGGATAAAAGGATGGAGTTCCTACAATATACACAGGACTAACCCAGTATGTAAAAATCCCAACAAGGGAAGATTCACTATTGGATTTAGTAATAGGGAATGAACCAGAACAGGTGAGAAAATTAAAAGTAGGGGAACATCTTGGCAATAATGACCATAATATATGCTTTCAGATGATAATAGAGAAGGGTATATATAATGAAAACCAAGTTAATAGATTGGAGGAAAGTTGATTTTGAGGGGCTTAGAATAGAACTTGGGAGAATTAAACGAGCAATGGGGAAACATTTCAGACTGTGGTCAACAGAGTGCAGGAAAAACATATTGCACTAAAAGGATAGAACAATCTAGTGGGACTCTACTTCTGAATAATTCATTATGCATCATCATGCCAGTCTGCCACTTGCCATGGAGTGCTAGAGTAGTGGGATGGGGAGCGAGGGGGAAAAAAGAGGGAGAGAAAGGCTGTAAAAGATGGGGGTGAAGTCAGTGCATGGCAAAAATGTAGAAAAGGGAAGATAAATTCAAACAACATTGGAAAAATATTCCACAGTTGATCAGTTTTTGTATGATGAGGGGTTCCACACCATCTTGAACTTGCTTCTTGCTCTCATCCTGGCTTGGGTCACTATCTGTGCGGAGTCTGCACATTCTCCCCGTGTCTGCGTGGGTTAACTCCGGGTGCTCTGGTTTCCTCCCGCAGTCCAAAGATGTGCAGGTTAGGTGGATTGGCCATGCTAAATTACCCTTAGTGTCCAAAAAAGGTTAAGTGGGGTTACAGGATAGGGTGGAGGTATGGGCTTGGGGTAGGGTGCACTTTCTGAGGGCCGGTGCAGACTCGATGGGCCGAATGGCCTCCTTCTGCACTGTAAATTCTATGATTTGTTCAACTTACGTCATCCACCTTGCTTTAAAGCAAGCTGCTTCGTGAAGCAGGGTCCACCATCATGGGTGGTCGAGTGCATTCTAAACCCAGCTGCTGATGTCAAAGCCAATCTTCAAGTCGCCTTTCAGGGTATCTTTGAAACATTTCAGCAGGCCACCCTGTGACCTTTGACCAGTTCCAAGTTTGGGGAGTGTTCGGCATTCTGATGCATGCCTGTCCAGCATTGCTGTATGACGATGGTCGCCTCTATGCTCAGGACGCTCACTTCCTGGAGGATGCTAATGTTTGTGCTGCGATCCATCCAGCCTACACGTAGGATCTTCCACAGGTTGTGCCATTGATATGTCTTGAGCTTTCTTCAGTTTCTGCGATATGTCACCCAGGTTTTGCTGCTGTAGAAGGCTATAGGGAGAATGGCTACTTTGTAGACTGCTAGCTTCATGTTCGCATACAGCTAATGGTTAATGAAGACTTATCTGAGCAGCTTGTAGTATCTCCAAGTCTATGTTCACTGACTGGGACACTTGGTTACCCAGATAGCAGAAGTGATTGACTGCCTCCAGGTGGATGCTGTGATTTGGGGGGATTTTGTGCGAGCCCAGGTTTTGACCGAAGGAATATCTCTGCCTTATTGGAATTCAGGTGCAACCCTCAGAATCGATATGTTTCCTCGAAGTGGTCAAGGATGCCATGTAGATGTTCATAGAATCATAGAATTTACAGTGCAGAAGGAAGCCATTCAGCCAATCGAGTCTGCACCGGCCATTGGAAAGAGCACCCCACTTAAGCCCACGCCTCCACGCTATCCCCGTAACCCCATAACCCCACCCAACCGTTTGGACACTAAGGGCAATTTATCATGGCCAATCCACCTAGCCAGCAGATCTTTGGACTGTGGGAGGAAACCGGAGCACCCGGAGGAAACCCACGCAGACACGGGGAGAATGTACAGACTCCGTACAGACAGTGACCCAAGCCGGGAATCGAACCTGGGACCCTGGAGCTGTGAAGCAACTGTGCTAACCACTGTGCTACCATGCTGCCCACTGCGCTACCGTGCTGGACCACTGTTTGTGACGGGATAATATAGTCATCACATACCAGAGGACTGTTATGGCTGTGCGTGAGAAATTAGTCTTTGCTTTCAGCTTTGGCAATTGAAAAACTTACCGTTTAATCCGCACTTTATTTGGACTTTTGTGAGGGCCACGAAGAATCCAGCACAAGTTTCAAGGATACAAGGAAATAATATTTATTTACAATAACATATATATGTACACAACAGCAGCAACCTCGCTTACTGCTTACTCATTCCTGATGATTCCAAATTGGCCAGCTTTATTTATACAGGGAGTCTGCTAATGATTTCTCCGCCCCCACCCCCCTCATTGGGGAAGCTCATACTCCCACAGAATTGTGGGATAGTCATTAGTCCCCAGTCAATGGTAAGCAGGCAGGTTATAACATCCCTCCCTCCCCCCCCCCCCCCCCCCCCCCCCCCCCCCCCCCAAAGTCCAAGGAATCCACCAAAGACCCTGGCGAAGGAGGGTGTCCGACTCGTTTTGCCACAGGCCGGACACCATTTGCACGAGGCGCTGGATCGGGCGGCGTGTAACGAGACGGAGACCGGCACTTCCATGATGAACGGCGTAACGGTTGTACATCCACGGCCCGTGGGCCCGAGGATTCCCCCTCTGATGCGTCCTGTGTCTCCATCTCGGAGTCAGAGTCTGCTGCCTCTGTCATCCCAGCGTCTCTATCTCCGCGCGGTTCTGTAACGACCTGCGCAGGCTTTGAGTGAGGCACCAGAGGAAGATTGTGAGGACTACCTTCCCTTGTCTCTGGTCTCTGTGGCTGTAGAAATGAGCTCCGGGGGGGGGGGAATCTTTGGAAGGGATAGTCTTCTGGACCGAACGTGGTCTACATGTTTGCGCTGGAGACGACCTTGGGCTTGCACCTGGTAAGATATAGGGCCCATTTGGCGAAAGATTACGCCAGGGACCCACTGGGCACCACCAGCAAAATTGCGAACGAACACTGGGTCACCGGGCGCAAACTGTCGAATCAGCCGATGCCGAGAAAAACCCTGTCCCTGCCGTTCGTGTGCGGCGTATCTTTGCGCCAATGTCCGGGAAAACAATACTAAGGCGGGTGCGAAGTCTCCGGCCCATTAGGAGTTCTGCAGGAGCTACCCCAGCCACCGCATGGGGGGTGGTCCTGTACGAAAACAAAAAGCGAGCCAGTATCGTGTCCATTGACCCGGAAGACTACTTCTTTAGGCCTCGTTTGAATCTCTGCCAACCCATTTGAAGCCGGGTGGTAAGAGGCAGTGCAGATATGGCGTATGCCGTTCATCTTCATGAACCTCGCAAACTCCTCACTGGTGAATGGAGTGCCGTTATCCGTGACCAGCACCTCGAAGAGGCCATGCGTACTGAAAGACAAATGCATCTTCTCAATTGTTGTGCAGGACGTTGTGCGTCTTATGCACCTCTAGCCATTTAGACTGGGCGTCGATTAATAAAAGGAACATGGATCCTTGAAAAGGGCCGGCGAAATCCGCATGCAAGCACGCCCAAGGCCGCCCTGGCCATTCCCAGTAATGTAGGGGCGCGGCCGGTGGAAGCTTCTGATGCTCCTGACAAATGGAGCAGTTTTGGGCCACCTTCTCAATGTCGGCATCGAGGCCTGGCCACCAAACATAACTCCGGGCCAACATTTTCATTTTGTGCACACCTGGATGCCCATTGTGAAAGACGCTTAGTATCAGCTCCTGTCCATTTTCCGGGACAATCACACGCGCTCCCACAAGAGGATGCCGTCTTCCACGCTGAATTCTGACAGCTCGGAGGAAAATGCCCGCAACTCGCCTGGGAGCTGTCTATGCGGCCCACCATACAGGACTAGGTGTCGAACCTTTGACAGGACTGGGTCCACTCACGGATCTGTTATGCTGTGACAGGCAAGGTGTCCATAAAATTTAGGGTTGCAATTTAGGGTGGTGGGGGTCGACATGGGGCCGGTCAATAAAGGGAATCGGCTCAGTGAGTCGGCATTCGCTATCTGCGTTCCTGGTTTGTGCTCCAGAGAATACTCGTATGCAGCGAGCAACAAAGCCCAGCGCTGGATCCGTGCGGAAGCAATGGGCGGTATTGGCTTATCCTCTCTGAAAAGTCCCAGCAGAGGCTTATGATCAGTCACGATAGTGAAGTGGCGACCATACACGTACTGGTGGAAACGTTTCACCGCAAAGACCACTGCCAGGCCCTCCTTCTCGATCTGCGCGTACTTTTTTTCCGCTGCAGTCAATGTGCGGGAGGCGAAAGCTATCGGTCGTTCGGCCCCGTTCTCCATCTTGTGGGACAGGACGGCCCCAATACCATACGGGGATGCATCACGTGACGAGCAGAGGCTTTCCAGGATCATAGTGGGTTAGTAACCCAGACGACGACAATTGTTGTTTTAAACGCCGGAAAGCGGTTTCTTGCGGCTGACCCCAAACCCAGGTGTGATTTTTCTTTAGCAGAAGATGCAACGGGGCCAGCGTAGTTGCCAGATTGGGGAGGAACTTCCCGTAATAGTTTACGAGGCCGAGAAAAGAACGAAGATGCGAAGTGTCAGTCGGGGCGGGGGCCTGTTGAATCCGCTGGGCCCATGGCCGCGCACCACGAAAAGTGGGAAACGCCCCTCCTGGCGTCCATAAACAACAGGGGTCATTGTAGTTCCTGCAATGTCCAATGGTTCCCCCGTGTAGGTGACCAACCTGGCCTGTGTGTCGGTTAATGTAAGGATCTGTATACCCTGCTTGATGCGGTCGAATGTCCTCTGGGCGATCACGGAGACCGCTGCGCCAGTGTTCAACTCTATCTCAAGCAGGTGACCATTGACCCACACTGTCACCTTAATGGGGGCCACACGGGGAGCTGCCACACAATGCAGCTGCAGGCAGTCGTCCTCCGGAGTAGGTTCATCCACATGGAAGGTACGGCCCCTGGGCTGGTCCCAGTTTCGGTCGGAACGACCCAGGACCGGCGTCTGCGATGGTGTTGGCGCCTACAAGTCTGACACGGACATGGCTCCTCATCCATTGGATCTGGGGAAGGCTCCCTTCGGGGAGGAATGTCCGACAGCCACTGGCGTCGATCCGGACGTCGTTTCGCCCAAGGTACCGCACGAGTGCGGGGGGACGTTTTCGGACGGAAGGGGTTGCGCCCCAAGGCACGCACGTCCATTCCCTGTATCTCCTGCACTCCTCGTTCTGCACTCTCTCAGGACAATACTATCTGAATGGCCTGTTGAAAAGACAATGTTGGCTGAGCTGTTAATACCGCAAACCAAACGGTCGTGTAATATTTCTGACAAGGTCTCACCATAGTCACAGTATTCCGCAATCCTGCGTATCCTGGATAGAAAGTCGGCAAAGGATTCTCCTGGGGTCCTCTCAGCGGTACTAAACCGGTAACGTTGGACTATCGTGGACGGGGTTGGGTTAAAATGCTGCCCCACTAAATTCACAAGTTTATCAAGCGTTTTGGTGTCCGGCGCAGCTGGGTACGTAAGGCTCCTAATCACCCCAAACGTATGCGGGCCGCAGGCGGTGAGCAATATGACCACCTGGCACTTGTTTTCAGTGATATTGTTTGCCCGGAAATAGTAACGCATCCGTTGTGCATACTGGTTCCAGCTTTCCAGCGCAACATCAAAAACATCCAAACGTCCGTACAGAGGCATCGTGTAATAGAAAACAACTTCCAACCTGTATCCAACAAAAATCCAGGGAGGTGGCTTCAGCAGTGTAGACAGCTATTCACTTTAACCCTCGTCGGCAGTTTTGTGAGGGCCACGAAGAATCCAGCACAATTTTCAAGGATACAAAGAAATAACATTTATTTACAATAACATATATATATACACAACAGCAGCAACCTTGCTTGCTGCTCACTCCTTCCTGCTGGTTCCAAACTGGCCAGCTTTATTTATACAGGGAGTCTGCTAATGATTTCTCCGCCCCCCCCCCTCATTGGGGAAGCTCATACTCCCACAGGATTGTGGGATTGTCATTAGTCCCCAGCCAATGGTAAGCAGACAGGTTATAACATGGACCCTGGGTAAAAGGGCATCTTTGACCATGTCAGGAATGGCCGCTAATTAGGTGGAGAAAAGGATGGGTGAAAGTACACATCCTTGCTTGATGCCTGTTCTGATTGAAAGGCATCAGACCCTAGGCTGTAGTAGAGATTGTTGACAGTCCTTTCAGCATGAAGAAACTGCAGAACCTTGACGTATTTCCAGAGACAGCCAATGTGGCCCAGGGAGCTTCCTGGTTGACTGAGTCAGATCAATGAGGCCATGTTGAGTGTTTGATTTTGCCCGTGGCATTTCTCTTTGATCTGCCGAGTGGTAAAGATCGGATCTATCCTGCCTTGCAATGCTCTAAAACCACATTGGGATTCAGTCAGAAGGGCTTTTGTAGGTGGAAGTATGCGATCCAGTGGTACTTTGGCAAGGTGTACTCCCTGTGTTGATATTATGTTTAAGCTATGCCCCGGGAATTGTCTCATTCAGCCCTGTTTCCCTCTTGAATATTGGGACAATCCTGACATGTGTTTGGTCTTCTGGGAGGCCCTCTTCATGCCAGAGTCCATGTAAAGTTTTTACACCTGAGCTGGGATATCATCCGGGCCGACAGCCTTATTTTTCACTTGTGCAATGGCTTGACAATTGTCCACCAGGGATGGAGGTTTGCCGAGGAACTAATCTACTAAGTGCTGGCGTACTGAGTCAAGCGCATGCAGCGTGCAAGGCCATCGAGTCATGGTTGAGAAGAGACTCGGTGCTTATGGAGTTGCTGTCTGTCAGCAGGAGTAGTGTGGGGTCAGATGGGTGAAAACTGTAGATGGCTTGTGTGGCCTGATCCAAGCTTGTGAAGTCATGCTTGTCAGCATAGAGCTGGATCCCCTTGGCCAACACCTGCCACCAACTGTTTTGATCTCTTGGATCACACTCTGAGCTTCAGCCTTGGCTGTTGGTCGGAGATTTTCATGGAGCTGTTTCTGGGGTCTCTTTGGCACAAGCAGAAGGCTTCTGAATTGGTGCATTGTCTTGTACGGCAGTGTTGTTATTGCTCCAATTTTGGTGGCAGTTATTGGTGGAGCCCAGTGTTTCAGCATGGGCTGAAAGGATACTAGCCGTGAGGCCATTCCAGATGGTTTTGAGAGTGATGAGTTGAACTGGATGGCTTACCGGAAGGCCTCACATGTAGTCTTATCCTGGAGGGCGGCCGTGTTGTATCTCCCACGAGCTGCCTTCGCTTGCCTGTGTTGAAATCAGTTTGTGACAGACCTGTGTAAATGATAGTCAGTCCAGCAATCGTGAGTGCTATGCATTGCTCTTGTAATGTGCATGTCTCTTCCGTCTCAGGCTGGGATGATAACTTGATTATCAGATGTTATTGTTGGGAGCAGGGGTGCTGCCAGCTGAGTTTGTACTTGTTGTCTCTGTGGAACACTGGAATTGGAGGGATTGTGTTGGAGAAACTGGTGTTGGAAATATGAAGCTCACACTGAGTGCATTTACTCAAAAGTAATTTTTGATTTTGAGCATCCTACTGCACCCCCACTGCCCAATCATCCCCTTCCAGCCTGAATAATTGTGTCCAACTCTGACATTGAAATCTGAGTAAAATGGGCTTGACAACTTTTGGGACACCAGGCAAGGTGTTGTCTAGTTCTGTGTAGAACAGTTCCTTGGTGGTGTCCTCTGAGTCCAGAGTTTGGGTGTGCACATTGATCGGATGTAATGTGTCTATACAAGAGGCCGAGTCACAGGACCATCAGTCATTTGCTTAGCCCTGCCAGTTACTCAGCAGCTGGCTGGTAAGTTTGTTCCAGGTGGCAATGGATGTACTTCTCTTTGGCACCCTTGCCTTTCCACCTCCTTCACAAACTTTCCCCAGGACACCTCATTTCACTGAGAGCAGCAATGTTGATCTTCAGGTTTGCAGGTTCTTTTGGCAGTTTGTCTTTGGGGGCAGTTTGTCCTCAAAGTCTATGAGAGTGCAAACATTCCAGGCCACCAAGGCGAGGGTCTGCTTGCAACCCCATCAGCTATTTTCAAGGTACTTGTGTTTTTTAGACGCAGAAGAGTGATCTTGTTGGATGTGGTTTGCAAGCCAGGACGGGCTAAGACAGTCTATGTATAAGGCACCTTTTCCAGCACCTTCACCACGTGAGACCAGAAGAACCATGAAATTAAATAATCAAGGAACATAAAGGAAATTAATAAAATATTTTCCATATATATCAATCAAAAAAAGGAATATGGGATGGGAATTGGACCATTAAGGGATCGACAGGATAATAACATGGTTAACAATGGAGGGATTGTACCCCTAAAAATTGTATTTTTTCTAATATTCCTACTATCACTTCACCACTTGTCGCTGGACTCTCTAACTTTACCTTACAGAGTGACACACTAAGACTTTCCCCATTAATGTCACATAGAACATAGAACATTACAGCATATTACCACCTTTTCTGGCAATACTCCTTCCAAGCTATCTATCTCCTTATTTCCCACCATTAAAGACTGACTTGCTCCTGTATCCAGTAATATCCAGGCAAGGCTAACTGCAGTTTCACTGCCAAACTCAAAAGCTTTGTTTTAGAGTCCTCTTGTAAATCCTCCCAAATAATTTCTTCCGCAACCAGGAAATCTTTTGCAACTGAAAGTGCCCATCTTCAGTCACTCACTGATCAAATTTCAAACCCGGAAAGAAATGAAATGAATTGAAATGAAAATAGCTTATTGTCACAAGTAGGCTTCAAATGAAGTTACTGTGAAAAGCCCCTAGTCACCACATTCCGGCGCCTGTTCGGGGAGGCTGTTACGGGAATTGAACTGTGCTGCTGGCCTGCTTGGTCTGCTTTCAAAGCCAGCGATTTAGCCCTGTGCTAAACAGCCATGCAATTGTTCACACACACTCATTTGTTTTTAAAGTCGACAACCCCAAGCCAAACAAGGAATTATATGTAAGAATCTTGGCAACGATCCCACCATTTTATTATGAACGCCTGGTCAGATCCCAACAGTGGCTAAGACACTGGACCAGAACTGCAACGTTTTTAACATTTTTAAGGCTGTGCGGAAAGATCTATTCGCTCCAGGAGTGTTTGCATGAGAAATAGGCTTGGTTATTTTTACAAACAAAACATTATTAAAACAAAAGGAAACAATATTTAAATATTTAAACTTCAAACCTAACAAGAACAGATTACATGTGTCTCTTAACCCTAACACTTTTTACCATTAAACAGCACGTAAAATGAACATAGAGCTCTCAACTCCACTGATGCAGGCAGGCAAAAATTATACTTGCATTTACAGAACATATTCCTGCTGTTAGTGCCGCTCCTTCAGACCCTTTTCCGAAAGCTTGTCTCTGTGGCAGTTTTTCATGACTTCCCCCGGTGGCTTTCCAAATCCTTCTGCCCCACCTGTTCGACCACGATTCTTTTACTTCTCACAGTGGGCTAAACAGCTGGCTTGTAATGCAGAACAAGGCCAGCAGCGCGGGTTCAATTCCCGTACTGGCCTCCCTGAACAGGCGCCGGAATGTGGCGACTAGGGGTTTTTCACAGTAACTTCATTGAAGCCTACTTGTGACAATAAGCCTCCGTCCAGGCGTGTCCGGACTTGAACTCATCATCGCTATCTGGACTTCTGATTATCCACTCCCTTTTAGACAAAAGAACAGGACCATGCTATGAATATGCAACTAATCTCCAATTTACGGAAAAAAGAGGCCATCAAACTCTAATGTGCTAATGGCTCGTCAGACCAGAGTGTTCTTAAACTCACTTAACTCTGCAGGTCGGGTGCGGTGCACCCCCGCTAGCAGCAGGATTGTCAGTCCCGGCAGCTGACCAATAGGGTTTCCCATTGTGGGCACCCCCACACCGTCGGGAAATCCGTGGGCGTGAATGTACTGCCAGCGAAACGGAGGATCCAGCCCACTGTCTCTCTCACACACTCTCCCCCTCACACACTCTGACTCCCACTCTCGCCCGCCCGCTCGCTCTTACTTGCCCGCTCGCTCTTTCGCTCTCACACATTCTTACACACACACAATCAATCAATAACTGTCACTCGCTCATCTGCTCACCCACCTACCAAGCCTTCTCCTACTCCAGACCTTGAGCTCTGCAGTGTGTCAACGCCTGGCCCCCTTCTCCTTCCCCCGTCGCCCCGGCAGCCCTCTCCTTCCCTCATCTCCCCGGCAGCCTCTCCTTCCCCCGGCAGCCTCTCCTTCCCCCGTCGCCCCGGCAGCCCTCTCCTTCCCCCGTCGCCCCGGCAGCCCTCTCCTTCCCTCATCTCCCCGGCAGCCTCTCCTTCCCCCGGCAGCCTCTCCTTCCCCCGTCGCCCCCGCAGCCCTCTCTCTTTCTTCCCCACCTGTTTTCCCCCAGCATTCTCACTGGCACTGGTGTTCACAGCTCCGCTAATCAAAGCCTGGTTTTCTCCTACATTTGCTGCTGGTCGGTTCACTCGCAAATGTGGGAGAGGAACGGCCTGTGATTGGAGGAGTAGCCTGTGCAAAATCTTCAACTTAACTTATGACTGTCATTTTAAACAGTGGTTCAGAGGGCCACATAGAATGGCTTCCAGGGTCACAATCCAGCCCGTGGGCCGCATGTAGATATAGAACTAGTGGCCCTAGTCTCAGGATAAGGAATTTGCCATTCATGCCTGAGCTGAGGAGACAATTTCTTTACTCCAGTTTGGAATCTTTTGAATTTTCCACCTCCGAGAGCTTTGGATGGTCATCTCATGGAATAATTTTTTTAAGATTCCCCTCTTGGGTTCTTAATGTTCTCACATACCAACCAGAATTCCTTGTACATGGATTGTGTTCGCTGAAGACTGTAAGTTTTAACTCTGTGAGATGAAGTTTTCATTGCTTGGTCGGAAAAGGTAGGAATATAGTGTTCACAATTCACACTCCTGGGCTTTTGTTGACAGTCACTTTACAAAGATAGAAAGACAAGGTGTCATTGTTTTCGGAAACAAATGAACAAGAAGGAGCTAAATTGCATAAGTATCTTTTGACAAATGTTTTTAAAAAATTTAAGGCGAGTTTCGGCATTTGTGTGCTTTGTGAACTTTGCGCTGGTAAACAGACCTGCTTTCTCCTTTGCCAGACCGCACAGTTTAACGTGGAGCATTTCTCAGGGATGCATAATTGGTACGCCTGCTCCCACGCCCGGCCTACATTCTGCAACGTCTGCCGAGAAAGCCTTTCCGGTGTCACCTCGCATGGACTCTCCTGTGAAGGTAAAGGGCTCATACCCAAGAGGACTTCAGTCAAATGTACCATTGTAGCTTATTGCTGACTTTTCATTGCTTGAACTCGGAAATGTCCATTCTGTGCCTCAACAATTCAGGCCAGATCCTCGGCCAACTCAATCTATTCATCTGACTGATTAACTGCTTTGTTCTCTTTCAATGTTCTGGTTTGAGCTATTGTTGGTGTATTCGTGGATAAAGCCAAAATCTGAACTTCAAGGTCTGTTACATATAATTTATAGAATGAAACCGACCATTTAACCCATCCGGTAGCATTAGGACTGGGATAGGACACAGGTCACACCATTAGTTTAAAAGTTTAATTCACCCCAAAATGGCCAATTATTGATCTTTGCTAACATTAGACCCAGAATGAAAGAGATTCGAATCGGGCTTTTTTCAAAAAACTCAATGATTGATATATTGTAAAAAAAAAAATTAGTTTTTAAAACAAGTTGCAAGAACTGATTACACACAATTGTAATCTGAAAGTATAATTATCTATCCCTTTTAAACCCCCCCCCCCCCCCCCCCCCCCCCCCGGCAGACAGACACATACGCACGCACATTCATACACACATAACACAGGTAGAGGGCGGGATTCTCCGACCCTCCGTGTGAACGCGATTTCGCAGGGCTTTTACACTGTCGGTTTAGAGTTCCCTCGTATGAAGATAGATCGCTAGTCCCAGTAGATGCCTGGAGGCTCTTGCCAACCAGATCAATCTTCCTTGTCTTAACCTTTCAGGTTTTCAAAGATGGACAAGTTTTACTGAGGTGAGGATTCTTAGCTGGATACATATAATTTCATGGTTTCAGGCAAGGCAAAGAGAGTGTGAGCTGAGTAGCTTTTCCCTTTCTCAGCTCATTTCCAACTGAACCTGAAAAACAAATTTAAAACTTAAAACTCATCTGTCATTTGATTTTCAGTAAATCATTAGCCTTTGTCTTTAATCCAGTTTTTCCTCCCTCAATTGAAATAATTGCTGTGCAACGCAAACTGCTCTCTCCCATCAAGAACCATGCTGGTCAGGTAATTCCTTGACAAGGTATGCTTGCTCCCAGTCCAAAGGTGAAAAAAAGCATCCAATTCAACTTCCAAGAGTCCAGAAATGGTCTGTCCTTCCATATTTTAAAGAAGATATGGTTCTCTGGCGGCCCGATGGCATAGTGGTTCGCACTACTGCCTCACCGTGCTAAGGACCCAGGTTCGATTCCAGCCTCCGGTGACTGTGTGGAGTTTGCACTTTCTCCGCATGTCTGCATGGTTTCCACCGGGTGCTCCAGTTTCCTCCCACAGTCTAAAGGTGTGCAGGTTAAATGGATTGGCCCACTAAATTGCCCCTTAGTGTCCAAAGGTTTAGGTGGGGTTACAGGGATAGAGTTGGCAATTGGCCTAGGTAGGGTGCTCTTTCAGAGGGTCGGTGCAGACTTGATGGGCCGATTGGCCTCCTTCTGCACTGTATGGATTCTATGATTCTAACAGTTTATACCTGTGCTACTGCAGCATATGCGACTGCTCACATTCTGCTTCATCAGACCCTGTCAACACATCCTTTCCCTCTTGTGTTTAACTAACTTCCCCTTAAGTGCATCTGAGTTACTCATCCCAAACATACTTATGGTCGCAAGTTCTACATTCTCACCAATCTCCGGGTAAAGAAGTTTCTCTTCAATTCCTTACTGGATTTATTAATTTTATTTTTCTCAATCTGGATTCTGCACAAGTGAATCAAGCTTTTTTTACATTGACCCTATTAACTCCTTCATTATTTTAAAGACCTTTGTTAGCTTTGCCATTGAGGAAGAAAGAGTCCCAACCTAATTTGACTTTTCTGATAATTGCAACCTCTTGGTGCTGATATCACCCTTGGAAATCAATTTTGCATCTTCTCTATTTGCCTCCAGGTCCTCTTTGTAATACAGAGACCATATTATGTTGTGTTGGTAATCTGGGGTATATGGAAATTCATGCCCGCACAAGTTTAACGTTTGCATATGTGGCGTTTGAAGCTGCACAAGGTCAAACAGTTTGGACACATCCTGATGCTCCATGTGAATGTCTTTTATAGGTGCTACTATCATTCCTTGACGAGTGTTAAATGATCTACAATACTCGGGCACTGTCGGCAAAACTCAGTTGGCAAAATTCAGTTGTAATGCATTTTGTCAAGGTTATAACAACTATTCAGTGTAAGAGACCATGTGTAATTCCTGGTGAATTATGTCAAACAGCATGTCCCAGCCAATGTGACCCAACTAGCCCATGCCTGAAAAACTCAAAACATGTCCAACATTAGATGTGATTCTGCGATGAGACAAAGTTTGCTAAATACTCCTCCGTGTGCGAAGAATTACACTGACAACCGATTGAAAATCGTCAGTCGGGCTCACCATGTGGAGCATTTGTGTGTACTGCAAGTTGCATATATCAATACACAAGACCCTGTTCTTCACAGCCAGAAAGAACATGTACACACATTGTGCCTATTTCAGCTAAACAGAATAAATGACAGTCATTTTCTGACTTATTCCTCGTGGGCAATGCCTGGTTTAAGTTTCAAACAATGCTTGGCAGGTAACGGTCAGTCAGCATCAACTGATGTATTCTCGATAGCAATGCCTCTATGAATCAGAGTGTACTTGCCAGCCAATCTCTTCTCATACAGTATAAATTGTTGTTTTCCCCTGACATTGATGATCTTGCGAACTGTTCTGGGGAGTACAAGACAAAAAGCTGTTGTGTCTTTTTTCAGCAATGCTAAAGTTCTGTATTACCAAATGACTATTTACATACGAGTTCTGCTATAGAACAAAAGAACAAAGAAATGTACAGCACAGGAACAGGCCCTTCGGCCCTCCAAGCCCGTGCCGACCATGCTGCCCGACTAAACTACAATCTTCTACACTTCCTGGGTCCGTATCCTTCTATTCCCATCCTATTCATATATTTGTCAAGATGCCCCTTAAATGTCACTATCGTCCCTGCTTCCACCACCTCCTCCGGTAGCGAGTTCCAGGCACCCACTACCCTCTGCGTAAAAAACTTGCCTCGTACATCTACTCTAAACCTTGCCCCTCTCACCTTAAACCTATGCCCCCTAGTAATTGACCCCTCTACCCTGGGGAAAAGCCTCTGACTATCCACTCTGTCTATGCCCCTCATAATTTTGTATACCTCTATCAGGTCTCCCCTCAACCTCCTTCGTTCCAGTGAGAACAAACCGAGTTTATTCAACCGCTCCTCATAGCTAATGCCCTCCATACCAGACAACATTCTGGTAAATCTCTTCTGCACCCTCTCTAAAGCCTCCACATCCTTCTCGTAGTGTGACTACCAGAATTGAACACTATACTCCAAGTGTGGCCTAACTAAGGTTCTATACAGCTGCAACATGACTTGCCAATTCTTATACTCAATGCCCCGGCCAATGAAGGCAAGCATGCCGTATGCCTTCTTGACTACCTTCTCCACCTGTGTTGCCCCTTTCAATGACCTGTGGACCTGTACTCCTAGATCTCTTTGACTTTCAATACTCTTGAGGGTTCTACCATTCACTGTATATTCCCTACCTGCATTAGACCTTCCAAAATGCATTACCTCACATTTGTCCGGATTAAACTCCATCTGCCATCTCGCCGCCCAAGTCTCCAGACAATCTAAATCCTGCTGTATCCTCCGACAGTCCTCATCGCTATCCGCAATTCCACCAACCTTTGTGTCGTCTGCAAACTTACTAATCAGACCAGTTACATTTTCCTCCAAATCATTTATATATACTACAAAGAGCAAAGGTCCCAGCACTGATCCCTGTGGAACACCACTGGTCACAGCCCTCCAATTAGAAAAGCATCCCTCCATTGCTGCTCTCTGCCTTCTATGGCCTAGCCAGTTCTGTATCCACCTTGCCAGCTCACCCCTGATCCCGTGTGACTTCACCTTTTGTACTAGTCTACCATGAGGGACCTTGTCAAAGGCCTTACTGAAGTCCATATAGACAACATCTACTGCCCTACCTGCATTAATCATCTGAGTGACCTCCTCGAAAAACTCTATCAAGTTAGTGAGACACGACCTCCCCTTCACAAAACCGTGCTGCCTCTCACTAATACGTCCATTTGCTTCCAAATGGGAGTAGATCCTGTCTCGAAGAATTCTCTCCAGTAATTTCCCTATCACTGAAGTAAGGCTCACCGGCCTGTAGTTCCCGGGATTATCCTTGCTACCCTTCTTAAACAGAGGAACAACATTGGCTATTCTCCAGTCCTCCGGGACATCCCCTGAAGACAGAGAGGATCCAAAGATTTCTGTCAAGGCCTCAGCAATTTCCTCTCCAGCCTCCTTCAGTATTCTGGGGTAGATCCCATCAGGCCCTGGGGACTTATCTACCTTAATATTTTTTAAGACACCCAACACCTCGTCTTTTTGGATCACAATGTGACCCAGGCTATCTACACCCCCTTCTCCAGACTCAACATCTACCAATTCCTTCTCTTTGGTGAATACTGATGCAAAGTATTCTTTTAGTACCTCGCCCATTTCCTCTGGCTCCACACATAGATTCCCTTGCCTATCCTTCAGTGGGCCAACCCTTTCCCTGGCTACCCTCTTGCTTTTTATGTACGTGTTAAAAGCCTTGGGATTTTCCTTAACCCTATTTGCCAATGACTTTTCGTGACCCCTTCTAGCCCTCCTGACTCCTTGCTTAAGTTCCTTCCTACTTTCCTTATATTCCACGCAGGCTTCGTCTGTTCCCAGCCTTTTAGCCCTGACAAATGCCTCCTTTTTCTTTTTGACGAGGCCTACAATATCACTCGTCATCCAAGGTTCCCGAAAATTGCCGTATTTATCTTTCTTCCTCACAGGAACTTGCCGGTCCTGTGTTCCTTTCAACTGCCACTTGAAAGCCTCCCACATGTCAGATGTTGATTTGCCCTCAAACATCCGCCCCCAATCTCTGTTCTTCAGTTCCCGCCTAATATTGTTATAATTAGCCTTCCCCCAATTTAGCACATTCATCCTCGGACCACTCTTATCCTTGTCCACCAGTACTTTAAAACTTACTGAATTGTGGTCACTGTTACCGAAATGCTCCCCTACTGAAACATCTACCACCTGGCCGGGCTCATTCCCCAATACCAGGTCCAGTACCGCCCCTTCCCTATTTGGACTGTCTACATATTGTTTTAAGAAGCCCTCCTGGATGCTCCTTACAAACTCCGCCCCGTCTAAGCCCCTGGCACTAAGTGAGTCCCAGTCACTGGGGAAGTTGAAGTCTCCCATCACCACAACCCTGTTGTTTTTACTCTTTTCCAAAATCTGTCTACCTATCTGCTCCTCTATCTCCCGCTGGCTGTTGGGAGGCCTGTAGTATACCCCCAACATTGTGACTGCACCCTTCTTATTCCTGATCTCTACCCATATAGCCTCACTGCCCTCTGAGGTGTCCTCTCGCAGTACAGCTGTGATATTCTCCCGAACAAGTAGCGCAACTCCACCTCCCCTTTTACATCCCCCTCTATCCCGCCTGAAACATCTAAATCCTGGAACGTTTAGCTGCCAATCCTGCCCTTCCCTCAACCAGGTCCCTGTAATGGCAACAACATCATAGTTCCAAGTACTAATCCAAGCTCTAAATTCATCTGCCTTACCCGTAATGCTCCTTGCATTAAAACATATGCACTTCAGGCCACCAGACCCGCTGTGTTCAGCAACTTCTCCCTGTCTGCTCTGCCTCAGAGCCACACTGTCCCTATTCCCTAGTTCTCCCTCAATGCTCTCACCTTCTGACCTATTGCTCCCGTGCCCACCCCCCTGCCATACTAGTTTAAACCCTTCCGTGTGACACTAGCAAACCTCGCGGCCAGGATATTTATGCCTCTCCGGTTTAGATGCAACCCTTCCTTCTTATACACGTCACACCTGCCCCGGAAGAGCTCCCAGTGGTCCAGATAGTGGAAACCCTCCCTCCTACACCAGCTGTTTAGCCACGTGTTTAGCTGGTCTATCTACCTATTTCTAGCCTCACTGGCACGTGGCACAGGGAGTAATCCCGAGATTACAACCCTCGAGGTATACTTGAGACATTTTCAATCTATCCCACAAAAGGCTGGGTTTTGGGCTACCTTCTAAGGTAACACATGCTAGTATATTCAAAAGTTTACTCGGGCAAATCCATCAGAATTATTCCATCACACTTAGATGGGAATAATTTGTTTTGAATTTCAGTCATATTAAATAACTCAATTTGTTTCAAAACCAGAGTTTAAATTTTAACTGACCCAGTTACCTCTAATGTTATTATGGAAGACCTGTGTTACACAGTCAGCCCTCAACACTCAGTGACAAGACTTAGTGTGACAGGAAGTTGACCATTTTATTTAATAATCTGGAACGAGGATTGAATAGGGATAATTAAATGTCAAAATGCATAATTCCTGTATGACCTTGGCTAACAGACTTAGAAATATAGAAACTAGAGGTAGAAGTAGGCCATTCGACCCTTCAGGCCTACTCCACCATTCATTATGATGTAGCTGATCCTCATCTCAATGCCCTCATCCCACTTTCTCCCCATATCCCTTGATGCCATTAAAATCTACAAAATGATCGAACCCTTTCTTGAATACATTCAGTGACTCGGGCTCCACAGCTTTCTGACAATTCCACAGGCTCACTGCCAGTTGAGTGAAACATTGTCTCCTCATCTGAATCCTAAATGGTCTATCCAGTACCCTGAGACTATGTCCCCTGGTTCTAGATTCCCCAACCAGGGAAAACATCCTCCCTGCATCTAGTATGTCCAGTCCTGTTAGAATTTTATATGTTTCAATCAGATCTCCTCTCATCCTTCTAAAGTCTAATGAATACAGGACCAGTCGACCCAATCTCCCCTCATAGAACTGTCCTGTCAACCCCAGAATCAGCCTACTGAACCTCTGCTGCACTCCCTCTATGGCAAGTATGTCCTTTCTTCGGTAGGGAACCAAAACTGCACGCAGTACTCCAGTTATGGGCAGCACGGGAGCACAGTGGGTAGCACTGGTGCTTTACCAGGGTCCCGGGTTTGATTCCCGTCTTGGGTCACTGCCTGTGTGAAGTCTGCACGTTCTCCACGTGTCTGCGTGGGTTTCCTCCGGATGCTCCGGTATCCTCCCACAAGTCCCGAAAGACGTGCTGGTCGGTAATTTGGACATTCTAAATTCTCCCTCTGTGTACCCGAACAGGCGCCGGAATGTGGTGACTAGGGGCTTTTCACAGTAACTTCATTGCAGTGTTAATATAAGCCTACTTGTGATAATAAAGATTATTATTTTAGGTGTGGTCTCACCAAGGCCCTGTACCACTTCAGTAAGACATCCCTACTTCTGAACACAATTCCACTTACAATGAAGGGCAACATACAATTTGCCTTACTAATTGCTTGCTGCACTTGCTTCTACATTTTCATTGACTGGTGTACAAGACAACTCCATCCCTTTGCACATCCGCACTTCCCAGTATAGCGCTATTTAAATAATGCTCTCTCTTTCTGTTATTCACACCAATGTATAACTTCACATTTAGCTATGTTGTACTGCATCTGCCATGTGTTTCCCCCTACTTAACTCATCTAAATCACTGTGAAGCTTTTTTGCATCTTCCTCACAATTCCACCTAGTTTTGTGTCATCACCAAACTTAAATGTTGCATTTGGTTCCCTCATTCAGGTAATTTATATGTATCATGAACAGCTGGGACCCAAGCACTGATCTTGCGGAACCCCACAAGTCACTTACTGCCCCACGGAAAAAGACCCATTTATTCCCACTCTCTGTTTCTTGTCTGTCAAACAATTCTCGATCCGTGCAAATACATTCGTCGCTGTCCCATGTGCTTTTATTTTATCCATTAACCTCTTATGAAGAGCCTTATCAAAAACCTTCTGAAAATTCAAATACACCACCTCCACTGGCTCTCCCTTATCTATTCGACAAGTTACATCCTCAAAAAGCTTAGATTTGTTGAGCATGATTTGCCTTTCATAAACGTTTGCTGGGTTTGTCCAATCCTGTTCATGCTTTCCAATATTCTGTTTTCATGTCTTTTATAATAGACTCCAGCACCTTTCCCACAACTGCTGACAGGCTAACTGGTTTGTAATTCACCCTTTTTCCGTCCCTCTCTTTTTAAATAGTGGGGTTACATTTGCCACCCTCCAATCTGTTGGAGATGACCACCAATGGATCCAATATTTCCAAGGCCACTCCTTTAATGCAGATTATCAGTCCCTGGTGATTTGTCAACCTTTAATCCCATTGATTTACCCAGCACCATTTTCTTACTAATACTCATTTCCTTCAATTCTACCCTCTCACAAGATCCTTGGTTCCCTAACGTTTCTGGGAGATTATTTATACTCTGCTTTGTGAAGACAGAACCAAAATATGTGTTCAATTCTTCTGCCATTTCTTTGTTCCCCATTACAATTTCCCGGTTTCTGACTGTAAGGGACCAATTTGCCTATCCACCGTCAACTGCTTTAATAAGATTCTCCAATCTATCCTTGCCAATTCACACCTCATACCCTCATAGTTCCCTTTATTAAGATTCAGGACCGTAGTTACGAATTCAACTACTTCATTCTCCATCTTGTTACAGTCGCTCTTTCTTACAAGGGACACCGGGCACCAAGATTATGAATTAATCCTTTCTCATTGCTCAGTGCCCAGTCTAGAATAGCCTGTTCTCTGGTTGGTTCCTCAACGTATTGATCTAAAAAAAACCATCACATACACACTCAAATTCTTCCTCCACTGTACCGTTACTAGTTTGGTTTGTCCAATCAGTGTGTAAATTAAAGCCTCCCATGATTACAGTTGTACCCTTATTGCTTGCACTTCTAATTTCTTGATGATAGCTATACCCTGGTATATCTCCACTACTGTTGGGGGGTTATCGACAATCCCCAACAATGTTTTCTGCCCTTGGTGTTTCTTATCTCCACCCATACAGATTCCACATCATGAATTTCCAAGCAAATATCCGCCCTTACTATTGCATTGATTTCCTCCATAACTAACAATTCTACCCCACCTTCTTTTCCTTTTTGTTTATCCTTCTTAAATAATGAATACCCCTGATGTTCAGTTCCCATCCTTGGTAACCCTGCTGCCATGTCTCTGCAATTGCAACTATATCATAACCATTTGTATCTATTTGCGCTGTTAATTCAACTACCTTATTGCAAATGCTCTGCGCATTAAGACACCAGGCCTTTAGACTTGTCTTTTTAGCCTTGTTCGTCAACTCAGCTTTAATTTGCATTCTGGCCACATTTGTTTTTCATCCTTGTTTTTTCTGCATTCCAGTTTTGCTTCTTACAGTTCTTTCTTTTATTTCTATACTTGTTCTATCCCATTCCCCTGCCATTCTAGTTTGAACCCTCCCCGACTGCACCAGCACTAACAAACACCCTTCCGAGGGCATCTGTCCCGGTGCTGCCCAGATACAACCCACCCTGCTGGTACTGTTCCACCTTCCCCAGAACCGGTCCCAATGTCCCAGCAATCTGAATCCTTTCCCCTTACACCATATCTATAACTATGTATTCATCTGGTATATCCTGCTATTTTTACAGTTGTGCGCTACCTGGTGCTGGCAGTAATCCTTTGAGGTCCTACGTTTTGCTTTACTTCCAAATTCCTCTATTCTGCTTGTTGGACTTCCCTTTTTAGCACAGTGGGCTAAACAGCTGGCTTGTAATACAGAACAAGGCCAGCAACGTGGGTTCAATCCCTGTACCGGCCTCCCCGAACAGGCGCCGGAATGTGGTGACTAGGGGCTTTTCACAGTAACTGCATTGAAGCCTACTCGTGACAATAAGTGATTATTATTATTATTTTAACCTGTGTCGTTGGTACCAAAATGACAACATTTGCATTGAATGTAAAATGGGAAATCATACCATTAGCTGGAAATAATTTTTGAAAGATCTTACTGCAGTTGATGTGCTAATGGGGAGTGCTACTGAACTGATAAATTCCTACCCATCATTTGAATACACTTGGACAGACCTCGTTGTATTTTTTTTGAAGAACTAAGGCATCCAATTCTTAAAATTTATTCTTTCATGGGTTGTGGGTGTCACTGGCTGGGCCAGATTTACGCCCATCTCTAATTGTCCCTTGAGAAGGTGGTGTTGAGCTGCATTCTTGAACCGCTGCGGTCCGTGTTGTGTGAGTACAACCATAGTGCTGTTAGGAAGGTAGTTCAGGATTTTGATCCACCGACAATAAAGGAACAGTAATTTATTTCCGGCCAGTATTGTGTAGGGCTTGGAAGGGAATTTGCAGGTAGTGGTGTTCTTGTCACATACATTAGCCTTGTATCACCACTTCGCAATTCAGAATGCCATATTTATGTTTAAACATTCTAACTTGGTGTATGTTTTAATTATGGCAGTCCAAATATTTGTTCTTTCCATATGATATCTCGGTCATTTATAGTCTCATATGGCTGTCATTAGCATATGTTATTTGAAACTAAATCTCTGAAATGTGATCAAAAAGCAGAATACTGCAGATAATTGAAATCAAAACAGAAGATGCTGGAAATACTCAGCAGGTCCGGGAGGATCTGGGGGGAGAAACAGTGTCAACGTTTCATGTCGATGACCTTTTATCAGAACTGGTAAATATAGCACCTCCTCCCTCCTCACCGTCCAAGGCCACAAACACTCCTTCCAGGTGAAGCAGTGATTTAATGGTACTTCTTTCAAGTTCGGAAACTTTATTCACTGCTCACTGCTGTGGTCTGCTCTCCATTGGAGGGATAAACTCCGATCTGTTGACCACTTCGCAGATCATCTCCACTCAGTCTGCAAGTGTGATCATGAGCTTCCAATGGTTTGTTATAATTGTCCACCTTGTTCTCCTGCCACACTGACACCGCTGTCCTTGGCCTGCTGTCCTATTCTAATGAAGCTCAATGGAAATTTGAGAATTAGAGTCTCATCTTTTGATTACGCACTTGACAAACTTCTGGACTCCACATCGAGTTCAACAATTTCAGACCCGTTTTCTCTGTCCCCCATTTTATTTCCTTTTCTTTGCATGCTTTGGGTTTTCTCTCTTTTCACTTTCAGGCAGCAGCACATCTGCTCCAGGTACATCTTTTGTTTCTTTTCGTGCCCCCTCACCATTCCCTTTGACCCTGTGAAACAAACTCTTCTGTCATTTAATTTCTCTTGTCCCCATCACAGGCCCACCTTTTGTCCCAGTCTCGCCCTCCCCTTGCATCTCCAACTTTTCCCATTTCTGATGAAAGGTCATTGACCTGAAACGTTAACTCTGTTTCTCTCTCCACCGATGCTGCCGGACCTCCTGAGTCTCTGCAGCATTTTCCATTTTTATTTCTGAAATATAATTCCTGTCCAGACTATAGGAACGTAGGATCAGAGGTAGAGCTTTCATCCTCAAGCCTGTCCCATCATTCAATCAAATTGTGGCTGGCCTGTATTTTAATTCCAGTTACTGTCCATTAATTCCATTTGCCTCAGATACAACAGTTTTATTTTTCTGAAATTTCCAATTGACTCCTGGCTTCAGCACAGTTACACTAACCTCTGTGAGAGAAATCCTTCTTGCCATCGCGGCTAACTAACCTAACTTTACTTTTAAGGTTAAGGTTGCGTACATTGTTCAGGATTCTACCACTGGAGGAAATAGTTTCTTTCTCGCTGTACAACCTGATCCTTTATCATCTTAATTGCAACTGGACCACCTCTTCATCTTCTATGCTCAAGGGAATACAAATCTAGTCTCTGAAGAATAGTCATACGGACTTGAAACATTAACTCAGTTTCTCTGTACACAGGTACTGCCAAACCTGCTGAGTTTTTACAACAGTTTTTGTTTTTATGACTATTCTAGCCTGCACAGCCTGCCTTTATAAGTCTGCCATTTTGCTCAATTGGGCTGCTGAGGATTTCTGGACAATCTTGGCATCTAATTGGCCGTGGCTATTTTGGCAGAGTAACTGCCGTGGGAGTGGGCTTAATTTCCAGAAATAATATTCCACATAGCACTTCTGATTGAATCCCAGCAGTATCTCTCACACATAAAAGGATCCACAATTGGTTCTTGGAGGTAAATGCTGGTTAGTGGAAAGCAGTGAGAAAAAAGTTAGATTCAAAAACAGATGCCCCCAACAAATTAAAACAAAAATTCTCTCTATTCGTCCTCAGGATGTGAGCAGTACTGGAAAGACCAGCATTAATTGTCAATCCCGAGTTGCCCCGAGAAGTTTCTTTTTGTTTTTTAAAATAAATTTAGAGTACCAATTCATTTTTTCCAATTAAGGGGCAATTTTAGCGTGTTCAATCCACCTACCTTGCACATCTTTGTGTTGTGGGGGCGAAACGCACGTAAACACGTATAGTTCTTCTCTAAAGAAACAAATGCTGGAAACACAGCAGCTCAGTCAAAAGTGTTCCTGTGATAGACCACTATCTGGACGTGAATTGAGTGATACCCATTTCTACTGATGAATGTTCCTAACTCGTGTTCTAGCGTGCCCTTACGTACGCACCAATCAATCTCTACACAGGAGGGAAGTCAGGCATTGATGCAAAGCCAGAGCTGTGTCTTTTTGATTGCTGGGATCAGTGTACAAAGTGATGTATTTCCCGAATTGGTGAAGAGGGAGTCGGTCATCTATAACATTATTGTGTACTGCACTGTGAAATGTGGCTAACATCCTTCCTAGCAGGTGGAAAGGGTCCAGTGCCAAGGAAACTCTTGCTTTGTTGACCTTGACAATCATGAACCAGGGAAAGCCCTGTCTGGTCCAACAAGTCCTGTTCAACCAGGCTGTAGATGTCCTTGTCAGGCTAGCTTGGGAAGCACTGCTCCACAAAAAGATCCGAGAATTAGACTCTTGTCCTGTAGATCCTCCGTGTTGTTCCATGGACTCCTGTTTATTTGTTCACGGAATGTAAGTATCATGGGCTAGGCCAGCATTTATTTGCTCAATCCTAATTGCCCTTGAGAAGGTGGTGGTGCTGAGCTGCTGCCTTGAAGTACTTGTGGTGTAGGTGAACCCGCAGTAGTGTTAAGGAGGGAATTCCTATGACCAGTTGTTATCTGAGTGATGGACTTGCAGGTGGGTAATCATTCCTGATGCAGCTGCTCATCCTCGCATTCATGGTCCATCCTGGAAGCATGTCTCCGACAAATAAGTTGAGAAAACTAACAGCTGGGTCATGACGGTAACAATGTGGAAATTCCCCTGGAAAGCCAAACAGTAAAAGACACAGATCCTGTTAGCTGTGGCTGAGAATTTCATTCATGCAGCTTTAATCAATCTCCAATACCAGTCCCACTGTGTTTTGACATGGGTCCTGGACTGAGTGCAGTTGCTGTTATTTTCCATCCATTCATTGTGATGCCTGGTGAACATCCTACCATCTCCTACTGTTTGTGCCAGTGGCTGAGGCTCCGTGCTTTCAAACCATAATTTATCACATCTTTGATTTTCCTATTAAAGCCATAGTTTGTTTTTTTCCTTTTTAAAATAGATTTCGAGTACCCAATTCATTTTTTCCAATTAAGGGGCAATTTAGCGTGGCCAATCCACCTACCCTGCACATCTTTGGGTTGCGGGGGTGAAACCCACGCAAACACGGGGAGAATGTGCAAACTCCACACGGACTGTGACCCAGAGCCGGGATCGAACCTGGGACCTCAGCGCCATGAGGCAGCAATGCTAGCCACTGTGCCACCGTGCTGCTCTTAAACCCATAGTTTTATCATTTATCACTAACATCACACCAGTTATTTTTGAGGCTAGAGACTTGCCAGATGTAGTTTGACACTGAAAATAAATAGCAAAAGCGAGAAATACACAGTAGGGTTAGTCAGAATATGTAAAAAGCAAAGACAAGTTGACGTTCAAAGTCTGGGCATCTTGCCAGAACTACACTGCTGTGTTGCCAAGTGCCCCACCTAGTGGGTGCATTGACATCTTGCAAAGTATTGAGGTGAGTTGCATTTAGATATAAAAAAGGGAATATGAGAAGACATTGGACAAGGTGGAGAAATGAAGGGATCTGGAGGATCAAATGCACAAATCTTTGAAGATGGCAGGGCAGTTGTTCAAGTTGTTAAAAGAGCATCTTTGAAGTAGGTTTTATAGGCTGAGGCACAGAGTGAAAAGGCTAGAAAGTTATGGTAAACCTCAAAGCAATCACTGATTGGGCTTCAGCTAAAATATTGTGGCCAGTTCTGGGCAGCACACTAAAAATCCCAATGCAATCAGGCATGACAACATCGTTTTGTGAGGATTTACTAGAATGGTATTTACTAGAATGGTATCAGGAATTTACTTTTACCAGGAATGAGTGACGTCAATGGAGACTAGAGGAGCTTTGGAGCAGAAACTAAGAGAACATTTATCAGAAGTGTTCAAATTATGAAGGGCTTTGAATGAGTAGGAAGAATCTGTTTCTTCAAGCACGAGGCTCAGTAACCAGAGGAGGCAGATTAAGATGACTGATGAGAAATCCAGGGGAATATTTTTAACACAGTAAATTGTTGCATTCTGAAATATGCTACCAGAAAGAGTAAAGAAGCAAATCCAGTAGTAACTTGCAAAATGAAATTGCATATACATTTGAAAATTAGACATTTGCAGGGATTTGGGTAAAGAGAAGGGACATGTGCCAAATTGTGAACTCCTACAACACGGATAGAGGTCTTGTATGCTGTCTGATTTTTATGATCCCTATTGGCATCTGAGTGAGTTAAGGCTGCTCTGTTTTTACATTGCTTTATTCATCCCACACAAGAAGCCTAAAATTGAATGCAATATTTTAAACATGGAATTTCTCACTAATCGACATAGCATTGTTTCTGGTGGCAGTCTGATCCATCTCTAAGTGGGAATTACATGGCTGCTGATCCCGAGTATTACCTAAACTGAGTTAATTTGTATGCTCGCTGGCACCATATACATTTAGATACAACAGTTGAAATGCCTGCACAGGATGTGACCATCATGGAGCAGTGCCAGCTCAATATTACACCTATATCTGCTCTTGGATTTATTCAATGACTCTGTACGCTTGGATGTTTGAAAATTCATTCTCCATGTGCATTGCTGACAAAGTTGGCATTTATTGATCATTCCTTGTCCTTGAGGAGGTGATAGAACATAGAACATAGAACGATACAGCGCAGTACAGGCCCTTCGGCCCACGATGTTGCACCGAAACAAAAGCTATCTAACCTACACTATGCCATTATCATCCATATGTTTATCCAATAAACTTTTAAATGCCCTCAATGATGGCGAGTTCACTACTGTAACAGGTAGGGCATTCCACGGCCTCACTACTCTTTGCGTAAAGAACCTACCTCTGACCTCTGTCCTATATCTATTACCCCTCAGTTTAAAGCTATGTCCCCTCGTGCCAGCCATTTCCATCTGCGGGAGAAGGCTCTCACTGTCCACCCTATCTAACCCCCTGGTCATTTTGTATGCCTCTATTAAGTCTCCTCTTAACCTTCTTCTCTCCAACGAAAACAACCGCAAGTCCATCAGCCTTTCCTCATAAGATTTTCCCTCCATACCAGGCAACATCCTGGTAAATCTCCTCTGCACCCGCTCCAAAGCCTCCACGTCCTTCCTATAATGCGGTGACCAGAACTGTACGCAATGCTCCAAATGCGGCCGTACCAGAGTTCTGTACAGCTGCAACATGACCTCCTGACTCCGGAACTCAATCCCTCTACCAATAAAGGCCAACACTCCATAGGCCTTCTTCACCACCCTATGAACCTGGGTGGCAACTTTCAGGGATCTATGTACATGGACACCTAGATCCCTCTGCTCATCCACACTTCCAAGAACTTTACCAATAGCCAAATATTCCGCATTCCTGTTATTCCTTCCAAAGTGAATCACCTCACACTTCTCTACATTAAACTCCATTTGCCACCTCTCAGCCCAGCTCTGCAGCTTATCTATATCCCTCTGTAACCTGCTACATCCTTCCACACTATCGACAACACCACCGACTTTAGTATCGTCTGCAAATTTACTCACCCACCCTTCTGCGCCTTCCTCTAGGTCATTGATAGAAATGACAAACAGCAACGGCCCCAGAACAGATCCTTGTGGTACTCCACTTGTAACTGAACTCCATTCTGAACATTTCCCATCAACCACCACCCTCTGTCTTCTTTCAGCTAGCCAATTTCTGATCCACATCTCTAAATCACCCTCAATCCCCAGCCTCCGTATTTTCTGCAATAGCCTACCGCGGGGAACCTTATCAAACGCTTTGCTGAAAGCCATATACACCACATCAACTGCTCTACCCTCGTTTACCTGTTCAGTCACCTTCTCAAAGAACTCGATAAGGTTTGTGAGGCATGACCTACCCTTCACAAAGCCATGCTGACTATCCCTGATCATATTATTCCTATCTAGATGATTATAAATCTTGTCTCTTATAATCCCCTCCAAGACTTTACCCACTACAGACGTGAGGCTCACCGGTCTATAGTTGCCAGGGTTGTGTCTGCTCCCCTTTTTGAACAAAGGGACCACATTTGCTATCCTCCAGTCCTCTGGCACTATTCCTGTAGCCAATGATGACATAAAAATCAAAGCCAAAGGTCCAGCAATCTCTTCCCTGGCCTCCCAGAGAATCCTTGGATAAATCCCATCAGGACCCGGGGACTTATCTATTTTCAGCCTGTCCAGATTTGCCAACACCTCTTCCCTACGTACCTCAATGCCATCTATTCTATTAGCCTGGGTCTCAGCATTCTCCTCCACAACATTATCTTTTTCCTGAGTGAATACTGATGAAAAATATTCATTTAGTATCTCGCCTATCTCTTCAGACTCCACACACAACTTCCCATCCCTGTCCTTGACTGGTCCTACTCTTTCCCTAGTCATTCGCTTATTCCTGACATACCTATAGAAAGCTTTTGGGTTTTCCTTGATCCTACCTGCCAAATACTTCTCATGTCCCCTCCTTGCTCGTCTTAGCTCTCTCTTTAGATCCTTCCTCCCTACCTTGTAACTATCCATCGCCCCAACTGAAACTTCACACCTCATCTTCACATAGGCCTCCTTCTTCCTCTTAACAAGAGATTCCACTTTGGTAAACCACGGTTCCCTCGCTCGACGCCTTCCTCCCTGCCTGACCGGTACATACTTATCAAGAACACGCAGTAGCTGATCCTTGAACAAGCTCCACTTATCCAGTGTGCCCAACACTTGCAGCCTACTTCTCCACCTTATCCCCCCCAAGTCACGTCTAATGGCATCATAATTGCCCTTCCCCCAGCTATAACTCTTGCCCTGCGGTGTATACTTATCCCTTTCCACCATTAACGTAAACGTCACCGAATTGTGGTCACTGTCCCCAAAGTGCTCTCCTACCTCCAAATCCAACACCTGGCCTGGTTCATTACCCAAAACCAAATTCAACGTGGCCTCGCCTCTTGTTGGCCTGTCAACATATTGTGTCAGGAAACCCTCCTGCACACACTGTACAAAAAACGACCCATCTCATGTACTCGAACTATATCTTTTCCAGTCAATATTTGGAAAGTTAAAGTCTCCCATAATAACTACCCTGTTACTTTCGCTCTTATCCAGGATCATCCTCGCCATCCTTTCCTCTACATCCCTAGAACTATTTGGAGGCCTATAGAAGACTCCCAACAGTGTGACCTCCTTTCGTGTTTCTAACCTCAGCCCATACTACCTCGGAAGATGAGTCCCCATCTAGCATCCTCTCCGCCACCGTAATACTGCTCTTGACTAGCAGCGCCACACCGCCCCCTCTTTTGCCTCCTTCTCTGAGCTTACTAAAACACCTAAACCCCGGAACCTGCAACATCCATTCCTGTCCCTGCTCTATCCATGTCTCCGAAATGGCCACAACATCGAAGTCCCAGGTACCAACCCATGCTGCCAGTTCCCCTACCTTATTTCGTATACTCCTGGCATTGAAGTAGACACACTTCAAACCACCTACCTGAACACTGGCCCCCGCCTGCGACGTCAAATCTGTGCTCCTGACCTCTATACTCTCATTCTCCCTTACCCTAAAACTACAATCCAGGTTCCCATGCCCCTGCTGCATTAGTTTAAACCCCCCCAAAGAGCACTAACAAATCCCCCCCCCCCCAGGATATTTGTGCCCCTCAGGTTCAGATGTAGACCATCCTGTCTGTAGAGGTCCCACCTTCCCCAGAAAGAGCCCCAGTTATCCAGAAATCTGAATCCCTCCCGCCTGCACCATCCCTGTAGCCACGTGTTTAGTTGCTCTCTCTCCCTATTCCTCATCTCACTATCACGTGGCACGGGCAACAACCCAGAGATAACAACTCTGTTTGTTCTAGTTCTGAGCTTCCATCCTAGCTCCCTGAAAGCCTGCCTGACATCCTTGTCCCCTTTCCTACCTATGTCGTTAGTGCCAATGTGGACCACGACTTGGGGCTGCTCCCCCTCTTATTTCTTCAATCACTGCAGTCTTTGGTACTCCCTCAGTGTGGTTAGGTGAGGAGTTCCAAGATTTTGACTCAATGACGACAAAGGAATGGTTAATTATATTTCCAAGTCAGGGTAGTTTGTGCCTTGGAGGGGAACATGAAAGTGGTGGGCTATTATAAAGGAAGTTATAGCAGGGCACTAAAAATCCCAATGCAATCAGGCATGACAACATCGTTTTGTGAAAGGGAAATTGTGTTTGACTAATTTACTAGAATTCTTTGAGGAAGTAGCAGGCAGCATGAAAAGTGGGAACTTGTACATGTGGTGTACTTCACTGTTCAGAAGGCATTTGACAAGGTGACGCATCAAAGCGGACTTCGCAAAATAAGAGCTCATGGATAGAGGATTGGCTAGCTAACAGCATAAATGGGTCATTGTAGAGTTGGCAAAATGTAATGAGTTGAGTATGACAGATATCCAAGCTAGGGCCTGAACTATTTCCAATCTATATCAATGGCTTCAATGAGTTGCCAAATTTTCAGATGACAAAAATATAGGTACAACAGCAAGTTGTGAAGAGGGCATATGAAGCCTTCAAAGGGATGTATACAAGTGAGTGGGCAAATATTTGGCGGATGGAATATAATGTGGGAAAATGTGAACTTCTTCACTTTGCAGGAAGAATCGAACTGCAGTTTATTATTTAAATGGAGAGAGATTACAGAACTCTGAGTTACAGAGGGATCTGGGTGTCCTTGTTCATGAATCACAAAAAAGTTAGTACGCCGTCACAGCAAATGATTAGAAGGCAAATGGAATTTTATCATCCATTTCAAGAGGAACGGAACATAAAAGTAGGGAAGTTTTTGCTACAATTGTACAGGACATTAGTGAGAGCACATCTCTAGTACTGTGTACAGTTTTGGTCGCTTGTTTAAGAAAGGACATTAGTGCGTTAGAAGCATTTCAGAGAAGGTTCACTTGACTGATTTCTGGACGAAAGGGTTATCTTATGAGGATATTTGAACAGATTATGCCTGTATCTATTTGAGTTTAGAAGACTGAGAGGTGACCTTATTGAAACATTTGCAAACAAGACCAGAAGGGATAGCGAGGAGGATTGCTTTAGAGTGCAGGAGGATCTCAGTGGACTGGTCAGGTGGGCAGAAAAGTGGGAAATGGAATTCAACCCAGAGAAGTGTGAGGTGATGCATTTGGAGACGTCAAACAAGGTAAAGGAATACATGATTAATGAGAGAACACGGAGAGATGTAGAGGGAGTGAATGTTCACAGATCTCTGAAGGTAGCAGGACAGGTTGATAACGTGGTTAAGGTGACATGTAGAATCCTTTCCTTTATTCGCAAAGCCGTGGAATGTAAGAGCAGGGAGTTTATGCTGGAACTATACAAAATATTAGTTGGGCCACAACTGGTACTTGTGTACAGTTCTAGTAACATAATTACAGAAAGGACGTAACTGTTGTAAACTGCATTAGAGAGGGTACACAGGAGATTTTCAAGAATGTTACCAGAACTGGACAATTGCAGCTATGAGGAGAGATTGGATAGGCTGGAGTTGTTCTCAGTGGATCAGAGGAGGCTGAGAGAAGATTTTATTGGGATGTACAACATTGTGAGGGGCCTGAATAGAGTGGATGGGAAGGGCATGTTTCCCTGAACAGACATCCGTGACTAAGGGGCATAAATTTAAAATGATTAGTAGAAGGTTTAGAAGGCCGATGAGGATTGTGGAGGATTCTGGAACTCACTGCCTGACAGCGTAGTTGAGGCAGAAACCCTCCACTCATTGAAATGGTGTGTGGATTTGTACCTCCAGCACCATAACCTGCAGGGCTACGGACCAAATGTTGGAAAGTGGGATTAGGCTGGGTGGCTCGTTTTTCAGTCGGCGCAGACACGATGGGCAGACTCCTTCTGTGGCATCAACTTTCTACGCTTCCTGAGGAGACTTGACCGGTGGATGCTGAGAGGATATTCCCTCTTTTGGGAGAGACTAAAACTGGGGGATACATTTTTTTAAAAGTATATTTATTGAAATTTTACATTTTAGAGAATAGCGCAACAAAGTTTTAAAAAAATAATACATTGCCATAAGCAAATAAAACCGGGCTTAACATACATGAGTGCAGAGTGGAACAGGAGAACAAAGTCACAACTGGCTCGATACAATCATTCGACAACAAATACTCATACAGCCCACAAGGGACCGAGAGAGAAACAGGATAAGATCATGAAAACTTGAAAAATCGGTGCACACATTCTCATGCCGCATAAGCCGCAATCATCATGAGACATCAGGATAAACTTCCTGTGCCATGATCAGGCGCACACCAACTTAAATCACCTTCAACTCCAGCAGCGCCAATGGCCTATCACAGCCGCCTCTTTCTGGATATCAGACCGGATGTACACCCATATAGGAACCAAGAACAAATTTGTCATCCCACCCTTACAAAAACAAGAAAAGTTACATGAAAACCCCAGATCTAAGGGGCATTACATACATGCTGCACAACACCACTAAATCCCAGTACAGGCCAAGGCAGAAATAAAACCATTCCATACAATTGTGAACAGAGGACTGGCAACAAATACATGTTTGGATGATGGTCAAACCTCTGGGCCTCCTAAGGGAGAAAAGAAAGAAAGAAGAGAAGAGCTAAAACTACCAGAACTAACCCGCCAGATGTCAAACCTTCAGACCCTCCAGAGAGAAAAGGAAAGGAAGAACGAACACGACCAAAACTTAACCCATCTGACAACTAGGATTAGGATCCGACCCCATGCCTTCCTGGCTCCCTTCCAACACCCACTGTAAATGTCCTTTTTGTCTATTTCCTTTGTTCCTATTTATTTTATTATTTTGGTCCCTGGATCAATAATTGGCATATGCCCAAGTAGAGAGAAGAAAGCAGAAGACCCAAAGTTTAAAACGGCCTGTTTGCCAGGATATTATAATCTCAGGCATTGTGTTTGGGAGAAGAGGAAGCCAGCACCAAGTAGACGGGAGGAACCGGTTTTGGAGGGGATCTGTTTGATTGGTTAACTGGCAACCAATGGGTTGGCCAGGGACAGTTATCCGCCTGACAACAACGAGTGATTGGTTCCTGCTGGGTGACATTTCTTAGAGAACCTTCCAGACGTAAGCAGACCTCAGAAGTAAAGGGAGATGTTTTCTCTCTCTGCTGTATGATGTCAATTGGTAGAAGCGGAAAATCTTGTAAATGTATGAAAGTCAGCAGCTTGTTGTTCTCGGGGCTGAAGTAAAAGTACTGATCTATTGTGCTGAAAGCACCGAGTGTGTAGCATATCCTTTGCTGTGAACCTGAAACGATGCTGAGTCTGCAGGGAAGGTAGACAACTGTGCCTAAGAAGATCAAATCAAGCCTGGAAGAAAGTGGGCGGGATTCTCCGCCGGCATCATTCTCCGTTTTGCCGGCGCCCGGGGGTTTCCCGACGGCGTGGGGAAACGCCATTGACCGGCCGGCATAACGGAGAATCCCACCGGCGGGTGAGGGCAGAAATGTGGTGCGGTGGGGCGGAGAATCCAGCCCAGGAAGTACCAAACCAGGAACCTGAACTTCAGAGAAAGACATTGACTAGAAGCATCCCTGCGGTTAGCAATGTTGCTTCACAGCGCCAGGGTCCCGGGTTCGATTCCTGGCTTTGGTCACGGTCTGTGCGGAGTCTGCGCGTTCTCCCCGTGCCTGCGTAGGTTTCCTCCGGCTGCTCTGCTTCCCTCCCACAAATCCCGAAAGACATGTTGTTAGGTAAATTGGACATTCTAAATTCTCCCTCGGACATTCTAAATTCTCCCTCAATGTACCCGAACAAGTGTGGCGACTAGGGGATTGTCACAGTAACTTTATTGCCGTGTTAATGTCAGCGTACTTGTGACAATAATAAAGATTATTATAATATTATTATGAAATGAACATTTTCTTTCGCTTTCCACCACCCTTTCTCCTCCACGTGGTTTTAGAGTGGGCCAGGTTTAAAAAGGGGGGGAGGCGAGGTTGAGAAATGGGTACTGGGTCGCCAGCTATATTTTCTGTCAATTTACTTAAAAATCTTGTTCATAATAAAACGTTACTCGTATTTTACCTGGTGACTGTAGTTGATCGGACTTATCCAAAGGCCTCGGGTATTTAAATAAATCTAAGTGCACTGGTGCTGCAACTCCAGGTCAAGTGTGGCAGGAATTAACTATGCACTAGCCCAGGGTATTGTGACACCACCAATTAAGAAGAGTCCACTCAATAAACAAGAAGGTGTCACAACTCCGGGGTGTTGGTTGGGGGGGGTTAGAATGTGTGACCGGATATCCACCAAGGCACAAAACATGGTCCATTCCCAGGCCCCCATGCACCAGAGAAACACAGCACAGCCTCCAAGATGCCCTGCAAGCCCCCTCCAAGAGGGACATCCTGAGCTCCTCAGGACAACAAGATAATAGCCACAAAACTGGGCCTGTTGTAGAGCAGCACCAACCGACATGCAAGAGACTATAACCCATGACCTCCAGCACACTCCAAAAACCATGATGTGGAGGTGCCGGCGTTGGACTGGGGTGAGCACAGTAAGAAGTCTTACAACACCAGGTTAAAGTCCAACAGGTTTGTTTCGAAAACCAGCACACCTGCCAAGTTCAAAGCTTTCCAATCCCTTGCAGGAAATGCACCATCCCCACACATACTAATAGAAAGAGGATAATTACTCCAGCCCGAGAAGAAGAAGCACCAAACATCCAACAATTCGGCACCTTACAGGGGAGGGCTGATTCCCTCCATCGGTACAACCAGGGAAACCCCCCTCACTGAGCCACCAGGCCAGCTCAGGATAAGAAGCAACACAATGCACTTGAGGATGAAGAGAAGGAGAGGGACAAAAACACAAAGAGGGGACGCTCAGCCTAGCTCAAAGCTACCACCATCGCAGAAAGGACCCAGCAGACTCCCAGTCAGATGCTGAGCCTCTGGACCAGGCTTACCCAGAGCTGACGCATATGCTAGGGTGCCGACGTGATATTCAGATGGGGATGTCAGAGACTATGGGTGCAGGAGATAGCGCCAGCAATGCGTGAATACATCTAGGCATAGCGGTAGAACACAGAAGGTTAAGCAGGTTGAGGATCATTGAGACGGCATGGGAGGGAGGAGGATTGGGGTAACGGGGAGGGTGTGATGGGGGGAGGGGTTGGTAGGGGCGGGAAGGTGGGGCCACACCATCGGGTGTATGGGGTAGTTGGAGGCACATATGTGTAGCATTAAAAAAGTTGCATTCCAGAAACATGATGCCTCTGGCAATTTGTTCTGACGTGCACCAGCCCCCTGGGCATGGAGGTCCTGGATGCCTCCCACCCCCAGGCACACCACATATAGGTGATGGGCATGAACGAACCCTCAACGGTAAGGCAGGAGTCGGACTATGGCATAGATTGACGAGCACCAGCGCTCAGCTTTCAGTGGGTTATCATCACGCCCTCGCCATGACCCGCTGACAGTTCCATCACCCTGGAATGTTGTTACATAGACCCTGGGAGAATGGAACAGGGTGGGAGCAGAGAGGGAGGGGGGGGCGGGGGTGTGAGGGGGAGCGGGAGGAGGGGGGACGCTGAGGGAGGGGGTGGGTTAGATCGCAAACCGATCGACACCTGGCGCGGGTGTCATTTTGACTTCTCCCACAATCGAACAGCCTCATCGTGCTCTCACTGAAGCACAACATGGCCATTAAATCGTGCCTAATGTCTTTCATTATCTACTCAGCAGAAATCATAACACAAACCTATTAGGCTTCTCCTTTTAAACATAAGCATGGTTTGAAATAACAATGATCTCACATATATGACATCTTAATTGCACATTTTTGCAGCCACAGTGTACAGGTGGAGGACGTGTTACAGAGTGGTTAATAAAGCTTAAATCATCTTGCCGTTTATTAATTGGCACATTGAGTGCAAAAACAAACGAGTTATATTAAACTTGTATAGAACAATATAATTCAGTCTGAGCTGGAGTATGAAGTCACATTATGGGCACCCCGCTTGAGGAGGGCTGTGGAGGCATTAGAGACAGTGCAGAAAAGATTCACAGGGCTGGTTGCAGGGATGAGGACCTTCAATTATAAAGCTAGATTGGAGAAGCTGGGATAGTTTTCCTTGGAGAAGAGAGGGCCGAGAGGACACTTGATAGAGGTATTCAAAATCATGAGCTGTCTGGACAGAGTAGATAGGGAGAAACTGTTTCCATTGTTTGAAGGACACATATTTCTAGTAATTGGCAGAAGAAGCAATGGAGACGTGATAATCTGGTTAGAATGAGGCATGCACTGCCTGGAGGTGTGGTTGAGACAAATTCAATTGAGGCCTTCAAGAGGGAATTTGATTGTTATCTGAAAAGGAAGAATGTGCAGATCTATGGGGAGATAGGGAGTGGTGGCACAAAATTCATTGCTCTTTTGGAAAGCCACCGCAGAGAAGACGGGCTGAACGACCTTCTGTACTGTAACCACTCTGTGGTCTCATTTATAATCAATGCAAATATTTATTTGTTTTACTTACAATTAGCCGTATCACATTCTTGCATGGATGAGTGGTGAAACGCTCTACAGTGACGTATTCAGTACTCAGATGTGTCTTTGTCTCTTTTGCAGTTTGTAAGTTCAAAGCTCATAAGAGATGTGCTGTGAGGGCAATCAATAATTGCAAGTGGACAACCCTGGCATCAATAGGAAAAGATATCATCGAGGATGAGGATGGGGTAGGTATGAAGAGTTGAAGAATGACCATCTCCATGGGCCACCTATCTGCTGTCTTGAGTGCAAAGGTATTTTCGGTTATAGATAAGATGCTAGGGCTTGGAGGATGTATAGAGTGCTCCTTGTGGGAAATGTTCCCAATGAGAAGAGAAGTTCTGACAAACATCCATTGTTCAGCTAACCACTAAAACTGGTGATCTGGCTATCATCATATTACTGTTCACATAAGCGTGCTGCACATAAATTGGCTGCCGCATGTTCTACATTCTAATCATGACTACACTTCAAAAGTACTTCTTTGGCTGTAAAATGTTTTAGGAAACCGGAGCACCCAGAGGAAACCCATGCAGACACGGGGAGAACGTGCAGACTCCGCACAGACAGTGACCCAGCGGGGAATCGAACCTGGGACCCTGGCGCTGTGAAACCACAGTGCTAGCAACTGTGCTACCGTGCTGCCCCCATCTGCCCCGTAAAAATCTATCTGGTTCATTATGTACTTTCGGACAGGAAATCTGCCATCCTTACCTGGTCGGGCCTACATGTGACCCCTGATCCACATCTATGTGATTGACTCTTAATTGGTAGCGCACTGGTTAGCACTGTTGCTTCACAGCTCCAGGGTCCCATGTTCGATTCCCGGCTTGGGCCACTGTCTGTGTAGAGTCTGCACGTTCTCCCCGTGTCTTTAGTGGGTTTCCTCCGGGTGCTCCGGTTTCCTCCCACAAGTCCCGAAAGACGTACTGTTAGGTGAATTGGACATTCTCAATTCTCCCTCTGTGTACCCGAACAGGTGCCGGAATGTGGCGACTAGGGGCTTTTCACAGTGGCTTCATTGCAATGTTAATGTAAGCCTACTTGTGACAGTAAAGATTATTATTATTATAATTGTCCTCTGTCTAACAAGCCACTCAGTTCAAATGCTGGCCTTGCCAGCGACGCCCACATCCCATTAAAGAATAAAGAAAAATATTGATTATGATGTTGGAGAAGGGCATGATGTGACAAATCCTGGAAACTCCTAGATGCAAGATTAAGGGTGCATGGCAGGAGAGATTTCTCCACCAGACGTTGTGATGTTGTCTCTTCCAAGGTCGATGGTTGAGACAGAATCTCAACATTTAGGATTAGATTAGATAGCTGACACTAAGGCCTTCTTTAAAAAAAAATAGATAGGAGCATCACGAGCTTCGTGTGGGCAGGGAAGGCCCCGAGGGTAAGGAGGGGGTTCCTACAACGTTGCAGAGACAGAGGGGGACTGGCGTTGCCGAATTTGGGCGACTACTACTGGGCCGCCAACGTGGCGATGATTCGTAAATGGATGATAGAGGGAGAGGGAGCGGCGTGGAAAAGGTTGGAGATGAAGTCCTGCAAAGGGATGAGTTTAAAAGCGCTGGTGACGGCGCCCACTACCGCTCTCCCCAAAAAAATTTACCACGAACCCAGTGGTGGCGGCAACATTACGTATCTGGTGGCAATGGAGGCGACAGAGGGGTGTGCTGGGAGCCTCGGTGTGGTCCCCGATCAGGAACAACCATAGGTTTGCCCCAGGGAGGCTGGACGGAGGATTCCAGAGCTGGCACCGAGTAGGAATCAGGAGAGTGGGAGATTTATTTATAGACGGGACGTTTGCGAGCTTGGGAGCGCTTGAGGAAAAGTATGCGCTGCCCCGGGGAAATTTCTTTAGATATATGCAGGTGAGAGCGTTCACGAAACAACTGGTGAGAGAATTTCCGCTGCTCCCGACACAAGGGATCCAGGACAGGGTGCTTTCGGGGTGTGGGTCGGGGAGGGCAAAGTGTCAGAGATATACCGGGAGATGAGAGAAGAGGGGGAGGAGTTGGTGGGCGAACTGAAGGGAAAATGGGAAGAAGAGCTCGGGGAGGAGATTGAGGAGGGTTTGTGGGCTGATGCCCTACGCAGGGTAAATTCCTCTTCCTCGTGTGCCAGGCTTAGCCTGATCCAATTTAAGGTGCTGCATAGAGCACACATAACGGGAGCAAGGTTGAGCAGGTTCTTCGGAGTGGAGAACAAGTGTGGGAGGTGCGGGGGAAGCCCGGCGAACCACACACACATGTTTTGGCTGTGTCCGGCACTGGAGGGGTATTGGAGGGGAGTGACGGGAGTGATCTCGAAGGTGGTGAAGGTCCGGGTCAAGCCAGGCTGGGGGTTAGCTATATTTGGAGTAGCGGATGAGCCGGGAGTGCAGGAGGCAAAAGAGGCCGATGTCGGGGCCTTTGCGTCCCTAGTAGCCCGGCGTAGGATTTTACTCGTGTGGAAGGAAGCAAAACCCCCCGGACTGGAGGCCTGGATAAACGATATGGCGGGGTTCATAAAACTAGAGCAGATGAAGTTTGCGCTGAGAGGATCGGCTCAAGGGTTCACCAGACGGTGGCAACCGTTCCTCGACTACCTAGCGGAACGTTAGAGGGAAGATGGATGGCCAGCAGCAGCAACCCGGGGGGGGGGGGGGGGGGGGGGGGGGTAAATTGTTTGGGTTTTTGGAGGGGGAGAGGGGGCGGGGGGGGGAGTATTACTTCGTGTTATTTGGTTAGTTTACCATGTTAGTTAAACAATGTTATATTGCAGTTATCATGTTACCTTTTTTTTTGATTTGTAAGGGGGAAAATTGTGTTTGAAAACTTTAATAAAATATATTATTAAAAAAAAGATTAGAAAGCTGAATGAACGATATGGGTCAAGTAAATGTGATTAAAACTATTTTCCCACATGAAGAGTGGAGCCCAACGTGGACAGGATAGGCTGACCAGTCTACTTTGGTGTTGTAACTTCCATGTGCACCATCTCCCTCTCCCTTTCTCCTCCCCCTAACAGAGCCTTTGCCTTGAATACCCACTTTCCCTTTCCTCCAAAATGAAAGGGCCAAAACCCATCTTATCTCTGCCCGGCACCATGAGATTGTCACACTGATTTAGATGTCTCCCAAGATGTTGCAGAGAGTTAAAGTATGTGGAACTGGGATATCTGCATTTCTTCACATGTTCCCTTATAATGATTTTACACAATTCAAGCACATAGAGCTGCTTCTCCAGAAATTCCTCCATCGAACTGAAATGATAATGGGGTTCATATTGCAAGGCTGTAAGTGTCGGGGACAGAAGCAGAAATATCAAATTAATTTTGCATGCCGATATGGAGCTGCAGTAGTCCCACTGAAGTGTAATATCTGAATATCTGGCGTGGTAGTGTTGGGTCATGAACCTGCATCATTATACCAGCGCTGAATAATATGGACTCCAAAATCGACAGCCAACCCAGCATTTGAGTTATCTAATTAGTGCCCGTTTTAGTTTTTAGCAGTCCAATTGATTGCAACAATATGTTCCCAAAGTGATAATATGCTGCGTGCGTGCATGTGAATCACACCCCGTGGGAAGCTCGTTTTTTTCTTCTCCGAGTCTCCTGGTGGGTCCATGCCTGACTTTTAACAGCTGCTGACATGCACGTCATTTGGAAATTTTTGCCGTGCATGAATTTCTGGACGCAATTACGGCTAAACCTTATTACGCTGTCCGCAAATTTGTTGATAACTAATCTTTCATTGTTACACCACTGGTGCTGAGAACCGGTCGCTATGGGGATAGTATATTCTTTGGGAGATCCCTCCTTTAGTGAGGGGGAGAAGCAGGAGGCCAGTTAACCAGAAAGGCAGGAGAGCAGGATTTGGAGGAAGGAGGCCAAGCTGCTGAGGAGCGAGGGGCTGCAGAATGCAGGCTGCAACAGGCACACAGCTGCGGGCGGAGGGCATGCCATTCCAGTTGCATTTATAGGGTGCCTATGAGATATCGGCAAATGACAGATCATCAGTGACCATAAGACCATAGGTCATAGGAGCAGAATTAGGCCACTCGGCCCATCGGGTCTGCTCCGCCATTCAATCATGGCTGATATTTTTCTCATCCCCATTCTCCTGCCTTCTCCCTATAACCCCTGATCCCCTTATTAATCAAGAACCTATCTATCTCTGACTTAAAGACATTCAGTGATTTGGCCTCCACAGCCTCTGCGGCAAAGCATTCCACAGATTCACTACCATCTGGTTCAAGAAATTCCTCCTCATCTCTGTTTCAAAGGATAATCCCTTTTGTCTGAGATGGTGTCCTCTGGTTCTAGCTTTTCCTACAAGTGGAAAGATCCTCTCCACGTCTACTCTATCCAGGCTTCGCAGTATCCTGTAACTTTCAATAAGATCCCCCCTCATCCTGCTAAACTCCAACCAGTACACTCCCAGAGTCCTCAACTGTTCCTCATACGACAAGCTGTTCATTCCAGGGATCATTCTTGTGAACCTCCTCTTGACCCTTTCCAAGGCCAGCACGTCCTTCCTTAGATACGGGGTCCAAAACTGCACACAATACTCTAAATGGGGTCTGACCAGAACCTTATACAGCCTCAGAAGTACATCCCTGGTGTTGTATTCTAGCCCCCTTGACATGAATGCTAACATTGCACTTGCCTTCCTAACTGCCGACTGAACCTGCACGTTAATCTTAAGAGAATCATGAACAAGAACTCCCAGGTCCCTTTGTGCTTCTGATTTCCGAAGCATTTCCCCATTTGGAAAATAGTCTATGCCTAAATTTCTCCTTCAAAAGTGCATAACCTCACACTTTTCCACATTGTATTTCATTTGCCACTTCATTGCCCACTCCCCTAGCCTGTCCAAGTCCTTCTGCAGCCCCCTTGCTTCCTCAATACTACCTGTCCCTCTACAGATCTTTGTATCATCTGCAAACTCAGCAAGTGCCTTCAGTTCCTTCTTCCAGATCATTAGTGTATAATGTGAAAAGTTGTGGTCCCAGCACAGACCCCTGAGGTACACCACTAGTCACTGGCTGCCATCCTGAAAAAGACCCCTTTATCCCCACTGTCTGCCTTCCTCCAGTCAGTCAATCCCCTATCCATGCCAGGATCTTACCCTTAACACAATGTGTTCTTAATTTATTTAACAATCTCCTATGTGGCACCTTGTGGCACCTGGAAATCTAAATAAATCACGTCCACTGGTTCTCCTTTGTCTAACTTCCTTGTTGCCTCCTCAAAGAACTCTAACAGATTTGTCAGACATGACCTCCCTTTGACAAAGCTGTGCTGACTCAGTCCTATTTTGCCATGCACGGATACCAAGTATCCCGTGATCTCATCTTTACTAATGGACTCTAAAATCTTACCAATGACCGAAGTCAGGCTAACCAGCCTATAATATCCTGTCTTCTGCCTCCCCCCCTTCTTAAGCAGTGGTGTTACATGAGCCACTTTCCAGTCTTCTGGGACCTTCCTGCCTCCAGTGATTCCTGAAAGATCACCACCAATGCCACCACAATCTCCTCAACTATCTTTTTGCGGACCTTGGGGTGTAGCCCATCTGGTCCAGGTGACTTATCCACCTTCAGACCTTTCAGTTTTCCCCGAACCTTCTCCTTAGTAATGGTCACTGCACTCTCCTCTGCCCCCTGATTCTCCTGGAGCTCTGGAATCCCACTGGTGTCTTCCACCGTGAAGACTGATGCAAAGTAACAATTCAGTTCATCTGCCATTTCTTTGTTTCCTATTATTACTTCTCCAGCCACGTTTTTCAATGGTCCAATGTCTATTTTTGCCTCTCTCTTACCTTTTATATATTGAAAGATTTCATCTTCTTCCCTCTCATTGCTTTTTTAGTTGTCCTCTGCTCACTTTTAAAGGATTCCCAATTCTCTGCCTCCCCACTAATCCTTGCCACTTTGTATGCTTTTTCTTTTGCTTTTATGCTGTGCTTGACTTCCCTCGTCAGCCATGGATACCTTGTCCTCCCTGTGGCATGTTTCCTCCTCCTTGGGATGAATTTCTGCTGTGCCTCCCGAATAATCCCCCCAAACTCCTGCCATTGCTGTTCCACTGTCTTCCCTGCTAGTCTCCTTTTACAATCAACTCTGGCCAGCTCCTCCCTCGCGTCTTTGTAGTTACTCTTATTTAATTATAATACCGTTACATCTGACTCCACCTTTCCCTCTCAAACTGCAAGGTAAATTCTATCATGTTGTGGTCACTGCCCCCTAAGGGTTCCTTCACCTTAACATCCCTAATCAAGTCTGCGTCATTACACATCACCAAATCCAAAATTGCCTGTTCCCTAGTGGGCTCTACCACAAGCTGTTCCAAAAAAACATCTCTTAGACATTCCACATATTCCTTTTCTTGGGATTCACTACTAACCTGATTTTCCCAGTCCACGTGCATATTGAAGTCCCCCATGATTATTGTGATGTTGCCTTTTTTACATGCTTTCTCTATTTCCTGATTTATTTTCTGCCCCACATCCTGACTACTGCCAGGGGGCTTGTACATAACTCCCATCAGGGTCTTTTTACCTTTTGTGATTCTTTAACTCTACCCCCAGAGATTCTATGCCTTCTGATCCTATATTGCTCCTTGCTATCGATTTAACTTCATTCCTTACCAACAATGCAGCCCTGCCCCCTTTGCCCATCTGCTGTCCTTTCAATAGGACGTATATTCTTGTATATTTAGATCCCAGCCCTGATCCCCTTGCAGCCACGTCTCTGTGATGCCACAATATCGCACTAGCCAATTTCAATGCATGCAACAAGCTCATTTAGATTGTTCCGTATACTGCACGCATTTAGGTACACTGCCCTCAGTCCTGCATTGACCACCTCCCTTCTCACACTTGTCACCTTTTTTGCTTTGCCTGAGGGTGATGTTGTTCTCTTATTTTTGTTCTCTATTTCCCCTTCAGTTATGACATCTTTAAAAAAATATATATTTCATTACAAACATGTATCAAAACAGGTTACAGCGAACAAACACCCCGGGAAACATCCTTCCCTACAATCAACTGTACAGTCTGTCTGATTACTCCTCTTTTCACCCCCCCCACCCGGCGATGAACAGCCCCTCAAACACGGTCACAAACATCCGCCATCTTTCCTCAAACCCCCCTGAAGAGCCCCTTAATTCATACTTTATCTTCTCCAACCGCAGGAAGTCCTAAAGATCACCCAGCCAAGCCGCTATCCACAGTGGCGATGCCGACCGCCACTCCAGCAAAATTTGCCGCCGTGCAATAAGAGGTGAAGGCCACAACATCGGCCTTCCTCCTCTCCATTAGCTCCGGCTTTTCTTGAGACCCCAAATATCGCCACCAAAGGATCCGGGTCCTCCACCTCCACCACTATCCTGGCTAAGGCCGCGAACACTCCCGCCCAGAATCTTCCCAATTTTTTTGCAATCCCAAAACACGTGCGTGTTAGTTGCTGGCCCCAGCCCACACCTCTCACACTCATCTGCTACTCCCTGAAAGAACCCACTCATTCTCGCCCGAGTCATATGCAATCTATGCACCACCTTAAACTGTATCAGGCTCATCCTTGCACATGAGGAGGTCCCGTTTACCCTACGCAGTGCCTCACTCCATGCTCCCCAATTGATCTCCCCTCCCAACTCCTCTTCCCATTTCTCTTTGATCTTCACCACCCGCTCGCCTCGCTGCTCGCCCAGCCACTTGTCTGTATCCCCAATTTTTCCCTCGCCTTCCACATCCGGGAGCAGCAGTCACTCCAGGAGGGTGTATCCCGGCAACCTAGGGACCCCCTCCAGACCTTGTGCGCAAAGTAACCTGCAGATACCTGAACTCAGTCCCCCTCGGCAACTCTACCCTCTCCCTTAGCTCCTCCAGACTGGTGAACTCTTCCTCCAAATACAGGTCCCTCACCTTGACCAGCCCCACTTCCGTCCACACGCTATCCATCCCGCCCCCCGGTTCAAACTCATGATTCTCGCACCGACATCCCTTCCACCCTAAAATGCCTCCTCAACTGATTCCATATCTTCATCATGGACTGCATCACCGGGCTCCTTGAATACCTACTCGGAGCCATTGGCACTGCTGCCGCCATCATAGCCCTCAAACTAGACCCCTTACAAGATTCATCCTCCATCCTAACCCACTTTACTCCTTCCCACCACCGCCGCACCTTGTCAGTTATGACACCTTCTAAGCTAATACTCTGGTTCCCACCCCCTTGCCATATTAGTTTAAATCCTCCCGAGTGACACTGGCAAACCTCCCAGCCCGGATATCGCCTTTCGTGAGTGACTGCTTGAGCTTGAGATCGTGTCCAATTGTGTGGGTGGTTATACGGTGCCTGTAACCTTAAAGGTCACAGTGGTACTAAACCTTTTGATCTCTGGGTCATTTCACGCAGCCTGCAGAACATCACTATTTTCACAGATATCGTGTTTTACTGTGCTCAACAATTCAACAACACTTGTCAACTAGAGAGCCTTCGACTTTGCAGCCTTGGCTGGTTTTCCCAGGCTGCAAGTGGTCATTAATTGTACCCATGGCACTACCAATCTGTAGAGACAAGCCAAGTAACTGCTCAAATATGTTTCAAGGGGGAAATGTATTTCATGTAACTTTTTTGAGTGATTTGTTTGAATAAAGTGATACTGTAAATTTCCATGACCCACTCAAGTGATTAGATATTGATTTTCGAACTAGCTTCAGGTTTTTGAAAAACCTTGATCAACTCATACACACAGCACCAAATAAGATAAATCCACTTCAGATTTGAGTGCAATACTTTCCTATAATACTTTTTAAAAAAAACATTGCTTTAAAGAGCTCTGTTTTTGGCAGATAAGAAACAGAAAGAATCATTATCTGGCTTTGGGTTGTCATTCAGTACGTATGTCTCGGATCGTGTTTTCGGGATCCTTAAGGGGGAGAGGGAGCAGCCCCAAGTCATGGTCCACATAGGTACCAACGACATAGGTAGGAAAGGGGATAGGGATGTAAGGCAGGAATTCGGGGAGCTAGGGTGGAAACTTAGATCGAGGACAAATCGAGTTATTATCTCTGGGTTGTTACCTGTGCCACGTGCTAGCAAGACGAGGAATAGGGAGAGAGAGCAGTTGAACACGTGGCTACAGGGATGGTGCAGGAGGGAGGGTTTCAGATTCCTGTATAATTGGGGCTCATTCTGGGGTAGGTGGGAACTCTACAAACGGGATGGTCTACACCTGGACCAGAGGGGTACCAATATCCTGGGGGGGGGGAAATTTGCTAATGCTCTTCGGGAGGGTTTAAACTAGTTCAGCAGGGGCTTGGAAACCTGAATTGTAGCTCCAGTATAGAGAAGGTTGAGAGTAGTGAGGTCATGAGTAAGGTTTCAAAGTTGCAGGAGTGTACCGGCAGGCAGGAAGGTGGTTTAAAGTGTGTCTTCTTCAATGCCAGGAGCATCCGGAATAAGGTGGGTGAACTTGGTACCTGGGACTTCGATGTTGTGGCCATTTCGGAGACATGGATAGAGCAGGGACAGGAATGGTTGTTGCAGGTGCCGGGGTTTAGATATTTCAGTAAGCTCAGGGAAGGTGGCAAAAGAGGGGGAGGGGCGGCATTGTTAGTCAAGGACAGTATTACGGTGGCAGAAAGCACGTTTGATGAGGACTCGTCTACTGAGGTAGTATGGGCTGAGATTAGAAACAGTAAAGGAGAGGTCACCCTGTTAGGGGTTTTCTATAGGCCTCTGAAAAGTTCCAGAGTTGCAGAGGAAAGGATTGCAAAGATGATTCTGGATAGGAGCGAAAGTAACAGTGTAGTTGTCATGGGGGACTTTAACTTTCCAAATATTGACTGGAAACGCTATAGTTCGAGTACTTTAGATGGGTCCGTTTTTGTCCAATGTGTGCAGGAGGGTTTCCTGACACGGTATGTAGATAGGCCAACGAGAGGCGAAGCCATATTGGATTTGGTACTGGGTAATGAACCAGGACAGGTGTTAGATTTGGAGGTAGGTGAGCACTTTGGTGATAGTGACCACAATTCGATTACGTTGACTTTAGTGATGGAAAGGGATAGGTATATACCGCAGGGCAAGAGTTATATCTGGGGGAAAGGCAATTATGATGCGATGAGGCAAGACTTGGGATGCATCGGATGGAGAGGAAAACTGCAGGGGATGGGCACAATGGAAATGTGGAGCTTGTTCAAGGAACAGCTACTGTGTATCCTTGATAAGTATGTACCTGTCAGGCAGGGAGGAAGTGGTCGAGCGAGGGAACCGTGGTTTACTAAAGCAGTTGAAACACTTGTCAAGAGGAAGAAGGAGGCTTATGGAAAGAGGAGACGTGAAGGTTCAGTTAGGGCGCTCGAGAGTTACAAGTTAGCTAGGAAGGACCGAACGAGAGAGCTAAGAAGAGCCAGGAGGGGACATGAGAAGTCTTTGGCAGGTAGGATCAAGGATAACCCTAAAGCTTTCCACAGATATGTCAGGAATAAAAGAATGACTAGGGTAAGAGTAGGGCCAGTCAAGGACAGTAGTGGGAAGTTGTGTGTGGAGTCCGAGGATCTAGGAGAGGGACTAAATGAATATTTTTCGTCAGTATTCACACAGGAAAAAGACAATGTTGTCGAGGAGAATACTGAGAAACATGCTACTAGACTAGAAGGGCTTGAGATTCATAAGGAGAAGGTGTTAGCAATTCTGGAAAGTGTGAAAATAGATGAGTCCCCTGGGTCAGATGGGATTTATCCTAGGATTCTCTGGGAAGCTAGGGAGGAGATTGCTGAGCCTTTGGCTTTGATCTTTAAGTCATCTTTGTCTACAGGAATAGTGCCAGAAGACTGGAGGATGGAAAATTTTGTCCCCTTGTTCAAGAAGGGGAGTAGAGACAACCCCGGTAACTATAGACCAGTGAGCCTTACTTCTGTTGTGGGCAAAGTCTTGGAAAGGTTTATAAGAGATAGGATGTATAATCATCCGGAAAGGAATAATTTGATTAGAGATAGTCAACACTGTTTTGTGACGGGTAGGTCGTGCCTCACAAACCTTATTGAGTTCTTTGAGAAGGTGAACAAGCAGATGGATGAGGGTAAAGCAGTTGATGTGGTGTATATGGATTTCCGTAACGCATTTGATAAGGTTCCCCACAGTAGGCTATTGCAGAAAATACGGAGGCATGGGATTCAGGGTGATTTAGCAGTTTGGATCAGAAATTGGCTAGCTGGAAGAAGACCAAGGGTGGTGGTTGATGGGAAATGTTCAGCCTGGAGTCCAGTTACTAGTGGTGTATCACAAGGATCTGTTTTGAGGCCACTGCTGTTTGTCATTTTTATAAATGACCTGGACGAGGGCGTAGAAGGATGGGTGAGTAAATCTGCAGATGACACTAAAGTCGGTGGAGTTGTGGACAGTGCGGAAGGATGTTACAAGTTACAGAGAGATATAGATAAGCTGCAGAGCTGGGCTGAGAGGTGGCAAATGGAGTTTAATGCAGAAAAGTGTGAGGTGATTCATTTTGGAAGGAATAACAGGAAGACAGAGTACTGGGCTAATGGTAAGATTCTTGGTAGTGTGGATGAGCAGAGAGATTTCGGTGTCCATGTACATAGATCCCTGAAAGTTGCCACCCAGGTTGAGAGGGCTGTTAAGAAGGCGTACGGTGTGTTAGCTTTTATTGGTAGAGGGATTGAGTTTCGGAGCCATGAGGTCATGTTGCAGCTGTACAAAACTCTGGTGCGGCCGCATTTGGAGTATTGCGTGCAATTCTAGTCGCCGCATTATCGGAAGGATGTGGAAGCATTGGAAAGGGTGCAGAGGAGATTTACCAGAATGTTGCCTAGTATGGAGGGAAGATCTTATGAGGAAAGGCTGAGGGACTTGAGGCTGTTTTCGTTAGAGAGAAGAAGGTTAAGAGGTGACTTAATTGAGGCATACAAGATGATCAGAGGATTAGATAGGGTGGACAGTGAAAGCCTTTTTCCTCAGCTGGTGATGTCTAGCACGAGGGGACATAGCTTTAAATTAAGGGGAGATAGATATAGGACAGATGTCAGAGGTAGGTTCTTTACTCCGATAGTAGTAAGGGCATGGAATGCCCTGCCTGCAACAGTAGTGGACTCGCCAACACTAAGGGCATTCAAATGGTGATTGGCTAGACATATGGACGATGAGGGAATAGTGTAGATGGGCTTTTGGGTGGTTTCACGGGTCGGCGCAACATCGAGGGCCGAAGGGCCTGTACTGCGCTGTTATGTTCTATGTACTTTCACCTCTCAATTCTGGGTTTGAGTATAACTCCGAACCATTGAGTGAAACTAGGTGGACCTGGCTGCAAATATCGCACATAAGTTCATGACAGTTATGAGCAACAGTAATACATTTTGATGTCAGTTCTGCCAATGCGTGAAGAAATGAATAAAGTTTTGTTACGAACTGTATCATGAACTTCATGCCTCCTTTCAATAACTTGTTCAACACAAGCGGAAGGTGAAAATTGGGCGTCTACAGTGAGAATTGTCTGACTTGCACTACCTGCATGATGTATGCAGCTAGAACCTTTGAATAAACCCGTTAATGCTATAAGAGCTTCAGTTGTTTTGGATGTGGTCAGCCGTGTGGCAGAAGTGACCATTTATACAGAAACTGTAAATTCAGCTGTCCCTAGCAGTCCATAAGAGGCTGAGAATCTACCAACAAAGAATGGTACAAGGCAGGCTCCTGCTCGTTTTATCATGTCTCTCAGGTAAGTGGGATTGAGGCCGGCCGTGGCAGAGAGCAGAAAAAATTGAACCTTCTCGATTGAGGCCTAAATCTTATGAATGCAAGAAGGATTTAAAGGCTTGTGCTCAAAATATCTTCTGTGGGGCAGTACGGTGGCGCAGTGGTTAGCATTGCTGCCTCAAAGCGCCGAGGTCCCAGGTTTGATCCTGGCTCTGAGTTACTGTCCATGTGGAGTTTGCACATTCTCCCCGTGTTTGGGTGGGTTTCCCCCCCACCACCCAAAGATGTGCGGTCTCAGTGGATTGGCCACGCTAAAATTGCTCCTTAATTGGAAAAATGAATTGGGTACTCTAAATTTATTTTTTAAAAGATCTGTGTTGGGGCTCAGAGCAATATGTATGACAGTGAGTAATGCTTTGTTTCACATGTGTAGATTGCGATGCCTCATCAATGGCTCGAAGGTAACCTGCCCGTTAGTGCCAAATGTGCTGTGTGTGACAAGACATGTGGGAGCGTTCTCCGCCTGCAGGATTGGAGATGTCTCTGGTGCAAAGCCATGGTAAGCAGTTTGACTTCTTTCTGCTGCTGCATATAAATGTCAGGTAAGATTCAAGGGTGGAACCATTCAACAGCACATTCTTCACTTGTCCTGCTAAATGTATTGTACAGAATTATATACATTCAACAGGTCGTTCAAGTCAGCAAGTTAGTGCTGCACATGAACCTCCTCCCAGTCCCCTCTATCTCATTCTTTCAGCATACCTTAATCATGTGTCTAGCTTCTCCTTCAAATTTTTTTGCCTCAATGAACCCATCTGGTAGTGAGTTCCACATTCTCACCATTCTCTGAGTAAAGAAGTTTGTCCTGAGTTCCCTATTGAATTTATTTAATGACTATTTTATATTGATGGCCCCCGAATATTGGGTTTCTCCACAAGTAGAAACATCTCACCACATCTACTCTGCTGAATTCTTTCTTATTTTTAAAGACCACAGTCAGGGAGAAAAGAACCACAATTTGTTCAGTCTTTCTGTGACTTTTATTTAATGGTCACCTTTTCAGTCAATGGGGGCTTCGCGACTGGAAATAACTAACTATGCTTTGTGAGGAAGTCGTATAAGGAAGCTCACTATGTCATGCTGTGGGATAGAGCACAAATCCCAGGAAATAGGAATGAATCTGTACATGGCCCTGGTACAGCTATATCCGGAATGCTGTGTTCTGGTCTCCTCACTGCCTGACAGCAAGGTGATTTGGACATTGCCCATTTCTGCCCTGCCACCAATCAGTTGGCTAGTGAGCTCGAGGAGAGGGTAAAGTGCCCAGGTGGGCTTCTGGGGAAAATGGAAGGCTTAGGGGGAACATGTGATGGTGAGCTGACTTCTTGAACCACCAGAGTCCTCGCCCACAATGCTGTGAGGAAGCGAGTTCCACAATTTTGACCCAACAACAGTAAAGAAATAACAATATAATTCCAAGTCAGGATGTTGTGTGGCTTGGAGGGGAACTTTCAGATGGTGATGTTCCCATATATATGCTGCCCTTATCCTTCCAGGTGGTAGAGGTTGCGGGTTTTGAAGGTGACTTTCAAAGGAGTCTTGGAGAAGTCTTGGTGAGTTTCTGCAGTGCATCTAGCAGATGGTATACACTGCCGTCATTGCGCAGGGAGTAAATGTTTTGTGGGTGGGGTGTCGATCAAGCGGGCTGGTTTGACCTGGATGGTGTCGAGCTTCTTGAGTGTTGGAGCTGCACTCATCCAGGCAAGTTGAAGTATTCCATCATAATCCTGACTTGCGCCTTGTAGAAGATGGATGGGCTTTGGGGAGTCAGCAGGTGAATCACCTTAGATTACCCAGGCTGGTGGCTGATCCAGTTAAAGTTTTGGTCAATGGTGATCTCGAGAATTTCCACGGTGGCGGATTTGGTGATGGTAATGCCACTGAATGTCAAGGGAAGGTGCTCATGGGATACAAAGCAAAGTGCCAAGTCAGATTCAAAATTAGCTCAGAGGCAGAAAGCAAAGACTAATTCTCGATGGGTGTTCATGTGATTGAAAGGCTGTTTCCAGTGGGGTTCCTCAGGGCTCAATACTGAAATAGTACTGAACAGCTGTGCTCCAGAACTTGCCGCACCCCTAACCAAGCTGTTCCAGTACAGCTACAGCACTGGCATCTATCTGACAACTTGGAACATTGCCCAGCTGTGTCCTGTACACAAGAAACAGGACAAATCCAACCCAGCCAATTACGGCCCTATCAGTCTACTCCATCATCAGCAAAGTGATGGAAGGAATCATCCACAGAGCTATCAAGTGGCACTTACTCAGCAATAACCTGCTCATGGACGCTCAGTTTGGGTTCCACCAGGGACATCAGCTCCTGACCTCATTACAGCCGTGGTTCAAATATGGACAAAAGTGCTGAATGCCAGAGGTGAGGTGAGAGTGACTGCCCTTAACATCAAGGCATTTGACCGAGTAGAGCACTTAATAATATAATAATCTTTATCGTCACAAGTAGCCTTACATTAACACTGCAATGATGTTACTGTGAAAATTCCCTAATTGCCACACTCCGGCGCCTGTTTGGGTACACTGAGGGAGAATTCAGAATGTCCAATTCACCTAACAACACGTCTTTGGGGACTTGTGGGAGGAAACCAGAGCACCTGGAGGAAACCCACACGACACGGGGAGAACGTGCATACTCTGCACAGACAGTGGCCCAAGCCGGAATCGAACTTGGGACCCTGGAGCTGTGAAGTGCTAATCACTGCTACCATGCCGCCCTAGCTAAACTGGATGGGAATTAGGGGGAAAACTCCCCGCTGATTGGAGTCATACCTGGCACAAAGGAAGACGATTGTGGTGGTTGGAAGTCAATCATCTCAGCTCCAGGAGTTCCTCAGGGTCAACCATCTTCAGCTGCTTCAACTATGACCTCCCTTCCATCATAAGGTCACAAGTGGGGATGTTCGCTGGTGATTGCACAATGTTCAACACCATTCATACCTCCTCAGACACTGAGGCAGTCCACGTTCAAATGCAGCAAGACCTGAACGAAGTGCAGGCTTGGGCTGACGAGTGGCAAGTTACATTCGTGCCAGGCAATGACCATATAGAACATAGAAAATACAGCACAGAACAGGCCCTTCGGCCCACGATGTTGTGCCGAACCTTTGTCCTAGATTAATCATAGATTATCATTGAATTTACAGTGCAGAAGGAGGCCATTCGGCCCATTGAGTCTGCACTGGCTCTTGGAAAGAGCACCCGACCCAAACTCAACACCTCCACCCAACACCAAGGGCAATTTTGGACACTAAGGGCAATTTATCATGGCCAATCCACCTACCCTGCACATCTTTGGACTGTGGGAGGAAACCGGAGCAACCGGAGAAAACCCACGCAGACACGGGGAGGATGTGCAGACTCCGCACAGACAGTGACCCAAGCCGGAATCGAACCTGGGACCCTGGAGCTGTGAAGCAATTGTGCTATCCACAATGCTACCGTGCTGCCCTTAAAAACAAATAAATCTACACTATATTATTTTACCGTAATCCATGTACCTATCCAATAGCTGCTTGAAGGTCCCTAATGTTTCCGATTCAACTACTTCCACAGGCAGTGCATTCCATGCCCCCACTACTCTCTGGGTAAAGAACCTACCTCTGATATCCCTCCTATATCTTCCACCTTTCACCTTAAATTTATGTCCCCTTGTAATGGTTTGTTCCACCCGGGGAAAAAGTCTCTGACTGTCTACTCTATCTATTCCCCTGATCATCTTATAAACCTCTATCAAGTCGCCCCTCGTCCTTCTCCGTTCTAATGAGAAAAGGCCTAGCACCCTCAACCTTTCCTCGTAAGACCTACTCTCCATTCCAGGTAACATCCTGGTAAATCTTCTTTGCACCTTTTCCAAAGCTTCCACATCCTTCCTAAAATGAGGTGACCAGAACTGTACACAGTACTCCAAATGTGGCCTTACCAAAGTTTTGTACAGCTGCATCATCACCTCACGGCTCTTAAATTCAATCCCTCTGTTAATGAACGCGAGCACACCATAGGCCTTCTTCACAGCTCTATCCACTTGAGTGGCAACTTTCAAAGATGTATGAACATAGATCCCAAGATCTCTCTGCTCCTCCACATTGCCAAGAACTCTACCGTTAACCCAGTATTCCGCATTCATATTTGTCCTTCCAAAATGGACAACCTCACACTTTTCAGGGTTAAACTCCATCTGCCACTTCTCAGCCCAGCTCTGCATCCTATCTATGAATCTTTGCAGCCGACAACAGCCCTCCTTAATATCCACAACTCCACCAATCTTCGTATCGTCTGCAAATTTACTGACCCACCCTTCAACTCCCTCATCCAAGTCATTAATGAAAATCACAAACAGCAGAGGACCCAGAACTGATCCCTGCGGTACGCCACTGGTAACTGGGATCCAGGCTGAATATTTGCCATCCACCACCACTCTCTGACTTCTATCGGTTAGCCAGTTCGTTATCCAACTGGCCAAATTTCCCACTATCCCATGCCTCCTTACTTTCTGCAGAAGCCTACCATGGGGAACCTTATCAAATGCCTTACTAAAATCCATGTACACTACATCCACTGCTTTACCTTCATCCACATGCTTGGTCACCTCCTCAAAGAATTCAATAAGATTTGTAAGGCAAGACCTACCCCTCACAAATCCGTGCTAACTATCCCTAATCAAGCAGTGTCTTTCCAGATGCTCAGAAATCCTATCCTTCAGTACCCTTTCCATTACTTTGCCTACCACCGAAGTAAGACTAACTGGCCTGTAATTCCCAGGGTTATCCCTAGTCCCTTTTTTGAACAGGGGCACGGCATTCGCCACTCTCCAATCCCCTGGTACCACCCCTGTTGACAGTGAGGACGAAAAGATCATTGCCAACGGCTCTGCAATTTCATCTCTTGCTTCCCATAGAATCCTTGGATATATCCTGTCAGGCCCGGGGGACTTGTCTATCCTCAAGTTTTTCAAAATGCCCAACACATCTTCCTTCCTAACAAGTATTTCCTCGAGCTTACCAGTCTGTTTCACACTGTCCTCTCCAACAATATCGCCCCTCTCATTTGTAAATACAGAAGAAAAGTACTCGTTCAAGACCTCTCCTATCTCTTCAGACTCAATACACAATCTCCCGCTACTGTCCTTGATCGGACCTACCCTCGCTCTAGTCATTCTCATATTTCTCACATATGTGTAAAAGGCCTTGGGGTTTTCCTTGATCCTACCCACCAAAGATTGTTCATGCCCTCTCTTAGCTCTCCTAATCCCTTTCTTCAGTTCCCTCCTGGCTATCTTGTATCCCTCCAATGCCCTGTCTGAACCTTGTTTCCTCAGCCTTACATAAGTCTCCTTTTTCCTCTTAACAAGACATTCAACCTCTCTTGTCAACCATGGTTCCCTCACTCGACCATTTCTTCCCTGCCTGACAGGGACATACATATCACGCAGTATCTGTTCCTTGAACAAGTTCCACATTTCAATTGTGTCCTTCCCTGACAGCCTATGTTCCCAACTTATGCACTTCAATTCTTGTCTGACAACATTGTATTTACCCTTCCCCCAATTGTAAACCTTGCCCTGTTGCACGCACCTATCCCTCTCCATTGCTAAAGTGAAAGTCACAGAATTGTGGTCACTATCTCCAAAATGCTCCCCCACTAACAAATCTATCACTTGTCCTGGTTCATTACCAAGTACTAAATCCAATATTGCCCCTCCTCTGGTCGGACAATCTACATACTGTGTTAGAAAAGCTTCCTGGACACACTGCACAAACACCACCCCATCCAAACTATTTGATCTAAAGAGTTTCCACTCAATGTTTGGAAAGTTAAAGTCACCCATGACTACTACCCTGTGACTTCTGCACCTTTCCAAAATCTGTTTCCCAATCTGTTCCTCCACATCTCTGCTACTATTGGGGGGCCTATAGAAAACTCCTAACAAGGTGACTGCTCCTTTCCTATTTCTGACTTCAACCCATACTACCTCATTAAGGTGATACTCCTCGAACTGCCTTTCTGCAGCTGTTATACTATCTCTAATTAACAATGCCACGCCCCCACCTCTTTTACCACCCTCCCTAATCTTATTGAAACATCTATAACCAGGGACCTCCAACAACCATTACTGCCCCTCTTCTATCCAAGTTTCCGTGATGGCCACCACATCGTAGTCCCAAGTACCGATCCATGCCTTAAGTTCACCCACCTTATTCCTGATGCTTCTTGCGTTGAAGTATACACACTTCAACCCATCTCCGTGCCTGCAAGTACTCTCCTTTGTCAGTGTTCCCTTCCCCACTGCCTCATTACACGCTTTGGCGTCCTGAATATCGGCTACCTTAGTTGCTGGACTACAAATCCGGTTCCCATTCCCCTGCCAAATTAGTTTAAACCCTCCCGAAGAGTACTAGAAAACCTCCCTCCCAGGATATTGGTGCCCCTCTGGTTCAGATGCAACCCGTCCTGCTTGTACAGGTCCCACCTTCCCCAGAATGCGCTCCAATTATCCAAATACCTGAAGCCCTCCCTCCTACACCATTCCTGCAGCCACGTGTTCAACTGCACTCTCTCCCTATTCCTAGCCTCGCTATCACGTGGCACCGGCAACAAACCAGAGATGACAACTCTGTCTGTCCTGGCTTTTAACTTCCAGCCTAACTCCCTAAACTTGTTTATTACCTCCACACCCCTTTTCCTACCTATGTCGTTGGTACCAATGTGTACCACGACTTCTGGCTGCTCGCCCTCACCCTTAAGGATCCTGAAGACACGATCCGAGACATCCCTGACCCTGGCACCCGGGAGGCAACATACCTTCCGGGAGTCTCGCTCGGGACCACAGAATCTCCTATCTATTCCCCTAACCATTGAATCTCCTACAACTATTGCTTTTCTATTCTCCCCCCTTCCCTTCTGAGCCCCAGAGCCAGACTCAGTGCCAGAGACCTGGCCGCTAGGGCCTTCCCCCGGTAGGTCATCCCCTCCAACAGCATCCAAAACGGTATACTTGTTTTGAAGGGGAATGGCCACGAGGAATCCCTGCACTGTCTGCCTGTTTGTTTTTTTCCCCCTGACTGTAACCCAGCTATTCTTGTCCTGTACCTTGGGTGTGGTTACCTCCCTGTAACTCTTCTCAATCACCCCCTCTGCCTCCCGGATGATCCGAAGTTCATCCATCTTCAGCTCCAGTTCCCTAACACGGTCTTTGAGGAGCAGAGGTTGGGTGCACTTCCCGCAGGTATAGTCAGCGGGGACACCGGTGGTATCCCTCACCACCCACATCCTACAGGAGGAGCATGCAACTGGCCTAGCCTCCATCCCCTCTTACCTGACAGAATATAGCTGCCCTGTGGACTAACTAGATCTCCGCCCTCCGACTCTGCTCCCAGTCAGCTACACTTTCTGTAAACTCCTGGCTCTCTTCTCACTCTTTGCGGAAATGTCGGAAACAAAATGAAAGCAGCACCTTACTCCCTCCTTACCTAACTCCCTCGGTCACCAAACTCTTACTATAGCACTCAAATGCACCAAATTCAGCACTCCCTCGGTCACTAAACTCTTACTATAGCACTCAAAATGCACCAAATTCAGCACTCAGTGCAAAAAAAAAGAAATATATATATATCCTACAAGAGGGTATCTAACCATCGCCCCTTGTCATTCAATAACATTACCATTGCTAAATCCCCCACAGTCAACATCCTGGAGGTTACCATTGATCAGAAACTGAACTGGACTAGCCACATTAAGGGCTATACGGGCCGTTCAAAGGCTAGGAATCACATGGCGAGTAACTTACCTCCTGACCCCCCAAAGCCTGTCCACCATCTACAAGGCACAAGTCAGGAGTGTAATGGAATACTCTCCACTTGCCTGGTTGCAGCTCCAACAACACTCAAGAAGCTCAACACCATCCAGAAAAAAGCAGCCCGCTTGATTGCTCACCCTTCCACAAACATTCAAACCCTCCACCTGTACTATCTACAAGATGTACTGCATTAACTCAGCCAAGATCCTTAGAAAACACCTTCCAAACCCGCAAGCGTACCATCTAAAAGGACAAGAGCAGCAGATACCTGGGAAAACCACCACCTGGAGGTTCTCCTCCAGGTCACTCACCACACTGATCTGGAAATATATCCTCGATCCTTCACTGTCACGGGGGCAAAATCCTGGAACTCCCTCCCTAATAACACGGTGGGTGTATGTGCACCACAAGGACTGCAGCAGTTCAAGAAGGCAGCTCACTACCACTTTCTGAAGGGCGACTAGGGATGGGCAATAAATGCTGGCTTAACCAACAACGGCCACATCCCCTAAATGAATTCTTAAAAAATAATGTGGCATCTCCCATGAGTATAGCAGTTTAACATATGATGCTATTAAGGAGTTGAAGATGATTTATGGAATAGGTAAGAAGAAACTGTTTCCTGCCATGCAAAGGCCCAGAAGAACAGGCTGTAACATTAAAATTACAGCTGGATCCTTGGGTGGGGGGTGGGGGGGACTGATGTCAGAAAGCTCCCATTATTGGTTGCCTGACCAGTCCAACCACTAGACTGGACTGCCTTCCTTCATCAGTCTCTTAATTACCTGATTGGATGATGCTCGAATATCAGTCAAACAACCCTTTTAATATCACAATAAATAATAAGTTAAAAATATATATAATTCAGATGATTTAGCACTCCACATTTTGCTCCTTTGTGTTTCTCACATCCATATCCTGCAGATTGATCTTTAATTCCTAGAGAATCCTGGAAAATTGGCAACCCAAAGCCTTTCGCTAAAAGCTGCACTAAATGAGACTGCAATTCACTCAGACAAGCTGGTATGGGACAAATGTCATATTGATGCAGTCGTGGGATGTCCCTCTGGGGTTTAGCTGAGGAACCATGTTGGGGTGCAGTGAAAGGTGCATTTTGGAATCTGGCTGTGCTGTACCTGACACGGGAGTGCTTGATATTCCCTGGGTGCCCAACAGTGGGCAAATTCCATTCCCTAGCATTGACATCCTGCACCTTAATAAAGAAATGCACCTCATTACATTTCCCACAGGTATGGATGTTTCCTTGCAATATTATAGATTCTATGTAAATTTATAGTTCTGTGGCATTAATCTTATAAAAATCACAATTTTAATCAATTAAAATCTCCTGTTCAAGCTTTTAAAAGCTCTTGATACATTATTAATGCATTTCTGAAATATTCTCCAGGCTGTCTACTGCCGGATGAAAAAATTGCTCCGTGCATGTTCATCAACTCTTGTAACTCATGGACATTCTCTCTCGCTCTGTCAGGTACACACTGCCTGCAAGGAACTGTATCCCCGAAAGTGTCCTCTGGGCCAGTGTAAAGTGTCCATCATTCCTCCCACTGCACTGAATAGCATTGATTCTGATGGTAAGTAATGACACTGACAAAGACCCATTGCCATTACTGGGCTTCTGTCAATTCGCATCATTGTAGGGGATGCTCTCTAGCTCTAGTTGTTTGACGTTGCTTCTCACTGAGTGTTAATTCCTCGCAGCATTTTACTGAGAGTTTGTGCGAAACCTGTAAATTTGAATTGTATCTCCAAGGGTTCGGTTTAACAATGCAGTAATTGAGGTCAAGATGGTGGAAGGATTTAATAGGCTTGATAAAAACTATTTCTTTTGGTTGTGCGAGTCCAGAACAAAGGGGCATAATGTGAAATAGACTTGGCCCATTCCAGGGTGAATACAAAGATATTTCAGTGATTGTATTGATAAAATATATTCCTTGACTTTAAACTTTAACCTTTATTCCCATGGCCTCACCCTTCCTTATATCTGTATATTCCTCCAATCCTACAACCCCCCCCCCGCCCAATCTTGAAATTTCTTCACTCTTCCCATTCTGGTCTATTGTCCAGCCCTGAATGTTATTGCTCCACCAATGGCTCGTTGGGATCAAAGCTGTGGAATACGCTCCCCAAATCTTTTCAACAATAGCACCGTGGGTCAGCATGGCACCTTTAATGTAATACACATTCCAAAGGTGCTTCTCAGGAGGGTCCTCAAACAAAATCTGACACTGAGCTACATCTTCAGGCAGATGACCAAAAGCTCTGTCTGATGAAAGGTCATTCGTTTGAAATGTTAACTGTTTCTTTCTCCACAGATGCTGCTGGACCTGCTGAGTATTTCCAGCAATTTTTGTGTTTATTTCTGATTTCCAGCATCTCGTATTTTGCTTTTGACGAAAAGCTTGGTCAAAGAATTGTGCTGTAAGGAGCATTTTAAAGGAGGAAAGAGAGAAAGATAGATGGAGAGGTTTTGGAAGGGAATTCGAGAGCTTAAAGGTTTGGCAGTGGAAGCCAGGCGATCAATGCTGGAGCAATCAAAAAGCAAGTTGTGCAACAGGTCAGAAATGGAGGAGCAGGGGTCACGTGATGTAAGCACGGGAGCAGCTGCATTTTCTTGAGCTCTGGCACAGCTCATCTTTTAATCCTTTTTTCATTGAGATATTTTTGTTACTGTTTTTATTTTTTTTTACATTACCCAATTCTTTTTTTCCCAATTAAGGGGCAATTTATTGTGGCCCATCCACATACTCTGCACATCTTTGGGTTGTGGGGTGAGACCCATGCAGACACGGGCAGAATGTGCAAACTCCATCCAGACAGTGACCCGGGGCCGGGATTGAACCGTGAGGCCGCGTGAACCGTGTGGAGATGATTACTTGATCCTCGTGTCTATGACCTCTGCTGTGTTCCTGAAAGATCCTGGCTGGACTTTGGTGTTGGGGAGCTGTCTTAAGTCAAGAAAATCCTTGTCGGAGGCAGCTGGGGTGGGGCCCAGCTCACTGCATGTTTCGCTGGTGGGTGGGCCTATGTTTTGACAATGTCGTTGCAGGCAAGATAATGGCAACCATTGTGAGTGAGTGAAGTTGTGAACGATGGCCTCGGCTCCCTGGCATAAATTATTGGTGCTCACAATGATGAACTGCAAGATACCCTAAAGAGAGTGGATGAAGCGGACAAGAGAATCCGGTCAGTCGATAGGGCAGTCTCCATGATGGGGGCTCACCGTTAGTCCTTGAAAATCCTGATGCATATTATGTCGAGCGTCCTCGTTGATTCGGGGAGATGGGGCTAGAGACGGAATATCCATGTGCCTGGTCTCCCGAGAAGAACTGAGGATGAATTCCCAGCCGAATTTGAGAACTGGCTGCCATGCTTTCACCATCTTGGTTTGAAAGTTGCGTACTTTGAGTACCGTGGAGCGCATTGTATCTGGGCTTCGAGGCCTGGGATTGGGGGGGGAGGAGGAATGAGGGGGGGAAGGGGGAGAGAGGGGGAGGAAGGAGAGGGGGGGGAAACTCAGTAGCCCCCTGATCCGGCTGATAACTTGGAATGTGAGGGACCTGAACTGGCCGGTCAAGAGGGCCCGGGTGTTCGCGCACCTAAAGGGACTGAAGGCAGATGTGGTTATGCTCCAGGAGACGCATTTGAAGGTGGCAGATCAGGTTAGGCTGAGAAAGGGGTGGGTAGGGCAGGTCTTTCACTCGGGGTTGGACGCAAAGAATAGAGGGGTGGCGATTCTGGTGGGGAAGCGGGTGTCGTTTGAGGCGCTGAACATTGTGGCAGATAATGGAGGTCAGTACGTGATGGTGAGTGGTAGGTTGCAGGGGGTGCGGGTGGTGAACATATATGCCACGAATTGGGATGATGCCGGATTTATGAAGCGCATGTTGGGTCGGATTCTGGATCTGGAGGCAGGCAGCCTGATAATGGGGGGGGGACTTCAACACGGTGCTGGACCCAGCACTGGACCGGTCTAGGTCCAGGACGGGTAAAAGGCCGGCTGCGGCCAAGGGGCTTAGGGGGTTTATGGACCAGATGGGGGGAGTGGATCCATGGAGGTTTGCCAGGCCAATGGCCAGGGAATTTTCCTTTTTTTCCCACGTCCATAAAGCCAACTCCCGGATAGATTTTTTCATCGTGAGTAGGGCGCTAATCCCAAGAGTGAAGGGCATGGAATATTCGGCCATAGCCATTTCAGATCATGCCCCCGCATTGGGTGGAGCTGGAGCTGGGGGAGGAAAGGGACCAGCGCCCGCTATAGCGCCTCGATGTGGGACTGTTGGCGGATGAGGAGGTGTGCAGGCGGATTTGGGGGTGTATCGAAAGATACTTAGAGGCCAATAACAATGGGGAGGTGCAGGTGGGGGTAGTCTGGGAGGAGTTGAAGGCGGTGGTCAGGGGAGAGCTAATCTCCATTAGGGCCCATAGGGCGAAGAGAGAGAGGGAGAGACAGGTGGGGGATATATTAAGGGTGGACAGGAGCTATGCAGAGGCCCCCGAGGAGGGACTAATTAGGAGCGATGGAACCTCCAGACGGAATTCGACGTGCTGACTACTGGGATAGCAGAGGCGCAGTGGGGGAAAACTCAGGGGGCGGCGTATGAGTACGGGGAGAAGGCGAGTCGGATGCTGGCACATCAGCTTCGGAAGAGGGAGGCAGCGAGGGAGATTGGTGGAGTTAGGGATAAAGGGAGGAACACGGTGGAGAGTGCGGTGGGAATAAACGAGGCATTCGGGGACTTCTATGAGGAGCTGTATAGGTCTGAGCCCCCGATTGGGGAAGGGGGGGATGCGCCAATTTCTAGATCGGCTGAGGTTCCCGCGGTTGGAGGAGGAGCAGGCAGTTAGGCTGGGGGCACCAATTGGGCTGGAGGAGCTGGTTACGGGACTAGGGAGCATGCAGGCAGGGAAGGCCCTGGGGCCGGATGGGTTCCCGGTAGAATTTTATAGGAAGTACATGGACCTTCTGGGCCCACTGCTAGTGAGGACTTTCAATGAGGCGAGGGAGGGGGGGACCTTTCCCCCGACAATGTCCAGGACGCTGATCTCTTTGATCTTGAAGCGGGACAAGGACCCATTACAGTGTGGATCGTGCAGGCCGATCTCGCTCCTCAATGTCGACGCGAAGTTGCTGGTGTAGGTTCTGGCCACGAGAATTGAGGACTGTGTCCCGGGGGTGAATTATGAGGACCAGACGGTATTTGTGAAGGGTAGGCAGCTGAACACCAATGTGCGGAGGCTCCTTAATGTAATTATGATGCCTTCGGTGGAGGGGGAAGTGGAGGTAGTGGCGACTATGGACGTGGAGAAGGCCTTCGATAGGGTGGAGTGGGAATATCTTTGGGAGGTGCTGCAGAGGTTTGAGTTCGGGGAGGGGTTCATCAGCTGGGTTAGGTTACTATATAAAGCCCCGGTGGTGAGTGTGGCTACGAACCGGAGGAGGTCGGAGTACTTTCAGCTGTACCGGGGAACGAGGCAGGGGTGTCCTCTGTCTCCTTGCTGTTTGCACTGGCAATTGAGCTGCTGGCCATGGCATTGAGGGAGTCCAGGAACTGGAGGGGATTGGTTCGGAGGGGAGAGGAACACCGGGTGTCGCTGTATGCCGATGACCTGTTATTGTATGTTGCGGAGCCAGTGGAGGGGATGGCAGAGGTCATGCGGATCCTTGGGGAGTTTGGGGACTTTTCGGGATATAAACTTAATGTGGGGAAGAGTGAGCTCTTTGTGGTGCACCCAGGAGACCGGGAAGGGGGACAGACGTGCTTTCACTGAAAAGGGCAGAAAGGAGCTTTCGGTACCTGGGGATCCAAGTAGCTAGGAGTTGAGGGGTCCTGCACAAGCTCAATTTGACACGGTTGGTGGAGCAGATGGAGGAGGATTTTAAAAGATGGGATATGTTGCCACTCTCACTGGCGGGTAGGGTGCAGTCGGTTAAAATTACGGTCCTTCCGAGGTTTCTCTTTGTGTTCCAGTGCCTTCCCATTCTGATCCCCAAGGCCTTTTTCAAATGGGTAAGCAGGAGCATCATGGGATTCGTGTGGGCGAATAAGACCCCGAGGGTAAAAAGGGTTTTCCTGGAGCGTAGCAGGGACAGAGGAGGGCTGGCATTGCCGAATCTATGTGGCTACTACTGGGAAGCCAATGTGGCGATGATCCGTAAGTGGGTAATGGAAGGGCAAGGGGCGGCGGGGAAGAGGCTAGAGATGGCGTCCTGTGTGGGCACGAGTCTGAGGGCGCTGGTAACGACACCGTTGCCGCTCCCGCCGACAAGGTACACCATGAGTCCGGTGGTGGCGGCGACTCTGAAGATTTGGGAGCAGTGGAGGCGTCATAGGGGTGAGGTGGGGGCCTCGGTTTGGTCCCCGATTCGAGAGAACCATCGGTTCGTCCGGGAAGGATGGATGGGGGGTTTCTGAGCTGGCATCGGGCAGGGATTAAAAGAATGGGGTCCTGTTCATTGATGGGACGTTTGCGAGCCGAGGGGCGCTGGAGGAGAAATTTGGGCTACCCCCGGGAAACGCTTTTAGGTATATGCAGGTGAGGGCGTTTGTGAAACGGCAGGTGAGGGAATTCCCGCTGCTTCCAGCACGCAGAATTCAGGACAGGGTGATCTCGGGGGTATGGGTCGGAGAAGGCAAGGTCTTGGCGATTTACCAGGAGCTGCAAGAAGACAAAGAGGCCTCGGTGGAGGAGCTAAAGGGCAAATGGGAGGAGGAGCTCGGGGAGGAGATGTATGAGGGTCTGTGGGCTGATTAGTGTTAATTCTTCCTCCTCTTGTGCCAGGCTCAGCCTGATACAGTTTAAAGTTGTTCACATGACAGGGCAAGGTTGAGTAGGTTCTTTGGGGTGGAGGACAGATATGTGAGGTGCTCGGGGAGCCCAGCAAATCACGCCCATATGTTCTGGATTAGCCCGGCGCTGTATGGGTTTTGGAGGGGCTTTGCGAGGACTATGTCCAAGGTGGTGAACGCTCGGGTCAAACCGAGTTGGGGGGTAACATTATTTGGGGTATCGGACGAGCCGGGAGTGCAGGAGGCGAAAGAGGCCGGTATTCTGGCCTTTGCGTCCCTGGTAGCCCGGCGGAGGATTTTGTTACTGTGGAAGAATGCGAAGCCCCCTAGTGTGGAAGCTTGGATCAATGACATGGCAGGGTTCATCAAGCTGGAGAGGATAAAGTTTGCCATTCGAGGGTCTGTGCAAGGGTTTTTCAGGAGGTGGCAACCGTTCCTAGATTGTCTCGCGGAGCGTTAGGTGGAGGTCAGCAGCAGCAGCAACCCGGGGGAGGGGGTTTTTCTTCTGGGGTGGTGTTTGGATTAGGGTGGGGTGTTTCCCTATTTGTGTTTTTATTGTTATATGGGGGGTTATTGTAGTTTGGGGAAATTCTATGTATAATTCTTGCGGGTGGTGTTCTTATGTTCTTGTTTCTTTTTTCTGTAGGGGGGTGGTTTTGTTGAAAATCTGTTGAAAATTTGAATAAAGATATTTTATTTAAAAGAAGGGTTGCAGGCAGTCGAACACAATGGGTCCTCCCATCGTCAGGGCGTAGGTTTCTCATTGCTGCAGCTTTGTGGCCACAAAATGGCGCATGTGCAGGGAATTCGGTGAAACTCTGGATGAATCCTGGATGTTGCTTGACGATCCTATCATGGCTTTGGGCTTCCAAGCTCCACGGATGGTTGTATTATCCTGCAGTTCATTACTAATCCTGAACTTTGCTCCCTCTTTTATTCCGCTCCTGTATTATCTTTTATTACACTTCTCTGTGTGTTTTGATATACTACGGAGTGTAATATGTGTTACTCAAACCTTGGTTACTGATGAGGTCTTCTGAATCTCGATGAAGAAGACTCAAACTCGTCCAGTAGTAACAAAAGGTTTATTGAGTAATTATAACTATAATTGTGTGAGTTCTTTACTTTAACATTGATACTAGTGATAAGGTTAGCAAGATCTAACTACAGTAACTATGCGTAACTACACTAACGGTCTGAGCTAATCTGATACTCATGTCCTGGTCACAGTACATCCAAGAGAGAGAGAGACCCAATGTGGTTTCTTTTATACCCCTGTTGGTCTGACCTTCCAGTGATCATCTGGTGCTACTGATTACACATTAACCCCTTATGTACATGCACATAAAGAGATCACTACATCCCCCTTTTTTTCTTGTGTTACATATTTTCTGTATGTTGTAAAGGAAATTTAACAAACATAATGGATGCAGTTTGCAAATGCATTACATAAAATCAATGAGTTAATCAGTCAAATGTTAATACATTTAGTCTCTTAGGTTTTTCTTTCTTCGTTTGCTTGAAACAGATAAATGATGACACATACAAGTTGTGATGATATTGATGATTATACAAAGCCAATTAATATTTATGAGTCCAATCTTAATTAAAAAAATAATGAGTCCAAATTTATGAATTTATTCGGTTGAGTTGCTTTATTTCTCTGTTTTTGAAGTGGTGATGTTGATGTTGTCATTTCTTTGTGAACGTCGTCAGTGTTCTTGTGTTGTAACCAACAAGTCATCATGAGGTGTTCGAATGGTTGAATCACTTTGTTATCTGATTTTGACTTTTTTTCTATGCTTGTGGTAGTGATTCTGTGTTACATCTTTGTTGTCTGACCTGGACTTTTTCCTGTGTTTGCGGTATTGATTCTGTATGTCATCTGCCTTGAAAGCTGGTTTGTTTGTTTGTTCTGGGGCAGATATGAATTTGCGTGATTCGTTGTCATGCCATGGTATGTTTGTACTCTTGCCATTGTTTTGAACTGTGCTATTATATTGTCCTTCATGTGCAGAGTTGTACCATGTCGTACAAGTTGTTGTTTCATTGTTGTTTTTGTTGTTTCTGTCGTTTCTGTCTTTGTTGTTTCCGTTGTTGTTCTTGTTGTTGTTTTTGTCGAGCTTGTTGTTTCTGTTTTTGTTCTTGTTTTTGTTGTTTCTGTTGTTGTCTTTGTTATGCTTCTTGTAGTTTTTGTTGTTGCTGTTGTTGTTCTTGTTTCTGTTGTGCTTCTTGTGGTTTTTGTTGTTGTTCTTTTGCACTCAATGACTGTTTTGTGTGGATGATTTGAATCATTCTCAAAGTTATTGGTACCAGTGTCCTTTGTGGCATCTGATGTTTCATTGAGTGTTTTTTCTTGAGGATTGTGAGAATGATCTGATGTTGCATTGATCTTGGTGACATCAGTCATTTGTGGTTGATGTGATTCCTCTTTGATTCTTTGGTGCTCCTCTTCTGGAGTCATCTCTGGTTCACTTGAATCATCATTGATTTCTTGGTGCTCCTTCTTTGGAGTCATTTCAGGTTCATTTGAATCATCTTTGGTTTCTTGGTGCTCCTCTTCTGGAGTCAAAATCGTCAAGGTTTCATTTTCTTGTGGATAGTTTAGAGTAAATTAGGTTTTAATTGATGTGGTCTCACTGGACTCAAAGTAGTTTTACTCTGATTGTTGAGTGCTTCTGTACATACGAGCTGAGACCTGTCAGTCTTGCTGTGATCTTGCACATCTTGTATGTCGATTGTGATCACTGTGTCACTATTCTCACATACAGTGGGTAGACATTCATTGTCTGCTTGTTGTTCATGTGTGTTGGGTAGGCTTTCATAGTCTTTTTGTTGCTCACGTCAGCTTGGTAGACTTTCATAGTCTGCTTCATGCATGGTTGGTGCGCTGGAGTCTTTAATTGCTTCCATTCTGGAGTCTGTCAATGAGCTCTGTGGAGGCTTGCGTTGCTCTCTCTGTGGAGTCTTTCATCACTCTCTGTGTGGAGTCGTGCAGTGTTCTCCCTTTGGATTCGATCTGTGTTCACTCAACGGAATCGTTCTGTGCTCTCTGTGTGGCGTCGTTTTCTTCTTGGCTGATTGACAGGTTGCTGCCATCCAATGTATCAAGGATCTGCCATTGCATCATGGTATTGGATTCATCTACCATGAGTAGATTCTTATTAAGATTTTCAGCCGTGTTGCTGATGCTGTGATCACCATATCCGAAGAACTCAGCCATGTCTGAGTAGTATTCTTAAATATCCAAATCATCTCTTTTTGTTTTGGATTCGTTCTTGTGCTCTTCATGTTCAATTAACAAATCATCTTCTTTGGTTTCGGATTTGTCCCTGTGCTCTTCACTTATGGGTGGTGCAAACTGCTTGTTCCAGGGTGCTGCGGAGGTTATTTTCAATTGCTGGTAGAATTTCAGGCATTGTTCTGTCTTTCGAGGTAAAAACAAATTGGGTTCTGTAGCTTTAAAAAGTCTTTTTTTCAATTTTCGGGCATTTCCCCTTTTAAGTGGGTGTGGTCCAGGTCTTCTGACGTCATGACACCCGTAACGTCATGCGTAGGAATCGATTGCGCATGCGCAATTCGAGTTTCCTTTACTGTGCGCTCTTTTCGCAACTGCGCATGCGCGGCTTCTCGCGCATGCGCAAAACATTGTTTTGCCGGTTTGCGTCTTTTAGGGAAGTGCGCAATTGCGGACTGTTCAGACTGCACACGCACAAGATGGCTGCCGCTCAGAACTTCCGTCTTCTTCTGTTTCAACACTGCCTCTGCCTCGTCGTGAGTATTCGCGGAATTTTTATGGATTTTGTTTTCTAGATACTCATTCTTTGTTTGTATAGACTCAAAGTATTGATTTTGTTTTTGTTCATAAGCAAGGCATTTTTGTGTAGCGATTTCTAGAGTTAGATACTTTTTTTGTGAAAGTTCTTCCCTCAAATGTTTAGCAGATAGTCCAGAAATTAATTGATCCATTATCATTGAGTCTCTGAAATCAGCACAATTACAGCCTTGTGCTATTAACTTGAGGTCTGTAATAAAATTAGTGATGGGCTCTCCATTTCTCTGGCACCTATGAGAAAAGGTAAATCTTTCCAGCATCTCACCAGACTGACTTTTACAGTGTTCTTCAAATGTTTTGAATATTACTTCTAATTTGGTGTTATCTTCACCTTCTAAGTAATTAAAGCAACTATAGATTTCTCTAGCTTCATGCCCTGCTGTTGAGAGTAGCAGCGATATTTTCATTGCATCACAGGCCGTGCTCAAATCATTAGCTACGATAAATATTTGGAACATCTGTTCAAACATTTTCCAGTTATAACTTAAATTACCGGTTGTTTCCAGCTGTCATGGAGCTCCAACGAGTTCCATCGAATCAGTTAGTCGTCGAGGATCCATATGCTGCGAAGTCTTCCACAGTCAAATATCCGGTTTGAATTTTCTTCTCTTTTTGTCTAACCTAATCTAACTAGTTCTTTTAAAGCCACCAGCTGGTACCATATTTTATCTCGCTCCTGTGTTATCTTTTATTACACTTCACTGTGTGTTTTGACATACTACGGAGTGTAATTTGTGTTACTCAAACCTTGGTTCCTGATGAGGTCTTCTGAATCTCGATGAAGAAGACTCGAACTCGTCCAGTAGTAACAAAAGGTTTATTGAGTAACTGAAATGAAATGAAATGAAAATCGCTTATTGTCACAAGTAGACTTCAAATGAAGTTAATGTGAAAAGCCCCTAGTCGCCACATTCCGGCGCCTGTTCGGGGAGGCTGTTACGGGAACTATAACAATAATTGCGTGAGTTCTTTACTTTAACATTGATACTAGTGATAAGGTTAACAAGATCTAACTACAGTAACTATGCGTAACTACACTAAGTATCTGAGCTAATCTGATATTCCTGTCCTGGTCACAGTACATCCAAAAGAGAGAGAGAGAGAGACCCAATGTGGTTTATTTTATACCCCTGTTGGTCCGGTCCTCTAGTGATCATCGGGTGCTACTGATTACACATTAACCCCTTATGTACATGCACATACAGAGATCACTACACTCCCTTGTGATTACACCACTGATTTTGTGCTATTGCCTTTTATCCTGACAAGGGTGCATGGTATGTGAGTGTAGAAGCATTTGCCTCTTGTTATACTGCTGTTGGTTGTATGACATGAGGGTTGTGCAGTTGTTACCTAGTTTTTTTTGTGCTCTAATCCTTGAAACCCACATGTTTTATCCTCCGTAAGGCAATACATTTTTTTAGGTATTCTTTGCTTTATTTGTATAAAAGATGAATATCGTCCAATTCACCTAACAGCACGTCTTTCGAAACTTGTGGGAGGAAACCAGAGCACCCGGAGGAAACTGGCGCAGGCACTGGGAGAACGTGCAGACTCTGCACAGACCATGACCCAAGCCAAGAATCGAACCTGGGACCCTGGACTGTGAAGTAACAGTGAAACCCACTGTGCTACCATGCTGCCCATGTCTGCACACCATTATTTTGAACACCTCCATTAAATTTCCTCTTCGCCACCTTCTCTCCAAGGAGAACAGTCCCAACCTCTCCAATCTATCCTCATAACTGAAGTTTCTCATTCCTGAAGCCATTCTTGGACAACTGCAAGAGTACCAATGGCAAGGCAAACAACAACTTTATACTAGATGAGAAATTTAAATCAGGCAGCTTTTTTCTGGGTCAAGGCATTGACCTGAGGAATGAACCAACGAATGCATATCACTTATTTAGTTTAGCTGAAAGACGTGTAATGTGTGTACATGTCCGCAGGGCAATGTCTTGATTAGTCAGAGTCAAGATGCCTGATATAAATTTTCAAACCATGCTCGGCAGGTAACTGTCAGCCACCATTAACTGGTGCATTTTCCATGGTAAAGCCTCTAGCAATCAGAGTCCACTTTCCAACCATTCATCACTCTTCTCATACAGTATAAAGTTGCTGTTCCCCTGACTTTGATATTTACGGAGGATAGAACATGGGGGGTTGCACAGGAATTTAGTGGAATAGTCAACTCTAGAAGTAAAAAAGGCAGGAATGAAGATTTCAGTAGATAATGAGCGGAAAGCGCGAAGCTGGCCACCTATTGCTCTTTCTTTTATTGAAAGCTCCTCTTTGTCACCCTATGGTCAGCTGTCTCAATATCTCCTTACATAGTTGTAAAATTTTGGATGATTATGTTCCTTTGAAGTACATTGGAACATGTTACAATGTTAAAGACACTATAGAAATACAAGTTCTACACTGCTATTGCAGTCGGAGGTTTCCTCTTTTTAATGACCTCATAGTGTGCTGTTTCTATTTTTAACACTCGAGTCCCATTGCAGTCAAACATTCTTTCAAATTGAAGAGGCTGAAGTGTACTTCCAGATGTAAACAATTACATAGTGTGGCTGTGTCCCAGATCCTGGTCAGATATGTCTGGATATCCTGAACAGTTTCATTTGCCCTTTTCAGTTTGAATTAAACAATGAGAAATGGCACACAGTGAAGCTTTGCAAATTAAGTGAATGATGACGATGTCTATTTGAGGATTTGCGGAATACCTGCTGGGGCATGCTTCTACTCTTTATAAGTACAGTGGTCTGGATTAACACACTTTAAAAGGCATTCCTCAGCCTTCACTTGGGCAGCTTTGAGTTACGATAGTCATTGAATGATGGCTTGCTACTTAACATTGCCTCTATTCATAAGGGATTCCACATCGTTACACAGTCTCTGTCCAGTACCACAAACCAGATAAAATCTAGCAGCAATGTTTTTAATGTATTTTATTCCAAACATATTAAAAAATACAAAAACATAAATAATCTGAGGAACACTCTCCCCAACGCACAATTTTACAGTCTGTACAAGCCTTTTCCCCTTTTTCACCCGCCTCTCCCGGTGACGAACAATTCCTCGAACATGGTCACGAACAGTCCCCACCGTGCCTCAAAGCCCTCCGCTGAATTGTGTGTACCCTATGCACCACCTTAAACTGTATCAAACTCATCCTCGCACACGAGGAGATCGAGTTCACCCTGCGCAGTGACTCACTCCACACTCGGCAACCTATCTCTTTTCCCTCCAACTCCTCCCATTTCTGCTTAATCCTCACTATTTGCACTCCCCTCTGCTTCCTGAGCCATCTGTATATGTAGCAGCAATGTTTAAATAGTATTTAAAGAACTTGCATTTATATAGTGCCTTTCACACCACAGGCCAATACTAAATGCTTCACAATCCCTCTGAAGCATAGTTACTATAGTAATGCAGGGGACATGACTGCCAATTTTCACACAGTAAGTGTTAATGGCTGATTGGTAATGTTGTTAAAGATGCACAGGTGGTGAGTATTGTTTGAATAAGGATTGAGAACACCTGTAAATTAGTTGATTTTTGTTCAATTAGTTTACTCAGTCAGGTAGGCTCTGACTGTACTTGAGGTATTGAGGCAGCTCAGGCATGCAGTGGGCACATGTGCAAAATGAACAAAGAACAATACAGTACAGGAACAGGCCCTTCGGCCCTCCAAGCCTGTACCGGTCATGATACCATCCTTTGCCAACACCCTCCGCACTTCCTTGTGCCGTATCCCTCTATATCCATCCTATCCATGTATTTGTCGAACGCCGTTAATGTATATCCTTCCACAACCTCCCCTGGCTACATGTTCCAGGTACTCACCATCCTCTGCGTAAAAAACCTGCCTCGCACATTTCCTCTAAACTTTGCCCAACGATCTTAAACCTATGCCCCCTGATGACTGACCCCTCCATCCTGAGAAAGAGTGCCTGCCCATTCACTCTATCCATGCCCCTCATAATCTTGTAGACCTCTATCAGGTCACCCCTCAACCTCCGTCTTTCTAATGAAAACAATCTGAGTCTATTCAGCCTCTCCACATAGCTAACACCCTCCAGACCAGGCAACATCCTGGTAAACATCCTCTGCACCCTTTCTGATTGATGTTTGGATGAAATTCACATTGGCTTCATGTCCCATAACTTCCCTCGGAATCTTGGCCCCACAATTTGAGCCACCTCACGGGAAATCCCCCCATTCCTTTCCGTTCCGCATGGAGGGGTTTTTCTGTATGGGCTGCTGCTGTACAGTCTTCCTTCACCTTGTCAACTGTCTGGACAAACCGCGGCGTTCTACCCTGCCACCCGGTGATGGCAGGGGTTCTCTGTGGAAGGCCCTCTCCGTGGGAGTCCTCCCCTTTACTGTTGGGATTTGGAGAGGAGTGTGTTTCAGGCAGCAGACTCTGCTATCTTGCAGTAAAAGAGCCTATCTAAATGTACAGAATTGTTGCTAATCTTCCTATTTCATGGTGTAGTGCCCATCTAGAACATAGAACAGTACAGCACAGAACAGGCCCTTCGGCCCTCGATGTTGTGCCGAGCATTGTCCGAAACCAAGATCAAGCTATCCCACTCCGTCATTCTGATGTGCTCCATGTGCCTATCCAATAACCGCTTGAAAGTTCCTAAAGTGTCCGACTCCACTATCACAGTAGGCAGTCCATTCCACACCATAACCACTCTCTGAGTAAAGAACCTACCTCGGATATCCCTCCTATATCTCCCACCCTGAACCTTCTAGTTATGCCCCCTTGTAACAGCTACATCCACCCGAGGAAATAGTCTCTGAACGTCCACTCTATCTATCCCCCTCATTATCTTATAAACCTCTATTAAGTCGCCTCTCATCCTCCTCTGCTCCAAAGAGAAAAGCCCTAGCTCCCTCAACCTTTCCTCATAAGACCTATCCTGCAAACCAGGCAGCATCCTGGTAAATCTCCTTTGCACCCTTTCCAATACTTCCATATTCTTCCTATAATGAGGTGACCAGAACGGCACACAATACTCCAAATGTGGTCTCACCAGGGTCATCTGTTGGATGTTTAGGACAGATTGAGCTTGATGTGCTGCTGACTGTTTTCTGTACAGGTTTTTGGAAAGCCAGCTGCCCACCATCTTGTGCCAGCCCACTTTTAGTCTTTGTCAACTCGAAGAGTGGAGACAATCAAGGAGTCAAATTCCTCCGAAGATTCAAGCAGTTATTAAATCCAGCTCAAGTCTTCGATCTCATGAACGGAGGACCTCACCTTGGGTAAGGATGATTTTTAAAATATTTTTAGATGAATTAATGGAAAATCTGTTCTCCAAAAGTTTCTCTGTCTGTCTGACATTTCAAGATTTCCCATGGGATATTTAGTGTATTATAAAGCTACTTAAAAACAGGATACATTTTTCCTTATCCGGTCAAGACTCTGGGCAGAATTTTAGCAGGACCCCAGTTTTGTTGACTGTGTCAGAAAGAGTTCTGAAAAAGGATTAAATGCCTCTTTGCATGTGAAGGTCTACATCTTTCAAGATCACTGACTTGGGAAATTGGGAACATGTGGTTGAATATAGATTTTTTTCTAAAATAACTTCAATTCTTATTTTGAACAAAGGGTTTCAGTAGCATGCTGTTTGGGATTTTCTCTGCGCAGGTTGGGCTGCTCCAGTCACTGGAACTGCCCTAAGCTATGCATAGCGATTGCTTCCATGATGTGTTTCAGAATAAGCTTTTTCACACTGAGCAAGTCCCAGGTGCTTCCTAAAGTCCCTTAATGCTCAGAACAGCATTAATCATGAAAGCTTTTGCTTCATCTTGAGCAGGTTTAATTGAATCTTCACAATGCTATAGTCTAGTAAGTGTTGGTCTTCATCAAACAAAATACTGTGTCGCTGGAAACCAAAAATAAAAACAAAATGCAGCAAATACTCAGCAAGGTCTGGCACCATCTGTGTAGACAGATAGAGGGTTACTGTTGCTGATCATTTCAGACGACCGCACGTCATTGATCTGAAATGTTGGTTGGAAATCTCCCATCCCACCCATGGCGGGTTTGGTGGCAGATGAGCGCGGAGACTCTGGAAGGAACCAAAAAGTCAGAAACTCGCTGGTGTAAAATCCTGTTGCAACCCCATGGCGGGTCAATCATCTTGCTGCCAGGTGGCATGAATGCCTTTTGAGGGGCAGCACGGTGGCGCAGTGGATTAGCCTTGCTGCCTCACGGCGCTGAGGTCCCAGATTCGATCCCGGCTCTGGGTCACAGTCCGTGTGGAGTTTGCACATTCTCCCCGTGTTTGCGTGGGTCCCGCCCCCACAACCCAAAGATGTGCAGCGTAGGTGGATTGCCCCTTAATTGGAAAAAACAAATTGGGCACTCTTTATAAAAATAAAAAAAATAAATTAAAAAAAATGCCTTTTGCATTTATTTACATCTCATGAATGCTCATTAAAACAGTTGTCCAGTGGCATCCCGTCAGGCCTTTCAATCTTGCGTCACGCCAGCGGAAAATCATGTTGACGTCAAACCCCATTGCTAAAGAATGAAGTGAGCAAGGTGGCTCTTAGTTCATCAGAGACTTCAAGGTGAGTGCCAGGGTGTGCAGCTGAAGCTCATCTTTGAGGTTTGAAGCTCTGAATCTGGTGTGGGATCCTGCCATTCTGGTCGTTGGCATGGCCGCCAGAGCCACCCATCACTGCACTTAGTCTCAGAATGGAAGAATTGCCCCTGTTAACTCTATTTCTCTCTCCACTGATGCTGCCAGACCTGCTGAGTGTTTCCATCACTTTCTGTTTCAGCCTTTTATGATCGGTTGCTTTTCTTTTTTTCAGTTTACGGTTGTTTCAAAAATTTGACAATTTCCGCATTCTGGTTTGTGGAGGGGACGGAAGTGTTGGATGGGTTTTATCTGAGATTGATAAATTAAACCTACACAAGCAGGTGAGTAACTGTCAGGCAAACTGAATACACAAACTGCTCCAGAAAACCTGGCCGAAATGCTGTTTGATAACTTATAGTTTGTAGATTTTTCTGGGGAACCTTCTAAATTGGTCGATTCACGTGGTTGAATCCTGGCTGGCAGATATTTTTTTAAATGCCTCGTGCTTTGAATGAAAAGATTGCCAGGTTTGCATCCTGGCATTGGTGGACACCAGGTAAACCTGTATCCCGTGAACGTTGTGTATGGCATCTTGTGGTGATCAGATACAGCTGGTCTGATCTTAGATGTGACCAGGGCACTTCCGATCTGTAGGAAGGTGTTAGTTACACAAAGCTCATGGTAGCAGCAAAGCTCAAGTCATCTCTGTCTGTTTTCATTTATCTGCAGGGATCCCCTGAGGTTGTTCCCCTCAATACCAGGTATACCGTTTTGGATACTGTTTGGGGGAGGGACCTACCAGAGGTAAGCCACGGTGACCAGGTCTCTGGCACTGAGTCTGTCCCTGTGGCTCAGAAGGGAAAGGGAGAGAGCAGGAGAGCATTAGTTATTGGAGACTCTATAGTTGGAGGTACAGATAAGCGGTTCTGTGGCAACGATAGAGGCTCACGGTTGGTGTGTTGCCTCCCGGGTGCCAAGGTCCGTGACATCTCTGATCGTGTTTTCAGGATCCTTAAGGGGAAGGGGGAGCAGCCACAAGTCGTGGTACACATCGGTACCAACGACATAGGTAGGAAAAGGGACGGGGATGTAAAACAGAAATTCAGGGAGCTAGGGTGGAAGCTGAGAGCCAGGACAGACTGTGTTGTCATCTCTGGTTTACTGCCAGTGCCACGTGCTAGTGAGGTGAGGAACAGGGACAGAGTGCAGTTAAACACGTGGCTACAGGGATGGTGTAGGAGGGAGGGTTTCAGTTACTTGGATAATCGGAGCACATTCTGGGGAAGGTGGGACCTGTACAAACAGGACGGGTTACACCTGAACCAGAGGGGCACCAATATCCTGGGAGGGAAATTTGCTACAGCTCTTTGGGGGGGGGGGGGGTTTAAACTAATTTGGCAGGGGATGGGAAACTGATTTGTAGCCCAGGAGATAGCGTTGCTGGAGTTCAGGAAGTTGAGGGAATGCAGTACTGAGGAAGGTACTAAGGTCACATGAGTGGACCTGCAGGCATGAAGGTGGTTTGAAGTGTGGCTACTTCAATGCGAGGAGCATCAGGAATAAGGATGATGAGCTTGAAGCATGGATTGGTACCTGGGACTACGATGTTGTAGCCATTACAGAGACGTGGATAGAACAGGGGCAGGAATGGTTGTTGGAAGTTCTGGGGTTTAAATGTTTCAGTAAGATTAGGGAAGGTGGTAAAAGAGGTGGAGGAGTAGCGTTGTTAATCAAGGATAGTATAATGGCTACAGAAAGGCAGTTTGAGGAGGATCTGTGTACTGAGGTAGTGTGGGCTGAGGTTAGAAATAGGAAAGAAGCGGTTACTTTGTTAGGAGTTTCCTGTAGGCTCCCAAACAGTAACAGATGTGGAGGAAAAGATTGCAATGCAGATTTTGGATAGGTGGTGTAGTCACAGGGTAGTTGTCATGGGTGACATTAACTTTCCAAATATTGATTAGAACCACTGTAATTCAAATAGTTTGGATGGGGCTGTTTTTATCCAGTGTATGCAGGAGGGTTTCCTCACACAATATACAATATGTGGATAGACCGACAAGAGGCGGGGCCACATTAGATTTGGTACTGGGTAATGAACAGGGCCAAGTGTTAGATTTGGTTGTGGGAGAGCACTTTGGAGATAGTGACCACAATTCGGTGTCTTTCACTATAGCAATGGAGACGGATAGGAACATACAGCAAGGCAAGGATTATAACTGGGGAAAGGGTAATTACGATGCGATTAGGCAAGAATTGGGGAGCATAAGATGGAAACAGGAACTGTCAGGGATAGGCACAATTGAGATGTGGAGCTTGTTCAAGGAGCAAATACTGCATGTCCTTGATATGTATGTCCCTGTCAGGGGAGGAAATGGTCGAGTGAGGGAACCATGGTTTACAAAAGAGGTTGAATGTCTTGTCAAGAGGAAGAAGGGGGCTTATGTAAGGATGAGAAAACAAGGTTCAGTTAGGGCACTTGAGGGATACAAGATAGCTAGGAAGGAGCTCAAGGAAGGGCTTAGGAAAGCTAGGAGGGGGCATGAGAAGTCCTTGGCGGGTAGGATCAAGGAAAACCCCAAGACTTTTTACACTTATGTGAGGAATAAAAGAATGACCAAGGTGAAGTTAGGGCCGGTCAAGGACAGTAGTGGGAACGTGTGCGTGGAGTCTGAAGATATAGGAGAGGCCCTAAATGAATACTTTTCGTCAGTGTTCACAAAGGAGAAGGGCCATGTTGTTGAGGATACAGGCGATACAGGCTGGTGGAGGTAGATATTCGGAAGGAAGATGTGTTAGAAATTTTGAGAAGCCTGAGGATAAATAAGTCCCCTGGGCCTGATGGGATATATCCTAGGATTCTTTGGGAGGCGAGGGACAAGATTGCAGAGCCTTTGGCTTTGATCTTTATGTCCTCACTGTCTACAGGAATAGTGCCAGAAGACTGGAGAGAGGCGAATGTTGTTCCCTTGTTCAAGAAAGGGAATAGGTGTCACCCTGGGAATTATAGGCCGGTTAGTCTCACTTCGGTCATAGGTAAATTATTGGAAAGGGTCCTGAGGGTTAGGATTTATAAACATTTGGAAAAATACAGCTTAATCCAGGATAGTCAACATGGATTTGTGAGGGGTGAGTCTTGCCTCACAAGTTTGATTGTATTCTTTGAGGAGGTAACTAAGCACATAGATGAAGGTAGAGCAGTTGATGTCGTATACATGAATTTTAGTCAGGCGTTTGATCAGGTGCCCATGGTCCCACTCATGCAGAAAATAAGGAGGTGTGGCATAGAGGGAAATTTGGCCGATTGGATCAGTAACTGGCTATCACATAGAAGGCAGAGGGTGGTGGTAGATGGTAAATTTTCATCCTGGAGCCCAGTCACCAGCAGTGTACCACAGGGATCAGTGCTGGGTCCTCTGCTATTTGTGATTTTTATCAATGACTTGGATGATGGAGTTGAAGGTTGGGTGAGTAAATTTGCTGATGACACCAAGATTGGTGGAGTAGTGGATAATGTGGAGGGCTGTTGTAGGCTGCAAAGAGACATTGATAGGATGCAGAGCTGGTCTGAAAAGTGGCAGATGGAGTTTAACCCTGATAAGAGTGAGGTGATTCACTTTGGGAGGACAAATGTGAATGGAGATTACAGGGTTAACGGCAGGGTTCTGAAGAATGTGGAGGAGCAGAGAGATCTCGGAGTTCATGTCCATAGATCTCTGAAGGTTGCCACCCAAGTGGATAGAGCCGTGAAGAAAGCCTATAGTGTGGAGTATTGTGTGCAGTTCTGGTCACCTCATTATAGGAAGGATGTGGAAGCATTGGAAAGGGTGCAAAGGAGATTTACCAAGATGCTGCCTGGATTGGAGGGTAGGTCTTATGAGGAAAGGTTGAGGGAGCTAGGGCTTTTCTCATTGGAGCGAAGGAGGATGAGAGATTACTTAATTGAGGTGTATAAGATGATGAGATGGATAGATCGAGTGGACGTTCAGAGACTATTTCCTCGGGTAGATGAAGCTGTTACAAGGGGGCATAACTATAAGGTGGAAGATATAGGAGGGATGTCAGAGGTAGGTTCTTTACTCAGAGAGTGGTTGGGGCGTGGAATGCATTCCAGCTATGGTAGTGGAGTCGGACACTTTAGGAACTTTCAAGCGGTTATTGGATCGGCATTTGGAGTGCACTAGAATGATTGGGAGTAGGTTGATTTGATCTTAGTTTCAGACTAGTTCGGCACAACATCATGGGCCGAAGGGCCTGTACTGTGCTGCACAGTTCTATGTTCTTTGTTCTATCTTTCCCAGGCTATAATGGCCAAGGCAGGAGGACCACGCCTCCTGGACTGTGCCCACTCTTACTTTGAAATCCTCCAGTAGGTAAAGATGCTAGGAATCCTGCTACTAACAGTGTCACACCTCATCGAACTGGTCTTTCACATCTGTCGTGGAACACCATATTTGAGCAGAGATACTCATGAGCTTAACTGGTCCTGTTTGAGTTGAGAGGTGGAGGAAGAGAACATATTCTGAACCATTTGTGGGGGCTCTATCATCGTGACCAGTGATTTCCTTCGAGCGAAGTATACTCTGAACGCTGACTCCCATGTTGTCTTAATATTCTGAAGCAAAACTGCAGTGTCCTCTCCAGAGCACAAGCACGGGCAAAACTTATGAAGGCCCTGGGCTGCCCAGTTTGAGTCCAAAGAAATGCTAAGCTCTACATTTGGCATCGGCTTGAATTGCAGGATCTGCCAAATTGGTGACACATTTCGACATCAGTCAGCCTTCGGGTTACACGGCAGATTTTTGTCAGGGTTTACTCTCATCATTCAACTCTTGAGCATTCCTACCCGATCCCGACCTTATCCCTAGCCTGCCTCAATGACTACCGACCGGTGGCCCTGACATCTGTTATCATGAAATGCTTCGAGCGGCTAATATGAGACGGATCACTGCCAGCCTCCCAGACGGTCTCGACCCAGTGCAGTTTGCCTATCACTGCAACCGGTCCACAGCAGACACTATCTCTCTGGCTCTACAATCAACACTCAAACACCTTGACAACAAGGACACCTATGTAAGACTGCTGTTCATCGACTACAGCTCCGCCTTCAACAACATTATCCCGACAAGACTAATATCCAAACTCCGCAATCTTGGACTTGACCCCTCCCTGTGCAGCTGGATCCTCCACTTCCTCACCAACAGACCACAATCTGTCAGGATAGGCAACAACACCTCCTCCACAATAGTCCTCAACACCGGAGCCCCGGAAGGATGAGTGCTCAGTCCTCTACTGTACTCCCTATACACACATGACTGTGTGGCAAGATTTAACTCCCAACTCAATCTATAAGTTTGCGGATGATACGACTGTGGTGGGCCGTATCTCAAACAACGACGAATCAGACTACAGGAGGGAGATAGATCACTTAGTTGCATGGTGTACCGAAAACAACCTCTCTCTAAATGTTGGAAAGACCAAGGAACTGATCATCGACTTCAGGAAGCGCAGCACGACACACGCTCCCGTCTGCATCAATGGCTCCGAAGTGGAGATGGTCGATAGCTTTAAGTTCCTGGGGGTCACCATCACCAACAGTCTGTCCTGGTCCACTCACATTGATGCAACAGTCAAGAAAGCCCAACAATGTCTCTACTTCCTACGGAAGCGAAAGAAATTTGGCATGTCTGCATCGACTCTCACAAACTTCTACAGATGTGCAATAGAGAGCATCCTATCCGGTTGCATCACAGCCTGGCAACTGCTCAGTCCAAGATCACAAGAAACTGCAGAGTGTGGTGAACTCAGCTCAACGCATCACACAAGCTTGCCACCCGCATATTGATTCTGTATACACCTCCCGCTGCCTCAGGAAGGCAGGCAGCATTATCAGAGACCCCTCCCAGCCAGACATTACCTTCTTCCAGACCCTTCCATCAGGCAGAAGGTACAGAAGTCTGAAGACCTGCACATCCAGACATAGGAACAGCTTCTTCCCCATAGCTACAAGACTCCTCAACGACCCCCACTTGGACTGATCTGTTCCCTGTAAGAACACTATTCACGACGCCCTATGCGGCTCTTGTTCATGTATTTGCTTTGTTTGGCCCCTTGTTCCGCACTGTAACCAATCACTGTTTGTCGATGTACCATTTGTCAATGTTCTCTGTTGATTATTCTTTTGTCTACTGTGAACGTTCCCTCGGCCGCAGAAAAATACTTTTCACTGTACTTCAGTACATGTGACAATAAATCAAATCAATGTATTCTCCTGTGGTATACACAAGTCTGTGGTGCTATTCGCTTATTGATGGGAGTTTGGTTCATGAGTGTCAGGGTGTGTCCACATGCCGGTGGGCTCGCACTGCATGTCTGGAGCCAAACCACCTCCCGAGTTCCTCTGAAGCTTTAGCCTGAGGCTTTGAGGTTTCCCCTTTCTATGTGTCAGCAGGAGGTGACTCGGCTGAGCACCTAATCTGTGTCACAAGTAGACTTACATAAACACTGCAATGAAGTTACTGTGAAAATCCCCTAGTCGCCACGCTCTGGCACCTGTTCGGGTACACTGAGGGAGAATTCATAATGTCTAATTTACCTAACAGCACATCTTTCGGGACTTGTGGGAGGAAACCGGAGGAAACCCACCCAGACACCGGGAGAACGTGCAGACTCCGCACGGACAGTGACCCAAGCCGGGAATCGAACCTGGGTCCCGGCCGCAGTGAAGCAACAGTACTAACCACAATGGAGAGGCTGTGTCCTGATGGGGAGAGATGTTCACATTTGTCTCTCTTTTTCACATTGCTGCCAGCCAGCAGTGTGGACTGAAAATGAGAAGCAAACTAGCACACAAAAGCAGAAAGCATGCGAACTCTTCACCCACACAATAGACGCATAAACCAGATAACACATCATGGCAATTGATGGTCTGGTGGTAAACATAGTTTTCCAATAATCCGTCCCTTACGGATAGATCAATCTCATCTACACAGCTTATCAAATCCCTTTTCCTGTAACAAGAACATCTCAATGCCTCTCATTTCAATAATCGTTCCATTTAATCATTTGCACCACTCTGTGTGGAAGATTTCCATCTCTCCCGCCACGAACAGGATTACCTAATGGAGTCACTGTCCCTTCCAGAGACTATTAGCTTGTCCGGTCGCTCATTACTCCCGTTATTGTGCCATTACTTAACCACATTTAATTGCTATCCATTGGCCCAGTGAGCCCAGAGCTCCAAGACCACATCCATTATTTCTCATTGCCGGCCCAGTATCCTGTCTTGATATCATTCACAGATTAGGGCTGTTACTTCATATATCATCACACAATTTAGTTAAATATCAACAATGCCCCCGCCCCACCATAAGGTCAGAAGTGGGGATGTTCACTGATGATTGCACAGTGTTCAGTAAAATTGGCAACTCCTCAGATACTGAAGCAGTCTGTGCCCACATACAACAAAACTGGGACAACGTTCAGATTTGGAAGGATAGATGGTAAGTAACATAAACGTGACATAAATGTCAGGCAATGAACAAGAGAGAGTCCAACCACCTCCACTTGATATTCAATAGCATTGCTGTCACTAAGGGCGCCATCTACTGTCTGTGTTGTGCCCAAATGGGATCACAACATGGCCAGTAAATACCTCCTGCAGTTTTCCTGAAAGCCAGTCAGTCTCACACAATCTACCCAGATCTCACTTGGGCGTACTGACCCAGGATCTATCGGGCTCACGGCATCTACCAGCCTCCCCAGGGAGTCCCCAGCTGGGTGCCATTCAGTACAAGCCCACACAAACGTGGACCAGGTGGAACGGCACCCAGGAGGTCTTCCGGGCCATCAGAAGTCCCTGGGTGGACAGGGCAGGGTGTCCCCCTGACCCACCCCCATGAACGTGGGCACCTGATGCACTATCGATGACGACGAGAGTAGAGAGTAATCAAGGCTTTATTACGCAGAGACTTGTGGCCTCCTACAGCTGCTGCAGAAATGGCCGCAGCTCGGTGAGCACACACATTTATACTCCGCCTACTGGGTGGAGCCAGCAGGCAGGGAACTACGCCCGTACCTGTAGTACAGGAGCCTTACAGTATTACATCTCATACGTGCACTATATACAACAGTGGTGACTACCACATTCACACTCTGTTAAAAAAGAGTCCGGCGGGGGTGGTGGAAAACTATTTACATGTAATTGAGCATTTTATTTTTAAGTGTACAGTTCTGGAAAAGTTCACAAATTTAGCCGGTCGGGTGTCTTGATCCTCCGTTGAGAGCGCCGCAGTCCGGGTGGCGATGCAGGCGCCGGCTTGGTCGCCGGTGACTCCGGGAGCGTGTAGTCCTCATCTTCATCCCCGGGTGGAACCAATGGGAGGACGGACCATCCTGGAGTGGGGGCTGTGGTGAGGTGCGCTGGGGGGAGGGTGGGTGGCGCCAGGGCAGTTGGGAGGGGGTGTGGGGACCCAGCTGGTGCCAGGTCCCTGAGGGAGACTGTGTCTTGGCGGCCGTCAGGGTACGCCACGTAGGCATACTGCGGGTTCGCATGGAGTAGCTGTACCCTCTCGACCAATGGGTCCGCCTTGTGGAGCCGCACGTACTTGCGGAGGAGGACGGGTCCTGGAGCTGCCAGTCACGTTGGGAGCGAAACCCCTGAGGTGGACTTCCTGGGGAAGGCAAGGAGGCATTCATGGGGGGTTGCATTAGTCGCAGTGCAAAGTAGCGACCGGATGGAGTGGAGGGCGTCGGGGAGGACCTCTTGCCAGCAGGAGACCGGGAGATTTTTAGACCGTAGGGTCAGCAGGACGGCCTTCGAGACCGTCCCGTTCTCCCTCTTCGCCCGTTTCCCCGGGGGTTGTAGCTGGTCGTCCTGCTCGAGGCAATGCCCTTGCTGAGCAGGAATTGATGTAGCTCATCACTCATAAAGGAGGATCCACGGTCGCTGTGGACGTAAGCGGGGAAGCCGAACAGAGTGAAGATGGTATTGAGGACCTTGATGACTGTGGCAGACGTCATATCGGGGCATGGAATGGCAAAGGGGAATCTGGAGTATTCGTCGACCACGTGAGGCGTTCAAAGGGACGGGAGGCCCTCACCAGGTGCGCCCGGTCTGGCCGGTAGAAGTGCGATTTGCACTCCGCGCAGACCTGGCAGTCTTTGGTGACCGCCCTGACTTCCGCAATGGAGTAGGGTAGGTTGCGGGCCTTAATGAAGTGAAAGAACCGGGTGACCCCTGGGTGACAGAGACCATCGTGTAGGGCCCGGAGTCGGTCCACTTGTGCGCTGGCACATGTACCTCGGGATAGGGCATTGGGGGCCTCGTTGAGCTTACCGGGGCGATATAAAATCTCGTAATTGTAGGTGGAGAGCTCAATCCTCCACCTCAAGATTTTATCATTTTTGATCTTGCCCCGCTGTGTGTTATTGAACATGAAGGCAACCGACCGTTGGTCAGTGAGGAGAGTGAATCTCCTGCCGGCCAGGTAATGCCTCCAATGCCGCAAAGCTTCAACGATGGCTTGGGTCTCCTTTTCGGCGCAGGAGTGCCGAATTTCGGAGGCATGGAGGGTGCGGGAAAAGAATGCCAGGGGTCTGCCTGCCTGGTTGAGAGTGGCGGCCAGAGCGAAGTCTTATGCATCGCTCTCAAATTGAAAGGGGAGGGTCTCGTCGACCGCATGCATCGCGGCCTTGGCGATGTTGGCCTTGATACGGTTGAAGGACTGGTGAGCCTCGGCCGTCAGGGGGAAAACTGTGGAGTGAATGAGTGGGTGGGCCTTGTCCGCATAGTTAGGGACCCACTGGGCATAGTGTGAGAAGAACCTCAGGCATCGTTTGAGGGCCTTGGGGCAGTGGGGGAGGGGGAGTTCCATGAGGGGGCGCATGCGATTGGGGTTAGGATGGCTAAGCGGTTGGTGCTGAACACGCACTTCTCCTTATTATACGTTAGGTGCAGGAGTTTGGCAGTGTGGAGAAATTTGAAAAGGTTAGCGTCGTGGTCCTGCTGGTCGTGACCGCAGATGGTGACGTTATCCAGGTACGGGAAGGTGGCCCCCGCAGTCCGTACCGGTCAACCATTCGGTCCATCTCACGTTGGAAGACCGAGATCCCATTAGTGACGCCGAAGGGAACCCTAAGGAAGTGGTAAAGGTGGCTGTCAGCTTCGAACGCCGTATATTGGCGGTCCGCCTTGCGGATGGGGAGCTGGTGGTAGGCAGATTTCAGGTCCACTGTGGAGAAGACCCGGTACTGTGCAATCTGATTGACCATATCAGATATGCGTGGGAGGGGGTACACATCGAGCTGCGTGTACCGATTGATGTTCTGACTGTAGTCAATGACCATCCTGTGTTTCTCCCCAGTCTTTACAACTACCACTTGGGGGCTCTCCAGTGGCTGTTGCTGGCCTCGTTAATGCCTTCCCGCAGTAGCCGCTGGACCTCCGACTGATGAAGGTCCTGTCCTGGGCACTGTACCGTCTGCTCCTGGTGGCGATGGGTTTGCAATCCGGGTGAGGTTCGCAAACAGGGAAGGTGGGTCGACCTTCAGGGTCGTGAGGTCGCATGCAGTAAGGGGTGGTAGGGGCCCGCCGGATTTCAGGGTCAGACTTTGGAGGTTGCATTGGAAGTCCAGGCCGAGTAGCAAGGCAGCGCAGAGGTTGGGGAGGACGTAGAGCCGGAAGTTACTGAACTCTAAGCCCTGGACGGTGAGGGTGGCGGTGCAGTACCCCCGGATCTCCACGGAGTATGATCCGGAGGCCGGGGAGATGCGTTGGGTAATGGGGTGTACCGCGAGAGAGCAGCACCTTACCGTATCCGAATTTGATTAGAGATAGTCAACACGGTTTGTTAAGGGTCGGTCGTGCCTCACAAACCTTATTGAGTTCTTTGAGAAGGTGACCAAACAGGTGGATGAGGGTAAAGCAGTTGATGTGATGTATATGGATTTCTGCAAAGCGTTTGATAAGGTTCCCCATGGTAGGCTACTGCAGAAAGTACGGAGGCATGGGATTCAGGGTGATTTAGCAGTTTGGATCAGAAATTGGCTAGCTGGAAGAAGACAAAGGGTGGTGGTTGATGGGAAATGTTCAGACTGGAGTCCAGTTACTAGTGGTGTACCACAAGGATCTGTTTAGGGGCCACTGCTGTTTGTCATTTTTATAAATGACCTGGAGGAGGGCGTAGAAGGATGGGTGAGTAAATTTGCAGATGACCGTAAAATCGGTGGAGTTGTGGACAGTGCGGAAGGATGTTACAAATTACAGAGGGACATCGATAAGCTGCAGCGCTGGGCTGAGAGGTGGCAATGGAGTTTAATGCAGAAAGGTGTGAGGTGATTCATTTTGGAAGGAATAACAGGAAGACAGAGTACTGGGCTAATGGTAAGATTCTTGGCAGTGTGGCTGAGCAGAGAGATCTCGGTGTCCATGTACATAGATCCCTGAAAGTTGCCACCCAGGTTGAGAGGGGTGTTAAGAAGGCGTACGGTGTGTTACCTTTTATTGGTAGAGGGGTTTCGGAGCCATGAGGTCATGTTGCAGCTATACAAACCTCTGGTGCGGCCGCATTTGGAGTACTGCGTGCAATTCTGGTCGCTGCATTATAGGAAGGATGTGGAAGCATTGGAAAGGGTGCAGAGGAGATTTACCAGAATGTTGCCTGGTATGGAGGGAAGATCTTATGAGGAAAGGCTGAGGGACATGAGGCTGTTTTCGTTAGAGAGAAGAAGGTTAAGAGGTGACTTAATAGAGGCACACAAGATGATCAGAGGATTAGATAGGGTGGTCAGTGAGAGCCTTTTTCCTCGGATGGTGATGTCTAGCATGAGGGGACATAGCTTTAAATTGAGGGGAGATAGATAAAGGACAGATGTCAGAGGTAGGTTCTTTACTCCGAGAATAGTAAGGGCGTGGAATGCCCTGCCTGCAACAGTAGTGGACTCGCCAACACTAAGGGCATTCAAATGGTCATTGGATAGACATATGGACGATAAGGGAATAGTGTAGATGGGCTTTGAGTGGTTTCACAGGTCGGCCCAACATCGAGGGCCGAAAGGCCTGTACTGCGCTGTAATGTTCTATGTTCTGTGTTCTATGTATCGGGGTGGATGAAGCTCTCCGTGCTCCTGGAGTCGAGAAGGCAAGTGTCCTGTGGCCATCGACTTTCACCGTCGTTGTTGCGGTTGCGAGGTTGTGTGGCCGTGACTGGTCGAGCGTGATGGAGGTGAGCTGCGGCTGGTGTTGGTGGGCCCCGGGCTGGTCGGCGGCGGTTGCGGGTGATGAGTGACCCGATGAGGTGCCCGACGAGCAGGGTCCTGAAGCGCCGACCAAAATGGCGCCGAATATGGTGGCGTTAAAGATGGCGCCCACGGGCCGCACGAGGTCTGGTGGGGGGACGATGGAGGCGCCCATGGGCCGCACGTGGGTTGCAGGGGCGAAAATGGCGGCGTCCACGGGTCGCACGTGGGGGGTGCAGGAACAATAGGGCTGGTTACAGCGGCGATCGACCGGGCCTGGCACAGCGCAACGAAATGTCCTTTCTTCCCGCAGGCCTTGCAGAGTGCGCTCCGCACAGGGCAGTGGTGGCAGGGGTGTTTTGTCTGCCCGCAGAAGTAGCACTTGGGGGCGGGGGGGGCCCCCCCGTGGTTGGCTGGCTGCTGTGCGGCGCAGGCTTTGGGTTGGCTGGGGGCGGTCGCCGGTGGAGTCCACCATGTCCAGGAGGGGGTCGCTGTGCGGTCGGGGCATACTCTTTCACATTACGGGAGGCGACCGTTAGCGAGGTCGCGAGTTTCTTGATTACCGTGAGGTCGAGCATCCCCCTTCAAAGAGGCGCTGGCGGATGTACGCCGACCCTATGCCCGTACTGAAAGCGTCCCTGATTAAGAGTTCGGAATGCTGAACGGCCGAAACTGCCTGCCAATCGCAGTTCCTCGCCAGGGCGTGCAGCGCATGCCAGAAATCTTCCAATGACTCACCGGGGAGTTGGTGCCGTGTGGACAGGAGGTGCCTGGCATAGAGTGAGTTGATCAGCTCTGTGTAGTTCTCTTTCAGAAGCGCCATGGCCTCAGTGTCGTTGGGCGCATCCCGGATAAGAGAAAATATATCGGAGCTCAACCGTGTGTACAGGATCTGTAGTTTCTGTGTCTCTGAGGGTGGTTCTGTGGCTGATCCGATGTAGACTTCAAAGCAATCTAGCCAGTGGTCGAAAGCCGTCGTGACGTTGTCTGCTTGAGTGTGCAGGCGATCTGGCTTGATGCGAAGGTCCATTGCTGTAAAATCTCTGCGTAATAAATTGATGCACTATCAATTATGACGAGACGAGAGTAGAGAGTCATCGAGGCTTTATTACGCAGAGATGTGTGGCCTCCTACAGCTGCTGCCAAAATGGCTGCAGCTCGATGAGCACACACATTTATACTCCGCCTACTAGGCGGTTACAGCATGCAGGGAACTACCCCGTACCGTATTACATCTCATACGTGCACTATATACGACAGTGGTGACTACCACAGCACCTTGGCATTGGCACCTTGGCACTGCCACCCTGGCACTGCTAAGGTGCTCAGGTGGCACTGCAAAGATGGCAAGAGAACTGCAAGGGTGCCAGTGTGGCAGTGGCATGGTGCCCAGGTGCCAGGGCGGCACAGCCAAGGGTCAGGGCCTGAGAGGGACCATTCCCATGACAGCGGGGTGGATATGAAGGGGGAGGGGGGTGGGGGTGGGGTGGGGAGGTGCAGGGCAGGTATGAAGGGGCCTCCGGAAGGTTGGGGGGGGGGGGCGTAATGGATGGGGTGCTGGAAGGGGGGCTAGACTGAATGGGGGTGGCTCAAAATGAGGTGCGGGAAGGACTGAAAAGGAGGAGCATTCAGCGACCCCCATAGCGGGGTATCATCGCTTGAGGATGTGTGGGATAGTGTCCTGTGGGGGGGGGATCCTCAACCTCACAACATGGTGGCCCAATATTTTAGGAGCCGGTCAGGCCTGTGTTCAGCTCCCCAGTGATGAAAATAATTCGAAGTGTGGGCCAGCCTGGTTAAAAAAAACCCAGAGCCCCCAAAAGTGACTAAATGTGGTGAAATAGCAGTGGGGATCTTGCTGACTGAGTCAGGGCGAAACTCTCAGCAAAACCGGCCACAAGTGGCACTTAGCAGATGGGATGTACCGACCACCCCCGCCTCGTGTTTTCCGGTGGGGGAGGCGGCCTGCCAGCGGGATGTACCGGCCCCACCGTTGTCAACGGGATTTTCCGTGACAGCAACCCTCGCCGCCAGGAAATCCGTGCACCAGCGGGGGACCAGAATTTCCTGCCGCCGTGACCAGCTGGTAAATCCCGCCCTGAAACTTTTCCATTAGATTGCGCCCTAAATCTCCCACCATTAACATCTAAAGGTTACCAGAATCTGAACTGTGCCAGCCATAGAAATACTGTGGCTACAAGAGCAAGTCAGAGACTGGGTATTCTGCACTTAGTAACTTGCCTCCTGACTCCCAAAAACCTATTCACCACTTAGAAGGCACAAATCAGGAGTGAGATACATAGCAACATAGAAGATAGGAACAGGAGGAGGCCATTCGGCCCTTCGAGCCTGCTCCGCCATTCAGCACTTGCCTGGATGAGTGCAGTTACAACAACACTCAAGAAGCTTAACACCATCCTGGTGTTTATCCATCTTAAAATTCACTCTCTCCACCATTGATGTGCCATATTTGATGTGTACTGTCCATGAAATGCACTGCAGCAACTCGGCAAGCTTCTTCGACAGCACCTTCCAAACCTACAACTGTGGTGTTCTTTGTGTTGCTAAGTTCAGGATGGTTGGCGTAGTGTTCACAAAGACCACAAATGGCTTTTAAATTGAACAAAGTTATAAATTTATTAACACTACTTAATTGGATTTGACACTTACTCCTATATAATACACAGTTGATAATTAACATAATCTACACTCATCTACTATTCTCTACAATATAGCATTAACTATGATCTGCTCTCATCTTTCCTTCAGTCTGTGCACTAGCTTTCTCCTCAACTTCTCACCCCAAGGCTTAGCATCAATGCCTTATATAGTTGTACCCCTAGTGGTTGATTTAGACATTTCATTAACCCTTGCAGTTCTTACATTTATGATAATGTCACAACAACCTTTACCACCGATAAGAAGAAGGGCAACAGACACCCAGGAGCACCACCATCTGCAGGAACCTCTCACACGTACCATCCTGACTTTGAACTATGTCACCATTCCTTCACTGTCCCTGGACAGCAGCACATGGACTTAAGCATTTCACCACCACTTTCTAAAAGGTAATCAGGATTGGACAAAAGTGCTGACATTACCGGTGAGAGCCACATCCCATGAACAATGAACTAGGTAAACAAATAATTAGACCCACACGTTGGGTATAGCCTCTTTCCAGTTTCAAAAAATATTCCATTGATCCTGAATCTCGATGAGCTCTTTTTTAAGACAGTTTTCTATCCAATTAAATACTTTACCTCTGATTCTGGGATTTCATATTCTAACCAATGTGGAACCATGTGAAAAATGGAATCATACATTAACTGCATTTCTCCTGTTCCAATATTAACAATGTTACTCCAAAACTCAAGGTTGGTTACATATGAGTTGCCTTTTCTGAAATTATACCGTTTTATCGAGGTATCCTAGCCACTTCTTCATCCATTGGATCTCACAAGATCGTTTTTTTCCTTGGAACAGAAGTTCAACGTAACAGTTCTAAGACTGCAGATATGTCTCTTGGCCGTTTTGTTAAATTGTGTGTTTCTCTTAGTCACGGACAATTTTGTTTCAATTTGTCAAATGTCACTTGACTGTTCACTGGCTTCAGCCCTCATTTAGTTTAAGGTGCAAGTTCTCTGAGAAGGAATTTGGCCTCATTTAAGAATTGTTTATAACCATAAAATCCTTTGTTATTTGCTTGTATTCTTAAGCTCTCCTGCCTAGAAATGTTATTTTGTTTGTGTTATTTTCCTCCTCCTGGATCAATGCAGAAATAGGCTAAGACTTACTAATTCCAGCTTTTCATCAGAAAATAAACTGTAAAAATCTCTATCCTTTTCCTGCATTACGTTTTGACTAACTTTCTGTACCCTGAGCAACCTTAAATTCTGTGTTTCACTTGGTTTTTTTGACTGCAAAGGCTTGTCTTTGTAAGTGACCCAACCCTGCTATTTACCGAACTCTATGCACTTCTATTGCTTCTCATCGCCTCTCGGTCTTTTGACTAAGGTAAGGCATCAGATCAATCCCAGGATGAGGTACAATGCCTTTTCTTGTCAACTTGGACCTTGCCTGTCTCCCTTGTGGAAACGATTTGGCTTCAATTGGAATTTTAATTGGTTTTTGGAGCAAACAATGAGATGGATTAAGGGTTTGCCCTGTCCAGTCTGCGCATTGGCTTTGTAACTTTAAGGAAGGGATAAAAAAACTATTTTAAGAAATCACTTCTTTGGCTTTTCCCTAATATTTGTCTTTCTGTACTGACTTAATGATTTTAACCCCTTTGACCTGTTTTCTGACTTGAATAACATTAATTTTGATTGCAGCCTCAGCTGTAATTCCTTAATGTTCATTATTTCTCATAATCCTTGTGCTCCAGTTAATCTCTTTGAAAGGAATTGAGTTCTTCCTCAAGGGAATTGAGTTCTTCTTCATAGCTAGTCCTTTGAAGTCCAGTATTTTGTCTTGCTGTACCTTTTGCCAATTGGTGCGAGCATTGCAGTTCAGCAGTCAACTTCAGAATAACATTGGTGAGTGTTCGAGAGGACGTTTTCTTGGCTAGATAAGGTATGCTGCATAAGAAAACCCAAGAAGGGAAGAGAAGAAAACATGTAACCACGGCTGTGTCTGCAAAAGAAGGATAAAGTGAAAAGATATTTTTTAATTAAAATGTATGCAGTTGTTCGAGCAATTAGTTTTTATAGCTGCTAATGCCCGGATCGTGGTATTTTACAGTGCCAGCTTGGAGTCCTGCCACTGGGAACAGGAAATGACCTGGCACGGGTCCTTGGCTGGGGTGGCTCATGTGATGATGATACACAACTTCCACAGATTTTGGAGAAATTGGAGCGGGCCAGCACCAAAATGTTGGACAGGTAAGTGCATCTGTGATTGGCAATAAGGACCTAAAGGACAAAGCAAGAGATGATAAGACCTCAATGTGAAATGTGGTGCTGAGGGTATGATAAGAGAATTAGTGGTGGGAATCTGAAGGATATGGTGTTATCTAATGAGCAGATGGCAGTGTTTAGCTCTGGTTCTGCTGAATGATAAGATTTAAAGTTTAAAGATGGATTTGTTTATAGATGCACTAACATCTATTGCTCACAAATTCCAGAGGGGAAATTGAAACGCACCATTTTTAATGGGAAGTGTCTTTCAGTTAATCTGGCGTTTGAGTCTGTTATTTATGATTTGTGTTTGAACCTCTCAATCAGTAATAACTGCCCCATCTTTGTTATCGCTGTTTTGGGTGCTCTTAGTGCAAAGTTTAAAAATGGAATCGCATTTGAGTTCAGCATTGTTCTGCAGTAAAGTGATAATTACACAATCAGGCTGGTTCAACTCAGTTGGCTAGACAGCTGGTTCGTGAATGTGTTGTAATGCAAACAGCGCGGGTTCAATGCCCATACCGGCTTAGGTTTTCATGAAGGCCCCGTATTCTCAACCGTGCCCCTTGCCTGAGGTGTGGTGACTCTCGGGTTAAATCACCACCAGTCAGCTCTTCCCCTCAAAGGGGAAAGCGGCTTCCGGTCATCTGGGACTATGGCAACTTTGCTTACTTTTTACAGTCAAACATAATGAACTCCTCATAACCAGAGCTGTCGACCAGAGTTAAATGTATGCATTGAGTAGGACATTTATACATTTGAGTAGGACATTGAACAAGACATAAGTGCAATGAGAGGTGCTGATTGTTACAATGAGCACGTATTGCTGAGGTTGCCAAATAATCAGATGAAAATAGGGTAAACTTGACAACTGAGTGCTCTGCACTTTGTGGCAAGACTGCATCTGAGGAAATTGAGCACAGAAGACCGAGGTCATGAGTAGGAAGCAGGTATTTTATTGATTGATTTAAGCTGATAGCTCAAGCTTGTGAGATACAATCTCTATATGCTGTGCTAACCATCCACCTTCAAAGCAGATCCAGCAAGTTCTTCCTGTTATTTCTAGAAATCCATTAGAAAGGAAAAGTAGACTTCCATCTGGATAGTTTCATGACCTCGAGATGTCTCAAAGCATGTTACAGTGAAAGCACTTGTAAAGTGTCGGTCAATATTGTGCTGAAAAGGAAATGCAGCGGATTTGCACACCGCAAGGTCCCATATCCAGCAATGAAATCATGACCCGATAATCTATTTAAAATTGATAATCCCTCATCATTAATTCTCAAACCAATGCTTTCCTTTTGGAGATGATGTCAGGGAGCAGTTTGCCACACAAAGAACAACAAAGAACAAAGAAAAGTACAGCACAGGAACAGGCCCTTCGGCCCTCCAAGCCTGCGCCGACCAAGCTGCCCGTCTAAACTAAAATCTTCTGCACTTCCGGGGCCCATATCCCTCCATTCCCACCCTATTCATGTATTTGTCAAGACTCGCCTTAAACGTCACTATCGTCCCTGCTTCCACCACCTCCTCCGGCAGCGAGTTCCAGACACCCTCTACCATCTATATAAAAAAACTTGCCTTGTACATCTACTCTAAACCTTGCCCCTCGCACCTTAAACCTACGCCCCCTAGTAATTGACCCTCCTACCCTGGGAAAAAGTCTCTGACTATCCACTCTGTCTATGCCCCTCATAATTTTGTAGACCTCTATCAAGTCGCCCTTCACCCTCCGTCGTTCCAGTGAGAACAAACCAAGTTTATTCAACCTCTCACCATAGCTAATGCCCTCCATACCAGGCAACATCCTGGTAAATCTCTTTTGCACCCTCTCTAAAGCCTCCACATCCTTCTGGTAGTGTGGCGACCAAAATTGAACACTATACTCCCAAGTGTGGCCTAACTAAGGTTCTGTACAGCTGCAACATGACTTGCCAATTTTTATACTCAATGCCCCGGCATTGAGTATAAACTTCAATTCCACTTCAAAGGGAAGTGGAAATCTTAAACCCTCTCTCCATAGAATAGTTGAGACTGGGAGACAATTGTAAATTTCAAAACTTTTATTGCTAGATTTTTGTGAGGTATTATGGGATGAAGATGGATTAACATAGAAACTAGGAGCATGAGGAGGTCATTTGGCCCTTCGAACCTGCTCCGCCATTCAATATGATCATGGCTTATCGTCTATCTCAATGCCATATTCACGCTTTCTCCCCATACCCTTTGATGTCATTATGATCCAAAAAATGATCTATCTCTTGACCACATCCCGTGACTTGACCTCCACTACCCTTTTGAGTGAAGAAATGTTTCCTCATCTGAGTCCTAAATGGTCTACCCCATAATACCCCGTATTCTGAAACTGTGTCTCCGGTTCTAGATTTCCCAACCAAGGAAAACATCCTCCCTGCATCTAGTCTGTCCACCCCTGTTAGAATTGTATACGTTCCAAACAGATCTTCTCTCATCTTTCTGAACTCGAATGAATACAGGCCCAGTCAATCCAAACCCTCTTCAGAGAACAGCCCCAGCAACTCCAGTATCAGATGATAGATCAAGTTAACATATAAAAAGCCATGATTTAATTGAATGGCGAAATAGGACAGGTGGGCTAAATAGCCTAATTGGTTCTTTATTCCAACCAAACACTCTGGCAGCAAATGAGCAGGGAATGGGAAGTGAAGCAGCTATTATTAACTTGCTGTTGCTGTTTTTGAATAGTCAGGCTGGTCACTTGAAGACATTTTTAAGAAGTATGAATAAACTGTAGAAATTGCAATAAATCAATCCTCAGTTCTGTCGAGAGTATTGATGTTTCACATTTTAGAAATGATTCAAAAAGGGAGGGTGACAAAAAGCAAGCAATTATAGGCCAGTTACCTTAACATCTGTCATTGAGAAAATGTTAAGAGTCCATTCTAAAGGATGTAATAGCAGGATATTTAGAAATGCATAATATAATCAAGCAGAGTCAGCGTAGCTTCATGAAGGAGAAATATGCCTGATAAATGTATTAGAATTCTTTGAGGTGGTAAAGGGTAGGATAGATAAAGGGGAACAAGTAGATGTAATATACTTGGATTTCCAAAAAAAGTGTTCCATAAGGTACCACACAAAAGGCTACTTAATAAGATAAGAGTCTAGGTGGCATGATGGCACAGTGGTTAGCACTGCTGCCTCACAGCGCTGAGGATCCGGATTGGATTCCAGCCCTGGGTCACTGTCCGTGTCGGTGTGGGTCTCACCCCACAACCCAAAAACATGTGCAGGGTGTGTAGGTGGATTGACCACGCTAAATTGCTCCTTAAATTGGAAAAAAAAAACTGGATACTCAAAAGAAAAAAAAAAATTTTTTTAAGTTAAAAGACCATGTTGTTGGGGGTAGTGTATTAGCATGGATGGAGGAATAGCTCACTGATAGAAGACAGTGATTTGAGATAAAAGAGGAGCATTGTCAGGAGTGGAGTGTCACCGGGATCTGTGCTAGGGCCACAATTATTTACAATATGTGTCAATGACTTGGATGAGGGGAGTGAATATATTATTACCAAGTTTGTGGATGACACAAAAATAGGTGGGAAGGCAAGTGGTGAACGTGACAGTCTACAGATTGATATAGACAGGTTAGGTGAGTGGGCAAAAACATGGCAGATGGAATATAATGTAGAAAATGTGAAGTTATGCACTTTGGTAGAAATAATAAAGGAGCTGAATATTAATTAAATTCAGAAAGATTGCAGAAAAGTGCAGCACAAAGGGATTTGGGGATCCCCGTGCATAAATCATAAAAAGCTAGCATGCAAGTTCAGCAGATAATTGGGAAGACAAATGGAATGTTGGTCTTTTATTTCAAAGGAGTGGAATATAAAAATTAGGAAGTCTTGCTAAAATTATGTGAGGCACTAGTTAGACTATACCTGGAATACAGTGAAGCGTTTGGGCCCCCATGTCTAAGGAAAGATATACTGACATTAGAGGCAGTCCAGAGAAGGTGCACTAGGTTGATCCCGGATATGAAGGGATTTTCTTATGAGCGGTTAAGTAGGTTGTGTCTGTACTCATTGGAATTTAGAAGAATGAGAGGCAACCTTATTGAGGCATTATAGGATGCTCACTGGGCTTGACATATAGATGCTGAGAGGATGTGTCCTCTTGTGGAAGTCTAGGACCCGAGGGCATAATCTCAGAGTAAGGAGTCACCTACTTAAGATTGAGATGAGGAGGAGCTTCTTTTCTCAGAGGGTAGTGAAGCCATGGAATTCATTATGCATGTTCAAGGCCGAGATAGACAAATTTTTAATTTATATGAGAATCAAGGGAATTCTGTGGGAAAATGGAATTGAGGATTATATCAGATCAGCCATGATCTTATTGAATGGTGGAAAAGACACGATGGACCGAATGGCCTACTTCTGCTCCTACATCTTGTGGTCTTATTTTGTGACAATATTGGGATCAAATTTATTCCACATGTCTCTGACCCATTGCCACAATGTTACGTGAGGGTGCTCGCATATTTCTGTCCTTGGTGTATATTTTTTCACCTCCAACATCCAATTGTTCCACATCTTTTTGATACTATCTTTCGATGTTTGTTTATACACACGTTGAAGGGCTGATAACACTCGTAAGAACATCGGGAATAACTCCCATGTTCGTGTAGGTCGACCTCATATCATGAACTGCATCATCAGCAGCATGGACTTTGAACGTGTCTCTCATGAACAAACCTTTTTCTTTGTGTAGTCCTCCTGGTCTCAAATTTTACACTTTGATCCATTTCTTTCAACCACTTTCTTTCAATCCAGCCTTTTTCATGAACGTGATGATGATGCCTTTCTGAAAATTCTCTTTGGGGAGAGTTTTGTGCTTGAATATCAACATCCGCTTTAATTTTGTGCCATGAAAATGAAATAAAATGAAAATTGCTTATTGTCACAAGTAGGCTTCAAATGCAGTTACTGTGAAAAGCCCCTAGTCGCCACATTCCGGCACCTGTTCGGGGAGGCTGTTACGGGAATTGAACCGTGCTGCTGGCCTGCCTTGGTCTGCTTTCAAAGCCAGCGATTTAGCCCTGTGCTAAACAGCCCCATTTGCCATACACGATGTAACCACTATGAACCCCATCCTCTCGTGGCCAGTTGTATTATTTATTCACCGTTCTTGGTAACAATCTTGTTTGCTGGCATGTCAAAAGTTCATCGGTGTTTCACCCATATTTCCATTGCTGGCCGATCAAAACACATTTGTCTGCCAATGTCAGATGATAAATTGGTGGAATTTGATTATTTTATCATTGAGTTTAGGTGGCAGATGCTGTGAAATCTTTGCCTCCTGATGGAGTACAAAATCGTGTCTTTACATGAATCTTGTGTATGACCCGACACTAGCTTTGGATTCTTGAATACTGGGGTACATTTTCTGGTCTTGCCAACCACGGAAATGGTTGCAGGTGGGACGTTAAATTTGATGGACCCTTTAAAGGTCCATTGACCTGGGCGGGAATTTCCAGTCTTGGGTCGGACGCAATCGGAAAAATACGCTCACTGACTTGCTTCACTGCTTTGAGGACACTAAGTCAGGGGATCATATTGCAACCAATTTGCTGATGTTCATTAACCCATTCTGTCACTTCTGTGAGGCCAACTGCTCCGTCTTCCTCTCCATCCCATTTATTTCCCAACATCTTTCCAAGTTTATTGCGTATCTTTCTCCAGTCTCTATTTATTTTTGGGAGATATTAAACTCTCTTGTGTGGTGATCTGTATATGTGCATATACACAAGGGGTGAATGTGTAATCAGTGAATGTGTAATCAGAAGCACCACATGATCACTAGAGGGCGGGACCAGCAGGAGTATAAAAGGCAACCACATTGAATCTCTTTCTCTCTCTCTTGGGTGCACTGGGATCATAGCAACAGCAGACTAGTTTGGATGGTCAGTGGAGTTGCGTGTAGTTCCCATAGTTAGATCTTGTTAACCTTATCACTCGTATTAAAGTTAAAGTAAAGAACTCATATAAATATTGTTGTAGTTACTCAATAAACCTTTTGTTACTACTGGAAGAGTTCAAATCGTCTTCATCGGAATTCAGAATACCTCATCACTAACCAAGGATTGAGTAGCACATGTTACCTACCAGACAGGTAACAAAACATGGTACCAGTTGCGTGGCTTTAACAGAACTAGTTAGATTAGGTTAGACAAAAAGAGAAGACTGGACATTCGACTGTGGAAGGCTTCGCAGCAAATGGATCCTCAACGACTAACTATGGGATTCATTGGACCTCTAGGGCAGCTGGAAACAACCGGTAATTTAAGTTATGACTGGAAAAGATTTGAACAGATATTCCAAATATTTATCGCAGCTAATGGTTTAAGCACGGTCTCTAACGCAACAAAAATAGCATTACTACTCTCAATAGGAGGGCATGAAGCTAGAGAAATCTATAATTGCTTTAATTACTTAGAAGGTGAAGACGACACCAAAATAGAAGTAATATTCAAAAAGTTTGATGAACACTGTAAGAGTCTGTCTGGTGTGATGCTGGAAAGATTTAACAATTGTCATAAATGCCAGAGAAACGGAGGGCCCATCACTGATTTTATTACAAATCTCAAGTTAATACCACAAAGCTGTGATTATGCTGATTTCAGGGACACTGTGATAATGCATCAATTAATTTCTGGACTAGCTGATAAAAATTTGAGGGAAGAACTATCACAAAATAAGCATCTACCTCTAGAAATCACTATACAAAAATGCCTTGCATTTGAACAAAAACAAAATCAATACTTTGAGTCTCCACAAACACAGAATAATTATTTAGAAAACAAAAGAGGCGCCAAAACTTACCACGAGGCAGAGGCAGGGTTGAAACAGAAGATGACGGAAGTTCTGAGCGGCAACCATCTTAAGAAAGGAGCCGTACATGCGCAGTTGTGCAAAAAGCGCACAGTAAAGGAAACTCGAAGTGCGCATGCAATGAGCGTCATGACATCAGAGGACCAGGACCACGCCCACTTAAAAGGGAAATGCACGAAAATGAACAAAAAGAAATTTAAAGCTGCAAAACCCAATTTTCTTACCTCAAAAGACCGAAATATGCCCGAACTTACACCAGCAGTTGAAAATAACTTTCACAACACCCTGGAACAAGCAGTCTGCACCACCCAAAGCACCATCAAAAATCCGAAACCAAAGAAGATGATTTGTTCATTGAACATGAAGAGAACAATAACAACTCCGAAACAAAAGAGATAATTTGTCCATCGAACAATACACACAATACTGCTCAGACATGGCTGAGTTATTCGGAGATCCTGATCACAGCATCAGCAACACAGTTGAAAAGCTCAACACGACTCTTCTCATGGTCGATGAATCCAATACCATGGTGCCATGGCAGATCGGCGATACATTGGATGACAGCAATACCCAAGACGAAGACGACGCCACACAGAGAGCACAAAACGACTCCGTTGAGAGAGCACAGATCGACTCTACAGCGAGAACACTGCACGACTCCACAAAGAGAGCGATGACAGACTCCACAGAGAGAGTGATGAAGGACTCCACAGAGCGAGCGATGAAAGACTCCACAAAGAGAGCGACGCAAGCCTCCACAAAGAGAGTGACGCAAGCCTCCACAGACAGCTCGGTGACAGACTCAAAAATGGAAGCAAGCAAACACTCCATAGCGAACGCCATGCATGAACAAGACCATGACGATCTATCAAGCTTATTTGAGCCACCATTAGAAGACTATGACAGTCTACCCAGCTTATTTGAGCCACCAGAAGAAGACTATGAATGTCTACCCACTATGTGAGACAAGTGATGAAGAAATTCCCATACAGGATGTGCAGGATCACAGCGAGACTGACAGATCTCAGCTCATCTGCACAGAAGCACTCAACAATCAGAGGAGGGCTACTCATGAGTCCAGAGAGACCACGTCAAATGAAATCGTGAAGATTTTGACTCTAGAAGAGGAGCACCAAGAAACCAAAGGTGATTCAAAGGAACCAGAAATAACTCCAGAAGAGGAGCACAAAGAGATCGCAGATGATTCAAGTGAACCAGAAATGACTCTGGAAGAGAAGTACCAAGAAAGCAAAGCAGAGGAATCAAATCCACCACAAATGATTGATGTCACCAACATCAATGCAACACCACATCATTCTCATCACATCAGGGCAGCACGGTAGCATTGTGGATAGCACAATTGCTTCACAGCTCCAGGGTCCCAGGTTCCATTCCGGCTTGGGTCACTGTCAGTGCAGAGTCTGCACATCCTCCCCGTGTGTGTGTGGGTTTCCTCCAGGTGCTCCCGTTTCCTCCCACAGTCCAAAGATGTGCAGGTTAGGTGGATTGGCCATGATAAATTGCCCTTCGTGTCCAAAATTGCCCTTTGTGTTGGGTGGGGTTACTGGGTTATGGGGATAGGGTGGAGGTGTTGACCTTGGGTAGGGTGCTCTTTCCAAGAGCCGGTGCAGACTCGATGGGCCGAATGGCCTCCTTCTGCACTGTAAATTATATGATTCTCACAATTCTCAAGGAGAAACACTCAATGTAACAGATACCACAAACGACTGACACCAATAACTGTGACAATGACTCACATCATCCAAACGGGACACTCATTGAGCGATACAGCAACAACGAAAACAACATGCAGCGCAACAAGAGCAACAACAACAACATGAAGCGCTGCAGAAACAAGAACAACGAGAGCAACATCAAAAACTACAAGCACAATAACAAAAACTACAAGAACAACAACAAACACAAGAAGCATAACAAAAACAGAAACAACGAGCACAACGAGAAAAACAACAAGAACAACCGCGAAAACAACAAAAACAGAAACAAGCATGACGAAAACAACAACAAGAACAACAATGAAAATGACCAAGACAGAAACTAGAACTATGAAACAACGACCTGTACAACATGGCACAACTCTGCACATGAAGGACAATGCCACAGCACACTGCAAAACAATGGCAAGTGTACAAACATGCCATGGCATGGCAACAAATCTCACATTTGCTCCACAACAAACAAGTAAACTAGCTGTCAGGAAAGATGACAGGCAGAATCTAAAGCACAAACACAAGAAAAAAGTCCAGGTCAGACAACAAAGATGACATACAGAATCAACACCACAAACACAAGATAAAGTCCAGGTCAGACAACAAAAATGTAACACAGAATGCTACCACAAACATAGAAAAAAAAAGCATAAATCAGACAATCAAGTGATTCGACCATTCAGATACCTCATTGGTGACTTCTTGGTTACTTAAGCACAGGAACACTGACGATGGTCACAAAGAAATAACAACAACATCCACTTCAACAACAGAAGAAGAGAGCAACTCGACCGAACAAACTCATGGACTCACAGATTTTTTATTTATTTATTAAGATTGGACTCTCAACTATTAATTGGCTTTGTATAATCGTCAAGATCATCACAACTTGTACATAACAACATTTGTCGACCTATTTCACGCAAGCAAAAAAAACCTAAGAGGCTAAATGTAGTTTGACGGACTTACTCATTGATTTTATGTAATGCATTTGCAAACTGCATCCATTCTGTTCAATTTTCTTTACAACATACAGAAAATATGTAACATGAAAAAAAGGGGGATGTGGTGATCTCTATATGTGCATGTACACAAGGGATTAATGTGTAATCAGTAGCACCACATGATCAATAGAGGGCCGGACCAACAGGGGTATAAAAGGCAGCCACATTGAGTCTCTCTCTCTCTCTTGGGTGCACTGGGATCATAGCAACAGCAGACTAGTTTGGATGGCCAGTGGAGTTACGTATAGTTACCATAGTTAGATCTTGTTAACCTTATCACTCGTATCAAAGTTAAAGTAAAGAACTCATATAAATATTGTTGTAGTTTTTTTTTAAAAATGTTTTTATTCTCCATTTTCACATTTTCCTTCAAAATTTACACCCCACCCACAGACAGTAAACGGTAACAATTACCAAGTCAATCCGTAACAAGAACAACAATCCCATCCTCCCACCACCCCAAACAACGGCCCATCTATCAATATATGCATCCAATAAAACAAAACCTCCACGGTGGAAACAAAAAACAAAGGAGAAAAAGAAAATGGAGTCCGGGACTGCCCATGGTTACCATTAACCAAAGAGACCATTCCCCTCCCCCCCCCCCTCCCCCCCCTCTTACACTCAACGCCATCCAACCTCTGAAAGAGTACTGTACATGATACCCAAGAGTTGTAAACACCCCCTCCAACTCCTCCTGTCCACTGCCTCTTGTAAAACTCCCCCCCCCCCCCCCCCAATCTAGGTTCCTTCCCCCCAACTTTCCACCCCGGCTAGACCACTGGCTTAAACCGGCCAGTTTGGAGGCCCCCGCCCGGGTCCCTTTCCTCCTTGCCTGGCCGTAGGAAAGCCCAGAAATCCCCTTTTATCACACAAACCCCGCATATCCACCTACACCCCAAAGAGCCCTCATTTTGAGTGAAAGTCCCATCACTTCCCTTGTCCAAATATATACAACATTGGCTCCTTTAGCCCATACACCCGCACGCAGTGAAACAAAAAAGAAGAAAATACAGTCATGAGGTTACATCGGCACATGGCCATTCCCCAATTTGTCAGTTCTGCCACAGTCCTTCTGCCTTTGCAAACTCCTCTGCTGCTTCCGCCGTTCCAAAATAAAAGATCTTGAGCTTGTAAGTCACCCTCAGCTTCGCTGGATATGCAATGCCGCACTGCACCTTGCTAATGTACAGTGCCCTCTTCACCCGGTTGAAGGCAGCCCGCCTCCTCGCCAGCTCCACCGTAAAGTCCTGGTATACACGTATACCAGCTCCAGCCCACTGCACCACCCGCTTCTGCTTGGCCCAGCTCAGAACCTTCTCCTTCACACTGTACCTACGGAAGCACAGAGTCACTACCCTTGGCGGCTCACTCGCCTTTGGTACAGGCCTCCACGACCGATGAGCCCGATCCAGTTCATATCGGGAGGGGTCCTCCCCCTCCCCCAGTAGTTTGGCCAGTATCGTGGCAAAATACTCAGTCGGCCTCGGTCCTTCAACTCCTTCGGGCAGCCCAACAATCCTTAAATTCTGTCACCTGGATCTGTTTTCCAGGTCTTCCATTTTTCCTCGCAGATCCTTGTTAATCTCCATCACCTTCCGCATCTCCTTCCCCATCGAGGTAAGTTGATCACCGTGCTGCAATAAGGTCTCATCCACTTCCTTCAGCGCCTCCCCTTGCTCCCGCCCCTCCGCCACTGCGCTCGCCACCGCCGTCGTCACCGGGGAAATCGCCTCCTCCACCAGACCTCCCTCATCTCCTTCCTCATTGTCTCCGTGTATTTTGTAAACTGCCTTTCGAATTTCGCAGCCATCACCTTAGTTATTTCTTCAGCCATAAGCAATGCGGTCTCCCCTGGTGCTCCAGCCTCCATTTTCGTTGGTGATCCCGCGGTGACCTTTCCACTCCCCGATGGACCTTCAGCTGTTTTTTTTAACGGCCTTTTTTTGTTCACCCTCGACATTTTCCTTTACTGTGCCTTCACTGTGCCTCCTCTGTGCCTTCTCCCTGCTTATGCCACCTCCGTGGACCCTGGGACCGGGCTTAAATCTCCGAAAATGCCGTTCCCGAACGGGACCCCTCCATTGTGCCACCCGCCCGCCGTCACCGGAAGTCCCCAAATATTGTTGTAGTTACTCAATAAATCTTTTGTTACTACTGGAAAAGTTCAAATCTTCTTCATCGAGATTCAGAATATCTCATCACTAACCAAAGATTGAGTAGCACATGTTACCTACCAGACAGGTAACAAAACATCTTGAACTCCATGAACGCTGCAACTTTCAGTCTAAATTGAGTTACCGACTTGTTATTCCTTCACAAAGACATCCTGGTCCATATTAGTTTTGTTGATTGGCAGAGGGAAGATCTAAAGGTTCCTATTAGTTTTTCTGTGCCATTTGTCTGATGTACTGCTTTTTAATTGATTGCCGAACAACCTTGTATGAGCAATTATATCTTCCTGTCTACCACACTTGTAACATTGCACTTTGTCCTACCTATCCTGTCTGGAGGTACAAGGCTAAGACCAAATATAGTTCAGAGCGCTGATTTTGAATTTAATTGATAGCAATGATGGTGCCAGTTGTGCTGTTTTTCTTTATTCTTCATGGGACATGGGTGTCACTGGCAAGACCAACGGTTATTGCCCATCCCTGATTACCCTTGAACTGAGTGGTTTGCTCGGCCATTTCCGAGGGCATTTAAGAGTCAGCCACATTGCTGTGGGTCTGGAGTCACATCTAGGCCAGACTAGATGAGCATGGCAGATTTCCTTCCCTAAAGGAAATGAATGAACAAAGTGAGTTTTTGTGACAATTGATGATTCTTCCATTACTGAGACTAGCTTTATGTTCAGTGGGCTAAACAGTTGGCTTGTAATGCAGAACAAGGCCAGCAGCATGGGTTCAATTCCTGTACCAGCCTCCCCGAACAGGCGGCGGAATGTGGCAGCTAGGGGCTTTTCACAGTAACTTCATTGAAGACTACTTGTGACAATAAGCAATTATTATTACATTCCTGATTTAAATTCGAACAGCAGCCCTTGTGGGATCTGAATCCATGCCCCACAGAGGATTTGTCTGGGCATCTTGATTACTAATCTAGAAATGTTACCACTACACCACCGTCTCCCCTATTGGCTATTTAAATTTATAGAGACCACACTAAAATACGGTAGTCATTTACCAAATTTGAAATGTTAAAATAAATCAAAGTTGGAAAGATGAGTGTTTTAAACCTGTGTTCCTTCTGATTTATTTCTGTGTTACTTATCAGAAAATTGCATTGCCTCGTATCTAATTAAAATCTGTTTAGCTTTTGACAAATAAATAATGGCAAGTTTGCTAACTCATTTTAACATGAATGATGTGTTCTCTGTTAAATCCCTGAGAGCTCTGTTTGATGTCAGGAGCTGATGAATAAAATTGATTTCCACCAGCTATTTTGTACAAAGTGTTACTCTAAATCAATTTACCAATGAAATGGGTGGAAAGTGCCGCCATTCTTTTCGTCAGGAGTTGTATCAGTTTGCAGAAGTACATTCATGACAAAGGCTCGATTACATTGTATCGATGTAAATGGCCTCATTGTAATGATGGGACCCAGTCACTTGGTTGAATGACGCCGATGTACTGAAACAACAGAAAATGCTGGAGATACGTGGGCAGGTCTGGCAGCATTGCTGGAGACAGTAACAAAGTCGATGTTTGAGGATCACATGGGTCACATATCGATATACGTATGTGCAACAAACCTCTGGATAGCTTCATTTCATTTAAGGAAGAGCCGGATAGTTTTAGTTTGTTTGCTGTGAAATTGTAAACATGTTTGGAAAGATATTGGGTGCGATCCAACGGCCTAAAGCAGGTCCCTTGGCGCAGCGTGGCAGTTGGAAGCTGGGAAACCCTGCTCCCAGGATCTACCTGGCTCGCCACACCTCGCGAGATCCAACGCGATCTCGCGCACTGTTGCCTTTTTGGCAAATCTGCATACTCAAGCGAGGCAGTAAGCTTTGCTCTAATGTGCAGATTCCCGAGGTTCTGGAGGATTTGGGATTCAACCCCTTTGCTTCAGAGACCTCCGGCGAACGCCGTTCAGCCCCACAAACAGGGACCAGACAGATCAGCACTCGTGGGGGTATCCCAGGGGATCGGAGGCCCCCAGCTGCATGCCCTTTGGGCAGGGTGGTGCCTTGGCACAGCTGGTGACACCTGGGTACTCTGACCGTGCCACCTGGGTTCCAGCCTGCCACTGCCAAGGTGCCCAGGTTTCACTGCCAGCTAGCCTGGGCACTGCCAGGGTGCCAAGTTGGCACTGCCAAGGTTCGCTCCCATAGTTCGTTTGGGCTGGGGGGAGGTCAGGGATTGTTTCTGAGGCCTCGAAGCTTGGGATGCCATTTTCTCTCGCTATGATGGAGAGTTCCGGCGAACAGAGCTCCCCGCTGTACAAAATGTGGCTATGTGCGGCCTTGGCCGCGTGTTCCCCGTTTAGGCTCCTTATTCCATGCGAGTCACATTGAAAACCCATGTGTTTGTCGGCACTGCGAGCACTGGGAAACCCGCCGCTAAACGCGCTCGCTACGGGACTTTGTTCCCTTTTGGGAGAACTGTGCCCTGTGTTTATGGTTTCTCAGAGTGCTGAGGGGAAATCTTCCCACTTTTGTTTTGCAGAAGTAGTGAGAGGCAGGAAATTCAGTGTGTGAGCCACACTCAAACTTGAGATTGCTGAGAGTGATGACACCTTGAAGGAGAGTACATTCTATAATAGGCAAGGGATGGCACGGGAGAGAACAGCAAAGTGTAGAAATGGAGTCATAGGAGAATCCGCAGAGGAACTAACAGACATTTCTTCAACAGCCATCAGAAGGAGGCCATTTGGCCCATCGAGTCTGCACCGACCCTTTTGAACGACCACACTACATAGGCCCAACTCCCCATTCTATTCCTGCCCCTAAGGGGCAATTGAACATGGCTAACCCACCTAACCTGCACATCTTTGGACTGTGGGAGGAAACCGGAGCACCCAGAAGAAACCCACACCAACACGGGAGAATGTGCAAACTCCACAGAGACAGTTACCTCAGGGCAGAATTGAACCCGGGTCCCTGGCACTGCGAGGCTGCAGTGCTAGCCACTGTGCCACCCCTCCCCGCATGGTGTATTGCCGCTCGGGTGCCGGAGTGTATGACATAACAAAGAAGGTGCAGAACATTCAGCAGAAGGATGGGAATGAGCCAGAACTTGTGGCATAGAGAGGTCAGGTATTGAGAGGTTGCATGGTTCACTTCCTCGCCCTCGTCAACCATCCGCACATGTTGTTACGTTTCTGTTCTGCCATGCTAAATTGCCCCTAAGTATCCAAAACGTAAAATGGGGTTACTGGGTTACGGGAATAGTGTGGAGACATGGGCTTAAGTAGGGCGCTCTTTCCAAGGGCCAGTGCAGACTCGACAGACCAAATGACTTCCATCTGCATTGTAAATTTCATGATTCTATGATTGGTGGTCATCTTCCAAGATTCTGTAGACTCTGGAAAAGTTCCTACATATCAGAGGATAGCTAATGTAATCCCTCTATTTAAAAAGAGAGGTAGAGAGGGAGAACAGGAAATTATAGACCAGTAAGCCTGATGTTGGTAATGGGGAAAATTTTAGAATCCATTATCAAAACTTCTATAGCAGAGCACTTGGAAAACAGTGGCAGAATTGGACAGAGTCAGCATGGATTTACGAAAGGGAAATCACATTTGACAAATCTACTGAATTCTTTGAGGATGCAACTGGTAAAGTTGACGAGGGGGAGTCAGTGGATGTGGTTTATTTGGACTTTCAGAAGGCTTTTGACAAAGTCCCGCATAAGAGATTAGTGTGTAAAATGAAAGTGCATGGGATATAGAGTTGTGTATTGAGATGGATAGAAAACTGTTTGGCAGACAGGTAACAGAGCAGGAATAAACAGGTCTTTTCCAAATGGCAGGCAGTGACTAGTGGGATACCGCAGGGATCGGTGCAGGCACCCCAGCTATTCACGTTATACATTAATTATTTAGCTGAGGGTACTAAATGTAATATCTCCAAATGCGCAGGTGACACAAAGCTGTGTATGAAGGTGAGCTGTGAGGAGGATCCAGAGATCCTTCATTGTGATTTGGACAAGTTGAGTAAGTGGACAAATGGATCGCAGATGCGGTATAATTTGAATAAATGTGAGGTTATCCACTTTGGTAGCAAAAACAGGAAGGTAGATTATTATTTGAGGAAATGTATCCTATCCTCATCATCTTAAACGGTCTAACCCGTATCCTCAGACTGTGACCCCTGGTTCTGTGCACTCCCACCATCATGAATATCCCTCTTGCATCTGCCCTGTCTAGTCCTGTTAGAATTTTACAGGTTTCTACAAAATCCCCCTCATTCTGAATGGATATAAGTTAGGAGAGAGGAATATGCAACACGACCTGGGTGACCTCGTACACAAGTAAGCATGCAGGTGCAGCAGGCAGTAAAGAAGGCAAATGGTATGTTGGCCTTCATAGTGAGAGGATTTAAGTACATGAGCAGGGATATCTTGCTACAATTATGCAGGGCCTTGGTGAGACCACACCTGGAACATTGTGTGCAGTTTTGGTCTCCTTATCTAAGGAAGGATGTTCTTGCTCTAGAGGGAGTACAGCGAAGGTTGACCAGACTGATTCCTGTGATGGCAGGACGGACGTGAGGAGAGATTAGGTCGGTTAGGATTTTATTCGCTGGAGTTCAGAACAATGAGTGGGGATCTTATAGAAACCCATAAAATTCTAACAGGACTAGAGAGGGCTGGTGGGGGTGCCCAGAATTAGGGGTCCCAGCATGAGGATGAGGGGTAGACCTTCTGGTAGACCCAGAAGGTGCTGAGCCTGTGGAATTTGCTACCACAGAAAACAGTTGAGGCCTAAACACTGTTTTCAAGAAGCAGTTAAATATAGCACTTAGGGCAAAGGGGATCAAAGGCTATGGGGGGGAAGACTGGATCAGACTATTGGGTTAGATGATCAGCTATGATCGTAATGAGCGACAGAGCAGGCTTGAAGGGCAGCACGGTTGCATTGTGGATAGCACAATTGCTTCACAGGTCCAGAGTCCCAGGTTCGATTCTGGCTTGGGTCACTGTCTGTGCGGAGTCTGCACATCCTCCCCGTGTGTGCGTGGGTTTCCTCCAGGTGCTCCGGTTTCCTCCCACAGTCCAAAGATGTGCAGGTTAGGTGGATTGGCCATGATAAATTGCCCTTCGTGTCCAAAATTGCCCTTAGTGTTGGGTGGGGTTACTGGGTTATGGGGATAGGGTGGAGGTGTTGACCTTGGGTAGGGTGCTCTTTCTAAGAGCTGGTGCAGACTCGATGGGCCGAATGTCCTCCTGCACTGTAAATTCTATGAAGGGCCGAATGGCCTCCTCTTGCTCCTATTTTCTATGTTTCTATTAACTGGGATCTCATTTACAGAGTTCCAGCTATAACTGACTAGTTCAGGCAGACTAAATGGTAAATAATTAAATTATTACCTCAGGTAAACTCGGTTGATATAACAGATCGATTCCATCTAAACGGTTTTGAACAGGAAGGCTAGCTCCCAATTATATTGAAATACATAGAATTTTCAACAGAGAAATGGGTCTTTTGATCCCTTGCCAATTATTATGCTCCAGCGTGAGCCTCTTTTCACTCAATTTCATCTAACCCTATCAGCATACCCTTCTATCGCTTTCTCCAACATTTACTTATCCCCTTACGCCCATCTATGATATTGGCCTCAACCACTACATGTGGTGGTGAGTTTCATATTCATACCACACTCTGGGTGGAGAATCTACTTCTGGAGTTGTGGCTCTTATTAAACTCACATGAGTTTATATGACTGGACTAAAGGTAAACATTTTCTGCTTGGTCTTCCTGAACTGTCTTAAACCTTTGACATGGTGACTACACCATCCTGCTCCAAAGTCTCCAATTCTGAGATAGAGTAGGTGATTTTGGACAGTTCCAACTTAATTACCTGAATAGTTATCCAGGAACGGTTGGACTGAAAAATCCTTGTCTCACTCCAAGGTAACTACACAATTGAATCCCCTCTGACAACCCTCCATCCCCAACATTTCCTCCAACCCAACCTGACCCATCACCTGATTCCCAACCCCCCCCCCCCCCCCCAACTTCACCAGCTGACCCTGCTGCCAACCTACTCACTTGCCTAATCTATCCCTGGCCCACTTACCTCACCCACCCTATTCCTTTCACCCATTTACCACACCCACATTGCCCCTTTACACACCTACACATTCACCCAAGTGGGTGTCTTTATCTGAGTAAAGTCATAGAGGCTCCACGGCAGATCGGAAGATTGAGGCCATATGAAAGACTTGTATTTCACTCCTCTGTGTCTGTTACACTTTGGTATCACAACTGTTAAAAAGGACAAGTTGATGTAGTGTTTTGACACATCCTTAAAAATGTAAAACATCTTTCAATCTTCAAGTTTCCCTCAACAGATGGCACTTGAACTCTGTGTGATCTCAGGCTGTGTTTATTAAAATCAGCTGGTCTTTATTTCCTTATAGGCAAACGCTTGATTAAATAGTCACTGTGGAATCATGTGTTGTTACATTAAAGGCAGCCATTTCTGTTCATGAGGTCATCAATTAGAATTCTAGTTTGATCACAAAGTATAAAATATGAAAATCAATAAGAAATGATGAACCTCAATCTCATTTATTGGAATACTGTCTGCTGTGTTGGGCTCCACATTATTCAAAGGATATTGAGGCTATAGAGAGGCTACAGTGCAGATTCACTGGGTGCTGCTTGTTATGAAGCAGGAATACAGAAATACTCGAGAAGTTCTTGTTATAACAACTTAATAGTTTAGCACAGGGCTAAATCACTGGCTTTGAAAGCAGACTAAGGCAGGCCAGCAGCATGGTTCAATTCCCGTACCAGCCTCCCCGAACAGGCGCCGGAATGTGGCGACTAGGGGCTTTTCACAGTAACTTCATTTGAAGCCTACTTGTGACGATAATCAATTTTCATTTCATTTCAAGTGTGAATGAATGATGCAGCAAGGTAAACCCCAGTAGACCGTTTAAAGTATTTGAGGATTGAGCATCTGGAGTCTTCCCACACAGTATTGTGAAGCATATCTTGATATTCAAGATTAGATTGGCTAGATGGATGAAAGGATAATGGGGAAAGGATGGGTATGTAAGTGTCATGCGAGTGTCCCTTTAAGAAAGGTTTGGCCTCTTACCATGTGACTTGCAGCACGGCTTCAATGATGTCATTTGTGGGCGGTGTTGGGCTGTGGCTGTCAGGTGAGAGGGTTTTTTTTTGTGTTTCAGTTTTTGGTTTGTTGCTTTGGACTGCAGAAGGAAAAAGTAGAGTTTCCCCGTTTTTCTCTGTTTTCATTCTAAAACCTGTTCCAGTGAAAAAGCACATTGGGTGTGGCAAAGCCTTGGTAACTTTAAAGATAGAGTTGCTTTCTGGAAGGAGTTTTAATCTGCTGGTTGGAACTGGATCAGAATTTCAGGGAAAGGACCAGTTCCGTTCATGTAAGAAGTGTGCTGGGCAACGCCCTTGAAAGGGGTTTTGGTTTATTGGATGTTGTTATTGAATTGGAACAGCTAAGGGGGAATTCAGTAAGTGTTATATACATAGATTACTGTAGCTGTTGTTCATCTTTATGTTTATAATTGATAAAACAAATTCTTGCTGTGTTTATATGTTAACTACATTCTTAGAATAAACCTTGTTGTGATTAAAGTGCCTAGGAGGTCTGATGAATCACACCTGAAGTGAAGGCTTTTGTGCACATCTTAGCCAAGTTCAACATAAAGGTTATAGGTCAGGTGAACTTCATAATACGTTTTGGAGTTTCTAAGCCCTGGCCCATAACAGTATGAAGAGGGGACATGGATTGATGTGCTGAATGGCCGGTTTTCTTCTTGTGAATTCTAAGTATTTCAATGTGGTATCGCATTCCATAGAACTGCCAATTGTCTGACTCAATGGGAGCAATATCATGGGAGATCACTGCTACAAACGTAGTCTTGCTTTGTAATCGTTAATATATGTTGTACAGTATTTCAAGCTGCTTACGTCAAGTGTAATTTGTTTACAATGTTCCCTTGGCAAGTAAAGATTGCAGTACTGAATGTTCCAACCAGTTGATGGTTTGTATATTCTTGTGCCTCCTTTATTATATTGGTTAGCAGATGGTAATTGAATAAGAACTGCTTTTGTTTTTGCACAGATGGAGCATTATGACGTATGAAATAAAAATACCACCAAAACATGCCCTGACAGTGACCCCAGAGGAGGAATCTGAGGAGTCCCAAGTGAGTATTTAGATTTGTGAAATGCACGCAAACTATGTTACAGGACTTCACTTTGCTCCCAGCCAGAATGCGAAAGAGTGAATCTGCTGAGGCCAGATTCCCATCCTTGAGCCTTACTCTTGTGTAGGGGAGACCAGAAAGTCAACTGCATGCTCCATTACCACTTGTTCCAAAAATCAGAAGTGCTGCAAATCTACTACTGACCACAAAGGGAATAAAGCTTCGAAAAATGTGTCCTAGGTTTAAAAAAAAAGAGATTTTGAAACTGGGCACAACAGTGGCACAGTGGTGAGCAGTGCTGCCTCACAGCGCCAGGGGCCCGGGTTTAATTCTGACCTTGGGTGACTTTTTAAAAAAATATATTTTTATTGGAGTATTTGTAAAATTTTGTACCAGAAACAGAAAAAGAGCAATCAGCGTTAAACATTAATAGTGCAAAAATAGATAATTCCCTGAACGGGTGTCTTCGCAGACCATCAAGAATAACAAAAAACAAACAAACACAACCCCCCCCCCCCCCCCCCCCCCCCCCCGGCCCTCGGAAAGCTGCTGCTGCCGACATTTTAAATTAAATTTCCCCAAGAAAGTCTGCGAACGACTGCCACCTCTGGGAGAACCCTAACATTGATCCTCTTAAGGCAAACTTTATTTTCTTGAGGCTAAGAAACCCAGCCATGTCACTAACCCATGCCTCGACACTCGGGGCTTCGAGTCGCTCCACATTAACAAGATCCGTCTCCGGGCTATCGGGGAGGCAAAGGCCAAGACGTCGGCCTCTTTCACTCCCTGAACTCCCGGGTCTTCTGACACCCCAAAGATCGCCACCTCTGGACTCGGCACCACCTGTGTTCCTAGCACCTTGGACATTGCCCTGGCAAACCCCTGCCAGAACTCCTCAAGCTTCGGGCATGCCCAAAACATATGGACATGGTTTGCTGGGCTCCCCGCACACCTCGCACATCTGTCTTCCACCCCAAAAAACTTGCTCATCCTCGCCGCCGTCATGTGTGCCCGGTGCACCACCTTAAACTGTGTTAGACTGAGCCTGGCACATGACGAGGAGGAATTGACCCTACTTAGGGCTTCTGCCCACAGTCCCGGCTCTAACTCCTCTCCTAACTCCTCCCACATGCTTTTAAGCTCCTCCACTGGGGTTTCCTCCACCTCCAACAGCTCCTGGTAGATATCCGACACCTTCCCATCCCCCACCCAGGTACCGGACACTACTCTATCTTGTATCCCCCGTGGCGGCAGCAGCGGGAAGGCCACCACCTGCTTCCTCAGGAAGGCCCGCACTTGTAGATACCGAAAGCCATTCCCTGGCGGCAATTTAAATTTGTCCTCCAGCGCCTGCAGGCTGGAAAGCTCCCATCTATAAACAGGTCACCCATCCTTATGATACCCGCCCTCTGCCAGCTCTGGAACCCGCCATCCATCCTACCCAGCAGGAACCTGTGGTTATTCCATAACAGGGTCCAGACCGACGCGCCTTCCACCCTCTTGTGTCTCCTCCACTGACCCAGATCTTCAATGTCGCCACCACCACTGGACTTGTGGAGTAGCGGGCCGGCAAGAACGGCAGAGGTGCCGTTACCAGCGCTCCCAAACTGTCGCCTTTGCATGACGCCGTCTCCAACCGCTCCCATGGCGACCCCTCCCCCAATACCCACTTCCTGATCATGGCAATGTTGGCCGCCCAGTAGTAGCTGCAAAGGTTCGGCAGCGCCAGCCCACCCTCCCACCTTGGGTGGCTGTTGAGTTGGAACGTTCTCCCTCTGTCTATGTGGGTTTCCTCCGGGTGCTCCGGTTTTCTCCCACAGTCCAAAGATGGGCAGGTTAGGTGTATTGGTCATGCTAAATTGCTCCTTCGTGTCCAAAGATGTGTCGGTTAGGTTAAGGGGTTATTGGAATAAGGTGGGTGAGTGGGCTTGGGTACAGTGTTCTTTTAGCGGGTCGGTGAAGACTCGATGGGCCGAATGGCTTCTGCTGTACTGTAGGGATTCTATGGATATTGTAAAGTATAAATGCAAAAGTTGGCAGATGTGTTTTACATTGAAGAATAATGTTGATATTTTTGCTTACTATTACAAATATTTTGGACGCAAACTTGGTGCCGTGTGATGTGCAAATATTAATCTGACAAGCTGTCTGTATTGATTGCCTCTGCTTGAACATTGCTGATGAATTTACAACGCAAAGCATTACGGCAATGCCTGATCATAAACTTCACCTGGTCTTGTGCATTTTCTAGTAATCAATATGTTTTACAAGCAATGGCCTCCCATTTTCACTGGCCTTAATAAAATAGTCAGTGCATGGATGTGGAAGGTTATTTACATTGAGATTCTATTTTCTGGAGGGACAGGAGGGTCATTTAACCCACTCGTCAGCTTCTGACATTGTTGCCACTGACTGCATGTGGTTATTCCTTTGTCTCCTTCCTACTGTTGCCAGTGATCCAGATGAGGTTACCTTCATGTGTCGGGATTAGATTGCAAGGAGGTTGTGTTTAGTATATTCATGAGTAAAGCAAAGTACTGAAGATTTTAGAAATCTGAAATCAAAAGCGAAACAATTCAACTTCTGTGGAGGTTTCATCAGAACTTGACATTGTTCGAGGGTTTAACAGCTTTTAGGTAATACCAAATAGGAAAGGACTGTGACAAAATGGAGGCCAGGAGAAATCGAGTGATGAGGTCTAGGTGGATGGTAATGGGGCTAATCAAAAAACAAAAGATGGGTCTGGGGGAGCTGTAAATGACAGCCGCAGTATCGCTGAGGGGAATGGAATCTTGGAAATGTGATGAAGATGTGAAGGCTTCCATAGTTGAGAAAGATGGGTATACCCCACGGTAAGGGTCACCCTGCAGGCCATGCACTGATAGGTTAGGGGTAGGAGAGGTTAAAAAGAAAAAGGTTCCATGGTACAAACGCCAAAGGGAATGTTATAGTAAAGAAATAAAAGATGTGTCAGACAAGGTATGAATGGGTGGAAAGCAGCCATCCAAATGCAAAGTCAAGGAATAAAGAGATGGAAAAATCCCATCGTTCTCCACTTTGGAAATCTTCACGCTTTTCCTCAACTGAAGAGGTTTGGCAAATATACAGAAGCACGAAGATCCAGTAAGGCGGAGTGCAGCAAGGCCAAGTGTTTAACTCTGGGGAATTTGTTAACTGAGGGCATTGTAAGGGTTGATCTCTTTCTAAAATATAGTCAAGTCTGAATTTTGCATTTAACTTAACTGCAACAGTAAATTGTAGTTTCTTTCAGTGATCTTAGTGATAAACCTGCTCCGTGTTGAGGCGTAGCTGCAGTTAGCTAATAGGGTAACTATTTAGAAATTGTTTCTCTGGCAAGCAACGGCTGACTCGGGTCACTGGAATTTCAGCTTTTATAAATACAGCAAGTTCAATGGACACATATGAATAAGTAGCATGAAGATGCAACAAGGCCAAGTACTTAACTCTGGGAATCTGGTACGTATGGGCAGATGTACTGTTCTGGTCTTTTACAAAAGGAGGAGTGGTACAAGAGAGGGAGCACATGACAGAAAGACCTGAGAGTTAAAGTTCAGAGGCAGTAATTAGGTGAGCTGGGAGGTTAATAGGCTGAAGACTGGCTTCTGTGATGCTAGGGGCCTCTGGAGGAGGCCAAGATGGGTCATCCACTCAGCACTTCTGGCTGAAGATTATTGCAAATGCTTCAGCCTTATCTTTTTCACTCATTGATGTACCATCAATGACGACAGACGAGAGTTGGAAGAGTAAACTGTGGCTTTAATCAGCTAAAAGATACCTGCTGGCAGCCGGTCCCAGAATGAGGGCAGGGCTGGAGGTTAGCCACCTTTATACTTGAGCCTGAGGGACAGAGCCACAGGCGGAGCCAGCAGGGACAAACCCAGACATGTAACAAACAGTAAGAACAGTGAGTTCAATAAGTAAGAACAGCAAGTACAATATACAGTGGTTCACCACATTCACCCCCTGTTAAAAAAGAGTCCGGCGGGGGTGAAGTGGACGGGTTGAATTAGAGATCGAGTCTGTCGGGGGCTTTGACCTTCCGCTGTGGTAAGGACACTGGTGTCGCATGAAGTGTTGAGGCCTGCGTGTCCAGGAGCGTGTCGTCTTCCGGATAAGTAGCAACAGAGGGAGACGGTGTAGAGTCGTGAGTAGCAACGGAGGGAGACAGTGTAGAGTTGGGGGTAGTGGTGATGGTTGCTGGGGAACCTGCGGGTGCCAAGTCCCAAAGGCAGACTGTGTCGTCCCGCCCGTCATGGTGTGCCACGTAGGGAGTTAGCATGGAGGAGAAGGACCCGTTTGACCAGGGGATCCGACTTGTGACTCCTCGCATGCTTCCGGAGGAGGACGGGCCCTGGAACCGTCAGCCAGGACGGGAGCGTGACCCCTGAGGTGGACTTCCTGGGGAAGACAAACATTCTCTCGTGAGGTGTCGCATTGGTGGCGATGACAAGGAGAACTTGCGGGCTCACCTGGGAGTTGAGGACTCACAGCTTGTGGGTCTCAGCGACGGCGGCGGCGGCAGAATCAATGTAAGATTCGAAGCAGCTTAGCCAGTGTTCAAATGTGGCAGTGGCGTCGGCTGCTTGGGGGTCCAGCTCCAGGTGATCAGGCTTGAGCGATGGATCCATCTTAAAATTTTAGCTGATTAAATTGATGTACCATCAATGACGACAGACGAGAGTCGGAAGAGTAAACTGTGGCTTTAATCAGCCAAAAGATACCTGCTGGCAGCCGGTCCCAGAATAAGGGCAGGGCTGGAGGTTAGCCACCTTTATACTTGAGCCCAAGGGGCGGAGCCACAGGCGGAGCCAGCAGGGACAAACCCAGACATGTAACAAACAGTAAGTACAATAAGTAAGAACAGTAAGTACAGCGTAATACAGTGGTTTACCACACTCATGTGCTGGGCTCCAGCATCATTGAGGATGGGGATATTTGTGGAGCCTCCTCTTCCAGGGAGTTGTTTAATTGTCCACACGATTCACGACTCGATGTGCCAGGACTGCAGAGCTTAGGTCTGACCCTTTGGTTGTGGGATATCTTAGCTCTATCACTTGCTGCTTATGTTGTTTGGCATGCAAATTGTCCTGTGTTACAGCTTCACCAGGTTGACACCTCATTCTCTGGTATGCCTGGTGTTGCTCCTGACATGCTGTCCTGCACTCATCATTGAACCAGAGTTCAGCCCCTGGCTTGATAGTAATGGGAGTTATGCCAAGCCATGAGGTTACAGGTTGTGGTTTCATACAATTCTGTTGCTTCTGAGGTCCTACCACGACTCATGGATGTCCAATCCTGAGTTACTAGATGTGTTTGAAATCTATCTCATTTAGCACATGGTAGTGCTGCAAATACTTGGATGGTTGTTATCCAGCCATTCACATCTCATCTGGACACCTCTTTTGTTTCTGTACCTGTCCCATTATCACTCTTTTAGCATTTGTACCATAAAATCTTTTATCTTTTAATCTCTCCTGCCGTCTACCCTATCACAGACTCATTGTTCTTCCACAACACCGCCACTTGGCTGAAAATCAATTTTGTTTCTATCTCCTTTCAGCTCTGAAGAAAGGTTCTTGACTGTTTCTCTCCACAGACGCTGTCTGACCTGCTGAGTATTTCCAGTAATTTTATCTGAGTCCTGAGGACAGTCGATGACTGAGTCAGTGCCTGCAGAGGATTGTGGATGTGGGAATAGGTAGGAGATGAGGCATCAGTTGTGTTTCTATTCCTGAATGATGCAGCATGACCAAAGATAAACGTCATTGGGTGTCCGAGATCTTTAACCATTCCACTGCACCATGATGCCTAACCTTTCCTTCTCAGTTTCAGATATCAGCCTATGAGGATTCGGTTGCTGCTCACCTCACCAAGATCCTCAACTCCGACCAACACTCTGTTGTGATATCTTCTGCCAAGTAAGTCAGTTGTCAGTCAGCTTCCTGACTTTCCACGTAATTCAAAAATGACTTGCACATTGGATATATTATCCGATTTAAAGGAAATACTCCCCTGTGGTGCAATATTGTTGCCATGTGAGGTTTCTTTATTTGAACCAGATAGGAGTGTGACAGATGGTCAATTTATTCATCTTTTGTGTATCTGTTGTTTATCCACACTCCCTGGGACTCGTTGTGATCTTTCCTGTACCTGTGAACAAGGTACGATTCATGCATTTTATTTTATTTGGTCAATGGTTGCCTGACAAGTCCCTAATTTTAACTGTACCACCAAGATCAAGTAAGCCTGTGCACAGGAAGAGAAGGAAACCTAAGTTTAATTCCTTCAGAGCAATCACCTCCCAACAAAGCATAGGAGCCTTCGGTCCCTCTGATCAGTTCTGCCAATCCGATAGATCAGGCGTTCCCAAACTGGGGTCTGCAGACTCCTGGAAGTCCATGAAGGGTCAGCTTTCTAGTATCCGAGAGGCTTTCCTCTGATTGGCCCATTTGACTTTTCCATCTCGCTGTTGCTGGGCAGAAAAGCCGCAGGTCAACAGCGAGGATTAATCCTGAGAATGGAGCCGGCAGCAAAACAGAGGTGGTGAGAAGAGAGGTCTTGGAGAGGCATATGAGGGAGCAGGGAGGCAGGGGAGTTCATGCCTCGGAAAGGCGTGTGCCTGAGAGAGGGGTGGTTCAGGCTTTGGTGAAGTGTGTGAGAGAGCGAGAGGGAGATTTTGGACCTTGGAAAGTGGTGAGAGACCTCGGACAGGTGTATACTTGGGGGGGGGGGGGGGGGGGGGGTTGCTGTCAGGCCTCAGAGAGGCATACGTGAGAGAGCAAAGACGTTCTGACCTCAGAAAAACTGGTGTCTTGGGAGTGAAGATGAGGCCTGGCCTCAGAGAGGGAGGTGGTTTGAGAGAGTGGTGTGAGTACATGTGAGAGAGGGGGGTGAGTGTGTGCGTGAGAGAGAGGCTGAGTGTGTGTGTGTGAGAGAGAGGCTGAGTGTGTGTGTGAGAGAGAGGCTGAGTGTGTGTGTGAGAGAGAGGCTGAGTGTGTGTGTGAGAGAGAGGCTGAGTGTGTGTGTGTGAGAGAGGCTGAGTGTGTGTGTGTGAGAGAGGCTGAGTGTGTGACGGGGGGGGGCTGAGTGTGTGTGTGAGAGAGGGGCTGAGTGTGTGTGTGAGAGAGCGGCTGAGTGTGTGTGTGAGAGAGGGGCTGAGTGTGTGTGTGAGAGAGGGGCTGAGTGTGTGTGTGAGAGAGGGGCTGAGTGTGTGTGTGAGAGAGGGGCTGAGTGTGTGTGTGTGAGAGAGGCTGAGTGTGTGTGTGTGAGAGAGGCTGAGTGTGTGTGTGTGAGAGAGGCTGAGTGTGTGTGTGTGAGAGGGGCTGAGTGTGTGCGAGAGAGGGGCTGAGTGTGTGCGAGAGAGGGGAGGCTGAGTGTGTGCGAGCGAGGGGGGGCTGAGTGTGTGAGAGCGAGGGGGTTGAGTGTGTGAGAGAGAAGGGGGTTGAGTGTGTGAGAGAGGGGCTGAGTGTGTGTGAGAGAGGGGGGGCTGAGTGTGTGAGAGCGAGGGGGTTGAGTGTGTGAGAGAGAAGGGGGTTGAGTGTGTGAGAGAGGGGCTGAGTGTGTGTGAGAGAGGGGCTGAGTGTGTGTGTGAGAGAGGGGCTGAGTGTGTGTGTGAGAGAGGGGCTGAGTGTGTGTGTGAGAGAGGGGCTGAGTGTGTGTGTGAGAGAGGGGCTGAGTGTGTGTGTGAGAGAGGGGCTGAGTGTGTGTGTGAGAGAGGGGCTGAGTGTGTGTGTGAGAGAGGGGCTGAGTGTGTGTGTGAGAGAGGGGCTGAGTGTGTGTGTGAGAGAGGGGCTGAGTGTGTGTGTGAGAGAGGGGCTGAGTGTGTGTGTGAGAGAGGGGCTGAGTGTGTGTGTGAGAGAGGGGCTGAGTGTGTGTGTGAGAGAGGGGCTGAGTGTGTGTGTGAGAGAGGGGCTGAGTGTGTGTGTGTGAGAGAGGGGCTGAGTGTGTGTGTGAGAGAGGGGCTGAGTGTGTGAGAGAGAGGGGCTGAGTGTGTGTGTGAGAGAGGGGCTGAGTGTGTGTGTGAGAGAGGGGCTGAGTGTGTGTGAGAGAGAGGGGCTGAGTGTGTGTGTGAGAGAGGGGCTGAGTGTGTGTGAGAGAGAGGGGCTGAGTGTGTGTGTGAGAGAGGGGCTGAGTGTGTGTGTGAGAGAGGGGCTGAGTGTGTGTGAGAGAGAGGGGCTGAGTGTGTGTGTGAGAGAGGGGCTGAGTGTGTGTGTGAGAGAGAGGGGCTGAGTGTGTGCGAGAGAGAGGGGCTGAGTGTGTGCGAGAGAGAGGGGCTGAGTGTGCGAGAGAGAGGGGCTGAGTGTGCGAGAGAGGGGCTGAGTGTGTGAGAGAGAGGGGGCGGGCGAGAGAGGGGGAGGTGACCGGGCGAGAGAGGGGGAGGTGAGCGGGCGAGAGAGGGGGAGGTGAGCGGGCGAGAGAGGGGGAGGTGAGCGGGCGAGAGAGGGGGAGGTGAGCGGGCGAGAGAGGGGGAGGTGAGCGGGCGAGAGAGGGGGAGGTGAGCGGGCGAGAGAGGGGGAGGTGAGCGGGCGAGAGAGGGGGAGGTGAGCGGGCGAGAGAGGGGGAGGTGAGCGGGCGAGAGAGGGGGAGGTGAGCGGGCGAGAGAGGGGGAGGTGAGCGGGCGAGAGAGGGGGAGGTGAGCGGGCGAGAGAGGGGGAGGTGAGCGGGCGAGAGAGGGGGAGGTGAGCGGGCGAGAGAGGGGGAGGTGAGCGGGCGAGAGAGGGGGAGGTGAGCGGGCGAGAGAGGGGGAGGTGAGCGGGCGAGAGAGGGGGAGGTGAGCGGGCGAGAGAGGGGGAGGTGAGCGGGCGAGAGAGGGGGAGGTGAGCGGGCGAGAGAGGGGGAGGTGAGCGGGCGAGAGAGGGGGAGGTGAGCGGGCGAGAGAGGGGGAGGTGAGCGGGCGAGAGAGGGGGAGGTGAGCGGGCGAGAGAGGGGGAGGTGAGCGGGCGAGAGAGGGGGAGGTGAGCGGGCGAGAGAGGGGGAGGTGAGCGGGCGAGAGAGGGGGAGGTGAGCGGGCGAGAGAGGGGGAGGTGAGCGGGCGAGAGAGGGGGAGGTGAGCGGGCGAGAGAGGGGGAGGTGAGCGGGCGAGAGAGGGGGAGGTGAGCGGGCGAGAGAGGGGGAGGTGAGCGGGCGAGAGAGGGGGAGGTGAGCGGGCGAGAGAGGGGGAGGTGAGCGGGCGAGAGAGGGGGAGGTGAGCGGGCGAGAGAGGGGGAGGTGAGCGGGCGAGAGAGGGGGAGGTGAGCGGGCGAGAGAGGGGGAGGTGAGCGGGCGAGAGAGGGGTGTAGCGCACAATGACTTACGAGAGAGACGAGAAGTGATGATGTCGATTCAGGCTTTATTAAGCGAGACTTGTCCCCAGCAGCTCAGCAACAGAATGAAGCGGCGGGGAGAAGCTCGGGTTCTTATACTCTGCCTTCAGGGCGGAGCCAGGAGTCGGCAGCCAACCAGGACCCGGGATCTGTCAGCCAATAGCATCACTGCTTCACAGTCCCACGTGACCCCTAATACATACCACCACATTCACCCCTTGTTAGAAAGGAACCCGGCGGGGTGGTGGTTCGCATGGTGGTAGGGGTTTACAAGGCTGGCCCTGGAAGGAAAATTTCGGACATATTACTACAGTTTTAGCCCTCCACTGGGCTATGTACAAGTTTGTGAAAACTATTTACAATATTAGCAAAAAAATTGTTTTTGTTACAACAACATTCTTGGTCACGCGGATTCCACGAGTCGAGCGGGCGGTCTGGTCTTCCTCGTCGATCTCCTCAGCCCCGGTGGTGGTGCAGGTGCTTGTTCGGGCGTTGTCGTCTCCGGGAGTGTTTCGGTGTTTGTTCCTGTTTTACTCCTGGGCGGGCACGGGAGGAGGACCGCTCCCCCCGGGAAGGGGGCGGTCGCGGGGTGCGCCGGTGGCAGGGAGGGGATGATCGGTGTCGGGGGTGTATGTGTGTTGCCGGCGGGCGCCAGGTCCCGCAGGGAGACCGTGTCCTGTCGGCCGTCGGGGTACGCCACGTAGGCGTACTGCGGGTTCACGTGGAGAAGGTGAACCCTCTCGACCAACGGGTCCGATTTGTACGCCCGCATATGTTTCCGGAGCAAGATGGGTCCTGGGGCCGCCAGCCAGGTCGGCAGCGACGTTCCGGAGGAGGACTTCCTGGGGAAGACAAGGAGGCGCTCATGAGGCGTTTGGTTAGTGGTGGTACACAGCAGCGACGGGATGGAGTGGAGAGCATCCGGGAGGACCTCCTGCCACTGGGAAACTGGGAGATCCCTGGACCGTAGGGCCAGTAGGACGGTCTTCCAGACCGTGCCGTTCTCCCTCTCTACTTGCCCGTTCCCCCGGGGTTTGTAGCTGGTCGTCCTGCTCGAGGCTATGCCCTTGCTGAGCAGCAACTGGCGCAGCTCGTCACTCATGAAGGAGGACCCCCTGTCACTATGGATATACGCGGGGCAACCAAACAGTGTGAATATGGTGCCAAGGGCTTTAATGACTGTGGTCGCTGTCATGTCGGGCAGGGGATGGCGAAGGGGAAACGAGAGTACTCATCCACCACGTTCAGGAAGTATGCGTTGCGGTCAGTGGAGGGGAGGGGCCCTTTGAAATCCAAACTGAGGCGTTCAAAGGGGCGGGAAGCCTTGATCAGGTGCGCTCTATCCGGCCTGAAAAAGTGCGGTTTGCACTCTGCGCAGATGTGGCAGTTCCTGGTGACTGTATGGACCTCCTCCACAGAGTAGGGGAGGTTGCAGGACTTTACAAAATGGTAGAATCGAGTGACCCCCGGGTGGCAGAAGTCCTCCTGGAGCGCTTGGAGGCGGTCTATTTGTGCATTGGCACATGTGCCACGGGATAGGGCATCGGACGGTTCATTCAGCTTTCCGGGATGGTACAAGATCTCATAGTTGAAGGTGGAGAGCTCGATCCTCCACCTTAAGATCTTGTCATTTTTAATTTTGCCCCGCTGTGCATTATCGAACATGAAGGCTACCGACCGTTGGTCGGTGAGGAGAGTGAATCTCCTGACGGCCAGGTAATGCCTCCAATGTCGCACAGCTTCCACTATGGCTTGGGCTTCCTTTTCCACTGAGGAGTGGCGGCTTTCTGAGGCGTGGAGGGTCCGGGAGAAAAAAGCCACGGGTCTGCCCGCTTGGTTAAGGGTGGCCGCCAGAGCTATGTCGGATGCGTCGCTCCCGACCTGGAAGGGGAGGGACTCGTCGATGGCGCGCATCGTGGCCTTTGCGATATCCACTTTGATGCGGCTGAAGGCCTGGCGAGCCTCTGTCGACAGGGGGAAGGTAGTGGACTGTATTAGCGGGCGGGCCTTGTCTGCATACTGGGGGACCCACTGGGCGTAATATGAAAAGAACCCCAGGCAACGTTTCAGGGCTTTGGAGCAGTGGGGGAGGGGAAATTCCATAAGGGGGCGCATGCGTTCGGGGTCGGGGCCTATTATCCCATTGCGCACTACGTATCCCAGGATGGCCAACCGGTTTGTGCTAAAAACGCACTTTTCCTCGTTGTATGTGAGGTTCAAGGCGTTAGCGGTCTGGAGGAATTTTTGGAGGTTGGCGTCGTGGTCCTGCTGATCGTGGCCGCAGATGGTTACGTTGTCGAGATACGGTAACGTGGCCTGCAACCCGTGCTGGTCAACCATTCGGTCCATCTCCCGTTGGAAGACCGAGACCCCGTTTGTGACACCAAATGGGACCCTTAGGAAGTGGTATAGACACCCGTCTGCCTCGAAGGCTGTGTACTTGCGGTCACCTGGGCGGATGGGGAGCTGGTGGTAGGTGGACTTGAGGTCCACGGTGGAGAAGACCTTATACTGGGCAATCCGATTTACCATGTCGGATATGCGGGGGAGAGGGTGCGCATCTAGCTGTGTGTACCTGTTGATGGTCTGACTATAGTCTACGACCATCCTTTGCTTCTCCCCGGTCTTTACTACTACCACCTGTGCTCTCCAGGGACTATTGATGGCCTGGATTATGCCTTCCTTCAGCAACCGCTGGACTTCAGACCGAATAAATATCCGGTCCTGGGCGCTGTACCGTCTGCTCCTAGTGGCGACGGGTTTGCAATCCGGGGTGAGGTTTGCAAACAAGGACGGCAGTTCAACCTTGAGAGTTGCGAGGCCGCAGATGGGGGTATTGGGCCGCCGAATTGGAATGTTAGGCTCTGCAGGTTACACTGGAAATCTAATCCCAGTAATGTGGGCGCGCAGAGTTGGGGAAGGACGTAGAGCCTGTATTTCTTAAACTCCCTCCCTTGCACCGTTAGGTTCGCGATGCAGAACCCTTTGATCTCTACGGAGTGGGATCCTGCAGCTAGGGAAATCTTTTGCGTGCTTGGATGGATGGTCAGAAAACAGCGTCTTACCGTGTCTGGGTGAATAAAACTTTGTACTCCCGGAGTCGATCAGGCATGGCGTCTCGTATCCGTTGATCAGCACCGTTGTTGTCGTTGTCTGGAGCGTCCGTGGCCGCGATTGATCCAGTGTCACCGAAGCCAGTCGTGGTAGTAGTGTCGCGGCGTCTTCTTCGGACCCCGTGGAGCCGTCGATGCTGGGGTCCTTTGTTGTCAACCAAGTTGGTGGCGTCCATGAATCGCACGTGGCCGGGGGTGGACAAAATGGCCGCCCCCATGGATCGCACGTGGTCAGGGGTGGACATAATGGCCGCCCCCATGAATCGCACGTGGCTGGGGGGTCACAAGATGGCGGCGCCCATCCTCCCCTCGTGGTGCCCGGGACCCAAAATGGCGGCACCCGCGGGTCGCACATGGGGCACTGGGGGGGTTGGGGAGCGTTTCGGCTATGCTGGGCTCGTTCTTCTCCGGGGATTGCGGCGACCCCCCGGGACCGGCACACTGCCGCGTAATGGCCCTTCTTGCCGCAGCTTTTACAAATAGCTGCGCGGGCCGGGCAGCGCTGCCGGGGGTGTTTCGCTTGCCCGCAGAAATAGCAGCGGGCCCCCCCCCGGGATGGTCTGGCGCTTTAACCACGCAAGCTTGCGAGGGGGGGGGGGTTGTCACGACGGGGGTCCACGGAGCCCAAGGGGCTGCCGCGCGGTCGGGGCCGTAGGCGCAGGCGTTTTGCGAGGCCACATCTAGGGAAGCTGCAATGGCCCGTGCCTCTGAGAGTCCTAGCGACTCTCTTTCTAAAAGTCTTTGGCGGATTTGGGGAGAGTTCACACCTGCCACAAATGCTTCGCGAATTAGCATGTCCGTGTGTTCGATCGCGTTCACCGGCGGGCAGCTGCAGCCCCATCCCAAAATTAGCAGCGCGGCGTAGAATTCTTCTAGCGATTCTCCGGGACTTTGACGTCTCGTCACGAGTTGGTGGCGCGCGTAGACCTGGTTAACGGGCCGAACGTAGATGCCCTTCAGCAATGCGAGCGCCTTCGGGAAATCCTCTGCATCTTCTATGAGAGGGTAAATTTCCGGGCTTACCCTCGAATGCAGGACCTGCATTTTCTGGTCTTCTGTTATCCGGCCGGGGGCCGTTCGGAGGTAGCCTTCAAAACATGCTTGCCAGTGTTTAAATACTGCTGCCGAGTTTGCTGCGTGGGGGCTGATCCGCAGGCATTCCGGGGCGATCCGGAGCTCCATAGTCTTTTCAGCTCGCTTAATAAATTGCAGCGCACAATGACTTACGAGAGAGACGAGAAGTGATGAAGTCGATTCAGGCTTTATTAAGCGAGACTTTTCCCCAGCAGCTCAGCAACAGAATGAACCAGCGGGGAGAAGCTCGGGTTCTTATACTCCGCCTTCAGGGCGGAGCCAGGAGTCGGCAGCCAACCAGGACCCGGGATCTGTCAGCCAATAGCATCACGGCTTCACAGTCCCACATGACCCCTAATACATACCACCACATTGGGGAGGTGAGCGTGTGAGAGAGGGGGAGGTGAGCGTGTGAGAGAGGGGGAGGTGAGCGTGTGAGAGAGGGGAGGTGAGCGTGTGAGAGAGGGGGTGGTGAGCGTGTGAGAGAGGGGGTGGTGAGCGTGTGAGAGAGGGGGAGGTGAGCGTGTGAGAGGGGGAGGTGAGTGTGTGAGAGAGGGGGAGGTGAGCGTGTGAGAGAGGGGGAGGTGAGCGTGTGAGAGAGGGGGTGGTGAGCGTGTGAGAGAAGGGGAGGTGAGCGTGTGAGAGAAGGGGAGGTGAGCGTGTGAGAGAGGGGTGGTGAGCGTGTGAGAGAGGGGGAGGTGAGCGTGTGAGAGAGGGGGTGGTGAGCGTGTGAGAGAGGGGGAGGTGAGCGTGTGAGAGAGGGGGAGGTGAGCGTGTGAGAGAAGGGGAGGTGAGCGTGTGAGAGAGGGGAGGTGAGCGTGTGAGAGAGGGGGAGGTGAGCGTGTGAGAGAGGGGAGGGGAGCGTGTGAGAGGGGGGGGAGGTGAGTCTGTGTGTGTGTGTGTGCAAGAGAGAGGAGGTGAGAGATTGTGTGTGGTGAGTGTGTGTACGAGGAAGGGGTGAATGGGAGCGCCATGGAGGAGGAGTGGGTGCGCCAGGGAGAGGGGAAGAGTGGGTGTGCCAGGGAGGGGCGATGGGTATGTGAGGGAGGGGACAGTGTGGGTACGCCAAGGAGGGGGCGTGGGTGGATGGAGCTGGCTGAGTGGGTGCGCGAGGAGGGGCGTTATTGGGTGCGTGATTGAGGGGGTGAGTGGGTGTGTGGGATTGTGAATCAGCTTTTGAGCATTGTTCCTCGCATTAAAAATGGTGAAAGGTAAGCTTTAAGTATTATTTTAACAAGAGAACGTTTTAATTATTACCCGATTATCCACTCCTAAAGTGAGAGTTATATGTTAAAGAGCCATGGGAAGATGGCTTAGCCAAGGGTTAATTGGAGAGTGTCATGTAGCTGGCGAATGTATTTGTGACTTTGTGCTTCTTCCTAATTTCTAATATATTCCTAAATATAGCTAGAAAACACTTGTTTACATTTGATTTCTGTGTTCGGACCTACGTCACGACCAAAACGGGCGTTGTGAGATTTGGACACTCTTGGGAGATCACTGGTTCTGCAGCTCAAAGTTTCAGGAACCCTGGGTGCGATTCTCCGAGCCCCACGCTGGGACGGTGAATCGCCGCAACCGCGCCCCGACGCGGGCCCGTGATTCTCCGAGGTGCGGAGAATCGGCGCCATTTTCACCGGCGCGTTTGACGCGGCGCCAGCCGCGGGCCGCTGGAATCTGCGCCGATTCTCTGGCCCGGATGGGCCAAGCAGCCGCGCGGAAAAAGCAGAGTCCCGCCGGCGACGTTCACCCGTGGTCGCTGCCCGAGGGAATTCTGCGTGAATGGTCAGGGTGCGGCCTGTAGGGCGGGGAAAAGCACCTTCACCGGGGGGGGGAGGGGGCTCCGATGGGGGCTGGCCCGCAATCGGGGCCCACCGATCGGCGAGCCGACCTCTCTCCTCCCCTCCCCGGGCCTACTTTGTTGCGCAGCCGGCCCCTGAACCCCTACGCCATGTTGCGTCAGTGCCGGCGCGCTGAAGAAGTCCCCCGCACATGCGCAGGTCGGCGCGGCCCAACTGCGCTTGTGCGAGTTGGCGCGGCACCCATTTGGTGCCGGGAAGGGAGGCTGGAGCGCATGAACCGCTCCAGCCCCGTGCTAGCCCCCTGTGGGGGACAGAATCGGTCATCCCCGTGCCCGTTTCGCGCTGTCGTGAAACGCGACAGCGTTCACGGCGGCACAAACACATTGTCTCCATTTTGGAGAATCGCCCTCCCTGTGTTAGACTGTATTGGTCCGGATTTTAACTTCATAAACCTAAATATCCTTCCTGATCTATTAAACTCAATTTTGAAAATTCCAGTTTTCGCCTCCTATTCTTAACAACTTAGAGGTGAAGTGTTTGGGATTTCAACTCCCCTTTGTGTGAAAATAAATGTTTTGTCACATTACATTTGAATGGCCTCACTCTAATTTAAAGGTTCCTTTATTCTGACTCTCCCAGCAGGGGAAATAGTTTCTGTCCATCTGCCTTGGATCATCCTTTGATCCAAATCCTTTGATCATCCTAAACACCTTATTTAGATCACCCTCAATCTTCTATGGACAAGGGAATACAAGTCAATTCTGCACAATCTGTCCTCAGAATTTAACTCCTAACTGTGAGTGAGGCAAACAAAGCAGAAGTCTGAAAGCGGGCCGCTTTCTGCTTGCTTGAAAGAAAGTCTAGCCGAATGCACTGTCCACCTGCTTGCAAATGAAAACACTGGGCGCGATCCTCCCCAAAAATGTCCAAGTTAATTTGTGGCAGGTTTTTTGCCGGCTCAGCTGCCGAGTTCCCCACCGCTATTCAGTGACACTTAGGCATTTTTTGGGGGCCTGGGGAGTTTCTCAACGGTTTAGCCCACACTTAGAATTTTTTTTAGCACTGGGAGCTGACCTCCGATCGAACCACCATTTTGAAAGGATGCCTCGAAGTGAGCTTGTGGGTCCCCCACACCCCCCAACCCATGGACAATGTCACTCCCCACACACATGGACATTATCCCACACCCCCCAAGTGAGACACCCCGCTATGGGATCACTGGGGGTTCCCCCTCTTCAGGCCCCCCAAGCCCTCTTACAGCATCCCTCCTTTCTAGGACCCCCAATCACCCGGAGGCCCCTACTTACCTGCCCTGCACACCCCCACCCTTCAAATCCCACCCCTCACCCTCATCTCATGGGCATTGCCCCCCTCGCCCCCTGACCCTTGCACTGCCACCCTGACACCCAGGCAGTGCTCCTGCTGGCTTCACAGTGCCAGGGTGGCAGTGTGAAGGTGCCAGCTGGGCAGTGCCATGGTAACCATGTTCCAGGAGGAGGGCCAGGGGGCCACCCGGCGCGTACCCTGACCACCCAGGGATCTCCGATGGCCTGGGAGATTCCCCGGGTGCCGTTCCACCTGGTCCCATGTTTGTGTGGACCAGCACTGATCGGCGCCTGGCTGCAGCCTCCCTGGGGAAGCCAAAGAATCTAGGGAGGCCGGTGGATCTCACATGAGTAGGTCGTAAGTAGGTTTATGACCAACATCTGCGAGCGTCATTCGATCCCGCCCATTTGGGGCGGGGTTCTGACTCCACATCTCGTGGGAATCCGGAGAATCTCGCGAGGCACGAAGCCTGTCGGAAGCCTCTCCCAGCATTCACCGAGCACGTTGTGCTCTCACTTGAGCGCAACACGGCTGGAGAATCGCGCCCATTGTGTCACAAAAGTACATTTACACAAATGCAGGGTTGCATAACTTGTGTGCTCTGTTATTCAAAAGGTATCAACATGACATTGCACAGTTTCAGTCATTACATTCAGAAATAAACTGGCAACATTCCAGGTTTTCTTCAGTTCAGCTGCGCTTGCTTCTCTGGCCTTGGAACAAAATAATTTAATGAAAGCAATACATAATTTTCTTCAATAATGAAGGAATAATGAATAATGAGATACACAGACCCGATGGACACGGTCCAAAAGCAATTCACTGAATCAGAACAGTCAAGACAGCCCTGCTGACCTGGAATAGGAAGATTATGCTATTGTAAAATGTTCTCGCCGTTCCTTGGGGGAAGAAGTTAACCGTGTGCATTCAGGAAATTACTTCACACAGTAATCTATTGGCACGAGATTATGAAGCAATTCATGCTTTTGACGAATGAACCAAGTTAATGATCCACTTGAGCACATTGGTGAGAGTTTAACATAATTAATGTGGCTAGGTCTAGAGTATTGCACTAGTGAGAAGATGAGGAACAAATTGATAGGCCGTTTCAAGTTGATAAATCTCAATTAAACTCCCCCGCCATCTAATTTGTTGTTCTTGGATTTCCATGATGAATTTTAAATGAAATGATGTTCCACAGTGCAGGTGATGAGTGCTGTGTTTATTATCAATTATGAAATGAAAGACACTGGTTCCGAAATCAGTAGAACAGCTATTAAGGTGCTGTAAATGGCTGAGGACTGTCTTACTGGGCTGTGTGCAGTGTGAAGCACCTTTTAATACTGCAGTCCTTTTTTGTGATTCTCGATCATTGGCACAGTGAAAAACAAATTTCTATAATGGTGTTGCTGAATGCTTCATGATTACCATGGGAGATCTCGGAGTTAAGGACTAATTTTCAGGACACTGGGAGAAAAATCAATTGGACAATATGCAGCAGTATTATTGTAAAGAATTTCTTTTGGCCCACCTTGCTTATTAGGAACAGAAATATTGGACATGGGGGAAAAAGACTGTAAATTAGGTAACAAAGAGTCTATTCACATTCTGATTGGCCGTCGGAAGGTGGTGTGCTGCGAGGATGGGTGTGTTGGGTGACCCGGGACAGGAATATGGGGAAGGGATGGTTGGATTCGGGGAGCCAATTGGTGACACCTGCAGGCATATTTTCAACCAGATTTGGAAACGTTATGAAGGACAGATGCATGACCAATGTAATCAGAGCAATTTTCACATTTTGTCTACTAGAATCCTGTGTGAGACTGTGAAGGACTTTGTCGCCAAAGTTGGCAAATCGTATGAAAAGACCAACGAAAATACAGAAGAGAGTGAAACGCTGGCCAATAAAGTAAGAATTTAGACATGTATTATTTTGAGAGACTTTGATTGATTTGCCCTGCCAGAGTGCATTCTAACTCGGCTCAAGTGGAAATCCTGATCTGCAGACTTCAGCACTATGTCAGAAGATTAAGCTGGAAGTCTTGAACCCCCTCGTCCTGTGAAGAGTAAGAAAAAACCCAAACTTATTAAGGGGTATGCAGATAGGCCACTGATCGTCGGTGATGTTATTGAATGTCCGAACAGGCTTGAGGGGCCGAATGGTGTAATTCCAGGCACACACAGAGACTGAATTATCTTGCAAGAATTTCAATAGCCTATTGCCCCCACCCCCAACCATGCGATGTTGAAAGAGATTTGAAGTTCACAAGGGTAGCTGGTTTTAACCCTTTTTCACCTGGGCGTAATTGTTGAATCTTCAGCCCAGATAAGTTGAGATTTTCCTGCTTAAATAATGGAACCCAAGGACACATTTTCTGTCAGAAAGAACTTGCATTTATATATCAAAGTTCCTTCATCATTGGGTCAGTTGGGCTATCCAACCCCATCATGGGTGCACCACTTTCACAAGAACAACGCTGGTTCAAGAGCACCATTAACGAGGAATGGATAATAAACGTGGCCAACACTGGCCACATCCAGAAAACTATGTAGCTTTAAAAAGCACTTTCCAAAAAATTCATTCTTTGTGAAGTGCAGTCAGTGTGATTTTTGTACCCAAACATGGCAGTAAGTTAGCACACCGCAATGTCCCAGAAATAATAGTAAGTAAAGGAAAATTCTGCAGATGCTGAAAATCTGAAATAAAAACAGAAAATGCTGGAAATCTCGGTGGGTTTGGCTGCATCTGTGGACAGAGAAACCGAGTAAACGCTTCGAGTCCATATGACTTCTTAAAAGCTCAGTGAGATAAAGAATCTGTCTTTGTTGGTTCAAAGATAGCCAGGGCACCAGGAGAAATCTCTTGCTTTTAATAATCCCATTAGAACTTCATGAGCAGACCGATTAGGACTTGGTTTAACATATTGTTGAAAAGCCAGCACCACCACCACTGCAGCACTTTCTAGGTCCTTCATTGAAGGGATGACTTAGGTTATGCAGTTGAATTCTAAAAGGGGGGTAGCAGGGGCTTGAACCATGACTTTCTAACTCTGAGGCAAGAATGTAACCTATCGAGCCATGGCTGAAGTAGTCTCACTTGATAGGAAGGCAGATTGGAGATTTGGGTTTGTGAATGAGAGAGCGGTGTACACTGACGCTACCATTTTCTGCCTCGCCTCGTGTGCATTTTGGGGTCTCCAAAGGTCAACTATAGTCTTCAATTAAGTTGGAAATAACCTTGGTGAGAGACAGCTTTGCCAGCGATGGCTTAAAAGTATTGTCATTCCCCAGAACTCGGCATAAGGCAGTTTGATCAGTTTGAAATGTGATGTGGTTTGAGGTTTCAGACTTTGGTATAAACAGCTGGGACTCGCAGCATGTGAATGTCATTTTTGTTTCTGCAACTAATTTATTTTGTCCAAAAATGCAGCTGAAGAACTATTTTTTAAAGAAAAATCCAGACGCACATCCCCGTAACTTTTATACCATCTGTCAGCCCCTGTCAGTCTCTATATAAAGTGTGTCTTCCTGAGGAAAGATTTGTCAAACCTTCTTATAGTAAGGGAAGAGAAAGAAGAGCCAGAAGAATTTTGACCCAGTCAGTCTGATTTATGTTATATGTCATGTTTTGTGAAACGCATGTTCATGGCTATCAAGTCATCTTGGCCCTGAGCCGTCTCTGATATATCAGTGGGATCATTTGCAAGTCTTTGCTTGCTCTGTGGCCTGGTCTTACTTAGAAAGTGGGGAAAACAAAATTTACAATGCAGTCAGTAAGTTTAACCACCCAAAGCTGGGAGGGCCATTCTTTAAATGCTTCTTTAAATTGGCAGATTGGACTCCACTGACGCCATTAAGTGCTGACTGCAATACTAACAGAGACACAAAAGGGTAGAACTGACTAAACCTATTAGCATCAATCCAGAGAAGAGGCCCAGAAAACTTGTTTCTTTACCACTACCTCTTATCACACAAACCCCTGTCAGTGCCAGGCAGCCACTTGTGTTTTGGACAGGGAGTTTAGCTACTGCCTTGCTGATGAGGCCCTGCAACCCACATCAGTCGTGGTCTTCCAGCTGATCCTCTTGGCTAGACCAATCAACAACCACATCCAGTGCCCTCTGTTCCATTGCGGTGAGGGGCTGCAGGTTTGGCAGTCCCCCTCCAGTCTTCTCCCTCTCATGGCGATTATGAGCAACCTCCTCCTGCAGTTGTGGGGGGGGGAACAGTAACCACACAGTACTAGACAGTCGAACAAATGCAGCCAGGGGTGGGTAGCTGGTGGCTTCAGTGGCCAGAGCACCCGGCCATGGCAGCCTGTATGCAGGCATGTGGTGCAGGGTGGAGATTGCGTTGCCCTCCAGGTGGGGAGAGTGGGGTTACGGGTATGTGGAACAGGGGTTAGTGCCACGGGCATAGTGCTGCCTACTCACCCTGGCTGCCCAGAGGAGCTTGTGCAGTTTTCTACGGCACCGGTCTAGCGGTGTTGCCCACGGTGATCATGACCCCTGCCACCTGTGTCCAGGCATGGTGAACGGCATGGCTGGCAGCCTCCTTCTCACCCCGGGGTACAGGGTCGCCAGCCTCTCCTCCAAGGCGTTCAACAGGGTCTCAAGTTTGTTGTCTGTGAAATGGGCTGCTGCTCTCTGTCGTGTTGGGTGTTCCGATACACAAACGAACCAACACGGTTGTAGATGGTACAACTCTGTTTTATTGTTCTGTACAATAATAACTATTAACTTCTGGCTGTGGTTCGTACTTCACCAGCTAACCTGTGGACCCAGCCCTAGCACTATCTCAGAGAGGCACTCAGCACATGGTGTATGTCTGAGTGGCACGCTGTGAGCTCTGTGCTCTGAGCTATCTCCTGGCAGAGTGAGCGGGAACTGTGGTGTTGCCTGTTTTATAGTGCGTGTGCTCCCACTGGTGATTGGCTGTGATGTTGTGTGTGTGTTGGTTGGTCCAACTACCTGACCATCAGTGTGTGTGTGTGATTGCACCATGATATGTTAATGTGGATATCATGACATCCCCCCTTTTCACAAGGATATGTGCCTACATGCTAATACATATTGGTGTCTACTGAGTGCATCTGAGTATGTGTGTGCAATATTTACAACATGTACATGAGGCTAAACTATATACATAGGAAGCTGTCAGGTGCAACAGAGCAACGAGGTCGTACCACTAACAAAACAAGTGCAATAAACTAACATCGAAAGAGAACTTCTGGAACGACAAGAAAGAAACACGTTAACAGTACTGTAAAACAATTCAGTGAGTCCAATGTGCTGACAGGCTCATGAGTCCAGTCTATCAGGTGGGCGACGAATTCGGGTTGACCGTTAGGGTGGCACACTATTCATCGTCCGGATCAATGCTGTGCACTGGCATCGGCTGGTGGGTCCGACTTGGGGACATCCGGTTCTTGTTTATTACCGCAACGCGGAAGGGTTCCCGGTCGTCGGTATCCCTGGTCTGCATGTCGTCAGGGTATAACTAAGTGTATGGGGGCTGAATGGCCCGCACGTCCCTGCGAGGCTGGCGGCTGAATGGCCCGCATGTCCCTGCGAGGCTGGCGGAATTGCGAAGAGTTGGCAGGTTGAGCTGCTCGACAGCAGGCAACGTAGTGGCCCATCCTGCCACAGCAGAGGCATTGTCGCACTTTGGCTGGACATTGCCGCTTTAAGTGTGCGGATCTACAGTTGCCGCACATCGTGACGTCATGGCGTTCGTTGCGCCACCGCGCATGCGCGGTGAGGTTCTGCGTAGAGCGCGCCTGCGCATCCCATCCCTCTGCGTCGACGTCCCCTCTTTTGGCGCGTCCCCTCTTTTGGCCTCGGAAAGCGCGTGAAATGTCCGCCCTCGTCCGGGCCGCGGGCCGGGAGGAACTCGATCGACTGGACCCGCTCGGCCTCGGAGGACCCCTGCCGTGCCGATTCGGCCGCCTGGATTTGGGAGTACCGGCTGGTCGCATTTTCGCGGAGGACGCAGGTCTCGATGGCGGTGGCTAGGGTGAGGCGCTTTATTTTGAGGAGCTGCTGGCGTAGGGTGTCCGAGGTGACCCCAAAAACGATCTGATCCCGAATCATGGAGTCGGAGGTGGCCTCATAACTGCAGGATTGCGCGAGGTTATGGAGGTGTGTCAAAAAAGATTGAAAAGGCTCATCCTTACCCTGCAGGCGCTGCTGGAAGAGGTACCTGTCGAAGCTCTCATTCACTTCCACGCTGAAGTGTTCCTCAAATTTTAGAAGGACCATCTTGTATTTCGTCTTGTCCTCGCCTTCCGCGAATGCCAGGGAGTTGTAGATGTGGATGGTGTGTTGCCCCGCCGTGGAGAGGAGGAGGGCGATCTTCCTGATGTCCGATGCATTCTCCCTGTCTGTGGCTTCTAGGAAGAGTTGAAAGCGCTGTTTAAACAGCTTCCAGTTGACGCCAAGATTTTCAGCGATCCGGAGCGGCTGCGGTGGGCTGATGGTGTCCATGGCGCAGGATGGCGGGTTTCTGAAGAGGTGCAGGTAGGTCTCACAGTCGCTGGGGAGTTTCCAGTCCTGGTATCATGTCGTGTTGGGTGTTCCGATACACAAACGAACCAACACGGTTGTAGATGGTACAACTCTGTTTTATTATTCTGTACAATAATAACTATTAACTTCTGGCTGTGGTTCGTACTTCACCAGCTAACCTGTGGATCCAGCCTTTGCACTATCTTAGAGAGGCACTCAGCATGGTGTATGTCTGAGTGGCATGCTGTGAGCTCTGTGCTCTGAGCTATCTGCTGGTAGAATGAGCGGGAACTGTGGTGTTCCCTGTTTTATAGTGCGTGTGCTCCCACTGGTGATTGGCTGTGATGTTGTGTGTGTGTTGGTTGGTCCAACTACCTGACCATCAGTGTGTGTGTGTGATTGCACCATGATATGTTAATGTGGATATCATGACACTCTCCTCGCTGCCATCTTGTTGGCTGGGATGGTGTGCGTGGGGAGTGTAGTGTGTATATGTGGCTGCAGCTTGTTGGCCTCCTGAGTGTCAATCCCGAACCCAGCAAATCCCGCACCATTTCTCATTGGAATTGATTGTGTGCCACACGGTGCCGGTACTGGCCCCTGAACATTTGGTGAATTGGTCCAGGTGCGGCACCAGTTTTGCTGTTGTAGAACCTTCCCTGATGTCAACACATAGCCTCAGGAAAGGAGAATTCCACCGAGTATCTTTAAGCCCCATTCCAGGATTTCAGTACACCATCTGGGCTGATACTTCACTGTAGTACTGGCGGGGTGCTGCATTGAAGCACTTTGGGAGACTTTACTGCTTTAAAGGTACTATATGAGTACAAGTTGTTGTTTGTGGCTGCTGCTTTTAGAATGAAGTCAACTGCTATAAAAGTATCCTGAAATTGTTAAATTTCTCCTTAACCGTTTGACGCCATGTATTGCATTCCCTTGCCAGTGTTCAGCGCTGAATGAGAAACTCGACTCATTGCTGCAGGCTCTGAATGATGAATCACAGGCCTTGACAGGCCACCACTGCTCAACACCACCCATTGTGGAGGAGGAAGGAGAGGAGGAGGAGTTTAGTGAAGAGTCCTTATCCGAGAGCAAGGAACAGGCTCCAGAAATGATTCCACCTCGTTCTTCCACCCAAAAGTTCTTCAAACCAAGGGAACAACTTATGCTTCGGGCAAATAGTCTGAAAAAAGCAGTGAGGCAAATCATCGAACAAGCAGAGAAAGGTACAGCTCATTGAAGCCCCACGTGTTTTCCAGTTGTTTGTTTATTGTTCGTTGACCGGATTTTTAAAGCTGCATGAATAATAAATGATTGTCTTAATATTACTTTAGAAGCTGAATGTTAGCTGCACTAATTCCTGTGATGAAGGGCTCACTTATAAAGAAAGATTTAGCAAGTTAGGCTTATACCCTTACTCCTTACTTGAGAAAGGACGTACTGGCACTGGAGGGTGTGCAGAGGAGATTCACTAGGTTAATCCCAGAGCTGAAGGGGTTGGATTACGAGGAGAGGTTGAGTAGACTGGGACTGTACTCATTGGAGTTTAGAAGGATGAGGGGGGGATCTTATAGAAACATATAAAATTATGAAGGGATTAGATAGCATAGATGCGGGCAGTTTGTTTCCACTGGGGGGTGAAAGCAGAACTAGGGGGCATAGCCTCAAAATAAGGGGAAGTAGATTTAGGACTGAGTTTAGGAGGAACTTCTTCACCCAAAGGGTTGTGAATCTATGGAATTCCTTGCCCAGTGAAGCAGTAGAGGCTCCTTCATTAAATGTTTTTAAGATCAAGATAGATAGTTTTTTGAAGAATAAAGGGATTAAGGGTTATGGTGTTCGGGCCGGAAAGTGGAGCTGAGTCCACAAAAGATCAGCCATGATCTCATTGAATGGTGGAGCAGGCTCGAGGGGCCAGATGGCCTACTCCTGCTCCTAGTTCTTATGTTCTTATGTACCCACTAGAGTTTAGAAGAATGAGAAGTGATCTTATTAAAACATGCAAGATCCTGAGGGGACTTGACAGGGTGGATGCGGAGGGGACGGCTGGGATTTTCCAACCCTTCCTGACGGTGGGATCTTCCAGTCCCGCCAAAGGTGACTTCCTGCAGCGGGTACGCTAGTGGTGTAACTAGTGCAAATGGTCATTGACTTTGGTGGCTCTGGAAGATCCTGCCAGAGGCCAATGGCGAACTCCCTCCACCATCAGAAACCCGCCAGGCGAGGGGCCGGAAAATCACAGCCAATGTTTCCCTTTGTGGGGGGAGTCTGGAACTAGGGGACACAGTTTAAAAATAAACGGTCTCCCATTTAAGACCGGGATGAAGAGAATTATTTTCTCTGAGGGTGGTTTTTGGTAAATAGTGGGCAGGGACCAGATGGGCCAGTTGCCCATTTTTGTGTTGTAAGTTCTTTGTAAAGAACTCCCCAATCCTTTTTCACATCAATTTATTGCCAGCTGCCATTTCACTTGCTGCAAGCAAATAGCTTTATCTAAGAATGCTTCTGGGCCGTTCTTTGGTAATCCCAGGTTTGGAATAAGCAGAGGAGCTTCTATGAAGGAAAGAAACAAAAGGGTGTCATTGTATCTGGCGTGTTTGTTATCCACTTGTCACCATCCAGGAGCTGATCAACGAAAAGACATGATGGATATTGAGTTAATGGACTCTTTAAAATTACATTGTGCCATAAAAAACATAGGGCCAAATGGGTTTAATCTATTGTGGCTCGGCGAGTCAGAAAATTCTGCCAATCTAGAACATTCCGTAATCCCTGGACTGCTGCCAATTGTACATAGAATCCCTACAGTACAAAATGAGGCAATTCGGTCCATCGAGTCTGCGCCGACCCTCTGAAAGAGCACTCTACCTATGTCCACTCCACCATCCTATCCCCTCAACTCCACCTAACCTGGACATCTTTGGACACGAAGGGGCAATTTTGGCATGGCCAATCCATATCTTTGGTATTGGAGGGAGTTTCTTATGAGGAGAGGTTGAGTAGGTTGCGCCTGTACTCACTGGAGTTTAGAACAATGAGAGATGACCTTATTGAGACGTATAGGATTCTCAGGCGGGTTGACGGGTTAGATCCTGAGAAGTTGTTTCCTCTTGAGGGAGAGTCTGGGACCAGAGGGCATAATCTCAGAGTAAGGGGGCACCTAATTAAGACCGAGATGAGAAGGAATTTCTTCTCTCAGAGGGAAGTGAATCTGTGGAATTCTTTACTGCAGAGAGCTGTAGAGATTGGGTCATTAAATATGGTCAAGGCTGCGACAGACATGTTTTTAATCGAAGGTTATGGGGACAAGGCGGGAAAGTGGAGGTGAGGATTATCATATCAGAGCAGCCATGGTGTCATTACATTTTGTCCCATCATGAATGGGAGCATGAATCTTTTGAAACCCTGATCCCTGTGCATGTCAGGCCACAGACTCATGCAGGCAGTGACGGGTACAAGGACTCCATGAGCAAATGCCAGTTTGTTCTGTCAGACTATAATATTTACACTCCAGTCTGGAGTGATTACCTGTCAATTACCATTCAAGACCTGTTTGCTTCTGTAGATCTTACTCCATCACTCAAGCTCCCAGGTAGTTATAACCTGGAGGTATAACCATTCGGTAATGACGGAACAGGCTGGTATCTAGAAAATGGAGCCTTTCAAAGTTATTGAAGGAGTTTGATAAAGTAAACTTGAAGAAGATGTTTCCATTTGTGGAACAAGTACAAAGCTAGGGGCCTGTCACATGAGGGAGATGGTAGGAAATTGGATCCAAAAATGAGACGTCAATGTAGCAGGCAATTTAGCGGTTAAAGCAACTAAATAAAACCTGCTGGCACAGAGTCAGAGGCCCACACTTGGCCGAGTTACATTGTTCCAGTTAGACTTAAACTCATTAGTGGGAATACACCGGATTCCCCAGATCGACTGTTCTTCAGGACACTCCTGTCTGATCAGCTATTAGCCCATTACAGCATCTGATGGCCTCATTGTCCGTCAATGGGAGATTAGTTGCATATCAATAGCATGGCTCTGTTCTTTTGTGTAAAAAGGAGTGGGCAATCAAACAGCCAAGATAACGTAATGGGTTCAAGACTGGAAGCCCCAGCAGAAAACCTTTGTTTGAGGGGCTGGGCGGAACTTAGAGAGAGAGAGAGAGAAGGAATGCAGTTTTGAACAGTTATAGAGGAGAAGGCTTTGGAAATCGACTGGGAAAGTCATGAAAGTTACCACGGAGGCAGTCTTTGGAAAAAGGATTCAGAACGAATGTCCCTAACAGAAGAAAAATTGCTTTGTAACTGCAAGTATTGCCTTTGTCTGCTTGTGTAAGTAGCATGAGAGCTGCATGTTCTTGTAAAGTGCTGTTTCATGGGAACTAGTATGTTAAGGTTAAGTAACTGCATGTAATCTGTTATTGTGAGGGTTAAAGTTCAAAAGTTATAAGTATTGCTTTTTTGTCTTTTGTTTTACTAAAGTTTGTTTATAAAATGACCAAGCCCTAGTTCTTATATTATCACTCCTGGAACGAATCGATCTTTCTGCACTGCCTTAAAAACTTAAAGTTATGTTTCTGGTTTAGTCTCTTAGCCACTGCTGAGCACTGACCAGGCCTCCGTAAAAGGCGGCACACATAAAATGCTCACGATCAGGAGGATAGCGTGATTAAAATGAGGTACTTGATACCATCTGGAGTGGGTGAGGAAAATAGCATACAATTATTCAAGGTGAAGCTGGGAAAGAATAGAAAGATATTGAATGATAGGACGAGATGAAGTAACATGGGAAGAGCCTCATATAGAGCATTACCACCGACAAAGGCCTGGAGCTGAATGGCCTCCTCTTGTGCTGTATATTAGAACATAGAACATACAGTGCAGAAGGAGGCCATTCGGCCCATCAAGTCTGCACCTACCCACTTAAGCCCTCACTTCCACCCTATCCCAGTAACCCAATAACCCCTCCTAACCTTTTTGGTCACTAAGGGCAATTTATCATGGCCAATCCACCTAACCTGCACGTCTTTGGACTATGGGAGGAAACCGGAGCACCCGGAGGAAACCCATGCAGATACGGGGAGAACGTGCAGACTCCGCACAGACAGTGACCCAGCGGGCAATGGAACCTGGGACCGTGGCACTGTGAAGCCACAATGCTATCCACTTGTGCTACCGTGCTGCCCTATTCTATGAAAATAGAAATCATCCTTGGGCATGTAGTTCATTGCTCCACTCTGATGTGATCTTCATGTTAGAAACTTTCTGTCAGTATTCTATTCCAATGTTTCATTGATGGTTCTCTTTTCTAGTTGTAGATGAACAGAATGCACATACTCAAGAACAAGCTGAAGTGGAGCTGAAAAAGGACATTGAAGAGCACTTGGAGGAGGAGGAGGAGGAGGAGGATGAGAAGGAGGATGATTCAAAGGAATCTGACATCCAGACAAGTACGATTTATTCACCATTTTCTGTTTGTTGTACATATTAATGATTGAGACTTAAATGTGGATGGTATGATTGAGAAATTTCCAGATGTCACAAAAATGGGCTGTGTCGTTGATAGTGACGAGGATAGGTATTGTCTCCAGAATTATATTAATGGTGTTGTTGAGTGGATGGAAAATTGGCAAATGGAATTCAATCTGGGAAAATGTGAGGTGATGCACTTGGGAGAGCACAAAGCAAGGGAGGATATTGAGAGGAGCTGAGGAAGAAAGAGACCTTGGAGTGCAGGTCCCTGAAGACATCAGGGCAGGTGGATCAAGAAAGCATAGGGATTTTTTTTTTAAAGTATTTTTATTCAGCAGATTTTACAATAGAAAAACAATCCCCCCCCCCCCCCCCCCCCCACCAAAATCCTTCCCTTCCCCTCAACAGTCAATAGTAACCAACTCCTGATAGTGCATGATGAACAAACCCCAACAATTGTAGAACCCATCACTCGACCCCCTCAGAACGAACTTCACCTTCTCCAGAGTCAAAAGCTGCAGCAGGTCCCCCCGTCATGCTAACGCACAGGGCAGAGAAGCTGACCTCCACCCCAAGAAGACCTGCCTGCGAGCTCCGGCCCTTCCGACACCTGAATATGGCTTCTAGGGGACCGGGCTCCACAGACACATGTAAGATCCCCGAGATGGTACTGAAGTCCATACTCCAAAATCTTTCCAACTTTGGATAGGACCAAACATGGTTTGCGAGGCTCATCCCACATCGCTCACAGACATTCTCCACTCCCTCCAACAGCTGGCTCATCCTTAATTTTGTGATGTGCGCCCTGTACATTACATTCAGCTGTATCAGCCCCAACCTCAAGCACATTTACCCTCCGCAGCATCTCACACCTCCTCCAGCGCCGCCCCCAGCTCTTCCTCCCATTTCGCCTTAACCCCCTCCATGGACACTTCATCCTCCCATAAATTTTCGAGACGACCCCACTCTCCAACCCCCGCCACTGACAGCACCGCATCCAACAACGAGGAGGAAGCTGATTTTACCTGCAGGAAGTGCAGCCATCTCCAGCTCCTCCAAGACCGAGTTAGGGAACTGGAGCTGGAGTTGGATGAACTTCGGATCATTCGGGAGGCAGAGGGGGTCATAGATAGCAGCTTCAGGGAATTAGTTACACCAAAGATTGGAGATAGATGGGTAACTGTAAGAGGGACTGGGAAGAAGCAGTCAGTGCAGGGATCCCCTGCGGTCGTTCCCCTGAATAACACGTATACCCCTTTGGATACTTGTGGGGGGGGACGACTTACCAGGGGTAAGCCATGGGGTATGGGCCTCTGGCACGGAGTCTGTCCCTGTTGCTCAGAAGGGAAGGGGGGAGAGGAGCAGAGCATTAGTAATTGGGGACTCGATAGTCAGGGGCACAGATAGGAGATTTTGTGGGAGCGTGAGAGACTCACGTTTGGTATGTTGCCTCCCAGGTGCAAGGGTACGTGATGTCTCGGATCGTGTTTTCCGGGTCCTTAAGGGGGAGGGGGAGCAGCCCCAAGTCGTGGTCCACATTGGCACTAACGACATAGGTAGGAAAGGGGACAAGGATGTCAGGCAGGCTTTCAGGGGGCTAGGATGGAAGCTCAGAACTAGAACAAACAGAGTTGTTATCTCTGGGTTGTTGCCCGTGCCACGTGATAATGAGATGAGGAATAGGGAGAGAGAGCAATTAAACACGTGGCTACAGGGATGGTGCAGGCGGGAGGGATTCAGATTTCTGGATAACTGGGGCTCTTTCTGGGGAAGGTGGGACCTCTACAGACAGGATGGTCTACATCTGAACCTGAGGGGCACAAATATCCTGGGGGGGAGATTTGTTAGTGTTCTTTGGGGGGGTTTAAACTAATGCAGCAGGGGCATGGGAACCTGGATTGTAGTTTTAGGGTACGGGAGAATGAGAGTATAGAGGTCAGGAGCACAGATTTGACTTTGCAGGAGGGGGCCAGTGTTCAGGTAGGTGGTTTGAAGTGTGTCTACTTCAATGCCAGGAGTATACGAAATAAGGTAGGGGAACTGGCAGCATGGGTTGGTACCTGGGACTTCGATGTTGTGGCCATTTCGGAGACATAGATAGAGCAGGGACAGGAATGGATGTTGCAGGTTCCGGGGTTTAGGTGTTTTAGTAAGCTCAGAGAAGGAGACAAAAGAGGGGGAGGTGTGGCGCTGCTAGTCAAGAACAGTATTACGGTGGCGGAGAGGATGCTAGATGGGGACTCATCTTCCGAGGTAGTATGGGCTGAGGTTAGAAACAGGAAAGGAGAGGTCACCCTGTTGGGAGTTTTCTATAGGCCTCCAAATAGTTCTAGGGATGTAGAGGAAAGGATGTCGAAGATGATTCTGGATAAGAGCGAAAGTAACAGGGTAGTTATTATGAGAGACTTTAACTTTCCAAATATTGACTGGAAAATATATAGTTCGAGTACATTAGATGGGTCGTTTTTTGTACAATGTGTGCAGGAGGGTTTCCTGACACAATATGTTGACAGGCCAACAAGAGGCGAGGCCACTTTGGATTTGGTTTTGGGTAATGAACCAGGCCAGGTGTTAGATTTGGAGGTAGGAGAGCACTTTGGGGACAGTGACCACACTTCGGTGACGTTTACGTTAGTGATGGAAAGGGATAAGTATACACCGCAGGGCAAGAGTTATAGCTGGGGGAAGGGCAATTATGATGCCATTAGACATGACTTGGGGGGGACAGGTTGGAGAAGTAGGATGCAAGTGTTGGGCACATTGGATAAGTGGAGCTTGTTCAAGGAACAGCTACTGCGTGTTCTTGATAAGTACGTACCGGTCAGGCAGAGAGGAAGGCGTTGAGCGAGGGAACCGTGGTTTACCAAAGAAGCGGAATCTCTTGTTAAGAGGAAGAAGGAGGCCTATGTAGATGAGGTGTGAAGTTTCAGTTGGGGTGATTGATAGTTACAAGGTAGCGAGGAAGGATCTAAAGAGAGAGCTAAGACGAGCAAGGAGGGGACATGAGAAGTATTTGGCAGATAGGATCAAGGAAAACCCAAAAGCTTTCTACAGGTATGTCAGGAATAAAAGAATGACTAGGGTAGCCAGTCAAGGACAGGGATGGGAAATTGTGTGTGGAGTCTGAAGAGATAGGCGAGATACTAAATGAATATTTTTCGTCAGTATTCACTCAGGAAAAAGATAATGTTGTGGAGGAGAATGCTGAGACCTAGGCTATTAGAATAGATGGCATTGAGGTACGTAGGGAAGAGGTGTTGGCAATTCTGGACAGGCTGAAAATAGATAAGTCCCCGGGGCCTGATGGGATTTATCCTAGGATTCTCTGGGAAGCCAGGGAAGAGATTGCTGGGCCTTTGGCTTTGATTTTTATGTCATCATTGGCTACAGGAATAGTGCCAGAGAACTGGAGGATAGCAAATGTGGTCCCTTTGTTCAAGAAGGGGAGTAGAGACAACCCCGGCAACCATAGACCGGTGAGCCTCACGTCTGTTGTGGGTAAAGTCTTGATGGGGATTATAAGAGACAAGATTTATAATCATCTAGATAGGAATAATATGATCAGGGATAGTCAGCATGGCTTTGTGAAGGGTAGGTCATGCCTCACAAACCTTATCGAGTTCTTTGAGAAGGTGACTGAACAGGTAGACGAGGATAGAGCAGTTGATGTGGTGTATATGGATTTCAGTAAAGCGTTTGATAAGGTTCCCCACGGTAGGCTATTGCAGAAAATACGGAGGCTGGGGATTGAGGGTGATTTAGAGATGTGGATCAGAAATTGGCTAGCTGAAAGAAGACAGAGGGTGGTGGTTGATGGGAAATGTTCAGAATGGAGTTCAGTTACAAGTGGCGTACCACAAGGATCTGTTCTGGGGCTGTTGCTGTTTGTCATTTTTATAGATGACCTAGAGGAGGGCGCAGAAGGGTGGGTGAGTAAATTTGCAGACGACACTAAAGTCGGTGGTGTTGTCGACAGTGCGGAAGGATGTTGCAGGTTACAGAGGGACATAGATAAGCTGCAGAGCTGGGCTGAGAGGTGGCAAATGGAGTTTAATGTAGAGAAGTGTGAGGTGATTCACTTTGGAAGGAATAACAGGAATGCGGAATATTTGGCTAATGGTAAAGTTCTTGAAAGTGTGGATGAGCAGAGGGATCTCGGTGTCCATGTACATAGATCCCTGAAAGTTGCCACCCAGGTTGATAGGGTTGTGAAGAAGGCCTATGGAGTGTTGGCCTTTATTGGTAGAGGGATTGAGTTCCGGAGTCATGAGGTCATGTTGCAGCTGTACAAAACTCTGGTACGGCCGCATTTGGAGTATTGCGTACAGTTCTGGTCACCTCATTATAGGAAGGACGTGGAAGCTTTGGAACAGGTGCAGAGGAGATTTACCAGGATGTTGCCTGGTATGGAGGGAAAATCTTATGAGGAAAGGCTGATGGACTTGAGGTTGTTTTCGTTGGAGAGAAGAAGGTTAAGAGGAGACTTAATAGAGGCATACAAAATGATCAGGGGGTTAGATAGGGTGGACAGTGAGAGCCTTCTCCCGCGGATGGAAATGGCTAGCACGAGGGGACATAGCCTTAAACTGAGGGGTAATAGATATAGGACAGAGGTCAGAGGTAGGTTCTTTATGCAAAGAGTGGTGAGGCCATGGAATGCCCTACCTGCAACAGTAGTGAACTCGCCAACATTGAGGGCATTTAAAAGTTTATTGGATAAGCATATGGATGATAATGGCATAGTGTAGGTTAGATGGCTTTTGTTTTTTTGACTTCCCATGTCGGTGCAACATCGTGGGCCGAAGGGCCTGTACTGCGCTGTATCGTTCTATGAAGGTGCTATTGGGAAGGTCGGAAAGACCTTCATATACCTAAAACTTTCACTCCGCGCCAGCCCAAACTCCTCGCCCAACACTAATCTTGGCACCTTCCCCCAACCCCCCCCCACAAACAAACAAGATCAACCTGTCCACACCCCTGAAAAATGCCTTGGGCAAAAAGACCGGCAGACATTGAAACAAAACAGGAATCGCGGCAAAGCATTCATCTTAACTGTTTGCACCCAGCCCGCCAACGACAGAGGGAGAATGTCCCACCTCAGCAAATCCACTTTCACCCTCCCCACCAAGCTAGTGAAATTAAACCTCCCAAGCCCTGCCCAATCCCCGACCACCTGCACCTCTAAATATCTAAAATGAGACACCGCCAGGTGGAATGGCAGTCCCCCACCCCCGTTCCCACTCCCAGCGGGGAGACCTCAAAATTCTCACTTTTCACTAAATTCAGTTTGTACTCCGAAAACTTCTCAAATCTCTGGAGCAACCCCATTATAGTCCCCATCGACGTGCTTTGCTCTGAAATATACAGCAGCAAATCATCTTCAAAAAAGGACAGCCTATGTTCCACGCACCCCCCCCCCCCCCCCCCCATTATCCCCTTCTACAATCCCGAGCTCCTCAGTGCAACATAAACAGAAGGGGGAACATGGGGACATGGGGCATCCCTGCCTCGCACCCTGATGCAATGCAAAATACACAGAATTCATACTGTTTGCGCACACACTTGCCATCGGCTCCTTATATAGCAGCTACACCCTCGGCGCAAACTTCAGCCCAATTCCGAATTTGTCCAGTATGCCGTCAAATAAATCCACTCCATCTGATCAAACGCCTTCTCCACATCCAACGCCTCCACTACCTCTGTTTCCTTCCCCTCTGCTGGAGAGAGCACCGCATTCAGGAACCTCCACATTCGAGGACAACTGTCTTCCCTTCATAAACTCCTTCTGGTCCTCACCGATCATCTTTGAGAGTTGCATTTCCAACCTAAATACCAACACCGTTGCCATTATCTTGGCATCTACATTCAGCAGAGATATGGGCGGCATGGTGGCACAGTGGTTAGCACTGCTGCTTCACAGCGCGAGGTTCAATTCCTGGCTTGGGTCACTGTCTGTGCGGAGTCTCCACGTTCTCGGCGTGGGTTTCCTCTGGGTGCTCCAGTTTTTTCCCACAAGTCCCGAAAGGCGTGCTGTAATTTGGACATTCTGAATTCTCCCTCTGTGTACCCAAACAGGTGCCGGGATGTGGCACTAGGGGCTTTTCACAATAACTTCATTGCAGTGTTAATGTAAGTCTTCTTGTGACAATAAAGATTACTATTATTATGGGCCTCTACGACCCACACTCCACCGGATCCTTGTCCTTCTTTAACAACAGCGAGATGGAAGCCTGCCCCATTGTTTACAGCAAGACACTTCTAACCATCGCGTCTTCGAACATACCGACCATCAACGGCACCAGCTTGTCCTTAAATGTTTTGATAAAATTCGATCGGGATACCATCTGACCCCACCGCCTTCCCTGCCTGCATCCAACCAATTACCACCTTGACCTCTTGCTTCTCCATAGACTCCTCTAATCCTGCCCTCTCTGCCTCTCCCAACCTCGGACACTCCAGCCCATCTCGAAACTCCCGCATCTCCCGCTCCTTCTCCGGTGGCTCGAACCTATGCAAGTCCCTATAAAATTCCTCAAACACCCCAGTCCAACGCCGGCATCTCCACATCATTAATAAATTTAGAGTACCCAATTATTTTTTCCAGTAAGGGGCAATTTAGTGTGGCCAATTCAACCACCCTGCACATCGCTTTGGGTTGTGGGGGTGAGACCCACGCAGACATTGGGTGAATGTGCAAACTCCAGAGGGACAGTGACCCGGGGCCAGGATCAAACCCAGGTCCTCAGCGCCGTGAGGCAGCAGTGTTAACCACTGTGCCACCGTGCTGCCCTGCCTTAGCTTTCTCAACTTGCTTGCCAAATAAAATATTGGAGCCTGTTTCCCCTTTTCTTAACTTTATTGGTTCCTGTTTCTTACCTCGGTCTTCTTCCTAAACTGGGAACATTGTTTTTTGTTTACTTCCCCCTGTCTTCGCTCCTGTTTTTTTTTCTCCTCAACCTCTCCCAGTCTTCCTCGCTTCTCTCAGGCTTTTGCGCCCTTATTGTGCATTTGCGTCTTGTTTGTCTTTAAATCCGTGGTCGGCATCTCCAGTTCCCAAAGCACATGGGGTTTCCTGTGCATGATAAAGAGCAATCATTATGAAGCGCATGATTGAATGTGGTGTTGCTTTTTGATTTATTTTGCATCAAGTGAAAACCTTTTTTTGTATTTATCCAGTTTTAATATTTGGCTGTGCCGATGAATAATATCTAATGATCCAGTATTCTGTTTGATTGTTTCAGCTCTTCGAACTGCTCAAAGATCACCTCCAGAGAGACGAATCCATCGCACCACCACTTACTATACTGGTCCATTCACAACCTCACCATTGACCACTAGCAAAGAAAATCTTCCAGTTCTGAACACTAGAATCATCTGCCCAGGTACCCAGCATCCTGGCAACAGGACAGAGGTCCCAGAAACTGGATAAGTTCAATAAATGTATTTCGCTGGTGGTATCAGAGCAACTGATATCTTCCCGCAGTGGGTGTTTAATTTGAGTTGGCCCTCATGCTGCAGAAGCTGAGATTCAGTGGTGTATGGCCTCCCATCTGATTGGAGGTTATACCTCCGACATGCACCATGAATGGCTGCACATTGCTGTTCTCAGCTAGGATGGAAATGATTAGATGCTTTCCCTGTCAGTCGTGCCTGAACATCTTGTGATCGATATGCAACCCAATTTTAAAGACTTGCACCTTAGGCTTGTTGATCTCTGCATCCAGTTCTTTGATCTGTGCTATCATTGAACTAGGTTCTGGTCAGGAACCTTAGTTAGTTGTATCGGTTTCTTGCTTGTATGCTTCCTGTAGTGATCTCTATATGTGCATGTACACAAGGGGATAATGAGTAATCAGTAGCACCACATGATCACGAGAGGGCCGGACCAACGGAGGTATAAAAGGCAGCCACATTGGGTCTTGGGCAGTCTCTCGCTCTCTCTCTGGTGCACTGTGATCAGGGTAATATCAGAATAGTTCAGATAGTTAGTGGAGTTACGTATAGTCACTGTTGTTAGATCTTGTTAACCTTATCATTAATATCAAAGTTAAAGTAAAGAACTCATGCACTTGTTGTTATAGTTACTCAATAAACCTTTGTTGTTACTGGACGAGTTTGAGTCTTCTTCATCGAGATTCAGAAGACCTCCCCATCAACCAAGGATTGAGTAGCACAAGTTACGTACCACACAGGTAACAAGACATAGATTAAATTGTTGAAGGAATATTTTCCAATTATACTGGAGATTATCAGAGGTGCTGAGTACCATGTCTTGTTACCTGTGTGGTAGGTAACTTGTGTTACTCAATCCTTGGTTGTGGGAGGTCTTCTGAATCTCGATGAAGAAGACTCGAACTCGTCCAGTAACAACAAAGGTTTATTGAGTAACTATAACAACAATTGCATGAGTTCTTTACTTTAACTTTGATACTAATGATAAGGTTAACAAGATCTAACAACAGTGACTATATGTAACTCCACTAACTATTGTAGCCACGTAAAATGGCTGCGTTCCGATTAATCTGGCCAAAACCCAGTTTAAAATGGCTAACCCGAAAGACTGCTGGGAAAAGCAGCTAAGAAGACACAAGCAGGCAGCTGCAGACAGTATTGCATATTCGGCTCTGGGAAGTTAGCCCAGATCGATACTCAGGGCTATCAACAGCCCATCAACCCAGGTATTTGCAGTTGCATTCAGGACTGTTTGCAGCCCATCTATTCAGACATCCACAGTTAAATCGGCTATCCCCGGGAACAATTGCAACATATTAGCAATTGAATACCGGGCCAGACCTGTCGGCGCCTGCAATGGCCGAAACAAAGACAGGTCAGCGACCACCCCCCGATCGAGGAATCGCCTCACCATTGGACACATCGACCCCAGAGATTGGGGACAGATCCAATCACTTGGGACTCAGGGTCAAGGGCCGCCCCGGGAGGCAGGAAGCCCCTGGGCCCTATAAAAGTGGGGGTCCAAGTTCAGATCTCTCTCTCTCCTCTTCGCCTGCTCGAGACCTTCGCAAGACCAGCCACCGGCAATAGTAAGTTTGAATCCAGCGATCGCTATCCGGTAGAGACACCTAGCCACCGACCTGTAGCAGCCTTTTGAATCCCGCGGGCCAGATTTGATTGGACAAGCCATTCGTTTCCCTGACCTGGTGGGCTCTTCCTAAGTTAAGTATTGGCCAGTAGTGATAGGTTTATTATATAAATAGTAGTATTAGGGTATTAATATTGCTTGTTGTATATAATAAATGACCGTTGTTTTAATCCTTACTAAGTGGTGTGCTGTGTTATTAATCATAACCTGAACTTGAACCACGTGGCGGTATCAAAGATACCTGGCGACTCATGAGCAAAGGTGACATAAACAGAGCAAATAGACTAAGGTTAAAAAGAGCAACACTATCTGAACTATTCTGATATTACCCTGATCACAGTGCACCAGAGAGAGAGCGAGAGACTGCCCAATACCCAATGTGGCTGCCTTTTATACCTCAGTTGGTCTGGCCCTCTAGTGATCATGTGGTGCTCCTGATTACTCATTATCCCCTTGGGTACATGCACATACAGAGATCACTACACTTCCTAATGATATAATTGTTTATTAACGCAGGTTTACGAGCTGGACTTGCTGCCTCTATTGCTGGAAGTTCGATCATCAGCAAAATGTTATTAGCGAACATCGATCCTTTTGGAGCAACCCCATTCATTGACCCGGACCCAGACTCACTGTAAGAAATATTCTGTTATGCCACTCTTAATCGTTACTGATTTTTCTTCATGAACTGATTGGATTATTGCTGCCAAATCTTTTAGAAAGGCATTGGTACGGCTGGGTATGTGGTAGTATATCATAAGAATGCATGAATATTCTTTCATAACATATGTTGTTTAATTTACAGAGAAGGTTATACTGAAAAGTGTGTTATGAACAATTATTTTGGAATTGGATTAGATGCAAAAATCTCTTTGGAGTTCAACAACAAACGCGAGGAGCATCCTGAGAAATGCAGGTATCTACATAACTTTCAACAGTTGTTTTATGCTGAGAAATCGAGGGAAAGGCTATGGTTTGAAATGCAGAAGACTACACTATGGAACAAAATCAGGTCCCTGTGGTCAGGCACCAGGCCTAAAGAATGCTGGACGACAAATGAGCAAAGGAGTTCTGGAGTTTTGAAGTTCTGTTAAAGACCTTGTTCCGAGACTGTGGAGATCCTGTCTACCCTCAGATAGGGGAAGTGAGGAACTACCAGGGGGCTATATTTTATGGTATCCCTGCTGGTTGTGCTTTTGGCCAGGACAGGCAAAAATATGATGGTGGCAAGCCCACCGCCTTCCTGCCCACCCTGACTATAGTGCAGTGGGTGCCCGGGCACTGAAATCAGAAGCCTGCCCACTATATAAAGGGGCTCTTCACAGTAACTTCATTTGACGCCTACTTGTGACAATAAACGATTTTCATATTTTGAAATAGATTATTAATGGACAATTGAACTTGTTATCAGGCCAACTGGCCCATATTTCCACTGCCCAAGCCATAAAACAATTGGCATGGGCATCCAGGAGTGAGGAGCCCAGTTTTGAAGTAAAGACAGAAAGGAAGTAAAGGGGCCAGTTGGGCGGCATTCAAGGGATGCCCTTTGTGCATCAGGGAAAACCCCCGCCCACATAATGTTACTCCACCTTTGTTCCCCCACACCTGACCTCCAAACTCCACACCTTTCACACTGAGGGGCGGAAGTCCCACTGTTAGCCTGGTTAGCATGCCAGTAGTGCGTTATGACTGCGGGGAGGGCTTTTTTTGACTGCCCCCACCCCTGACCCACCATGGAATTTAACATGTGAGGAATTGGAGAGAAGGGTTTGCCAAGGCAGATTATTTACACTCTGCGTTTGAATCCCTCCAATCAGAGTCCCAAGCCTGATGACCATATTGAGATGGCTCTTTCCAAAGTCACAAATTACATCCTATGTCACTGTGACAAACGTTAACTTTTCCTTTTCTAACTGTCTGCAGCCTTTGACACGGTTGTATATACCATCCTCTTCCAATGCCTCTCCACTGTCGTCCAATTCGGTGAGACTGTTCTGACCTGGTTCCATCCTTATCTATCTAATCATTGTCAGAGAATTGCTTGAAATGGCTTCTCTTCCTGTTTCTGCACCGTTACCTTGGGTGTCTCCCAAAGACCTATCCTTGATCCCCCTCCTATTTCACATCGACATGCTGTCACTCTGACATCATCCAAAATAGGCATTAGTTTTCACATGTACACGGCTGACACCCAACTCTATCTCATCAGCACCACCTCTTCTTGACTCCTGCACAGTTTCTAATTTCTCAGACTGCTTATCTGAAATTCAGCACAGGATGGATACAAACCCAATTAAGCATTGAAAAGACTGAAGATACTCTTTTCTGTTCCCACTCCAAACTCCATTCCCTAGTTGTCCACTCCATGCCTCTTCCAGGCAACAGTCTGAAATTCTGTCAGAAACAGTCTGGTCAACAACCTTGGTGTCACACCTGATCCCGAAATTATCTTTTGAGCTAACATTTCTTCCATCGCTATGACCCACCTATTTATTTCCACATCCATAACATCACTTCAATTTTGCCCATCTCAACTCCTCTGCTGCTGAAACCTTCATTCATACCTTTGTTCCCTCCAAACTTAACTATTCCATTGCACTCCTGGCAGACTGTTCCACTTTCCCACCATGTGAGGTCATCCAAATCTATGCTGCCCATGTTTTAATTTACTCCCCTCCCTACCGTCCCTAACGCACTACTGGCATTGACTCACAGTCAAGCAATATCTGGATTTTAAAATTCTTATCTTTATTTTCAAATCCCTCCAGGGACTCCTATCACCATATATCCTCCTCCTCCAGCTACACAACTCTCCCAAGATATCTTTGCTCCTGTAATTCTGGCCTCTTGTGCATTCCCGCTCATAAGTGCACCACCATTGGTTGCCTCAGTTGCCTGAGCCCCGAGCTCTGAAATTCACTCCTTAAACCTCTCTTCCCCTCTACCTTGCTTCCCTCCTTTTAAGATGCATCTCATAACCTACCTCTTTGACCAGGTTTTTGGTCATCTGATCTGACCTTTGTGTGGTTCGGTGTCATCCTTTGCTTTATAATGCTCCTGTGAACCACTTTGTTTCATTACATTAAAGGTGCTATATAAAGATAAGTTGTCCTAAAGGATTGACAAAGAAAGGTTGAGTGGACCACTCCGTATGTTAAAACAGTGGAAAATACGGTGGTTGCTGGAAATCTGAAATGCTGGGAATATTCAACAGGCTAAACAATATTTGTGGAGAGAAAAATAGAATAATGGGCTGTTTTTTTCCTACACCTTGGTCTTGGATTTGGATGAGGGGGGAGGTGGGAAACAGGGGGAGCTGTGTAGGATGGCTCCCTGATATATTCCAAGGGCTACCGAGGTGGGTAGCCGACTTATTCGATTAAGGTCCCATATAGGGCCGCATGGTAGCACAGTGGTTAGCACAGCTGCTTCACAGCTCCAGGGTCCAGGTTCGATTCATGGCAGGGGTCACTGTCTGTGCCGAGTCTGCACGTTCTTCCCGTGTGTGCGTGGGTTTCCTCCAGGTGCTCCGGTTTCCTCCCACAGTCCAAAGATGTGCAGGTTAGGTGGATTGGCGATGATAAATTTGCCTTAGTGTCAAAAAGGTTAGGTGGGGTTACGGGTAAACGGTGGAGGCGTGGGCTTAAGTGGGGTGCTCTTTCCTAAGGGCCGATGCAGACTCAATGGGCCAAATGGCCTCCTTCTGCACTGTAAATTCTATGATCTATGATAGTGTCCATTTTTGGGCCCAGTGTCCTTATTTTACAGATGCCAGAGTGCCCCCCTCCACCAGCTAACTTGTGGTGGCATTCTGGCGATCGGTTACCAGGGCCAAAGGAGCCAGAGGCTCCAGGCCCAATTGACAGTGGATGAAAGGCTGCAGCCATTCCATGAAAAGGCCTGCAAAGGGGTTTCTCCTCCATCTCAATGTCTTCAGCCCTTTCAATTTGTAACTGTTGATCTGGTAGTTATGAGTGTCCCCATGTTGAGGTGCCTTTGTGCTTTCCTACCTGCCTCGGCAACAGCCACCGCCAACTGTGGGGCTGCTGATGTTGAGCTGTGATCACTGCACACACAACCCCCAGCCTTGGGCAGACTTGCAAAATCTCTGTAGGCCAAATGTTGGGGTTCTGATTCCCACAGGAAATTTCAGCCTGTTGGCACAACTGGAAAAAGTTAGAGATTTGACAGCTTATTAGCAATATAGAGAGAGGAAATGGAAGGAAGGCAGCACAGACTAATATAGAAGCTTTGTGTTAAGGTGGATTATAACAGTGAGTAAATGACAAAACAGTTGATAGTCCAAGTCAATTATTTACGATAATAATACTGATTAAGGAGAGAAAAAATATTGAAATGTAAGGAGGTTGAAGGCTAGCAACAAGAGGAAGCTTGTACCAGGTGCAATTCCAGCCTTGGGTGACTGTCTTTGTGGAATTTGAACATTCTCCCTGTGTCTGCATCGGTTTCCTCCGGATGCTCTGGTTTCCTCCCACAGTTCTAAGATGTGCAGGTTAGGTGGATTTGAAATGGTAAATTGGCGCTTAGTGTCCAAAGGTTAGGTGGGATTACAGGGACATGGTGGAGGAGTGAGCCTAGGTTGGTGGTGCTCTTTCAGAGGGCGTGTTCAGCCTCGGTGGGCCGAATGGCATCCTTCTGCGCTATAGGGATTATATTCCATGCTACCTCATACACATGTACAACTGCAAGAGAGTTTCTCCCAGCAACCACCCAAATAGAGAGCAGCCTACAACTCTGAAAGGCTTCATGGAGTCAAGAGAACTGTTGAGAGGAAAAAAATGTTTTACGTAAATAGGAAACCGAGATCTTTGGAGGTAAATTTCCCAATAGAGGAAAAATGGGAATTCCATTTAAAGATGAGATAATAAAGCTAGTAATGTCAAGCGGTAATTAAGAATTCAGTTTCAAACCATTGAAATGAAGTACCATTGACATAGTTTTGACTGTCATGAGTAAACTTGTATCTTTTGAAGAACCGGAAGTCAGATGATGAATCATCAACTTCAGCATTTATGGAGGAACTTCCGGTGACGGCGGGCGGGAGGCGGCCGCACAATGGAGGGCTCCCGTTCGGGAACGGCATTTTCGGGGCTTTAAGCCCGGTCCCAGGATCCGTGGAGGCGGCAGAAGCTGGGAGAAGGCACGGAGGAGGCACAGTGAAGACACAGGAGGAAAAAAGGAACAAAGAAAAATGTCGAGGGTGAGCAAGAAAACGGCCGGAAAAAAAACAGCTGAAGGTCCGTCGGGGAGTGGAAAGGTCAACGCGGGGTCACCAAGGAAAATGGAGGCTGGAGCACCAGGGAAGGCCGCACTGCTTACGGCTGAAGAAATAACTAAGGTGATGGCTGCGGAATTTGAAAAGCAGTTGGCGCAGATTGCAAAATGCATGGAGTCGATGAGGAAGGCGATGAGGGAGGTTTTGAGTATGCTGGTGGATGAGGCGGTTTCCCCGGTGAGGACGGAGGTGGCGAGCACAGTGGCGGAGGTGCGAGAGCAAGGGGAGGCGCTGAAGGAAGTGGAGGAGACGTTATTGCAGCACGGTGATCAACTTGCCTTGATGAGGAAAGAGATGCGGAAGGTGATGGATACTAACTAGGATCTGCGAGGAAAAATGGAAGACCTGGAAACAGATCCAGGCGACAGAATTTGAGGATTGTGGGGCTGCCCGAAGGAGTTGAAGGACCGAAGCCAACTGAGTATTTTGCCGCGATGCTGGCAAAACTATTGGGGGAGGGGGAGGACCCCTCCCGATATGAACTGGATCGGGCTCATTGGTCGTGGAGGCCTGTACCAAAGGTGAGTGAGCCGCCAAGGGCAGTGACTTGTGCTTCCGTAGGTACAGGGTGAAGGAGAAGGTCCTGAGCTGGGCCAAGCAGAAGCAGGTGGTGCAGTGGGCTGGAGCTGGTATACGTGTATACCAGGACTTTACGGTGGAGCTGGCGAGGAGGCGGGCTGCCTTCAACCGGGTGAAGAGGGCACTGTACATTAGCAAGGTGCGGTGCGGCATTGCATATCCAGCGAAGCTGAGGGTGACTTACAAGCTCAGGGACTTTTATTTTGGAACGGCGGAAGCAGCGGAGGTGTTTGCGAAAGCAGAAGGACTATGGCAGAACTGACAAATTGAGGAATGGCCATGTGCCGATGTAACCTCATGACTGTATTTTCTTCTTTTTTTGTATCACTGCGCATGGGTGTAGAGACTAAAGGAGCCAATGTGGTATATATTTGGACAAGGGAAGGGACGGGACTTGCACTCGAAATGAGGGTTTTTTGGGGTGTAGGTGGATATGCGGGGTTTGTGTGCTAAAAGGGGATCTTTGGGCTTTCCTAGGGCCGCGCAAGTGGGAAAGGGACCCGGGCGGGGGCCTCCACGCTGGCCGGTTTAAGCCGGCCAGTGAACGGGAGTGAGGTGGGGGAGGGGCTGCGGCCATCGGAGCCTGGCAGAACAGGGTCCGAGTGGTCTAGCCGTGGTGGAAAGTTGGGGGGGAAGGAACCGAGGTTGGGAGGAGGAGTTTTACAAGAGGCAGTGGACAGGAGGAGCTGGAGACCTGGGGGTGGGGGTGTAAGATTAAGGGTGACTACGGGTAATCCCTGATTCCTTTCTGTCATTTGTTTATGTAAACATGCGGGTTGAGGTTTGGGGGTTGGTGGACGGATGGGATCGTTGTTATTATGGGGATTGACATATCTTGCTGATTATTGTTTATTGTTGATGGATGTAAATGTGGGAGAAAATGTGAAAAGGAGGAGAATACATTTAAAAAAAAAAAAAACTTCAGCATTTATGAGAAGATGCTTTGAATCATGAATCCATGAATATAGCTGTTGTGGGAGGCACTGGAAATAAGATCTTCAATCACTTTACGTAAAATTCCAAATATGTCTCTTTTCCTTTCTCTCTGTCTATCTCTCTCTATCTATCTATCTCTCTCTCTCTCACTGCTCTCTCTCTCTCGCGTGCTCACTCTCTCTGCTCTCTCACTCTCTATCCTCATACATTCTTCTGTGCTTTATTCTATATACTCAAGCCACCGTTGCCATTCCTCCCAAAGGATTGGAGAACCAATGTTTTATCTTACCAAAGCTCTTTCCTCTGTATCATTGCTGTACAGCAGTAACTTCTCTAGCAGTGCGATCAAAAGTTTTGTGCAATGAGAAAGTGTTCATCTAAATGTTTGAGAGCAGAGTTTGTAACAAAGACAAAAGAATTACCAGTGAAGTGGCCAATCTGAAAGAAATGCTGGTGATCACTGGCTAATCCAGACCTCTTTCTGGCATAATTTGAAATTTAAGCAATGGTGCTTTTTAGATAATATATCATAATGTAAGGATTACCAACATTAGAGCAGTAATAGAAATAAATACCAATTACATGTGAAATATTAGAAGGAAACACCAGTGCAAAGTTAGTAATAGAAAAAAATAGTTATATAAAGGCAGTAAGATATAGACAGGAATAAAAGGTGTGCAAATAAGAAATAACCTGTATTTATCAAGTAAGAAGTCTTACAACACCAGGTTAAAGTCCAACAGGTTTGTTTCGAATCACTAGCTTTTGGAGCACAGCTCCTTCATCAGGTGACTACTCCTCCTGGCAGAAGCCTCCCAGCCAGCGGTACGACTGTCAGCGAAGTATGGTGGTGCTGGACACTGTCCGTACTCTTGCTCTCTCTCACTCTCTCTCTCTCTCTCTCTCTCTCTCTCTCGCTCTCGCTCTCGCTCTCGCTCTCGCTCTCGCTCGCTCTCGCTCTCGCTCTCGCTCTCGCTCTCGCTCTCGCTCTCGCTCTCGCTCTCGCTCTCGCTCTCGCTCTCGCTCTCGCTCTCGCTCTCGCTCTCGCTCTCGCTCTCTCTCTCTCTCTCTCCTCCCTCTCTCTCTCTCCCTCTTGCGCGCGCGCAGCCACCATGCCAGGTTCAAAATGTTTGAGAGCACACGTGGACCGCACTGTCGGAAACTCAGCCCATCGGAGGTGGAGAATCGTGGGTGCGGCCACAAACAATATGCAAACAGTGATTAGAGTACGTGCACCCTGCATCGCATTGATGCCGTTTTCAAGGACACGGAGCATCGCGAATCGGCGTCAAACCAGCGCCTGCCGTGATTTTGCCATCGGGAGCTATTCTCTGCCCAATCGCATTCCCCGATTTCGGCGTTGGACTAAGAATCCCGCCCTCTATATTTGTTGCAGAGTATTATGAGATAGCAGTTCAGTGAACATCGATTCAATCAGAAGCATTACAAATCCAGTGTGTTTTTAGCACAGGGCTAAAGAGCTGGCTTTTAAAGCAGACCAAGGCAGGCCAGCAGCACGGCTCAATTCCGTACCAGCCTACCTTAACAGGCGCCGGAATGTGGCGACTAGGGGCTTTTCACAATAACTTCATTTGAAGCCTACTTATGACAATAAGCGATTTTCATTTCATTTTTCATTTTTTCATTTGTTGACCTTCACATCAAATTCGCCAGTCTGTGATTCCATTGAGCAAGACACCAACACCTCTCAAAACTGACCCTTCAACGGCAGCAAACTTCAAAACAAACAGCAAAATCACCTGATTTCCATGCTGAGTAATATCTTGTCATCAAATGGAACAGGAGTGGGCTTTGACCCTGTTACTCCATTCAATTGCATCAGGTTGATCTGGATCTTAACTTCAAATACCTGCTTTAATTGCCTGCTTTAATTCTGTATCTATTAATACTCTCGTCTACCAAAAATCAGTTGGCCTGTGTTTTGACAATTTCAACTGACCTAGCCTCATGACTGACGAAGGACAGGCTTCTTCCTGTTGAAGGTGAGGACTCTGACTCCACTGCCATCCCAGAACCTTGCTAGTTGTACACATGGGCCATGTAACTGGGGGGCTAGAATTCTGTTCCCTGATCTCTGCTGTCATAGAATTTACAGTGCAGAAGGAGGCCATTCGGCCCATCGAGTCTGCACCGGCTCTTGGAAAGAGCAACCTACCCAAGGTCCACACCTCCACCCTATCCCCATAAACCAGCAACCCCACCTAACACTAAGGGCAATTTTGGACACTAAGGGCAATTTAGCATGGCCAATCCACCTAACCTGTCATTCTCACAACGGGTGAAGTGTAGTGTTTGGGGAGCAGAGTCTCCCCAAAAATACTCCACAAATAGATCTCATTAATACAGTGGAAGCTACCAGAATGCCTCAATGTGGAAGCTATCACCAATCTGTTTGAAATAAAGGGAATCTTTGCACAGTGAAGAACAAAACCTGTGAGATCAATAGTCAGTCAAAATCCCATTTTGTTTCATATGTGACCACAATAAATTGTGAAATAATTAGTGAAACTCCTGTACCATTCTGAATATTCTCTCAATTTTTTTGTGCAGAAGCCGGACCAAGAATATGATGTGGTATGGTGTGCTGGGCACCAAAGAGTTACTTCAGCGAACCTATAAGAACTTAGAACAAAAGGTGCAACTTGAGGTAATGCTTTACATCTTCGATTGTGTTAAACCAGTCACAGCACAACAAGAGCCTATTCATTCAAGACATGCATTCTTATTGAAACATCATTAAATCCCTTTAATTATGGAATGTACTTGTCCCTGATTGTTGTTATCAGAGTAAGTTCAACCTGAAACGTTCTCTTAACAATTAACTGTGTTGGGACTGTTCAAAGCTTTAGTGTGACAAAGTTTGTAGATTGTCACAACAGATATTTGTGTTCTCGCATCTGGAACAGTCAGAATTGTAGTATTGTCACTTTTATTCTGCTTCATTCTAAGGTCCTCTCCAAATATCAAGTGCCTAAGCACCACTACCTCCCCACCCTGCCACTTCCCACCACGGCACCTCCATTCCACCACCCCCCCCACCAAGTCAGCATTCAAATGATGAGAAGTTAGGCTCCTGTTTCTTAGAGAATTGTATTGGATATCTGCAGATGGTACTGTCAGTGTAGAATCTTACTGCCTTTAAAGATTTTCAGAGGTGGAGATCAAAACCAGGTGCTGCCTGGCTGCCCGGCTCTGCAGTCTTACTGGCGACTGTTTCTGGGAGCACGGTAGCATTGTGGATAGCACAATTGCTTCACAGCTCCAGGGTCCCAGGTTCGATTCCCGGCTTGGGTCACTGTCTGTGCGGAGTCTGCACATCCTCCCCGTGTGTGCGTGGGTTTCCTCCAGGTGCTCTGGTTTCCTCCCACAGTCCAAAGATGTGCAGGTTAGGTGGATTGGCCATGCTAAATTGCCCTTAGTGTCCAAAATTGCCCTTCGTGTTGGGTGGGGTTACTGGGTTATGGGGATGGGGTGGAGATGTTGACCTTGGGTAAGGTGCTCTTTCCAAGAGCCGGTGCAGACTCGATGGGCCGAATGGCCTCCTTCTGCACTGTAAATTCTATGAAAAAAACTTCTATGAACCTTCCAAATCAGCATGGTTGGCAGGACGGGTACCTGACTCGCCCAATGGGAGGGCAGCCCCGCCAAGAGATACTTCCTGAAGATGGAGGAAAATGTCATAATTATTTGTGGCCACAGCCTTCAGGCCACCATTGTGGAGGAAGAGCCACTCCACAGGATAGCTGTGGCCCTGTGGTATCTCTGTGGGTAAGGGGGATAAATAATGGGAGTTCCGCTGGCACTTGGCCCACACATGGAACGTGTCTGCTGCTGGGAAGATTCTGGCAGCCTCCAAGGTATGGCCCGAAGAGGCCAGTTGTGAGGCAGATCGCTGGTTCCATTGCTCATCCATCTCTGACAAAATCAGCTGGAGCCAACAACATGATGGAGGTGCTGACCTATGCACCATGTTCACACCTTCTCTTTCCACCACCAGAAAGCTGCCTCCTCACAGCTGGTAAGATCCTGCCCACAGTATCTGAGTGATTTCTTCCCATGCGTAACCTGTTCAACATCACACCTGCATGGTTCCTTTCTTCAGTTTGTGGGAACTGTTCATTCCAGTCGTCCTGTTCATTCCTGTGAAACGTTCTAAAGGTCTATTATGTCTTGACAGTCAGGAAAAGACTGATCCATTAAACCTGCTCCATACCTTGATGGAGTACTAGGGTTAAACCCTCCTTTACCGACTCCACCCCCCACCCTTCTTTCCAAATACTCATCTCCGGGGACATAAAAGACACCAGAGGCCTGAGCCAACATTCCTTTCTCTCTCTCCCTCTCTTCACTGGCAAAAAACATGCTGTACAATTACTGTTTGTGGGATCTTACTGTGTGAATTTTGAAAAAAATATTTTATTTAAGGCATTTTCATATAAACAAACCAAGCAGAAGAACAACCAAACATTATAAACAACCAACGCCCACTCCCCCCCGCTCCCCTAATGCCAGCCCTTCCAACATCCCGCCATCCCCATTTTAAACCCCCCCCCCACCCCCCCCCCCCCCACCCCCCGCTAACCCTACAAACCCACTTAAAGAAATCAATAAGCGGCTTCCACCTCTGGTGAACCCATTCACTCACACTCCCCCAGTCGAATTTGACCTGCTTCAACCTCTGACCACCGAGCAAAATCCCTCTCCAGGCTACGAGGGAGATAAGACCAAGACATCTCTCAACCCCTGGACTCACGGATCTTCCGACCCCCGAATATCATTACATCCGGACTTGGGACCACCTCCACCCCCTGCACCTCACATCACATCCACAAACCCCTGCCAGAACCCCTTCAACCTTGGACACAACCAGAACATGTGGATGTGATTCGCGGGCCTCCCCGCACACCGCCCACACCTATCCTCTAACCCCTCAAAGAATCTACTCATCCTTGCTACTGTCATATGCGCCCTATTTATCACTTTGAACTGAATGAGGCAGAATCTCGCACACAACGAGGACTCCGCAAGGCCTCTGCCCACAACTTGGCCCCCACCACCCTCCCAGCTCCTCCTCCCACTTACGGTTTATGTCTCCCACCAGGTCTTCCTCACATTCCATAAGCTCCTTATAGACATTGGACATCTTCCCTTGCCTTCTCTCATCCCCCAACAGCACCTTGTCTTGCAACCCAGGGCCGGCAGCCCAGGAACGGATGGCACCTCCCTCCTTACAAAGTCTCCGTCCTGCAGGTATCTTAAGCCGTTCCCCCTGGTACTGTTCCACCAGGTCCTCCAACTTCGCAAATTTGCCCCCTAGGATCTCAAAGGTAGTAAAGTAGGACCTCAAAGGTAGTAATCTCAGGATTGCTACCAGTGCCACGAGGTAGTCAGAGTAGGAATGTCAGGATAGAAAGGATGAATGCGTGGCTTGCGAGATGGTGCAAGAAGGAGGAATTCAAATTCCTGGGGCCTTGGGACCGGTTCTGGGGGAGGTGGGACCAGTACAAACCGGACGGCCTGCACTTGGGCAGGACTGAAACCAATGTGTTTGCTCGTGCTGTTGGGGAGGGTTTAAACTAATGTGGCAGGGGGATGGGCATCGATGCAGGAAGTCGGAGGGAAGTAAAATGGGGACAGAAACAAAAGGCAGTAAGGGGGAAAGTGTAAGGCAGAGAAGCCAGAGTCAAAAATCGAAAAGGGCCACAGGACAGGGTACAGTGACTGAGGAGAGCTCAGTGAATAGGCCCAGTAATACTAAAAGGAATAAAATGGGTAGTAAAAACAGAAATGGAAAGCGAACCAGCAGGTTATTACATGAAGATATGGGTTCACTGACTAGGAAAATTAGGGGAAAAGGTAAAGGAAAAATAATTTAGGAGAGTTTACTGATAGGGCTGTTAAGATTCAAAATGGAGGTATAAAAGCCAACATCATAGAATTTACAGTGCAGTAGGAGGCCATTCAGCCCATCGAGTCTGCACCGGCTCTTGGAAAGAGCACCCCACCCAAGGCCAACACCTCCACCCTATCCCCACAACCCAGTAACCCCACCTAACACTAAGGGCAATTTTGGACACTAAGGGCAATTTATCATGGCCAATCCACCTAACCTGCACATCTTTGGACCGTGGGAGGAAACCTTTCTACAATTATATAAAACAAAACAAATTGGCTGAGGTAAATATTGGTCCTTGGTGAATCCCAGAGTTGAGGGGGTTGGATTATGAGGAGAGGTTGAGTATACTGGGACTGTACTTGTTGGAATTTAGAAGGTTGCGGCGGGGGGATCTTATAGAAACATATAAAATTATGAAGGGAATAGATAGGATAGATGTGGGGAGGTTGTTTCCACTGGCGGGTGAAAGCAGAACTAGGGGACATAGCCTCAAAATAAGGGGAAGTAGATTTAGGACTGAGCTTAGGAGGAACCTCTTCATCCAAAGGTAAATCTGTGGAATTCCCTGTCCAGTGAAGCAGTTGAGGCTCCTTCATTGAATGTTTTCAAGATAAGGATGGATAGTTTTTTGAAGAATAAAGGAATAAAGGGTTATGGTGTTCCGGCGGGAAAGTGGAGCTGAGTCCACAAAAGATCAGCCATGATCTCATTGAATGGCGGAGCATGCTTGAAGGGCCAGGTGGCCTACTTCTGCTCCTAGTTCTTATGTTCTTATGGTCTATGAACAGATCGCCAAGCCTCTCAATCCTTGCCTGCCACCAACCCCGAAACCTCGCACCCAAACCCACCCCACCGTGCAAACCTATGGTTGTTGCAGTTCGGTGCTCACACTGAGGCACCCTCCAGCAACGTCTTATCTAACGCGAAAAATTCAATCTTGGTACTCCTGGTGCACTTGGGAGAAGTATGAAATCTCCTTCGCCCTCGGTCTTCTAAACCTCCATGGGTCCACACCCTCTTCCCCCTCCTATAAGCTCCATAAACACCTTCAGTTAATAGAATCATAGTATCTACAGTGCAGAAGGAGGCCATTTGGCCCATCGAGTCTGCACCAGCCTTTGGAAAGAGCAGCCAACCCAAGCCCACACCTCCGCCCTATCGTTGTAACCCTACCTAACCTTTTTGGACACTATGGGGCAATTTACCATGGCCAATCCACCTGACCTGCACATCTTTGCACTGTGGGAGGAAACCGCCCAGTTCCGTTGCCACTGCCAACACCATCAGCAACTTAGGACTCGAGCGGTCCAAGCTCGGTTCTATAACCAAAATGAAATCACGCCCCCCCCCCCATAATCAACCGAAGTGTGTCCAAGTCAGGAATCTCCTGCCTTATACAATCTATATCATAAATTGGGGCATAGACATTTACCAGAACCAACGACATCCCCTCCAACTTCCCACTCGCCATCACATATCTCCCCTCAGATCGGCCACAATACTCCCCACCTCGAACGCTACCCACTTATTAACCAACACTGCCAGCCCGTCGTCTTCATTACCAGCCCCGAATGAAACACCTGCCCCACCCATCCCTTTCTCAGCCTCGTCTGGTCTCCTATCTTTAGGTGCGTCTCCTGCAAAAAGGCCCTGTCCATCTTCAGACTCCTCAGGTGCGCGAACACACGCGACCGTTTGTCCGGCCCATTCAGCCCCCTCACGTTCCACGTGACCAGCCTGGGGGGGGGGGTCCCGCCCCCGCCCCCTTCCCCGCCCCCTTCCCCGCCCCCCCTTCCCCACCCCCTTCCCCGCCCCCTTCCCCGCCCCCTTTACCTTCCCCGCCCCCTTCCCCTGCCCCCTTCCCCTGCATCTGCCGATCAGCCATACTCCTTTGCGAGCCAGCCTCCAGTCCGCTCAATCACTGTGTAAAAATTGATTACATTTTAAGTCAGAGATTGTGTGGGATGTGATTTAAGATGTTTCTGTGAGGGCTGAGAAGATGCGATATAAATTCAAGCTTATTCTGACAAGTTCAAGCTTTTTGCCAGCTATAATAATTTCTTCCCAAGGGGTTAATCAGACATATCTAATTGTTTCATGTGCATCCATCCTCCCTTGTCAGTTTTATCTTCATTGACCTGCTGGCTGATATCTTTGAGGCTTTTAAAAATAATGAACTCAGGACATGGTCAACATTGGTACAGTTGAATTTATTGCCCATTCCGAGTTGCTGGGTTACAGTTCAGTGATTTTGAAATTATCATTCTTCATGTACGAGTCGAGGCAGATTGATGGCAGACACTTTGACCATAGAAAATCGCTCAAGTGAAACACCTTCCTGTTCTCGTCCAGCGTCCCCACAGATATACTTGGATGGGGTTCGGGAATGAAAATGCTACTCAATTTTTCATGCTTCCTGCCCCTTGGCTTCTTAGAGTAATGGCTGCAAACGTCACAGCTGCTGTCTTAGAACAGACCAGGAATTTGAACCTGCCTTCTGAAAGGAGTTAGTTAGTCAGAGTACCTCCTGATACCCTCCGCCTTGGAATATGAAATGAATGACGTGAATAAAATCTTCTGCCGTACCTGGGACAATGTTGTATCGACACAGCTCTCTTCAAAATATGTAGGGCTGAGCTTTTTGATTAGGATAATAGATCCTGCTGTCAGGATGAAATGCGGATTGGGTACCCACAGATATCTGCAGCAGGAACCAGAGGGCCGCCCATAGAGTCCTGTTCAATTAAGGACAGCTCTCCATTCTGGAGGGCCAATAGGAAGCCATCCAGGAGTCCTGGACCCCACTGTCAGGGGTGGGAGCTGCTGAAGAAGGTAGAATGGTGTAAAGGTGCCTCCATTTCCAGTCAAGGTAGACAAGGTAGGTAAGAAATCCGAAAGGTCAAGGCTTTGAATTCAGAGGAAAGTCCCTTCCCACTGCAGAGGGTACTGACATGGTTGCAGCTGATTTTTGAGGTGGAGGATTCCAAATAGATTTCAGCCTCTGGCTCTGACTGCCTGCCCTGTCCCTGGGAAATGGCCATGGTTTCATGCATGGCCTTCTGGCAGCAATGAGCACTCTGGCTGGATGGGAAATTCATTTGGCATTGGGAAAGTACTTGTAATTTAGTCCTGAAGGGGTTGAATTGGTTATCTGCCCACAGCCAGGTGGACAACCACTCCCACCACTAATCTAACTCCCCCATAATGCAGTTTAGATAGGTAATATGTCATGGCCCCATCCCCATCTACCCCCACCTACCCTACCCTCTCCTGTAGACAACATGGTAGCATTGTGGATAGCACAATTGCTTCACAGCTCCAGGGTCCCAGGTTCGATTCCGGCTTGGGTCGCTGTCTGTGCGGAGTCTGCACATTCTCCCCGTGTGCGCGTGGGTTTTCTCCGGGTGCTCCGGTTTCCTCCCACAGTCCAAAGATGTGCGGGTTAGGTGGATTGACCATGATAAATTGCCCTTCGTGTCCAAAATTGCCCTTCGTGTTGGGTGGGGTTACTGGGTTATGGGGATAGGGTGGAGGTGTTGACCTTGGGTAGGGTGCTCTTTCCAAGAGCCCGTGCAGACTCGATGGGCCGAATGGCCTCCTTCTGTAAATTCTATGATAACCAAGATACCGGCAAGTCAGGTGAACAGGAAAAGTGCATGGATGTAAGGTATTTTATACAGTATAGGTATAAATATCATTGATGGGGCGATGCTATCTCAAGCAAAATGTCCAAGCATGCAAGTTACCCAAATAGATAAAAGACAAAAGGCAAAGAACAGTGCAGCATAGGAACAGGCCCTTCAGCACTCCAAGCCTGCGCTGCTCATGGTGCCTGTGCAAACTAAAACCTTCACTTCCGGGGTCTATTTCCATCCTATTCATGTATTTGTCAAGATGCTCTTAAATGTTGCTATCATATCTGCTTCCACCACCTCCTCCGGAAGCATGTTCAAGGCACTCACCCCCCCCCCCCCCCCCCCTCTGTGTGTTTAAAAAAAAAAAAACTGCCTCGCACATCTCCTCTGAAATGGAATGATAAATTTTAAAGAACTGTATGACTACATCTAGAATTAATTAGTTATTTAATATAACTGGGCTAGGGTGCTAGCTATGAAGAAAGGTTGAGTACATTAGGATTGTTTTTGTTGGAAAGATGGAGGTTGAGGGGGGGACCTGATTGAGGTCTACAAAATTATGAGAGGTATGGACAGGGTGGATAGCAACAAGCTTTTTCCAAGAGTGGGGATGTCAATTACAAGGGGTCACGATTTCAAGGTGAGAGGGGGAAAGTTTAAGGGAGATGTGCGTGGAAAGTTTTTTACGCAGAGGGTGGTGGGTGCCTGGAATGTCTTGCCAGCGGAGGTGGTAGAGGCGGGCACAACAGCATCATTTAAGATGCATCTAGACAGATATATGAGCGGGCGGGGAACAGCGGGAAGTAGATCCTTGGAAAATAGCTGACAGGTTTAGATAAAGGATCTGGATCGGCGCAGGCTGGGAGGGCCGAAGGGCCTGTTCCTGTTCTGTAATTTTCTTTGTTCTTTGTTGTAGTGGCAGATTCAATCTACAGAAACATAGAGCTTCACAGTATAGTCAATAAATCTGTGCCAGTGGTGCTCTTTGGACGACTCCACTTCGTCTCATAATATTCCCGTGGGCTCCCTTTACACTTTAATGTTCCTCTTTTTCAAGTAGCTGTCTTAATCCTCTTTTAAGATAATCTAGAGGTTGCCCTTCAGTGACATTTTGCAGAAGAGAATTCCACATTCTAATCTTCCTGTTTATTTTTCTCACTTTCCTATTAATCCTGTGGTTAGTTTTGATTTGTGCCCTCTTACTGACTAGTGGACATAATCTGGGAGCAATGAATTTTAAGTAGGAGTATCTGTGGAGCAGTGGGCTGATTCGGAAATATATTCAATATCTGTGAAATAGTCAGCACAGTGTGGAGCTACCACAAAAGTGGTGATAAGGCATTGGCAGAGATGAAGAGGTTGAATGGCTGCAGTATAGGGTGTTACATTAAGCTGACATATAATAGAGTATATAATTCCTGTCATTTATTCATTGGAAGGGTATTGTTATCCAAGAAGAACCAAGTTTCATGCTTTTTTAAATGAAAATGAGCGATTTTGTTGTGGATAATTGAAGTTTGCAAGGTTATAAAGGATATTGAGAAATGAGACTGGAACGGCTGATTCAGTTAGGTGAAGGGTTCAGTTAGCTGTGGAGGTGGAGCAAGAACCAAGGATGGGTTGAGGTTTTTCACCAAGAATCTGAGATGTGTGGAATGTGTGTGAAATACCAGGATTAAGAGTTGGGGTGAGAAAATGGGGAGGTTGTGTTCATAATCTGAAAAGGCTTTGTTGAGACGTTGCCAACTAACATAGGAGCAGGAGTGGGCCATTCAACCCCTCGAGCCTGTTCCAACATTCAATGAGATCATGGCTGACCTGTGGGCTAAAAGCTTCACAACTTACAGGTTTAGTTTGGACTGGAGTCTTGTGAATGGAAATAAGTGGTATATCCCAGGCTCTGGTAGCACCCCACCTCTGTCAGAAGGTTGTGGATTCACACGAGGAGATGAATTCGGAGTAGGCCATTCAGCCCTTTGAGCCTTCTCAGCCTTTCAGTAAGATCTGTTTGTGACCCGAACTCCACATTCCACCTATCCCTGATGACCTTTGACTCTCTTGTTACTCAAGACTCTGTCCATCTCTGCCTTAAAAATATCCATTGACCCCTCCACCTCCACCGCCCTGTGGGAAAGAAAGTTCCAAAGAAGGAGGCCATTCGGCCCATCGAGTCTGCACCGGCCCTTGGAAAGAGCACCCCACTTAAGCCCACTGCTCCACCCTATCTCCGAACCCAGTAACCCAAACTAACCTTTTTTTGGACACTAAGGGCAATTTATCCTATTGGCCAATCCACCTAACATGCACATCTTTAGACTGTGGGAGGAAACCGGAGCACCCGGAGGAAACCCGCGCAGACACTGGGAGAGCGGGCAGACTCCGCAGAGACAGTGACCCAATCCGGGAATCGAACTTGGGACCCTGGAGCTGTGAAGCAACGCTGTACTAACCACTGTACTACTGTGCTGACCTTTGGGCGAAGAAATTTCTTCTCATCTCGATCTTAATGGGAGACCCCTTATTTTTAAACTCTGTCCCGATTCTACTCTCTCCCAGAAGCAAAATATATTCAGCATCCAATTTTCTCCCTCAGTGAGCAAATTTCAGAAAGATTGGAGGAGCAGTTCCAAGAAGAATATTTCATTGGAAATAACCTCTTTGAATAGGATTTTGAAAACTGGTGCTGGGGCCGCATAGAGGAGCTTTGTGGGTCACATCTGGCCTACAAGCCGTACTTTGGACAAACCTGCATTAAACTGAGAGCCTGATGGGTGTGGAAGATTCCACGGAACTGTTTCAAAGAAAAGGAGTGGAGTTATCATGGCCTGACCAATATTAAACCCTCATTCAATATTGTGAAAACCAATTCTCTGGTCATGTATCCTATTGCTAAATGTGGGGCTTTGCTGCACAGATTAGATGCTGCATTCCAACGCTACAAGTTATAAATTCATTGTAAAGCTCACTTGAGGTTGTGAAAGCTGCTGTATAAATGCAAATCTTTCTTCCGAGTATCTACATCTGCATGGATCTGTGTTGAAGAATAATCCTATTTCCTCCAGAAGGTAAATAGTGAAGATCGACACTGGATGTAAAGACTGGTCAGGGAGTGGTGAGATTACTGCTCTAAAAATCCAGACTAATGCTCTGGAGCTTGAGTTTCTGTTATTTTGGGATTATCTTTGGATTTGTTGGCTTCTCACTCTGGAAGAAATCTTGCTGGAGACGAGACTAACACCAAGCTGGAGCTACTCTCTTGAGAGGCTTCACACGCACCTCCTCTCAGTGAGTGATATTGCTACTACACAGCTCCTTACACACGTGCTCAGTTGCTAACATTAGAGTTAACCTTTACTTGACATCGTTCAGATCCTAGCATGGCATCTGGGGAGATTTTTATTCCAGATTTATTAATTAATTTAATATAAAGCTAGTCTCATAACTGTCATAGCCCATTGGTTCACTAACAATCTTTATTAGTGTCACAAGTATGCTTACAATAACGCTGCAATGACGTTACTATGAAAATCCCCTAGTCACCACAGTCATGGCGCCTGTTCGGGTACACTGAGGGAGAATTCAGAAAGCTCACTTCTCCTTACAAGCACGTCTTTCGGGACATGTGGGAGGAAACCAGAGCACCTGGAGGAAACCCACGCATACACTGGAGACCATGCAGACTCCGCACAGACAGTGACCCAACCCGGGAATTGAACCCAGGTCCCTGGCACTGTGAAGCAACAATGCTAACCACTGTGCTGTCGTTCCCTCAGGGAAGGAAATATGCCCTCCTGATCAAGTCTGGCCTACATTGTGGTTAATTTTTAACTGCCTCCTGAAATGGCCCAATAAGTTGCATCAACCAAAAAGTGAAGTAAGAATAAAATTGGACGGTCTGATGTACCACCCAGCATTGAGCTAGGCCAACAGCAAAAGCACATCCTGCTCAGTTAATCCTGCAAAGCCCTTCTTACAAAAATCAGGGGATTTTCTCACTGAATCATAGCTTACAGACAATGTCTGAGACACCCCCATTATTGGCTATGTCCTATGCCACCAGCAGCCCGTCTTGGGAGTCCTCCACATTGATTCTGGCCCCCACGGAGGCTTATGACATCAGGTCAAACATGGGCAAGGAGACGTCCTGATGATTACAACCTACCGTCCTCCCTTAAATTTTTCCTCCATGTTAAATAGCAATTGGAAGAAACACTTGAGGGTAGAATTACAGGTGGGAGACTTTCATATCCATCAACAAGTGACTCAGTCACACTACTACTATCAAGCTGGCCAGGTCCTGCCAGACAAAGCTGCAGCAAGTTGTGAAAGAACCAACAAGAGGAGAAATCCTACTTGACCGCATTCTCACCAACCTGTTACAGATGCATCTGTCCATGGCAGTATTGATAGGAGTGATGACCAAGCAATCTTTGTGGAGACAAAATCCAATCTTCACACCGAGGATATCTACCACTGTGCTAAATGGAATAGACTTTGAACAGATTTAGCAACTCGAGACAGGGCAACATGAGGCACCCTGGGCCATCAGCAGCAGAAGAATTGTATTTAACCACAGTCTGTAGCCTAATGGCCAGGCACATTCCCCACTCTACCACTACCAGGGGATCAATCCTGATTCAATGAGATGTATCGGAGAACGTGCCAGGAGTTGCACCAGACATACCTCAACCTGATGAAGCTACAACACAGGACCACTTACAAACCAAACGGCAGAAGTAACAGGTGATAGACTACACAAACCCACAACCAAAGAATCAAAGCTCTAGAGTTCTGCTACAACAAAGGGTAGTGGTGGACGAGTAAACAACTAACTGGAGGAGGATGGTCCACAAATATCTTCAACCTCCCAATGATGGGAAAATCCAGCACATCAGTGCAAAAGAAAAGGCTGACGCATTGGCAACCATTTTCTGCCAGATGTGCCAAGTGGATGATCCACCTTGGCATCTTCCTGAGGTTCCCAGCATCACAGATGCCAATCTTCAGCCAATTTGATTTGCTTCCTTGGGCAGAATTCTCACTTGCCTCCACCAGCAGGTTCAATGGTGAGTGGAGGGCTCAAAAATCGGATTCACTCGGGCATTAATTTCCTGCGGGATCTTCCGGTAGTGCCCACCATGGCAGGTCGGGAAATCCACTAGTGGCCGGCGTGAAATAGATTTTCACCCCACTAATAGGGTGCAGGTGAAGGCTTAACTTGAATCTTCCCCAGACTGATTCTCCATGAAGCCAGATAGAAACACAGTGGTCCAGAACATGTCTAGAACAATGTGACGTGCAGAAAGCAGGACAGAGCTGAAGAAATCCTGGAGTTCCCAGTTTGGGGATGGAGGCCGTGGTGACCCCGGAATACTGGTTGTATGGGGAAAGCACCTATCAGGCTCCCTTCCAGCCTCGAGTGTTCCTGGAGACCCATCTTTGTTATTCATTAGGGCTATATTACTTCTTCAATGGTGGGACAGTGATGTTTGCTGCCTTTTTAAATATAGCACCCAGATACGGTGACGAGATGCGCGCAATCAAGCCCGCCCTGCCACTGAATACAGCGCTAAACCCCTAAATGCATAATCAGTGATGTCTAGGTCAATGATATGCCGTGGTTTCCCATCGACCTCTGCAGTGGGAAACACTCCCTATCCCTGACCTCGCCAGGGACTTTGCCCCAGTTGAGAGAATTCCACCCTATTGTAATGTGCTGAAGGCACTGGATACAGCAAAGGCAATTGGCCTTGATAACATCCTTGCAGTAGTACTGAAGGTTTGTGCTTCAGAAACTAGCCATGCTCCTAGCCAAGCTCTTCCAGTACAGCTAAAGTAGGATCTACCCGACAATGGGGAAAATTGCCCAGGTATATCCTGCCTACAAAAAGGAGGTCAAATCAAATTCAACCAATTACCACCCCATCAGTCTCAATCATCAGCAAAGTGATGGAAGGTATCATCATTCTCTACCATATAAAAGAACAAGGACAGCAGATGCATTGTAACACCACCTGCAAATTCCCCTCCAAGCGACACCTCATCTTGGCTTGGAAATATATCACCGCTTCTTCACTGTCACTGGGCCAGAATCCTGGAACTCCACCCTAGCAGCACCATGGATGTACCTCGATCACACTGACTGCAGTGGTTCAAGAAGGCAGCTCACCAGCATCTTTCCAAGGGCAATTCAGGATGGGTAATAAATGTTCCCTTTACTATCAACACGTGCATCCCAGGAAAATAATTTTAAAAAACCAGTAATTTCTATTAGCAAGATTTGGATGCAACAAATAAATGTTGGGAGCAGGCGTTAACGGGAGGAGACCCATCGTTCCTGAAAGAGTTCAGAGGCAGCCACAGGTGCTGCTAGGTTCTGAGGCAGATTGGTTAAGAGACTTGATTCCACTTGTAAGGACATAAAAAGCCCTCTAGACTTAACCCCTTCCATCTCCTTACCACCCACACACTCCCTATGTCCCATCCATGCCAACTTATACCATTGTATACCCCCAACCACCCCCTATTGTCCTTCAATGCCAAACTATGCCTCTCTTTCCCACTCCCTTGGTCGTTTATAGCACCTATGCCAACTTAGTGGCAACTCGCACCACACATTCATCTCCATGATCCTTTATAGCTCCTGTGCCAACTTGCTACCAATCCATGATCCCATCCACCACCCTTTGCACTTGCACCCTCCAGGCCAACTCATCCAGTATCTACCATGGACAGACATCAGAAGCCATTCTGAGGTGATATAAAACAAAACTCTAAGCATTTGTTGTAGACTTTATTTTTTTTTAAAACCCATTCAATACATTTAAAGTCCATCAAGTACTTAATCCTACATGAAAACAAACATTTACTTCAAGTACATAATCACTTATGAAAACACACATTTTGTATTCACAGTCCCACATCAGACTTGGAACGGTCAATAAACTGTGGATATATCAGCTCACCAGTGTGCTAATGATAGGTTGTGGAATCAGAAATGCAGCACTAATCCTATAATGATGACCCTCAGACTTGTGTCAACAGAGAACTAGTGAAATGGCAAGCACTGATTTTTCAACTGCAGAATGTTGAAAACTACAACCCATCCCAATTGCTGTCACCTGGTTAAAATGGTGGATGCGGATTCAGGGATGGAACTGCCAGAACCTGAGCTCCAGCGTCATTTTGGTTAAGTGCTTCATGAGAACCCCTGCTGTCCTTGTGACAACCTAGCCACCTATTTATTGTCTATGCTCTAACACCAGCCTTTCCAGTCCGTCCACGTATCTGAAATGCTTTTTCCGTGATATCGTTACAGTAAATCTTTTCTGTACCCTCTTTAAAGCCTTGACATTCTTCCTAAAGTCTGATTCCCAGAATTAAATGCAGTACTTAAGCTGAGGCCCAACTGTATTTTATAAAGGTTTATCATAACTTCCTCACTTTTTTGTGCACTTGACTCTCAATTAATAAAGTCAAGCATCCTTTATGTTTTTCTAGCATACCCCTCAATTTGTTCTGCCACCTTTAAAAGTTTGTGTACACACACTCCCAGGTCTCTCTGTTCCAACGCCCTTTCAAAATTGTACCTTTTTTATATTGCCTCTCCTGTTTCTTCTTCCCCAAATGTACAATCTCCCAATTCTCTGCATTAAATTTCAACTGATGACCATTTCATCAATTTGATTCTATGCTCCTGAACTCCATGACTTATCCTCCACATTGTTTACTACGATTTTTACGTGTTTCGGAAAGACATCAACAATGCTGCTGCAGTACATCTTATTGTTTATGCCCCCCACATGCCCACACAACTGCAATTTGAATAGAATGGAAGAGTGGATATGCGTTATTTAACCGTTGAAATACAGATGCGCATTTTTCATGCAGTTCACTTTGTGTGTTACAGTGCGATGGACAATATATTCCCCTCCCCAGTCTCCAGGGTATTGCTGTCTTAAACATTCCCAGCTATGCCGGTGGAACCAACTTCTGGGGTGGTACAAAAGAAGATGATGTAAGTTGCATGTGGAAGATTATGGACCTTTCTGTCGATCATAAAACAATTGATTGTTGAGCTCGAGGCATTCTGAATCTCCACATTTGGTCTTAAAGTAGCTGCATGCACTACTGGTTGGGAAATTGCCAAAATGCTTCAGGAAAGTAGAATTCAGGCATGAGTACTGTGGTATTATTGTTCAGTGAAAACTGGGATGATATTGCATTGAGCCTGGAATATTGCACAAGTGGCAGCACATTCTAAACAATGTCATAGCCAGTCGGGTTTCCAAAGTACCGTCTCATGCTTGCCTGAACACTTAGAAATGTTTCCTGTAGTCCATTTGCATGCCACATTTTTGCTGTTGCCAATTTCCTTCAAAATAAATGTTCTTATGCAGGATATATAAATTTATTTTAAAAGATACTGGAGCAACAATGTTTAGCAAGAAGCAAAAATCGGAAACAGATAAACATTTAAATGTCTGGCTCAAGTACCCTATCATAACTATTTGTCAATCATATCAAGGACTTTTCAGGTTTATTCATAACCACCAATAATAGCTACCTAACTGCACTGCCAACAAAAAAACAGCAACAACTAGATAACATTCAAATTAACATTTCTTTCTTCTGAAAAGTATAAAGGGTTAAAAAGTCGCCCTATCTAGAATTCTGCCAGATTACACAGTGCAAAGAGTTGGATTTGCCTCAACCCTTGCCCCCACATTTGACACCAACCTCCCCCACTCTTGTTGGCCTGTTTCCTCACCTCCAATGTCATTGGCTCCTTGACTGCTGCTACTGTCCACCTTGAGCACCAGGGGTCAACTGACAACCTCACTGAAACTACATTCCCAGCACCTTGCCAATTCTACACATGGTTGTCTGTCTGGAGCTGCCCCAATGTTGTGTCTAGGTGCTGAGCAGAACCAGCTGGTTTGCGAGCAATTAGCCGACAATGAAGGAGCCAGTCAGTCTTTGCACCACCCATCTCAACTTTTTTTCTTCTCTCCTTAACTAGCTCTTGCCCAGGTCCAAGAATCCATCATTTAAATCAGAGCCACTGTGCAAACGCGAAACTTCCCATCAGGCATCAGACTATCAATGAGGGATATAGTCCTGTAAAGTCAGCTTTGATTATTTCCCAACCCCACATTTATTGTGCTATTAAAATTATTATCCGTGACTTTCAAAACAGTTGTTGAGTTTCCTTCTAGGTTTGTTGCTCACAGTTTGAAATCTTAGTTGGTTACCAGGAAACTTTTAGATTTTAAATTTCTGGTGGTGATTCCTGGTGATTTCAGTGCTGAACACTGAAAGTGAATGGGAAATGGGAAAAATATTATATCCACCATCATTGCTACCAGTAACGATTAAGACCTGTGATCATTTGGATGGGATAGTTTTATAACTTTGCCCCGACTCCTTCCTTTTAGAGTTTAAATTAAATGAATGAGAAATGGCTTGGCTGAAACCAGGCAAGATCACGTTCCTGATATGCGCTGCCGCGGTAGAGGAGTAAATTTGTAAAGTTACCTCTCACAACTCCTTCCCAATAAATTGCCTGCTCCATCAGACTAGAAAAACATTCAAACTGTAAGTGCTGATATGTTTGAGCATGCAGCTATTCCGTCCGTCCTTCCCAGATTTGTGAACTTTGTGTCCTTTTAGATCTTTGGTGCACCCTCATTTGATGATAAGATCTTGGAAGTGGTGGCTGTATTTGGAAGTATGCAGATGGCAGTATCGAGAGTCATCAAGCTGCAACACCACAGAATAGCCCAGGTAGGTATGTTGCTCCAAAGATGCTTTGATACTTGAAAAGATTATGTCCAGATGACAATCTCCAGATAAAATGCTTTCGCTGCTGTTCTACTGAGTGAAGATGTGGAGATGCCAGCGTTAGACTGGGGTGAGCACAGTACGAAGTCTTACAACACCAGGTTAAAGTCCAACAGGTTTGTTTCGATGTCACTAGCTTTCGGAGCGCTGCTCCTTCCTCAGGTGAGACCTCTTCATTCACCTGAGGAAGGAGCAGCGCTCCGAAAGCTAGTGACATCGAAACAAACCTGTTGGACTTTAACCTGGTGTTGTAAGACTTCATACTCTACTGAGTGAAGACTGTTTTAAGGTTTTTAATTTTTGTGCATAGATTTGTGGTCCTTATAAGTTCTCAATGCTTTTCTTCACCTTGCACCTCCACTCTTATTATCCCCTAGTCAGTAACGGTCTGTTTTTCCAGGCTAATGCTGTCAAATGTTATTTTGTTCATATTTTACTGTTCAAAATAATCAGCTGCGTTCACGAATTGGGATTGCATTTTTGTTTTGCATTCCGTTCTGTGTTGATAACTATGTCTGCTTTATCAGCCACACTCGTTACTGGGACAGAAAAGACCTGTACATCCTGCCAGCAGTGGAATGCCTGGCCAGAGCATGCGTTGCCTCTGATCATTGGGCCGGAATGGTGACGCAATAGTTAGCATTTCTGCCGCAGCTCCAGGGACCTGGGTTCAATTCCAGCCTTGGGTCACTGTCTGTGTGAAGTTTGCACTTTCTCCCCGCGTCTTCATGGGTTTCCTCCCGGTGCTCGATTTCCTCTCACAGTCCAAAGATTTGCAGGTTAGGTGGATTGGCCATATTAAATTGTCCCTTAGTTTCCAAAAGGTAGGTAGGGTTTAGAACATAGAACATAGAACATAGAACAATACAGCGCAGTACAGGCCCTTCGGCCCACGATGTTGCACCGAAACAAAAGCCATCTAACCTACACTATGCCATTATCATCCATATGTTTATCTAATAAACTTTTAAATGCCCTCAATGTTGGCGAGTTCACCACTGTAGCAGGTAGGGCATTCCACGGCCTCACTACTCTTTGCGTAAAGAACCTACCTCTGACCTCTGTCCTATATCTATTACCCCTCAGTTTAAAGCTATGTCCCCTCGTGCCAGCCATTTCCATCCGCGGGAGAAGGCTCTCACTGTCCACCCTATCTAACCCCCTGATCATTTTGTATGCCTCTATTAAGTCTCCTCTTAACCTTCTTCTCTCCAACGAAAACAACCTCAAGTCCATCAGCCTTTCCTCATAAGATTTTCCCTCCATACCAGGCAACATCCTGGTAAATCTCCTCTGCACTCGCTCCAAAGCCTCCACGTCCTTCCTATAATGCGGTGACCAGAACTGTACGCAATACTCCAAATGCGGCCGTACCAGAGTTCTGTACAGCTGCAACATGACCTCCTGACTCCGGAACTCAATCCCTCTACCAATAAAGGCCAACACTCCATAGGCCTTCTTCACAACCCTATCAACCTGGGTGGCAACTTTCAGGGATCTATGTACATGGACACCTAGATCCCTCTGCTCATCCACACTTCCAAGAACTTTACCATTAGCCAAATATTCCGCATTCCTAAATTTCTGGGTTACAGGGATCGGGTGGAGGCGTGGGTTTAAGTAGGGTGCTCTTTGCAAGGGCCACTCCCCGCAACCTTGAATCAAACCCCGAGTGGAAAATCTGGCCCACCCGCCCCTTCCATAGCCTAACCTGATCCTTCACACGAGGTGCGTCTCCTGCAAAAAGACCACCTTCACTTTCAAGCTCCTAAATTGCAAAAATACCCAAGATCTTTTGACCGGTCCATTGAGCCCTCGCACACTCCATGTTATCAGCCTTACCGGGGGCTTACGCCTCCATTCCCCTCTACTGTCCGCCATCCTCCACTTTTGGCTCTACCGCCGTTAATATCACCCTGTACCTGGCCCACCCAAGGTGGCCCCTTTCTCCGTCCCCATGTTTCTTCACCAACCTCGCCTCGTTAGAAAAGAAACCCTCCACTCCCGCCAGACCCCACTCGATATGTATTCCCAATTACTTCAAAGTGCCAGCACCTCTGTCTCCCAGAATTGTTCAGTTCAGTTCTCCCCCAATTTATGCTCCCTGATGAAGTCATAAGCCGCTTCTGGGGTCTCAAAATGGTATTCAGGCCTTCATATGTCACCCAAAGCTTCGCCGTGTAGAGCACCCCAAACCTGATCTGCCGTCGATATAGCACCGCCTTGACTTTGTTGTACCCCGCACGCCTTTTGCCAACTCCTCTCCAATGCCCTGGTATATTTGGACCTTGTTCCCCTCCCATTCACAGTTGCGGTTCTCCCTGGCCCACGGCAGAATCTTCTCTTCACAAACTTATGGATTCTCACGATAACTGCCTGCGGCGGCTCCCCCGCTCTAGGCTTCTGCCTCAGAGACCTGTGTGCTCTGTCCACTTCAGGGGCCTTATCCAACACGCCCTCCCCCACCAGCCCCACCAGCATCATTGAAACGTACCTCGTGGCACTCGCACCTTCCACTCCTTCAGGCAGGCCCACTAGCCGCAGATTCTGCCTTCACAATCTATTTTCCTGCTCCTCCACCGTTGCTCTCGAACGTCTTGCAAAGGTCCCCTAAGAGCACCACCTCCAACGCCACCACCCGATCCCTCTGGTTCGACATCACCCTCTCAGTCTCTCTGACCTGCGACCCCTGCACCTCCAAACATTTTTCCACCCTCTCCATCGAGCCCTTCAGGGGTGCCACAGCCCCTTCAATGGCCTTCGAGCGATCCTCCTGCATCTCCTTCCTCTGCTGGCGGAACTCTTCCTTGATGAAGGCCATCAACTGTTCCTTCTGGGGCTTTGCTACTTGCACTACCCCTTCCCCCTTCACCATCCTTCCACTGGCTACTGCGCCACAGGTCCTTTCCAACTCTTTGGCCAGGTGTTTCCCCTTCTGCTGGGTTTAGTAACCAGCAGACATACCACTCCCGGGGGAACATCTCCTCCAACCTTCAGCTACTTTTCTGTCGAGGTTACACCCAGTTTCGGGTAAGAAGAGCTCTTTTCTACGCCTTCAAGCAGGACTTGCCCTGTGTGCAACCATTCCACAACATGGCCGCCACCGGATGTCCATTGGAGGATTATTCCGAACACATATTTCTCTTTGAGCTGTTTTCTGAAAGCTGTCCTCAATTTAATGGATCCATTCTCACTTTTTTGATGCAATTGGAGATCATCTCTATGAAACCTAACATCACTGTTAATATCTCTTTAAAGCTATTTTAACAAAAGTCAATGTGCTTCCCTGACTCCCCCCCCCCCCCCTCACTGCTTTTCTTCCTCCAGAGTTTGTATCAGTGTTTTTATATTTAATTCCCTAATTATTTGACTTGTTTATCTATTTTGTAAACTGCTTATTCAATTTACTCTGACTTTTCTTTGTTTTTCCCCAAACTGGGACATCTTAAGCATTATATCTTTCACTGTTTTGTCTGATCTTTATTGGTGATTGTAAATATGGTTAACGGATTAATCTTCAATTTAAGTTGAATTGCTTTGGTCACTTATTTGGGGCAGCACGGTAGCCTTGTGGATAGCACAATTGCTTCACAGCTCCAGGGTCCCAGGTTCGATTCTGGCTTGGGTCACTGTCTGTGCGGAGTCTGCACATCCTCCCCGTGTGTGCGTGGGTTTCCTCCGGGTGCTCCGGTTTCCTCCCACAGTCCAAAGATGTGCGGGTTAGGTGGATTGGCCATGATAAATTGCCCTTAGTGTCCAAAATTGCCCTTAGTGTTGGGTGGGGTTACTGGGTTATGGGGATAGGGTGGCGGTGTTGACCTTGGGTAGGGTGCTCGGTGAGCCGGTGCAGACTCGATGGGCTGAATGGCCTCCTTCTGCACTGTAAATACTATGATGTCCAGTGAAATCGGAAATACATTACCCTTGGGCACATTTACAGCATTGATGCAAACGTTAATCAATTTATCCCCATTTTTGCAGTTTTCTAGTACATTCCACTCCTTATAGTATTGTGGCCGCTGCCAAGGTTTCAGCTAGCAGTAACGCTGACAGCTGAAGTGGGAGAGTGTGGTGTTCGTCCCTTGAAGTGCAATACAGCACAAATCATCGCATCTCACCACAGAGAGGTGACCCACTATTACAAAAGGTGGAGACTTAAGCCAAATGCTAAAAGGGCAGTATCTAGTTTTTTAAACACACACAACAGGCCAACAACAGCCCCGCATCTTCTTGAATGGATATAGTCCAAAGTTTTGTATCCGGATGTTACAATGACTTACAAGGAACATCTTTATTATGCCTGAAGTGCATATGTTTTAATGCAAGAAGTATTACGGGTAAGGCAGATGAACTTAGAGCTTGGATTAGTACTTGGAACTATGATGTTGTTGCCATTACAGAGACCTGGTTGAGGGAAGGGCAGGATTGGCAGCTAAACGTTCCAGGATTTAGATGTTTCAGGCGGGGTAGAGGGGGATGTAAAAGGGGAGGCGGAGTTGCGCTACTGGTTCGGGAGAATATCACAGCTGTACTGCGGGAGGACACCTCAGAGGGCAGTGGTCTATATGGGTAGAGATCAGGAATAAGAAGGGTGCAGTCACAATGTTGGGGGTTTACTACAGGCCTCCCAACAGCCAGCGGGAGATAGAGGAGCAGATAGGTAGACAGATTTTGGAAAAGAGTAAAAACAACAGGGTTGTGGTGATGGGAGACTTCAACTTCCCCAATATTGACTGGGACTCACTTAGTGCCAGGGGTTTAGACAGGGCGGAGTTTGTAAGGAGCATCCAGGAGGGCTTCTTAAAACAATATGTAGACAGTCCAACTAGGGAAGGGGCGGTACTGGACCTGGTATTGGGGAATGAGCCCGGCCAGGTGGTAGATGTTTCAGTAGGGGAGCATTTCGGTAACAGTGACCACAATTCAGTAAGTTTTAAAGTACTGGTGGACAAGGATAAGAGTGGTCCTAGGATGAATGTGCTAAATTGGGGGAAGGCTAATTATAACAATATTAGGCGGGAACTGAAGAACATAGATTGGGGGCGGATGTTTGAGGGCAAATCAACATCTGACATGTGGGAGGCTTTCAAGTGCCAGTTGAAAGGAATTCAGGACCGGCATGTTCCTGTGAGGAAGAAGGATAAATACGGCAATTTTCGGGAACCTTGGATAACGAGAGATATTGTAGGCCTCGTCAAAAAGAAAAAGGAGGCATTTGTCAGGGCTAAAAGGCTGGGAACAGACGAAGCCTGCATGGAATATAAGGAAAGTAGGAAGGAACTTAAGCAAGGAGTCAGGAGGGCTAAAAGGGGTCACGAAAAGTCATTGGCAAATAGGGTTAAGGAAAATCCCAAGGCTTTTTACATGTACATAAAAAGCAAGAGGGTAGCCAGGGAAAGGGTTGGCCCACTGAAGGATAGGCAAGGGAATCTATGTGTGGAGCCAGAGGAAATGGGCGAGGTACTAAATGAATACTTTGCATCAGTATTCACCAAAGAGAAGAAATTGGTAGATGTTGAGTCTGGAGAAGGGTGTGTAGATAGCCTGGGTCACATTGAGATCCAAAAAGACGAGGTGTTGGGTGTCTTAAAAAATATTAAGGTAGATAAGTCCCCAGGGCCTGATGGGATCTACCCCAGAACACTGAAGGAGGCTGGAGAGGAAATTGCTGAGGCCTTGACAGAAATCTTTGGATCTTCACTGTCTTCAGGGGATGTCCCGGAGGACTGGAGAATAACCAATGTTGTTCCTCTGTTTAAGAAGGGTAGCAAGGATAATCCCGGGAACTACAGGCCGGTGAGCCTTACTTCAGTGGTAGGGAAATTACTGGAGAGAATTCTTCGAGACAGGATCTACTCCCATTTGGAAACAAATGGACATATTAGTGAGAGGCAGCATGGTTTTGTGAAGGGGAAGTCGTGTCTCACTAACTTGATAGAGTTTTTCGAGGAGGTCACTAAGATGATTGATGCAGGTAGGGCAGTGGATGTTGTCTATATGGACTTCAGTAAGGCCTTTGACAAGGTCCCTCATGGTAGACTAGTACAAAAGGTGAAGTCACACGGGATCAGGGGTGAGCTGGCAAGGTGGATACAGAACTGGCTAGGTCATAGAAGGCAGAGAGTAGCAATGGAAGGATGCTTTTCTAATTGGAGGGCTGTGACCAGTGGTGTTCCACAGGGATCAGTGCTGGGACCTTTGCTCTTTGTAGTATATATAAATGATTTGGAGGAAAATGTAACTGGTCTGATTAGTAAGTTTGCAGACGACACAAAGGTTGGTGGAATTGCGAATAGCGATGAGGACTGTCAAAGGATACAGCAGGATTTAGATCGTTTGGAGACTTGGACGGAGAGATGGCAGATGGAGTTTAATCCGGACAAATGTGAGGTAATGCATTTTGGAAGGTCTAATGCAGGTAGGGAATATACAGTGAATGGTAGAACCCTCAAGAGTATTGAAAGTCAAAGAGATCTAGGAATACAGGTCCACAGGTCATTGAAAGGGGCAACACAGGTGGAGAAGGTAGTCAAGAAGGCATACGGCATGCTTGCCTTCATTGGCCGGGGCATTGAGTATAAGAATTGGCAAGTCATGTTGCAGCTGTATAGAACCTTATTTAGGCCACACTTGGAGTATGGTGTTCAATTCTGGTCGCCACACTACCAGAAGGATGTGGAGGCTTTAGAGAGGGTGCAGAAGAGATTTACCAGAATGTTGCCTGGTATGGAGGGCATTAGCTATGAGGAGCGGTTGAATAAACTCGGTTTGTTCTCACTGGAACAAAGGAGGTTGAGGGGAGACCTGATAGAGGTCTACAAAATTATGAGGGGCATAGACAGAGTGGATAGTTAGAGGCTTTTTCCCAGGGTAGAGGGGTCAATTACTAGGGGGCATAGGTTTAAGGTGAGAGGGGCAAGGTTTAGAGTAGATGTACGAGGCAAGTTTTTTACGCAGAGGGTAGTGGGTGCCTGGAACTCGCTACCGGAGGAGGTGGTGGAAGCAGGGACGATAATGACATTTAAGGGGCATCTTGACAAATACATGAATAGGATGGGAATAGAGGGATACGGACCCAGGAAGTGTAGAAGATTGTAGTTTAATCGGGCAGCATGGTCGGCACGGGCTTGGAGGGCCGAAGGGCCTGTTCCTGTGCTGTACATGGGCCTGTTCCTGTGCTGTACATTTCTTTGTTCTTTGTAAGAGCCCACCGAGTGTAAAGACAAGAAACAACTCGATCAGAAAGTGGCCAGTTCAATCTGTAGAGTATTATAATTCCTGACCAGACCCCAACAGTGGCTAAGATACTGGACCGAAAACCCTTCTATTTTATTTATTTAAGACTGTGTGAAAAGGACACTTCACTGCAGGAGTGAGTGCATGAAGATATAGGGATTTGGTATTTTGAAACAAAACTTTATTATTAACACTGTATTAAAATTTTTAACCTCACACCTGAAAATAGCTTGCAATTACCCTTTAAACAATAGTACTCAATACAGTAAATATAATACCCTTAATTACTATCTCTATTTCCCAATTAAACAACACGGGGGCGTGGGGGGGGGGGGAGAATACAGCTGTCAATCCATCCTACATCCCAATGGCACAGAGTAATACTTGCTTTCCAGAACAGATTTGGCTCCTGTTAGAACCCCTGCAGACTCTGGCTGGATATCTTCAAAAAAACTATTTCAACTGGTTTGTTTCAGCTACCTCTTGGCTCAGGAAAGTCTGCACTGCTTTCAATATTATTATTTTTTTTTTTTTTCTTCGAACTATCCTGCTATAAAAGCAAAATACCCTACTTGTGGTCCAAAGGAAAGTCAGAACAGAACTCAACTCAGAATCCTTGTCAAAAAGTCTGAGTATCTTAGCTCCACCCAGCAATGACATTTACCCCCCCCCCAGCTGAAAACAAATTTACTCCCAGGCTGAAAACACATTAATTTACATGTCAAACAACAGTGCATTAGTCCAGGTTTTTATGATGGTCAATTTCACCCTGGTTCGTAAAAGCTTTCTGGTCTTGCAAAACAAGGTTATTTTAAAAGTGTGACTACTGCAGTCAAACACACTCTAACCCAGGCTTTTAACCCTTCAATTGCCAAATGTTTATAATCCAATATTTCTAAAATCCTGCATTCTTCACAAGAGCCAACATGCAGTCAATAATAAACGCTGGGTTTGCAGTTCATAATTCTGCAGCAGATTGTCCCCCAAATATGGCTCAGCTCTTCTCGCACAATGAAATCATGCACATAACATTAGTAATAAGTATTGTGGGACTAGCCTATTTAACAGCCCTGACCAATCTAACAGTCCAGTCCAGCATTATCTCTCCTGACAAGCCACCCTACTCCTTCAGGTGAAAAACCTTTTTATTTATTGGACGTCACTGGTTGGGCCAGCGTTTATTGCCCATCCCTAACTGTCCTTGAACTGAGGGGCTTGCTGAGCCATTTTAGAGGACATTTAAAAATTAACCAGATTGCTGTGGATCTTGAGTCACCATGTAGGCCTGACCAGGTAAGAGCAGCAGATCCCTTTCCCTAAAGGATGTATCAGATTTACTCTTGGTTAAAGGGGATTTTAATCCACTAAGGCACCTCCTTCACACAAGGTTCCTTGATGAGGTTGTTCTTCTTATGATTGGATGCCACCCCTGATGGGGTACTAGGTAGCAAGAAGAAGCTGAACAAGGTCAGTGCCCATTTTGTGCCATGTCGAACAGTCCAGGTCCTGGTTTTGAGCTCTCCCAACACCTGTAGGTAAAACTTATTTGCTTCAGATGAATGGCAAATTACAACAGGGTAGCTTTAACCTTTGGTGATGATGTAAAATAGGTAATATCAGATCAGCCGCCCTTTATACAGCCTGCCTTTTCTTTCCATTCAAGACCATATACATAATACAGAGCACAGAACAGGACATTTGATAGAGCTGCCCCATCCCAGAACCTACTCTCCACATGAGCCTCCTCTTACGCTACTTCATTTCACCAGATTGGAATGACCTTCTGTTTCTTTCTTGCTGATATGCATATCCAACTTTTTCTTAAAAGTGTCCATATCTTACTGCTGTTCATGGTAGTGCATTCCACCGGATAACCACACTCTGGGAGTTCAGTCTATTTATATAACTCATCCCTACCCCGTTGAGAGTTTGCTCCCTCCCTCTTCAGATCTTTTTCTTTTCACTGCATTCCTTGCCCCTATTCTATTTCTGTGTCTTAATTTTCTCTCCAATAAGGTATTGTTTGTTCTCTCAATTCAGGACTCATCCCTTCAGATTGGAAAATTGTACATGTCCACTATTTAAAATGGTGTAAAAGAGAAACTAGGGAATTATGTCATGTTAGCCAAATAGATGTTTTTTTTTAAAATAATTTTTACAGAATGTGGGCTTCAATGGTGAGGTCAGCATTTATTGCCCAACCCGAGTTTCCCTTGAGAATGTGGTGGTGAGCTGCCTTCTTAAGCCCCTGCAATCCATGGGGTGCAGGTATACCCTCTGTGCTGTTAGGGAGAGAGCTCCAGGATTTTGACCGATCAACAGGGAAGGAACGGTGATAAATTTCCAAGTCGGGATGGTGAGTGACTTGGAATGGAACTTCCAGGTGGTGGTGTTCCCAGAAATCTGCTGCCTTTGTCCTTCTAGATGGTAGTAGTCATGGGTTTGGAAGGAGCCTAGGTGAGTTCCTGCAGTGCACCTTGCAGATGGTACACGCTGCTACTACTGTGCGTCGGTGGTGGAGGGAGTGAATATTTGTGGAAGGGGTGCCAATCAAGCGGGCTGCTTTGTCCTGGATGGTGTCGAGCTTCTTGAATTATGTTAGAGCTACATCCATCCAGGCAAGTGGGGAGTATTCCATCACACTCCTGAATTGTGCCATGTAGATGGTGGAGAAGCTTTGGGGGGGTAGGAGATGAGTACTTGCCACATGATTCCTAGCCTCTGACCTGACTTTGTTGCCACAGTATTTATATGACTAGTTCAGTTCAGTTCCTGGTCAATTGTAACCCCCCTAGGATCTTTATAATGGGGGATTCAGTGATGGTAATGCCACTGGGTTTCAAGGGACGATGATTTAATTCTCTTTTATTAGAGATGGTCATTGCATGACCATTGCGTGGTACAAATTTACTTGGAACATTGGAACTAGTAAGGTTGGAGTGACTGAATGTTGATCACGGCGTGATAGCACAGATTTGTATATGATAGGTCACACCTGACAATCTTGATTGAATTGTTTGAAAAAGTATGTTACAGACAGGGACTGGAGACAACTGAAACCCTTGTACCCTTTCTCTTACGTCTGTAAACAATGTGTTTGTGGAAGGGACAGTGGATATGATTCTCAACCCTTAAATATGTGATGTGGATGCCGGCGTTGGACTGGAGTGAGCACAGTATGAAGTCTTACAACACCAGGTTAAAGTCCAACAGGTTTGTTTCGAAACAAACCTGTTGGACTTTAACCTGGTGTTGTAAGACTTCGTACTTAAATATGTGGTAATTTAAAAAAACTATCAGCAGCAAATATTTGTAGGTTTAAATAAAGAGGATTATTTATTCATACTTTCACTCTGAAAGTATAAAGTCAACGGGCGGAATTTTCCCATTTTTGTACTGTTAGGGCTCCCTGGGGTAGTGTGCGGTCAATTCCAGCCCCACCTGACCCAGAGTCGCAACACAATTCAAATTAACAAATAGTTCTTAGACAAACACCCAAAGTATGCCCAATAACTACAGTCACCAGGCTTGTAAATGTAAACACAATTAATTTTTATTAATAATAACTATAATTAAATACACAGCAAATACAACTGGTCAATTATCTAACTCCTAACCCCCTCCTCTTTAACTCGCCACCTCCCTCTATGCTTGCATGCCACACAAGAAATAAACACAGAGGGGAAAAGAGGGGTAAGAGCCTTTGTTTGAGATGGTTGTCTTCTACCATACCTTCCACAGTTTGGTCTGTAATAGTTTTCGTAAGACAGGGTGAGAGAGACAGGGTGAGGGAGAGTGAGACAGAGACAGGAAAATCATCACACTCTGGTAGGACCCATCTGTCACCAGGCACAATACGGCTGTCTGTCCATTCATGGGCCACCAGCTAACCAATCGAACCAAATCCCTCCCATCTCTCTCAGGAGCCAAAATGTCTGAGTTCTGCTGTTCAAAAGCCAGCACAGTGTACTATATTGCAACTTTTCAGTTCCTTACCTCCTCTGCTTGACTTAAAGGTAGATGTCCATTAAACATCCATGGATCAAAGTGAGAACGGCAAAATAAAATAAATGGGAAGTAACAGAATCAGCAAAAAAAGCCCTTACAGTGCCAAGTGCTGGCTGAGACGAGAAAGCCGGTGTGCAGCCTGCCAGCTACATAGTTGGCTCTTCTCACCAGACAACCCAGCATTTGATGCAAAGAAAATCTGCAGGCATGGCCCACGCTATCACACTAGCAGGGCAGTGAAAAAGGGTGCCCCGATCGCCAATAAGAACAAAGAATTCCACCCCTCCACGTACAAGACAAGAGGATTCCCCTCCACCACAGATATGGGGGGCTCCCCCTAGGCACTGCCTCCTGGCAGCCTACTCCTCCCAATGTGTAGGGACCAAATGGCAGGGTAGCTCTTTAGTGAGATGATAATATATTTAAATGAGATTCTCAAACTTTCTGGACAGGAACGTCACTGGTGGGGGGAAGGGGACAATAGGATTGCGAGATCTCATTGGTGAGATTGGCATTTATTGTGTCTTGCAGTGTTTTGCATTACCGCGGTCGCAAAATCACGGCCTACATTTCACACACACACAGTGGAAAAAGGTAAAGTTCAAGAGGATAGTGTAATAAAGTCAGCATTATCCACATCCTGTAAATGAATTTTTAAAAACTTTTCAAGTTGTAAAAAGAAAAACTAGCTCTTGGATCATGCATTTGTCTCATTTTTGGAAAAGCAGTTGTTGCGGGTACATTGAAATGATATTTCACTCCAAAGGGATAGATTTGGTGGCTTGAACAGCTGGAGTCATATGTCAGTGTTGTTGCAGGATCCTATATAAAATGATAGCTTCTTCAGCAGACCACAAAGTTTGTTTCTTGTGGTTTTCTTGCCATGAGGTCATGTTTCTGTACTGATGGGCTTTGAAAAGGAACAGCTGAGAGACATTAAGATGTGGACGTTCTCAGATTTTAAAAAGGCCATTTTCTGCAACTGCTGTTACTTGCTGTGTTCTCCGCAGATTGATGTAGAATTCCAACACGAGATTACACAAACTAGGGTTGTGTTCCCTGGAATTTAGACAGCTAAGGGATGATATGGTCAACGTTTTCACGTTGCAAAGGGGAATAGATTGTTTATCTATCCCATCTCCCCTAATTAGGGAGTCAAAGACTTGGCGACATTAACTAAATATTAAAGCCAACAATTCAGGATTGAAATTGGGAAACTCTTCTACATGAAAAGGGTGGCAACAGTTAAGAACTCTCTTCTGATATTTGGTGGTAGATTGCAGCTGCACTCATCCAGGAAAGTATTCCATCACACTCTTGACTTGTGCCTTTTGGATGGTTGAAGGTTTAGGGAACCAGGAGGTGAGCTAGTCTCCCACAGGCCTTCCTCTAGCCTCTGACCTGCTCTTGTACCCATGATATTTATATGGCTTGTTCAGTGTCTTGTCAATAGTAACCCTGAGGATGTTGATAGTGGGGGATTCAGCAATAGTAATGTCATTCAATGTAAAGGGCGATGGTTAGATTCTCTCTTATTGAAGACAGTTATTGCCTGGCAATTGTCAACTTAGCCTGGATATTGCCCAGGTCTCGCTACATTTGGACACTGACTGCTTCAGTATTTGAGGAGTTGCGAATGGCGTTGATCATTGTGCATCATCAACTAAAATCACCACTTCTGACCTTATGGTGGAAGGAGGTCATTGTTGAAGCAGCTGAAGATAGTTGGGCCTCGGACACTACCCTGAGGAACTCCTGCACTGATGTCATGGAACGGAGATGATTGACCTCCAACAACCACAACCATCTTCCTTTGTACTCCAACCAGCAGAGAGATTATCCTCTATTCCCATTGACTTCAATTTTGCGAGGTCTCCTTGATGCCACATTCAGTCAAATGCTGTCTTGATGTCAAGGGCAGTCAGTCTCACCTCATCTCTGGAGTACTGTTCTTTTGTCCATGTTTGGAAGAAGGCTGTAATGAGGTCAGGAGCTGAGTGACCCTGGTGGAACCGAAAATGAGCATTCGTGAGCAGGTTATTGCTGAGCAAGTGCCGCTTGATAGCACTGTTGATGACTCCTTCCATCACTCTGCTGATGATCGGAAGTAGATTGATGGGGCGGTAATTTGCCAGATTGGATTAATCCTGTTTGTTGTATACAGGACATATCTGGGTAATATTCCACATTGCTGGGTAGATGCCAGTGTTGTAACATTACTGGAACATCTTGACTAGGAGTGGGGAAAGTTCTAGAGCACAAGGTTTTCAGTACTATTGCCAGAATAATGTCAGGGCCCACAGCCTTTACAGTATCCAGTGCCTTCAGCCATTTCTTGATGTCATGTGGGGTGAATCGAATTAGCTGAAGACTGACATCTGTGATGCTGGGGCCCTCTGGAGGAAGCCGAGGTGGATCATCCACGTGGCACTTCTGGCTGAAGATTGATCCAATGCTTCATTTACATAGATGTGCTGGGCTCTCCCGTCATTGATGATGGAGATATTTGTGGAACCCTCTCCTCCAGTGAATTGTTTAATTGTTCAACACCATTCAAAATCTGTACCAATTGACACCATCCAGGAATAAGCAGCCTGCTTGATTGGCACCCCACCCACAAGCATCCACAGTAACAGCAACGTGTACCATCTACCAGATTCACTGCAGAGGGATCTGAGTGTCCTCGTGCATGAATCACAGAAAACTAGTTTGCAGGTACAGCAGATAATAAGGAAGGCAAATGGAATTTTGGCCTTTATAGCTAAAATTTAAAAGTAGCGAAGTGTTGTTGCAACTGTACAAGGCATTGGTGAGACCACAATGGAGCACTCTGTATAGTTTTGGTCCTCTTATTTGAGGAGTGATATAGTTGCATTAGAGGCAGCTCAAAAGAGATTCACTAGATTGATTCCAGAGAGATGGGGTTTGTCTTATTAAGAGAGATTGAGCAGTTTAGGCCTATACTCTCCAGAATTTAGCAGAATGAGGGGAGATCCAATTGAGGTATACAAAATGATAAAAGGTATGGATGAAGTAGACGTGGAAAGGATGCTTCCTCTTGTGGAGCATTCTAGAATGAGAGGTCATAGTTTTAGAATAAGAGGTAGCAAATTTAAAACGGAGATTGAAGAGAAATTACTTCTCTCAATCTGTGGAATTCACTACCCCAGAGTGCAGTGGATGCTGGGGTATTGAGTAATTTTAAGGAGGAGATAGACCGGTTTTTAATTAGTAATGGGTTGAAGGGTTATGGAGAACGCGCAGGAAAGTGGAGTTGAGGCTGAGATGAGATCAGCCATGATCGTATTGAAAGACAGCGTGGGCTTGAGGGGCTGAATTGCCTACTCCTGCTCGTTATGTTCTTAGGAGCTCACCAAGCTTTCCTGGACAGCACCTTCTGAACCCACTACATTATCATCTCAAAGTTCACCTTCAAGCCACCCACCGTTCTGACGTGGAAATATATCACAATTCCTTCACTATCGCTGGGTCAAAATCCTGGAATTGCCTCTCTAACAGCACAGTGGGTGCACCTACACCACATGTTCAGCAGCAGTTCAAGAAGGCAGCTCCCTATTACCTTTGCAACGGCAATTAGAGATGCACATTAAATGCTGGCATTGCCAGAGACGCCCACATCCTATAAATGAATTTTTAAAACGATCAGCTCATTGTAAGTGTTTTAAATTTTTGTTAACCAAACATATTAAGTGATACAGTGACGAGAGCTTTTGATTGAAATCCTTAATGCTAATTATTCAGTTGTCACAGTCTGATTTCGTGCAAATACCAAGATTAAAATGACCTGATATTCTGTAGTGTCGGTCTGTGAAGATCACCATTCTGGGAGATGAGGGCGTCCCAATACAGGTAGACGGAGAAGCATGGATCCAACCACCTGGAGTTATCAAAATCGTGCACAAAAACAGAGCACAAATGCTGACAAGAGACCGAGTAAGTATGCAAGAGAAACTATTTCTAAATACTGAAAGCCTTATATTTTTCTCAATAATATACATACAGCATTGAAGAACTTTGTACAAGTTTGCACCATGAACCCTTATCATATTGCATGGACAATAAAGACCAATAATTTTGTGTGAAGTGGGTTTAGAGGGTACTGGAACAGTGCACACTGAGGTAATATCTCTCCATTTTGAAGTATTCTGTCTATAATGACCAGGAAGCCAGCAGTAGGAAGAATATAGATTTAATTAAGGTAACAAAAAGTCTGCCCACAGCAGCAAACTATTTCCATGACACAGTCCTGTTGAGACAGCCAACATATCAGTCCCTGTTTGGGCATTTATGCTCGATCCTACGAGCCCCAGCTGGGGAAGCTCGTATTCCAGAGCCCCATGGGGAGATCAGTTACGGTTCCCTCGTGAGGGTTATTACACTGTCCTTATCTTTAAATAAAATTTAATTTGACATGGTTTAGAGTAAAATATAAATAAATGCAAAATAAATTTGCAGGTGCCGACTTGGGTAGCACTGGAATTAGTCTGCAGGATGGGTTAGAAAACTGCAAAGTCCAAAATTGACGCTTTGCAGCACCACTACTGTAAAGAGGGTGTCATTACAGTGTGACAAGTTGACAAAGGTAGTTTTCAATATAAATTGAATGTTTTGAGTTCATAAATGAGCAGAGTACACAAAAATGTACACTTGGCACCATTCACTGGAATGGTACCAGGGATGAGGGACATCAGTTATGTGGACAGACTGGAGAAGTTAGAATCGTTATTGTTAGGGCTTAAATGGTTAAGGGGAGATTCATTAGAGATGTCCAATGTTATGAAGTGTTGGGGAGAAACTTTTCTACTGACAGGAAAGTCGCTAATTAGAGGATACAGATTTAAGGAGATTGGAGAAAAACAGAAGAGGCATGAAATATTTTTTAATGCCACAGGCTATTACAATCTGGAATGCATAACAGGAAAAGGAAGCAGAAAGAGACATTTGAAAGGAAATTTGATTAATACTTGAACATTAAACATTTGCAGGGCTATGGGGAAAGAACGGGGGAGTGAGACTAACTGGATAGCTCTTTCAAATGGGCAACTCAAACGATGGGCTGAATGGCCTCTCTTAGCACAATACAATTCTATTCTTTGTTTATGAGAGGAAATAAAGAATTAGTAGACAGTCAGTATATGCTGATGTGCATAGCAAGCATGTAAAAATGAGGAAAATCAATTCATGTATCTGGTGGGAGACCCTGCAATTTATTTCAATGCTTAGAATCCTGTGTGGCAACACATCCTATTTTCTTACAAACACTGGCATATATTTGAGTTTGCAAAATGTGATTTTGATGAGCATGGCTCTGAATAGGAATCTGAGATCTAGAGAAGTACCAAATGCCGATTTACTGAAAATGAGCTTTCCCCTTTGGAAATTATGAAACAAAAACAAATTTGGCCTTGTATTAGCAATCTTTAAAGCTCAAGTCTGAGAAAGACTGGAATCATTTTTGCGGATCAGTGATGGGCTGTGGAAGTCAGGGATTTGGATACGGGTGTCTGTTACTCCCATTGCTGGAAGCTCTGGACTTGAAGTATTCATTTGGTAAACCCATCCTGCATCCTACATGAATCGACACAAATCTACAGATCAACATTCTTTCACACACACACACTGGGATTTTTTTCTTAGACTTTAGCAGGGAAACTCTGTCTTCGATGATTTATTGTATTTGATTGTAGGTGTTTCTCATTGAGTGATTGGGAAAGGTGAAACAGTGTTTGCTACTTGCTTACATGTGTTTTGTTTTACAACTTAATCAAAGCAGCCAAGTTAGGGAGATGTGTTCCAGTGATAACAGTAGAAAGATGGTCTGGCCGAGGCATAGTTGGATGAAAGATATCACAAAGCAGTTGCAGCCAAGCTACAGTGGATAGGTGGGAATAGTGCAAGCCAAACATGACATACCATGACATCAGATCGCCTGGTAGGAGTAGCTACAAGAGAGAATACAACCTTCTCCCCATTCATGAAAGCAGAAGGAGTAATTTTGTATTAAAGACCAACAGGTCGCCTGGTAGGAGTAGCTATAAGAGAGAATACAACCTTCTCCCCATTCGTGAAAGCAGAAGTATTTTTTTATTAAAGACCTAACTAGTATTTAGTTTTTAATCAAACAACCAACAGAGGCAGAGAGATGTCAATTGGCAGGGTTGTGTGCTACTCCTGCAGGATGTGGGGCATCATGGACACTTCAAATGTCCCTGAGGACTACATCTGTGGGAAGTGCATTCAATTGCAGAAGCTCACCAAAAGCATGGATCAGTTAGAGCAACAGCTGGAAGCACTGAGGAGACAAAATTAGCTGAAATTGTTGCAAATAATAGCTACAGAGATGTGGTCACACCCAAGGTACAGGAAGATAGATGGGTGACCGTCAGACGGGGTAGGCAGACAATCAGGGGTCCCCTATGGCTGTCCTCCTATCTAACAAGTATGCCATTTTGGATACTAATGAGGGGGAAGGTCCATCAGGGGACAGCAGTAGTGGCCAGAGTGAAGGCACCACTGCTAGTCTTGCTTCACAGACCGGGGGTACAGAGCGTAGCAAAGCAATAGTGGTGGGGGATTTCATAGTCAGGTACACAGATGAGCGCTTCTGCGGCCATGAAAGGGACTCCAGGATGGTAGTTTGCCTCCCTGCTGCCAGGGTCCTAGATGTCTTTGAGCGGGTACAAAGCATCCTAAAACGGGAGGGAAATCAGACAGAGATCATTCTCCACATTGGCACAAATGACATAGGTAGAAAGACTAGCGAGATCCTGCAGAGGCAATTTAGGGAGCTAAGTAGAAGATTAAAAAGCAAGACATCTAGGGTAGTAATATCTGGGTTACTCCCAATGCCACGTGCTCGTGAGGCTAGGAACAGGGAGATAATGCAGTTTAACACGTGGCTAAAGAACTGGTGCAGGAAAGAGGCCTTTAGTTTTTTGGATCACTGGGATGTCTTCCAGGGAAGGTGGGGCCAGTACAAGAAGGACGGGTTACACCTGAACTGGAGGGGTACCAATATCCTGGCTGGGACATTTGCTAGTATGGTTCGGGTGGGTTTAAACAAATGTTGCAGGGGTGTTGGGGATCAGAACAGTAAGCCAGCAAGTGTAGAGACTGGGGATGAGCATGGTACCAGGGCCAGGCTGGGTAAGAGGAAGGGCAGGCAGGGGGAGGTTGAACTCAGTGGGCCTGGAGGTCTGGAGTGCATCTCCTTCCATGCGTGGAGTATAACAGGTAAGACAGATGAACTTAGAGCCTTGATTCATGCGTGGAACTTGGATGTGGTTGCGGTAACGGAGACTTGGTTAAAAAAGGGACAGAACTGGCAGCTAAATATTCCGGGATATAGGTGTTTTAGGCGAGACAGGGAGGAAGGTAAAAGAGGTGGTGGGAGTTGCAATATTGATTAGAGAACATATTACAGCTACACAGAGGGAGACACCTTGGAATAATCAAATAACGTGAAACTGTGGGTACAACTCGGAAACAGGAAGGGGGCAGTCACTATGAAGGGGCTGTTTAGCACAGGGCTAAATCGCTGGCTTTGAAAGCAGACCAAGGCAAGCCAGCAGCACGGTTCGATTCCCGTAACAGCCTTCCCGAACAGGCGCCGGAATGTGGCGACTAGGGGCTTTTCACAGTAACTTCATTTGAAGCCTACTTGTGACAATAAGCGATTTTCATTTCATTTCAAGGGGGTGTGCTACAGGCCTCCCAACAGCCCACGGGAAGTTGAAGAACAGATATGGAAGCAGATTCTGGATAGATGTAGAAATAATAGTGTTGTTGTAGTGGGAGTCCCTTGGGGCTAGGGGTCCGGCTGGTGAGGAATTTGTTAAGTGTGTCCAGGAAGGTTTTTTGGAACAATATGTGGATAGTCCAACTAGAGAGGGGGCTATACTAGACTTAGTATTAGGGAACAGGCCTGGCCAAGTCATCAAAGTTGCAGTGGGGGAACATGTGGCGAAAGTGGCCACAGTTCCATAAGCTTTTGGATACTCATGGAAAAGGATGGGTGTTGTCCGAGGGTTAAGGTGCTAAATTGGGGAAAGGCTAATAACTGCAACCAGATTAGGCAGGATTTAGAGGCTGTTGTTTAGGAGAGGCTGTTTGAGGGTAAATCCATATTTGGCATGTGGGAGTCTTTTAAGGAGCAGTTGATGGGAGTGCAGGACAGGCATGTGCCGTGAAAAGAAAAGGCAGGATTCGGGAACCGTGGATGACCAGTGAAATTGAGAGTCTAGTCAAAAAGAAAAAGGATGCATGCATGAGATCTAGGCAACTAAAAACAGATAAAGCACTTGAAGAATACAGGGAAAGTAGAAAAGAGCTCAAACAGGGAGTTAGGAGGGCAAAAAGGGGTCATATAATGTCTTTGGCAGACAGGATTAAGCAGAATCCCAAGGCATTTTATCTGTATATTAGGACAAGAGGGTAGCTGGAGAAAGAGTTGGTCCACTCCAGGACAAAGGAGGGAAATTATGCATAGAACCAAAGGAAGTTGGTGAGGCCCTTAATGAGTACTTTGCACGATATTCACAAAGGAGAGGAACACGTTGATTGGTGGTATCGCAGAGGAATATGTGAACGCTTTAGAACAAGTCATTATTACGTGGCAGGAAGTGTTAGGTGTGTTAAAAAGCATTAAGGTCGAAAGGTCGACAAGTCCCAGGCCAGATGACACCTATCCCAGATTGCTGAGATTAAATCGCTGTGCCTCTAACAGAAATCTGTGTTTCCTCATTGGCCACAGGTGAGGTCCCAGAAGATTGGAGGACAGCTAATGTTGTCCCGTTGTTTAAGAAGGGTAGCAAGGATAACCCTGGTAATTATAGGCCACGAGCTTGATGTCACTGATAGTGAAGTAGTTCAGAAAGATTCTCACAGATAGGGGGCGGGATTCTCCGCTCCCGCGCCGGTTGGGAGAATCGCCTGGGTCGCCAAATTTTCCCGTCGAGTTCCGCGCGGCGCAGGCCGGAGAATCACCCGAGACACCCAAAATGATGATTTTCCGGCACGCCTGCTATTCTCGGGCCCGGATGGGCCGAGCGGCCAGCCCAAAACGGCGGGTTCCCCCCGGCGCCGTCCACACCTGGTCGCTGCCGGCGGGAACAGCACGGGGACGCTGGTGGGGCGGCCTGCGGGGGGGGGGGGGGGGGGGGGGGGATCCTGCACCGGGGGGGCCCTCAAATGGGGTCTGGCCCACGATTGGTGCCCGCCGATCGTCGGGCCGGCCTCTCTGAAGGAGGACCTCCTTTCTTCTACAGCCCCGCAAGATCCGTCTGACATCTTCTTGCGGGGCGGACTCGGAGAGGACGGCAACCACACATGCGTGGGTGACGCCAGTTATGCGGCGCCAGCCGTGTCATGTATGCGGCGCCGCCTTTACGCGGCACCAAGGCCTGGCGCATGTAAATGACGCGGCGCCGCTCCTAGCCCATTATCGGGCCCTGAATTGGTCGGGATAGGGGCCATTTCGCACCGTCATGAACCTTGACGGCGTTCACGACGGCGCGAACACTCTGCCTCCATTTCGGAGAATCCCGCCCAGGATCTATGCACATTAGGAAATGAATGGTCTTTTTCGCAACAGACAGCATGGTTTTGTACGAGGGAGGTCGTCTACTTTAATTGAGTTTTTTGAGGAGGTGACAAAAATGATTGACGAGGGAAGGGCTGTGGATGTTATCTACATAAAGCATTTGACATGGCAGGCTGGTGCAAAAGATTAAATCCCATGGGGTCAGGGGTATACTAGCTAGATGGATTCAGAATTGACTTGGCCATAGAAGACAGAGGGTAGCAGTGGAAGGGTGTTTTTCCGAATGGAGTTCTGTAACTAGTGGTGTTCTGCAGGGAACAGTACTGAGCCCGCTGCTGTTTGTAATATATATTAATGACTTGGAAGAAAGTGTAGCTGGTCTGATTAACATGTTTGCGGATGATACTAAGATTGCTGGAGTTGTGGATAGTGATGAAGATTGTCAGAGATACAGCAGGATATAGATAGGCTGCAAAATTGGGCGGAGAAATGGCAGAAGGAATTTAACCCGGACAAATGCGAGGTGATGAATTTTGGGAGATCCAATTCAGGTGGGAACTATAAAATAAATGGCAGATCCATCAGGAGCATAGACACAGAGAGATCTGGGCGTGCAGGTCCACATCCGTAAAAGTGGCAACACAGGTGGAAATGGTGTTAAAGAAAGCATAGTGCATGCTTGCCTTCATTGGATGGGGCATCGAGTATAAAAGTTCGCAAATCATGTTCCAGTATATAGAACGTTGATTAGGCCACATTTGGAATACTGTATCCAATTCTGGTCACCACCCCACCAGAAGGACATGGAGGCTTTGCAGAGAATACAGAATAGGTTTACCAGGATGTTGCCTGGTATGGAGGGGGTTAGCTATGAGGAGAGATTAAATAAACTGGGATTGTTCTTCCTACAAAGAAGGAGGCCGAAGGGCAACCTGAGGCTTTTTCCCAGGGCGGAAATGACAATTACAAGGGGGCACAAGTTCAAGGTGAGAGGGGATAGGTTCAGTAGAGATGTGCGGGTGAGGTTTTTTTACCCAGGGTGGTGGTGGCCTGGAATGCACTGCCAAGTGAGGTGGTTGAGGCAGATACGTTAACGACCTTTAAGACTTATCTAGGTAAATACATGACGGGGTATAAAATGATACAAGCGGTTGGTCTAGATAGGACACATGATCGGCACAGGCTTGGAGGGTCTGTTCCTGTGCTGTACTGTTCTTTGACACTCAATCACATTCCTATTGCTCTATCCTCTATCAACATCTTGGGGGTTACCATTAACCAGGAACTGAAATGGACCAGGCATATAAATACTATGAGCAGGGTTGAGGCTGGGAATCCTGAGGCGAGTAACTCACCTCCTGACTCTCTAAAGCCTGTCCAACATCTACAAAGCACAAGTCAGGATTCTGATGGAATACTGTCCAGTTGACTGGATAAGTGCAACTCCGACAACACTTGAGAAGCTCAACACCATCCAGGACAAAGCAGCCCGCTTGATTGGCACCCCATCCTCCACCTTAAACATTCACTCCCTTCACCACTGAATCATACTGGCAGCAGTGTGTACCATCTACAAAGTACACTGCTGCAACTCACCAAGACTCCTTCAATAGCACCCTCCAAATTTGCAACTTCTACCTCCTTGAAGAACAAGGGCAACAGGCACATGAGAACACCACTAACTGCAATTCCCCTCCAAGTCACTCGCCATCCTGACTTGGAAATATATCACGGTTCCTTCACTGTGGCTGGGTGAAAGTCCTGGGACTCCCTCCCTAATACCACAGTGGGTCTACCTACACCAAATGGACTGCAGCAGAACACAAGGCTTAATTACCCTCAAGGGTAATTAAGGATGGGCAACAAATGCTGACCTCGCCAGTGACCCCCACATCCTGGAAGGGTTTTGTGATCCCTCGTTCTAGATTCTCCACATGGGGAAACATCCTTTCAGAATCTGCTCTAGTCAAGCCCCCTCAGAATCTTAAATGTATCAATAATATCACCTCTCATTTTTCTAAACTCCATTAGGCCTAACCTGCTGAACCTTTTGTCATAAGACAACCACTGTTTTTTAAATGTATTTATTCTTTCATGGGATGTGAGCATTGTTGGGAAGACCATCATCTGTTACCCATCCCTAATTTCCTTGAACTATGTGGTTTACCAGACCATTTCAGAGGGCTGTGGATCTGGAGTCAAGTGTAGTCCAGACCAGATAAGGATGGCAGATTTCCTTCCCTAAACAACATTAATGAACCAGATGAGGTTTCATGACAATCAGCGATCGTTTCATGGTGAACAATTTTGTCCCCGCCTTCGCCATGAGCGCAAGATATCTTGAGAATTGGAAAACAAGATTCTCACTGGCGAGACCTCGTTTTCCTATTTTCCCCACTCCTCCGCGGTGACGTTGTGAGGATCCCGCCCAAAGAGGGTGGGAACCTCAATTCAATATATTTAAACAAATTTATAATACAATTAAAGGGGCTTGCCGCCATATGTTCTCCCCACATTAGAATTCCCCTTGCCGATGTGGAGGTTTGCAACAGGTATTTAAAAATGTGAAGTACTTGATGGGAAGCTGCCAGAGTAGCAAAGGTGAATTTAGCTCCCTGAAGGAACTAAATTCCAGCTGCCATGGTGGGAGTCGAACCCAGGTCCCAGAACATTGAATGGATCTCAAGTACCCTGTTTTGAAACTCACCACAATGTTTGTAAATATCTAGCTATAATTGACAGGTCATGACCACATCAAAAGTAGTTAAGTGCTTTCTGCTGAGAAACAGGAAGTGAAAGCACATAATGCCTCGGTGTTTACAAATATTGTGGTCAGGTTCACAGCATGGACTTGAGATCCATTCAAGCATGAAGAGAAATTAAATTAAACAATCCAGACATCTGGTTGTCTGGAAGCTGTCATTTACAGCCTAGTAAAAGTTTTTTTTCTCTTTGAAGCGCATAGAAACGTTGCAGATCAAAGGATCTGGGGGGTTTAAACCTTGGTGATGTGGTTTTCGCTTTCTATGAAGTTACAGCTGCTGTTTTCTCTGCATGAGGCGTTATGTATAGGGGAAAGGTGAGTTTTAAAGCTGTGATTTTTTTTTCACTGTTTCTATTTGGACTGCTCTTTAGCTTCCAGGCAGGAGTAACTGATTCTTGGGGGGGGCGATCTCTGTTATGTAGGGGGATCTCTCTTATATGGGGGTCTCTGGCAGGGGGGGCACTGGGGGTGAGATTTACAGGATTTGCATTGTAGGGGGAGGGGGGCACACAAATGGATCTGGGGGAACTTACCTTAAATACTTACCCCATACTTACTCATAATAAAGTGATGGAAGGAATCAAGAGGCATTTAATTAGGAATAACCTTTTCGCTGAGGCACAATTTATGTTCCACCAGGTCACTCAGCTCCTGACCTCATTGCAGCCTTGGTTCAAACATGGACAAAAGAGCTGAACTCTAGAGGAGAGCTGAGAGTGACAGCCCTTGACATCAAGCCAGCATTTGATTGAGTATGGCATCAAGGAGCCCTAGCAAGACTGGAGTCAATAGAAATCAGGGGGAAATCTCCCCACTAATTGGAGTCATACCTAGCACAAGGGAAGATGTTTGTGGTTTTTGGAGGTCAGTTATCGTAGTCCCGGGATATCTCTGCAGGAGTTCCTCAGGATAGTGTCCTCGGCCCAACAATCTTCAGCTGCTTCATCAATGACCTTCCTTCCAACATAAGGTCAGATGTGGGGCTTTTGCTGAAGCACTAGTTCATGTGCAAATGCAGCAAGACCTGGACAATACCCAGGCTTTGGCTGACAAGTGACAAGTAACATTAAAAAATATATATATATTTATTAAAGTTTTTTAACACAATTTTTCTCCCTTACAAACAATAACCCCCCCCCCCCCGTAACAAAAAAAACAAACGAGAAATCGCGCAGAGCAAGATATATACATGGCAAAATGACATATTTACACAGCTTTGTACACTGGCCCTCACCCATACGTGCCAGTTTCCCCAACCCTTCATGTTATCTCTTGCTCATCCACCCTCCCAGGCAGTCCCCCCTCTTTTCCGCCCCCCCCCCTCCCAGGACGTTCCCCCCCCCCCCCCAAGGTTGCTGCTGCTGCTGACCGACCTTCCTCTAACGCTCCGCGAGGTAGTCTAGGAACGGTTGCCACCGCCTGTAAAACCCCTGCGCAGACCCTCTCAAGGCGAACTTAATCCTCTCCAACTTTATGAACCCAGCCATATCATTTCTCCAGGCTGGGGGGCTTCGCCTCCTTCCACATTAGCAAGATCCTTCGCCAGGCTACTAGGGACGCAAAGGCCAGAATGCTGGCCTCTTTCGCCTCCTGCACTCCCGGTTCGTCCACTACTCCAAATATTGCTAGCCCCCAACTTGGCTTGACCCGGACTTTCACCACCTGAGATATTGCTCCCGCCACTCCTCTCCAGAACCCCTCCAGTGCCGGGCATGACCAAAACATATGGACATGGTTCGCCGGGCTCCCTGAGCACCTTCCACATCTGTCCTCTACCCCAAAGAACCTACTCAACCTCGCCCCCATCAAGTGCGCTCTGTGGACCTCCTTAAATTGTATCAGGCTGAGCCTGGCACACGAGGAGGAGGAATTAACCCTACCTAGGGCATCAGCCCACAGACCTTCCTCGATCTCCTCCCCCAGCTCCTCCTCCCATTTATCCTTCAACTCTTCTACCAGCGCTTCCCCCGCTTCTTTCAACTCCTGGTGTATTTCCGACACCTTGCCCTCCCCGACCCATACACCCAAGATCACCCTATCTTGAACTTCTTGTGCCGGGACCAACGGGAATTCCCTCACCTGTCGCCTCACAAAAGCCCTCACCTGCATATATCTAAAGGCATTTCCCGGGGGTAACTCAAACTTCTCCAGTTCCCCTAGGCTCGCAAACATCCCGTCGATGAACAGGTCCCCCATTCTCCCAATCTCCGCCCGATGCCAGCTCTGGAACCCCCCGTCCATCTTCCCCGGGACAAACCGGTGGTTACCCCTGATCGGGGACCACACCGATGCTCCCATTGCACCCCGGTGCCGTCACCAATGCCCCCAGGCTCGTTCCTTTACAGGACGCCATCTCCATCCTCTTCCATGCCGCCCCCTCTCCCTCCATAACCCACTTGCGGATCATCGCCACATTTGCTGCCCAGAAGTAGCTCCCCAGGTTTGGCAGCGCCAACCCTCCTCGGTCCCTACTGCGTTGCAGGAACCCTCTCCTTACTCTCGGGGTCTTATTCGCCCACACAAACCCCATAATACTCCTGCCTACTCTCTTTAAAAAAAGGCCTTAGTGATCACGATGGGAAGGCACTGAAACACAAACAGAAATCTCGGAAGGACCACCATTTTGACCGACTGCACTCTACCCGCCAGCGAGAGCGGTAACATGTCCCATCTTTTGAAATCCTCCTCCATTTGCTCCACCAACCTCGTCAGATTCAGTTTATGTAGGGTCCCCCAACTCCTGGCTATCTGGATCCCCAGATACCGAAAGCTCCCTTCCGCCCTCCTCAGCGATAGGTCCCCTATCCCACTTTTTTGGTCCCCAGCCTGTAATACAAAGAGCTCACTCTTCCCTACATTGAGCTTATAGCCCAAAAACTCCCCAAACTCCCTTAGAGTCTGCATGACCTCCACCATCCCCTCCATTGGATTTGCCACGTACAGCAACAGGTCATCCGCATATAGCGACACCCGATGCTCTTCTCCCCCTCGGACAACCCCCTTCCATTTATTAGACTCCCTCAATGGCATGGCCAATGGTTCGATCGCCAATGCGAACAACAGGGGGGACAGGGGGCACCCCTGCCTCGTCCCTCGGTACAGTCGAAAGCACTCCGACTTCCGCCGGTTCGTCACTACACTTGCCATCGGGGCTCTGTAAAGGAGCTTAACCCAATTGATAAACCCTACCCCGAACCCAAACCTGTGCAGCACCTCCCAGAGGTACTCCCACTCTACTCGGTCAAAGGCCTTCTCCGCGTCCATAGCTGCCACTATCTCCGCCTCTCCCTCCTCCGATGGTATCATTATAACGTTTAAGAGCCGCCGCACATTGGTGTTTAGTTGCCTGCCCTTTACAAATCCCGTCTGGTCCTCGTGGATTACCCCCGGGACACAGTCCTCGATCCTCGTGGCAGCACTTTTGCCAGCAACTTTGCATCCACATTGAGGAGCGAGATCGGCCTGTATGATCCACATTGCAGTGGGTCCTTGTCCCGCTTTAGGATCAAAGAAATTGTCGCTTCCGACATTGTCGGGGGCAGGGCCCCTCCTCTCTTGCCTCATTAAAGGTCCTCACCAGTAGCGGGGCCAACAGGTCTGCGTATTTCCTGTAGAACTCCACCGGGAATCCGTCCGGTCCCGGGGCCTTTCCCGCCTGCATGCTCCCCAAACCCTTGCTCAGCTCCTCCAACCCAATTGGTGCCCCCAAACCAGCCACACTTGCTCCTCCACCCACGGGACTCTCAGCTGATCTAGGAATTGTCTCATCCCCTCTTCATAAAAGGCCTTGAATACCTCGTTTATTTTCGTCGCACTCCGAATCGTGGCTCCCTCTCCATCTTTGACTCCCCCTATTTCCCTCGCTGCCATCCTCTTACGGAGCTGGTGTGCCAGCATCCGACTAGCCTTTTCCCCATACTTGTAGGTCGCCCCCTGGGCTTTCCTCCACTGTGCCTCCGCCTTCCCTGTGGTCAACAGGTCAAACTCCGTCTGGAGCCATCGTCTTTCCCCAAGTAACCTTTCCTCCGGGGCCTCTGCGTATCTCCTGTCCACTCGCAAAATCTCCCCCACTAACCTCTCCCTTTCCATACCCTCTGTCTTCTCCCTATGAGCCCTAATGGAAATTAGCTCTCCCCTGATCAGCGCCTTCAACGCCTCCCCTACCACCCCCACCGCACCTCCCCGTTGTCGTTGGCCTCCAAGTACCTTTCGATACACCCCCTGACCTTCCCACACACCACCTCGTCCGCCAGCAGTCCCACATCCAGCCGCCACAACGGGCGTTGGTCCCTCTCCTCTCCCAGCTCCAGTTCCACCCAGTGTGGGGCATGGTCTGAAACGGCTATAGCCGAATACTCCATCCCCTCCACCCTCGGGATGAGCGCCCTACCCAGAACAAAGAAATCTATCCGGGAGTAGGCTTTGTGTACATGGGAGAAGAAAGAAAATTCCCTGGCCTGCGGCCTTGCAAACCGCCATGGGTCCACTCCCCCCATCTAATCCATAAATACCCTAAGTACCTTGGCTGCCGCCGGCCTCTTTCCAGTCCTTGATTTGGAGCGGTCTAGTGCTGGATCCAACACTGTATTGAAGTCCCCTCCCATTATCAGGCCTCCTATCTCCAGGTCCGGAATGCGCCCCAACATGCGCTTCATGAATCCTGCATCATCCCAGTTCGGGGCGTATACGTTTACCAACACCACCCACATCCCTTGCAGCCTACCGCTCACCATTACATATCGCCCTCCATTGTCCGCTACAATAGTCTTGGCCTCAAATGACACCCGCTTTCCCACCAATATTGCCACCCCTCTATTCTTCGCGTCCAGTCCCGAGTGGAATACCTGTCCTACCCATCCCTTTTTTAGCCTGACCTGGTCCGCCACCTTCAGGTGTGTCTCTTGGAGCATGGCCACGTCCGCCTTCAGTCCCTTTAAGTGCACGAACACTCGAGCCCTCTTCACCGGCCCATTCAGGCCCCTCACATTCCACGTTATCAGCCGGATTGGAGGGGCTCTCACTCCCTCCACGCCCCACCGACTAGCCATCTCCTTTTTCTGGGCCAGTCCCGTGTCCACGCCTCCCTCACCCTCTAGTCCCCCAGAGGGGGGGATCCCCGTCCCGACCACCTCTTCTGTGCCTCATTCCCTTTCGGCCAGTGCAGCAGCAACCCCCCCCCCCCCCCCCCCCGCTAGACCCCTGTCTAGCTTTTTTGCTCCCCCCATGTCACTCCCGTAAGTCAGCTGACGCTGCTGACCCCGGCTTCCCCCGCTGTCCCATTGACCTCCCCGCGTGGGAGTCTCCCAATCCATATGCATTCCTTCGTTCCCCTTCCCGCCTTTCTTTCCGCGCGCGGGAAAACACCCCGCGCTTTCCAAAGCCCGCTCCGGGGCGGGGGCCTCTGGCGCAGCTCCTGTCGCGGCATTGTCTCTCTCCCCCAGTCCATGTAACATTTCCTGCGCGTGATTGACCCCCTATATACAACAACCATCACACATCAAACCTCAAACATCCCCCCCACCCTCACAGACCCTCAGTTAGAGTCCAACTTTTCGGCTTGTACAAAGGTCCACGCCTCTTCAGGCGTTTCGAAGTAATAGTGTTGGCCCTTGTATGTGACCCACAGTCGCGCTGGCTGCAGCATTCCGAATTTCACTTCTTTCCGGTACAACGCCGCTTTGGCCCGGTTGAAACCCGCTCTCCGCTTTGCAACCTCCGTGCTCCAGTCCGGGTATATTCGGATCTCTGCATTGTCCCACTTACTACTCCGCTCCTTCTTGGCCCATCTCAGGACCCACTCTCTGTCCGTGAACCGGTGGAACCTCACCACCATCGCCCTTGGCGGCTCATTTGCCTGGGGCTTCTTCGCCAGCACCCGATGTGCCCCGTCCAACTCCAGCGGCCTCGAAGGGGCCTTCGTGCCCATCATCGCCCCGAGCATCGTGCTCGCATATGCCCCGGCATCAGCCCCCTCCACTCTCTCAGGGAGACCCAGGATTCGCAGATTCTTTCTCCTCGACCTGTTCTCCAGGTCTTCGAGTTTTCCCGCCCACCTCTTGTGTAGCGCCTCGTTCTGCTCCACTCTCACCGCCAGGCCCACGAGCTCATCCTCGTTCTGACTGACTCTTTTTTGTACCTCCTGGATCTTAGCTTCGTGGACCTTCTGGGTGATCCCGAGTCCTTCAATTGCCGAAAGCATAGGCGCCAACATCTCCTTGTGCATCTCCTCGCGCTGCTCCTCAAAGCAGCGCTTGATGAACTCCTGCAGCTCCCCTTTGTCCCTGGCCGCCGCCATTTTGTTTTCTTTCCCTCGCTTCTCCCGTTGCTCCAGTGCCGCTCCTTTGGCCGTTACACTTCTGGTCCATTTAAAAAGTCTATGGAAACTCCTGAAAAAGGTCTGAGAGTCGGTTCCAGACGGGAGCTGCCGAATGCGCGACCTACTCCTCCATGGCCGCCACCGGAAACCTCGTCCCTGATTCTTCAATGGCCTTGGTAGATCTTTTCACAGTTGTTCCCTCTGCTGCTAGAATTCACCTTTGATAGAGTCAAGTCAGATTGCAGCTTTAAGCTTGCCCTTCCCCCGCCTGCATGCTGGAAGAGGCTTTTGTCTAAACCTGCAGCCAAAGCCAAATCCTTTACTGTTTCTGCCGGGTCTGGCAGCCAAAAGACATAACATTCCTGGGGGACACTGACAGGGGAATGCCGCGGTCTTCTTGCCACACCGGGAAATGTCAAGCAAATGCCGTGGGGGCCCTGTAAAAGAGCCCAAAAGTCCATTCCAAGCGGGAGCTACCGAATATGCGACCTAGCTCTGCATAGCCGCACCCGGAAGTCCCAAGTGACAAGTAACATTCACGCCACACAAGTGCCAGGCAATGACCATCTCCAATAAGAGAGAATCAAACTATTGTCCCTGGACATTCAATGGCATTACCATCACTGAATCCCCCACTATCAACCCTGGGGTTTCCATTGACCAATAACTGAACTGGGCTAGCCATATAAGTAATGTGGCTGCAAGAGCTGGTTAAAGACTAGGAATTCTATCGCGGATAGCTCACCACCTGACTCGCAAAGCCTGTCCACCATCTCCAAGGCACAAGTCAGGAGTGTGATGGAATACTCTCCACTTGCCTGGATGAGTGCAGCTCCATCAACACTCAAGAAGTTTGATACTATCGAGGACAAGCAGCCCACTTAATTGACACCCCTTCCACAAACATTCACTACCTCCACCAGCGATACACGGTAGCAGATATGTGTACCATCTACAAGATCCACTGCAGGAACAAGTCTCCTTCGGCAACACCCCCAAACCCACGATCACTACCATCTAGAAGGACAAGGGCAGCAGATACCGGGGAACACCATCACCTGGAAGTTCTCCTCCAAGTCACTTGGGGTAGCATGATGGCACAATGGTTAGCAATTCTGCCTCACAACGCCAGAGATCCAGGTTCAATTCCAGCCTTAGGTCATAGATCATAGAATTTACAGTGCAGAAGGAGGCCATTCGGCCCATCGAGTCTGCACCAGCTCTTGGAAAGAGCATCCTACCAAAGGCCACACCTCCACCCTATCCCCATAACCCAGTAACCCCACCCAACACTAAGGGCAATTTTGGACACTAAAGGCAATTTAGCATGGCCAATCCACCTAACCTGCGCATCTTTGGACTGTGGGAGGAAACCGGAGCACCCGGAGGAAACCCACGCACACACGGGGAGAACGTGCAGACTCTGCACAGACTTTGACCCAAGCCAGGAATCGAACCTGGGACCCTGGAGCTGTGAAGCAATTGTGCTAACCACTATGCTACCGTGCTGCCCTGTCTGGTGTGGAGTTTGTACATTCTCCCCATGTTTGCATGGCTTTCCTCCTGGTGCTCCGGTTTCTTCCCACCATCCGAAGATGTGCGTGTCAGGTGGATTGGCCATGATAAATTGCCCTTAGTCTCCAGAGATGTGCAGGTTCAGTTATGGAGTTACAGGGATAGGATGGGATAGGGAGAGTGAACATAGAACATTACAGCGCAGTACAGGCCCTTCGGCCCTCAATGTTGCGCCGACCTGTGAAACCACTCTAAAGCCCATCTACACTATAGAACATAGAACATTACAGCGCAATTCAGGCCCTTGTTCTATAGTGTAGATGGGCTTTAGAGTGGTTTCACAGGTCGGTGCAACATTGAGGGCCGAAGGGCCTGTACTGCGCTGTAATGTTCTATGTTCCATAGTGTAGATGGGCTTTAGAGTGGCTTCACAGGTCGGCGCAACATTGAGGGCCGAAGGGCCTGTACTGCGCTGTAATGTTCTATGTTCACTCTCCCTATCCCATCCTATCCCTGTAACTCCATAACTGAACCTGCACGTGGGCATGAGTTAAGTGTTAATTCGAAGGATCGGTACAGACTCGATGGACCGAATGGCCTCTTCCTGCGCTGTAGGTCCTAGGATTCTAAGTCACTCACCATCCCGACTTGGAAATATACTGGCGGGTCAAAATCTTGGAACTACCATTCTAACAGCACTGTGGGTGTACCAATACACATGGACTGCAGGGTTCAAGAAGACAGCTCATCTCCGCCTTCTGAAGGGCAATTAGGGATGTGCAACAAATGCTGGCCTAAGCCAGTGAAGCCTACATCCCATCAAAATAAGTATTTAAAAAAAAACACAGCTGGTATGGGAATTGAACCCACGCTGCTGGTGTTGCTCCGCATCACGAACACGCCATCCAGCCTTTGAACTAACTAACCCCCAATGTTGGCGTTTCAGTCAATGACGCATTGTCAGATCTAGAAACAGTCACAGATGTAACAGGTTCAAACCAAATACCGAGTTGGTGAAAGGGGAAGGGGAAAAAAGAACACGAGGAAGGTCTGTGATAGGGTGTAAGGCAGGAGATATTTAATGACAAAATAAATAATGGTGCAAGGTAAAAGATACGGTAATGGGGCAAGTGAGGCTACAACAGGTGGGTCTAAAGGAGGTGTAAATAGCAAGAGCAGAACCACTGAAAACAATTAGGGTGGTGTTATGTTGCGAACTAGTTGCACGAAAGTCTAGGAGACAGTAAATTGCCTAATCCACCAATAATGCACTGTTACTTGAGATGACTGAGGACAGAGAGGTCAGAGTGAGAATAGAAAGGAACATTAAAGGGGATAGGGGTCATGCTTGGGTACTGAAAGGAGATGTTCACCAAAGAGACCACCCGATCAGTAGACTAACTTGAAAGAAGTACAAGTGAATCACTGTTTCACATACTTCTTTTCAGTGAGAAGGTTGGCGTTGCACCTCCTGCATTTGGATTGAAAGGTGCTGTGGAAAGGGAAGATAAGTTTTCAGGGTGATGGAAGACTGAATCAGAGTATTGCAGAGGGAACAGTCCCTTCGAAAGACAGAGGGAAGGGGAGGGGCAAATGTTTTTTGGGGTGACTTCGCACTGGAGGTGGCAGAAATGGTGGAGCATGATCTGTTAAACTTGGAGACGGGAGGAGTGGAAAATGGGAACAAACTGAACACTAATGTGGTTATGCGAGGGGGAGGAAGAGGTGAGAGCAGAAATGGGACCGAGTCCCCACTAACAATGGAGGGAAATGTTTGTTCGAGGAAAAAGGAAGACCTATCGGAAGCACTAATATGGAAAGGTTGCATTGTCTGAGCTGATGCAGAGAAACTGGGAAAATGGAATGGAGTTCTGAAAGGAAGTGGGAATGAGGAAGAGTATAATAATAATATAATAATAATCGCTTATTGTCACGAGTAGGCGGGAATAAAGTTACTGTGAAAAGCCCCAAGTCGCCACATTCCGGTGCCTGTTCGGGGAGGCCGGTAGTGGGAGTCAGTGGGCGTCTAATAGATATTGGTGATGAAACTGGAAGCTTAAACTGACGAGTGCATCAGAAGAATCAAGCATGTTGGTGGGAAGGGACTGGACCAGGGAGAAAAGTAAGAGTTGAGGTGGGTGGACACAAGTTCCATGGGAGCAGAAATGGCTGAAATGACAGGTCAGCCAGGGTAGTCCTGTTCGTGATTTTGAGAAATCGGTCAGAAGCGAGATGCAAAGTGTTGGTGGACTATAAGGTTGGAGGTCATGGTGCATCAAGAATGAAGAGAAAGAAAATACAAATTGGAAAATAAAAACCTTACTTTGAACAGACCTTGGCCCAGAATTTGCAGCCTAAATAACAGCGAGTTTGATGGGCTCACCGTTTTTAGTATAGAAATCATGCAGAAAATTGTTGAGGAGGAGGAGTTACAAATCACCACAAATTGCTGATGGTTTACATCATTCTACCGTTAGCCTATAAAAAAGGCAACTCGCCCTCAACCCCCACATGAATGCTATCACATTGCTTCATAAACTACTGTAGAAAGTTAGGGCTGGTACTGAACAGAGAAAGCATGCATTTTAATGAAGAGACTTCTATTCCTGCAACAGCACTCATTCTGGCCAGCCCAGAAAGAGAACAGGATGAGCCTCATTCATAATTCCAGCAACTGTTGGGGCAAAAGGTTTCCGAGCTGAAGAAAGAAGGAAGAAATTCTAGCTAACTGAACAAGCAGCGAGATGCCCCTCTCCAGAAAATCTTGGCTCATATAATCAGTTCTACAGTTTTCATTATTGACCTCTTTGCACAGGCATTTGAGAGTACTCTGAAATCCTGGGAAGACAAACTCCGCTACGACTCCTGCAGGCCAGCTCTTCGGCCTCACTTGTACCCACAGCAGTCAGTCGACCTGGCTACAGAGGAAGAAGCCACCCAACTCCAGCACTGTGCCCAAGCAGCTGAAGAATTAATCACAAGGTGGGTCACACTTTCTCATGTCAGTGGGTCCACATGGGATGTTACAGGACAGTGCACAAGAGAGACTTTTACAGAAATCTTAAAGACCTGAAATCCATGATGACTACCTGTGTGTCTATATTTATCTGTGTGTGAGTGCTGGGGGGGCCTAAAAGAAGCCAAAGAAAGTTAAAATGGGTAAAGGTGGGAGAGTGGGCTTTGGCATCAGAAATAGTCAAATCTTCATATCAAATCATCGGATAAATGTACCAATTACACTTAGCCCACAATGCTTTAGGACAACTTTTTAAAAATTCTTTCATAGGATTTGAGCATAGCTTGGGAAGGACCGCATTTGTACCCAATCCCTAATTGCAGGGAAGACAGTGGAACAGCAATGGCAGGGATTTTTGGGGGTTATTCGGGTGGCACAACAGAAATTCATCCCAAGGAGGAGGAAACATGCTAAGGGGAGGCGAGGACGTCCATAGCTGACGAGGGAAGTCAAGGACAGCATAAAAGAGAAAGCATACAAAGTAGTGAGGAGTAATGGGAAGTCAGAGGATTGGGAAGCCTTTAAAAGCGAGCAGAGGACAACTAAAAAAGCAATAAGGGGGGAAAAGATGAAATATGAGTGTAAGCTGGCTAGCAATATAAAAGAAGATAGGAAGAGGTTTTGTTCTATATATATTTAAAAATATATATATTTATTCAAAATTTTCAACAAACCCCCCCCCCCCAACAAAAAGAAAGAAACAAGAACACAACAATCAGAAATTATACATTGGATATCCCCCATATACAATAACCCCCCATATAACATTTAAAAACACAAATAGGGGGGAAAAAAAACACCTTCACCCAAACGGCACCCCAAAAACAATCTCTCTTCTTTCCCCCCCCCCCACCCGCCCTTGGGCTGCTGCTGCTGCTGACCTCCTAACGCTCCGCGTGATAGTCTAGGAACGGCTGCCACCGCCTGAGGAACCCTTGCACAAACCCTCGCAAGGCAAACTTTATCCTCTCCAGCTTGATGAACCCAGCCATGTCATTGATCCAAGCTTCCACACTAGGGGGCTTCGCATCTTTCCATAGTAGCAAAATCCTCCGCCGGGCTACCACGGACGCAAAAGCCAGAATACCGGCCTCTTTCACCTCCTGCTTCCCGGCTCGTCCGATTCCCCAAATAATGCCAATCCCCAGCTCGGCTTGACCCGGGCGTTCACCACCTTGGACATAGTCCTCGCAAAACCCCTCGAAAACCCATCCAGTGCCAGGCATGACCAGGACCTATGGACGTGATTTGCCGGGCTCCCCAAGCACCTCCCACATCTGTCCTCCACCCCAAAGAACCCACTCAACCTCACCCATGTCATATGCACTCTGTGAGTAACTTTGAACTGTATTAGGCTGAGCCTGGCGCAAGAGGAGGAAGAATTAACCCTACTCAGGGCATCAGCCCACAGACCCTCATCCATCTCCTCCCCAAGCTCCTCCTCCCACTTTCCCTTTAACTCCTCCGCCGAGGCCTCCTCCTCTTCCTGAAACCTTGCCTTCTCCAACCCATACACCCAAAATCACCCTGCCCTGAATCCCATGTGCCGGAAGCAGTGGGAATTCCCTCTGCTGCCACCTCACAAACGCCCTCACTTGCATGTACCTGAAAGCGTTTCTCGGGGTTAGCCCAAATTTCTCCTCCAGCGCCCCGAGGCTCGCAAACGTCCCATCGATGAACAGGTCCCCCATTCTTCTAATCCCTGCCCGATGCCAGCTCCGTAAACCCCCATCCACCCTTCCCGGGACGAACCGATGATCCTCCCGAATCGGGGACCAAACCGAGGCTCCCACCTCGCCCCTGTGTCGCCTCCACTGCCCCCAGATTTTAAGCGTCGCCGCCACCACCGGACTCGTGGTGTACCTTGTCGGCGAGAGCGGCAGCGTCACCAACGCCCTCAGGCTCGTGCCCACACAGGACGCCATCTCTAGCCTCTTCCACGCCGCCCCCTCTCCCTCCATTACCCACTTACAGATCATCGCTACATTGGATGCCCAATAATAGAAACACACATTCAGCAACGCCAGCCCCCCCCCCTCCTGCTACGCTCCAGAAACACTCTCTTCACCCTCGGGGTCTTATTCGCCCACACAAATCCCATGATGCTCCTGCTTACCCGTTTGAAAAAGGCCTTGGGGATCATAATGGGAAGGCACTGGAACACAAAGAGAAACCTCGGGAGGACCGACCCTCCGTTTCCTGGACTCCCTCAATGCCACGGCCAGCGGCTCAATTGCCAGTGCAAACAACAAGGGGGATAAGGGGCACCCCTGCCTCGTCCACCGGTACACCCGAAAGTACTCCGACCTCCGCCGGTTCGTAGCCACACTCACCACTGGGGCTCTATATAGCAGCCTGACCCAACTGATGAACCCCTCCCCGAATCCAAACCTCCACAACACTTCCCAAAGATACTCCCACTCCACCTGATCAAAGACCTTCTCCGCGTCCATAGCTGCCACTACCTCCGCTTCCCCCTCCACCGAGCCACCGGGGCCTTCCCCGCCTGCATGCTCCCCAATCCTTTAACCGGTTCCTCCAGCTCAATCGGCGCCCCCAAACCAGCCACCTCCTCCTCCTCCACCCTCGGGAACCTCAGCTGATCTAGGAATCGTCGCAGCCCCTCCTCCCCCGCTGGAGGCTCAGACCTGTACAAATCCCCATAAAAGTCCCTAAATACCTTGTTTATTCTCACCGCACTCCGCACCGTATTCCCCCCTCTACCCTTAACTCTACCAATCTCCCTCGCTGCCTCCCTCTTATGAAGCTGATGTGCCAGCATCCGACTCGCCTTCTCCCCATATTCATACATCGCCCCCTGCGCTTTCCTCCACTGTGCCTCTGCTTTCCCCGTGGTCAACAGGTCGAATTCCGTCTGGAGATTCCGTCGCTCCCTAAGTAGCCCCTCCTCGGGGGCCTCTGCATACCTCCTGTCTACCCTTAAAATCTCCCCCACCAACCTCTCCCTCCTCTCTCTCTTCTCCCTGTGGGCCCTAATGGAGATTAACTCTCCCCTGACCACCGCTTTCAACGCCTCCTAGACTAGCCCCACCTGCACCTCCCTGTTGTCGTTGGCCTCCAAATATCTTTCAATACACCCCCGCACCCGCCCGCACACCCCCTCATCCACCAACAGTCCCACATCGAGGCGCCACAGCGGGCGCTGGTCCCTCTCCTCCCCCAACTCCAGCTCCACCCAGTGCGGGGCGTGGTTCGAGATGGCTATGGCCGAATATTCCGTTCCCTCCACTTTCGGGATTAGCGCCCTACTCAAAATGAAAAAATCTATCTGGGAGTAGGCTCTATGGACGTGGGAAAAGAAGGAAAATTCCCTGGTCAGTAGCCTGGCAAACCTCCATGGATCCACTCCCCCCCCATCTGGTCCATAAACCCCCTGAGCACCTTGGCCGCAGCCGGTCTCTTACCCGTCCTGGACCTAGAACGGTCCAATGCTCGGTCCAGCACCGTGTTGAAATCCCCCCCCATTATCAATCTTCCTGCCTCCAGATCCGGAATCCGACCCAGCATGCGTTTCATAAATCCCAATTCGGGGCATATACATTCACCAGTACCACCCGCACCCCCTGCAACCTACCACTCACCATCACATATCGACCTCCATTATCCGCTACAATATTCAGTGCCTCAATGACACCCGCTTCCCCACCAGTATTGCAACCCCTCTGTTCTTCGCATCCAGCCCTGAATGAAAGACCTACCCTTCCCATCCCTTTCTCAGCCTAACCTGATCTGCCACCTTCAGATGTGTCTCCTGGAGCATAACCACGTCTGCCTTCAGTCCCTTTAAGTGCGCGAACACCCGGGCCCTCTTGACCGGCCCGTTCAGGCCCCTCACATTCCACGTTATCAGCCAGATCGAGGGGCTACTCCCCCCGCCAACTAGCCATCTCCTTTTCTAGGCCAGCCACGTGCCCGCGCCTCCCGCACCCTCCAGTCCCCCAGGCGGCAGACACCCGCCCCGACTACCTCTCCTACTTCCAGCTCCCTTTTGGCCAATGCAGCAGCAACCCAGTTCCCACCCCTTCACTGCCCCCCCTCTCTTCCCCCCCCCCTCACCCCCGCTAGATCCTCATCTAGCCATTTTGCTCCCCCATGACACTCCCGTACGTCAGCTGACTCCTGCTGACCCTGGCCTCTCCTGCCATTTCATCGACCCCCAGGAGAATCTCCCCACCCCTTGGCAGTCAGTGTGCACCCCTCTCCAGCACAGCCCTCCCCCCCCCCCCCCCCCCCCCGGCCCCGCCCCCATCCTTTACTAACGCGGGAAAAAGCCCGTGCTTTCCTGAGCCAGCCCCATCCCCTCTGGCGCAGCACCTTTTTGCGGCCTTACCCCAACTCCCCATCCCCGGGCCTCCACCCCCCCTCTTCCTCCGTGGGCCCTGCCCCTCCAACACTGACGCCCATACTCTCCCACAGTCTCCCCATCAAATCCATTCACCCATCCCCACCCAGCACTCAAACAAAAAGAACATTCCCCAAACGCGGTAAACACAGTAAACATCCCCCCACGACAAACCCTCAATTTGAGTCCAGCTTTTCAGTCTGTATAAAGTTCCATGCCTCATCAGGCGTTTCAAAATAGTGATGCCGATCTTGGAACGTGACCCACAATCGCGCTGGCTGCAGCATCCCGAACTTCACCCCCTTCCGATGGAGCACCGCCTTAGCCCGGTTGAAACTCAGCCCTCTTCTTAGCCACCTCCTCACTCCAGTCCTGATAAATTCGGATCTCCGTGTTCTCCCACCTGCGTCTCCGCTCATTTTTGGCCCATCTCAAGACACACTCTCTGTCCATAAAGCGGTGGAACCTCACCACTACAACCCTTGGCGGCTCGTTGGCTTTGGGTCTCCGTGCCAGGACCCGATGAGCATGGCATACGGCATGCTTGCCTTCATTGGCCGGGGCATTGAGTATAAGAATTGGCAAGTCATGTTGCAGCTGTATAGAACCTTAGTTAGGCCACACTTGGAGTATAGTGTTCAATTCTGGTCGCCACACTACCAGAAGGATGTGGAGGCTTTAGAGAGGGTGCAGAAGAGATTTACCAGAATGTTGCCTGGTATGGAGGGCATTAGCTATGGAGGAGCGGTTGAATAAACTCGGTTTGTTCTCACTGGAACGACGGAGGTTGAGGGGCGACATGATAGAAGGTCTACAAAATTATGAGGGGCATAGACAGAGTGGATAGTCAGAGGCTTTTCCCCAGGGTAGAGAGGTCAATTACTAGGGGGCATAGGTTTAAGGTGAGAGGGGTAAGATTTAGAGTAGATCTACGAGGCAAGTTTTTTACACAGAGGGTAGTGGGTGCCTGGAACTCGCTACCGGAGGAGGTGGTGGAAGCAGGGACGATAGTGACATTTAAGGGGCATCTTGACAAATACATGAATAGGATGGGAATAGAGGGATACGGACCCAGGAAGTGTAGAAGATTGTAGTTTAGTCGGGCAGCATGGTCGGCACGGGCTTGGAGGGCCGAAGGGCCTGTTCCTGTGCTGTACTTTTCTTTGTTCTTTGTTCTTTGAGCCCCATCCAGTTCCTGGGGCCTCGGGAAAGGTCCCGCGCCCATCAGCGAATTGAGCATCATGCTCATATATGCCCCGGCATCGGGCCCCTCCACTCCTTCAGGGAGACCCAGAATCCGAAGATTCTTCCTCCTCGACCTATTCTCCAGGTCCTTGAATTTTTCCGCCCACCTCTTGTGCTGCGCCTCCACCTTCACCGCCAGGCCCAAGATCTCGTCCTCGTTCTCCGAAACTTTTTGCCGCACCTCCCGGATCGCCGCCCCTTGGGCCTTCTGGGTCTCCACAAGCTTCTCAATCGCCACCTTCATTGGCGCCAGCATTTCTGTCCTCAGCTCCTCAAAGCAGCGTTTAAGAAACTCCTGCTGCTCCTGCGACCACTGCGCCCACGCTGCTTGGTCTCCACCCGCCGCCATCTTGCTTTTCCTCCCTCGCACTTTTCGCTGCACCAGGATCACTTTTTTAACCGCTCCACTCCTGGTCCAATCCATATAATGTCGGGGGGAATGTGCTGTCACCGTCCCACACTGGAAGCCGTCGAACAATTGCTGTTGGGGCCCCTCTGAAGAGCCCAAAAGTCCGTTCCCGGCGGGAGCTGCCGAACGTGCGACCTACCTAGGCATAGCCGCAACCGAAAGTGTTTTTTTCAATATAAATAAAACGTAAGATTGAGGCAAGAGTAGACGAACCACTGGAAAATGAGGCTGGAGAAGTAGTAATAGGAAACAAAGAAATAGTTACTTTGCATTAGTCTTCTCAGTGGAAGACACCAGTGGGATACCAGAACTCCAGGAGAATCAGGGGGCACAGGTGAGTGTAGTGGCCATCACTAAGGAGAACGTTCTGGGGAAACTGAAAGGACTGAAGGTGGATAAATCACCTGGACTGGATGGACTATACCCCAGGGCTCTGAAGGAGATAGCTGAGGAGATTGTGGAGGCAATGGTGGTAATCTTTCAGGAATCACTGAAGGCAGGGAGGACTGGAAAATGGCTAATTAAACACCCCTGTTTAAGAAGGGAGGGAGGCAGAAGACGGGAAATTATAGGTTGGTTAGCCTGACCTTGATCATTGGCAAGATTTTAGAGTCCATTATTAAAGATGAGATTGTGCAGTACTTGGAAGTGCATGATAAAATAGGACTGAGTCAGCATGGCTTTGTCAGGCAGCTGCCGACAAAAGACGAGGCCCCACCCAACTCCCTCCAGCCACCACGAATTAATGGGGATTAAAGCACATTGTCTCGACTCAAAAGTTAAACATTGACCAGCAAATCTCGGTTCATACTAAAAGCCATGTAAACCGAAAAAAGATATGAGAGATGTGCATAAGGATAAAAATAAAGATTGAAAGATGAGCAGAGATGGAAGTTGTGAAAATGCAACCGCTCTCGAGCTCACATCACGTGATCCCCTGTAAATTATGTTTTTTAAACGCGACTATCCCTCACCATTTCAATGGAAGAGATTTAAAGGATAGTAGCTGTCAGACCTGTTGGCCCCTTGAAGATCGGATTTCAAGTAAAGTAATTCAATGAACTGATCAAAACTGGTATGTTGATGGAATATCAATCGCCTCTGGACCATATGTCAATCTCCTCAGCTCCAACCCATTATGTGGATAATGGCTGTGTAGCCTGGGTCATAGAATATACTCAAGGCTGAGTTAGACAGAATTTTGATCTACAAGGCAGTTCAAAGTTTATGGATGTTGGTGGAATGTGGAGTTGAGGCCACAATCAGATTAGTCATGATCAGATTAGTCGAAAGGACAGGCAGATGGGCAAAGGGGGCGGGGTTGCATTGTTAATAAGGGATGGACTACACCCCAGGGTTCTAAAAGAGATAGCGGAGGAGATTGTGGAGGCATTGGTGGTGATCTTTCAGGAATCACTGGAGGCAGGAAGGGTCCAAGAGGACTGGAAAATGGCTAATGTAACACCACTGTTTAAGAATGGAGGGAGGCAGAAGATGGGAACTTATCAGCTGGTTAGCCTGACTTCGGTCATTGGTACGATTTTAGAGTCCGTTATTAAAGATGAGATCGCAGAGTACTTGGAAGTGCATGATAAAATAGGACTGAGTCAGCATGGCTTTGTCAAAGGGAGATCATATCTGACAAATCTGTTAGAGTTCTTTGAGGAGGTATCAAGGAAGTCAGACAAAGGAGAACCAGTGGAGTGATTTATTTAGATTTCCAGAAGGCCTTTGACAAGGTGCTGCATAGAAGGATGTTAAATAAGTTAAAAGCCCATGGTGTTAAGGGTAAGATCCTGGCATGGTAGAGGATTGGCTGACTGGCAGAGGCAGAGAGTGGTGATAAAGGGGTCTTTTTCAGGATGGCACCCGGTGACTACTGGTGTACCTCAGGGGTCGGTGCTGGGCCCACAACTTTTTACAATATACATTAATGATCTGGAAGAAGGAACTGAGGGCATTGTTGTTAAGTCTGCAGATGAAACAAAGATGTGTAGAGGAACAGGTAGTATTGAGGAAGCAGGGGGCGATAGAAGGAATTGGACAGGCTAAGAGAGTGGACAAAGAAGTGGCAGATGGAATACAATGTGGAAAAGTTTGAGGTTATGAACTTTGGAAGGAGGAATGGAGACATAGACTATTTTTTAAATGGGGAAATGCTTAGGAGATCAATGTCCTTGTTCAAGATTCTCTTAAGGTTAACGCGCAGGTTCAGTCGGCAGTTAAGAAGGCAAATGCAATATTAGCATTCATGTTGAGAGGGCTAGAATAGAAGAGCAGGGATTTACTTCTGAAGCTGTATCAGACTCTGGTCAGACCCCATTTGGAGTATTGTTAACAGTTTTGGGCCCCATATCTAAGGAAGGATGTGCTGGTCTTGGAAAGGGTCAAGAGGAGGTTCACAAGAATGATCCCTGGAATGAAGAATTTGTTGTATGAGGAGCGGTTGAGGATTCTGGGTCTGTACTCGTTGGAGTTTAGAAGGATGAGGGGGGATCTTATTGAAACTTACAGGATACTGCAAGGCCTGGATAGAGTGGACATGGAGAGGATGTTTCCACTAGTAGGAAAAACTAGAAATGGAGGACACAATCTCAGACTAAAGGGACGATCTTTAAAACAAATGAGGAGGCATTTCTTCAGCCAGAGGGTGGTGAATCTGTGGAACTCTGAAGGCTGTGGAGGCCAAATCAAAGAGTGCCTTTAAGACAAAGATAGATAGGTTCTTGATCAATAAGGGGATCGGGGTTATGGTGAGAAGGTAGGAGAATGGGGATGAGAAAAATATCAGCCATGATTGAATGGCGGAGCAGACTCGATGGGCGGAGCAGACTCGATGGGCCGAGTGGCCTAATTCTGCTCCTATGTCTTATGGTCTTATCTCCTCAAGGGATATCGAGGGCAGGTAACAAATTCTGGCATTGCCAGTGATGTGCAAGGCTCTCCACAGTTGGGGGATTTGAATTTAGTTGGTTAAATAAACCAGGAAGAAAAAGATTGGTATCAATAATAGTGCCCATGAAACAACCAAATAAGACCCAAATATTTCACTTCGGCAAGGAAATCTGTCATTCTTACCTCATCTGGTCTAAATAAACTCCAGACCCTCAGCAAGGAGTTGCCTCTCTGGTGGTGTAAAGAGTGCTGTCTGGGACACTGACAGAAGCACTGTTCTTTGAATACATTCACCGAGACTGGACCTCAGTTTAATGTTTCATCCAAATAATGTTACTGTCAACAATGCAGCACTCCCTCAGTCCTGCACTGAAGTGCCAGCCTCTAGATTATGTGCTGGAGTGGGGCTTACAACAATGACCTTACAATGCAGGGACAATAGAGTGCAAGTTGTCATCTTCCTCAATGTGCAAAGTTAGTTCTTGTAACACTTTATAACTGAAGGAAAATAATGCAACAGTGCAAGTAAACAATAATCTCCACTTCTCTTCCCACTTTGTGAATCTTGATAATGTTGCATGTGTGAAATATTTTATTACCAAAAAGCTCAGTCAAGTTACAGGGGTTTGATTTCTGGCTGGGAGATAAATGCAGGAGCACATATATTCCACTAACTGTAGGTGTTGTATTGTTGAGGTCTTCTTTCTTTTAATGACTTTCAGAATCTGCGAAGCAGCCAAAACCCACAGCCTTCTGGAACAGGAACTGGCTCACGCGGTCAATGCAAGCTCACATGCACTAAACAAAACCCATCCAAAGTTCCCAGAGGTAAGGAGTGTGACAGAGCAACAGTCATGTCATGTTGGGTTCAGTCCAATGTGTGTAACTCAATTATCCACACAAACGAGTTAGTGATTTGGTAACATGCTTTTGAACCTGGATTAGGGATAGTCCCACCAATTAGAAAATCAGAATGTCTTAAATCTGAATTTGTGATTTGCATAGCTTAAGGAAATAAACTTATAAAAGTTATGGACCAACTAACTTTGTTTATTTCAAAGTAGCACTGCCCAGAGGTAAAAGTAATTTTGTCTCTCTCTTCCTCTAATTCTGCCTGCTTATTTCTCACTGATTATTTCTCTCTTTTCTCTCTTCACTTTTGCTTCTGTCCATACAAGTCACAAATCGTTCGCCAACTTTCTAAAACAGAAAAGGGCTGATCGTTCCATTCAAATGACGCTGCTTGTGATTCACTCAACAGAAGTTGTGAACATTGCTCCAAATGCTGCTTTTCAATGACTTACACACATAGGTGGATATTGGCAGTGGGAGGCCATGTTTTATTCTACAGATGCTCCAGCTAAGGATGGATGTGGGGGATTCATCTCTAAAGTAAACAGACCTGCCTCTTATCCTTCCTCAGATCGCCCAAAACAAACCAAGAGGGAAAGACTAAGAGGCGAGCCCACCTTTTCAAATGTGGCCGCAGCAACTATGCGGTCGGAATCGATGGCAGTGCTCATCTGCACCACCACTGGGAATGTCTCACAGATTCAACTGGTAGAAAAAGAGCAGCAGGTCAACTAGGCCTGCCCCTCACGACAATGACACCTGGAACATGGTGATAGACATGCCCGTCTACCATCAGCCCCAAGAAATCAAGGCCAAATGGGAGAAAAATAAAATCTGTGGACTTCCTCCTCAACCCCTTAGAATATTAAAGCTCATCCAGCTTGGGCAGCACGGTAGCATAATGGTTATCACAGTTGCTTCACAGCTCCAGGTCCCAGGTTCGATACCCGGCTTGAGTCACTGTCTGTGCGGAGTCTGCACATTCTCCCCGTGTCTGCATGGGTTTCGTCCAGGTGCTCCAGTTTCCTCCCACAGTCCAAAGATGTGCAGGTTAGGAGGACTGGCCATGTTAAATTGCCCTTAGTGTCCATAAAGGTATGGTGGGGTTACAGGGATAGGGTGGAGGCGTGGGCTTACAAGGGTGCTCTTTCCAAGGGCCTTCCCTTCATAATAATGTCTCAAATGGGGATATTTGCTGATGATTGCACGATGTTTAGCACCATTTGCGACACCTGAGGTGCAGACTCAATAGGACAAATGGCCTCCTGCACTGTAAATTCTATCATCTCACAGGCCGTGGGAAATGCTTCTTTAATCCCTTGGTGATCAAAGTGAGTCTGGGCAATCACTCTTGTGTAGGGTGTTCCTCACAAGCATCCATTTGAAAGTATCCAGTAAATGAGCATCCACCACATTAGTTGCCAGCCTCTCTATTTGCCATTACACCGACATTTATCAATGACCTAGGTTTCTGTCCATCTCGTAGCTATTCCAATATTTGATATCACTCATTGTTTTTTTAATTCATTCGATGAATGTGGGTGTCACTGGCTCGACTAACAATTATTGCCCATCCCTAATTACCCTTGAGAAGGCGCTGTCCTCTTGAAATGCTGCAGTCCATGTAGTGTGGGTGCACTCGCTGTGCTGCTAGCAAGGGAGTTCCAGGAGTTTAATTCAGTGGCAGTGAAGAAACAGTGAAAGGTTTCCAAGTCAGGATGGGGTGTGTCTTGGAGGGGAATTTCTGGCACTCCTATTGAATCATAGAATCACTACAGTGCACCAATTCTCTGAACGGGCACCCTACTTCGGCCCATGCCTCCACCCTATTCCTGTAACCCCAACTAATCTTTTTTGGACTTAAGGGACAATTTAGTATTGCCAATCTACCTAACATGCACATCTTTAGACTTTGGGAGGAAACCAGAGCACCCGGAGGAAACCTACACAGATATGGGGAGAATGTGCAAACTCCACACAGTCATTCAAGGCCGGAATTGAACCCGGGTCCCTGGTGCTGTGAGACAGAAGTACTAACCACTGTGCCACCGTGCCGGCCCGTTGTGCCTGCTGCCCTTGTCCATCGAGATGATAATAAGGTGTACGTTTAGCAGATGGTGTCTAAGGAACCTTGGTGAGTTCGTGCACTGCATCTTGTAGATGCTACACATGGCTGCCACTGTGAATCAGTGGTAGAGGGAGTGCATGTTGTTGATGGGGTGTCAAGCAAGCGGGCTGCTTTGGCCTGGATGGGTCAAGCTTCTTGAGTGTTGATGAAGCTGCACTCGTCCAGGCAGGTGAGAGTATCCCTGACTTGTGCCTTGTAGATGATGGATAGGCTTTTGGGACTCAGGAGGTGAGTTACTCACTGCAGGATTCCCAGCCTGTGACCCGCTCTTGTAGCTACTATATTTATATGGCTAATTCAGTTTCTGGTCAGTGGTAACCCGCAGGATGTTGATAGTGGGAGGTTCAGTGATGATAATGTCTTTGAATGTTCAAGGGACGATGGTTAAAATTCTCTTTTATTCGAATGGTCACTTGTGTGGCACGAATGTTACTTGCCACTTGCCAGCCCAAGCCTGAATATTGTCCAGGTCTTGCTGCATAATGAGACCTCTTCATTCACCTGAGGAAGGAGCAGCGCTCCGAAAGCTAGTGACATCGAAACAAACCTGTTGGACTTTAACCTGGTATTGTAAGACTTCGTACGTTGCTGCATATGGACATGGACTACTTCGGTATCTCAGGTGTCGCAAATGGTGCTAAACATTGTGCAGTCATCAGCGAATATCCCCATTTCAGACATTATTATGAAGAGAAGGTCCTTGAAGAAACAGCTGAAGATGGTTGGGCCTAAGACACTACCCTGAGGAACTCCAATGTGTGATATTTGTCACTTTTCTTGTGAACTGTCTTCCTTAACTGTTGAGTCCAAGGAAGCAACCAAGCAGGTGCATAAGGAAACAAAAGAATTGTTGACGTAGAACAAAACCTCTATGGGCACTGGTCCCAGAAGGGACTACTCCTGCCCATCCCACACCCGGGCCGAGATTTTTAATGTCCTGATTTGCTCCACTGCTGATGAGGAAGCCCTGCCCCTCAGGGGGGAAGCTTGTACTCCACGAGACTCACAGGGAACCTAATCGTCCGGCCCCATGAGTCTCATGTAGGTTGCAACATTAACCCATGGAATTAATTTTGTTTCCGCCTAATTCATAATTAGACATGTCTGAGCAACCATTTTGGTTTATTTTTTGCCATTTTTAATTTATTCTTGCAGGGATGTAGGCGTCGCTGGCTAGGCCAGCATTTATTGCCTAACCTCTTTTTAAAAAAATTATTCATTTACGGGATGTGGGGGTCACTGGCTGGGCCACTTTTACTGCCCATCCCCAATTGTCCTTGAGAAGGTGGTGATGAGCTACCTTCATGAACCGCTGCAGTCCCTGAGGTAGAGGTAGGTATAGGTACACCCACAGTGCTGTTAGGGAGAGAGTTCCGGGATTTTGACCCAGCGACAGTGCTGGAACAGCGATATATTTCAAGTCAGGATGGTGAGTGAGTTTTGCACCCTCGGCTTTCCCAACCCACAAGGAAGGCCTTGCATGCAAATGGTTCCAGGTCGGGTAGGTCGGCAGAGGAAAATTGTTTCTTCAGCCAAAAAGAAAACTAAGTTCACCGTGTTGTGACCCAGTTCAGTGATGAAAATCTAGCATGAGTTAATTACAAAATCATTAGTTGTATCTGCAATGTCTCAGCTCATTTTCAAATTTCCTTTGATCCATTTCTTTACAAGGATGGTTGAAATCCCCCCAGAATTCAGACGCAGCCTGGGCACATCATTTGTCCCACCACCCTTAATGTGTTTTAAATAATGACTTAATTAAATGATTTACTTATTCATGTTTTTAAATATATATATATTTGATCAACTTAACTGCATTGTGCACTGTTTTAAACTTTAGGGATAGAGTAGAACTTGCCCACTTACCAGATTCTCACCAAGTAGCTAGTTTCTTTCCCTGGCAATCAATCCTAAAGGGTGAGAAAGATAGAAAAAGCGACGGGAAACAAACCCCTCCTACCACCTTGTTAATGTTCTTTCGAAGTCCTACACTTGCCTCCTCATAGTTCACAATATTTCCAAATTTTGAAATTGTGCCCGACACACCAAAGCCTAGGCCATGCGTATATGTCTCAGGGAGAACAGGGATCCCAACACTGGCACCACAAACCTTCCTCCAGCCCAAAAAACATCCATTAACAACTACTCTCTGTCTCCTGTCACTCATCCGATTTATGTCCATGTTGCTGCTGCCCCTTTTTATTCCTTGTTCCCTCTTGAGGTAAGATGTTCACTGATGGCAGCTGTGCAACGCTGTGTTTGGTCAGCATAGTTCCTCCCTTGTTGCAAGCCTTTTATACTCAATATTTAGAGTGAAAGACATGCTCACGAACCAGTGTCATTGTGTGATGCTTTTTGTGGTTTGTAGCACAATGAATTCATGACAACAGTTAGCAAGCAGAGAAATCTTGGGTGCATCAATGGTATGGTTGCAGCTGTTGCTGTGGTAAATTAACCCTGGGGATCTTCCGGATTCCTTATTATGCAATGACCTTTGATATAGGGACTCCTAGCACATCTGGAGAATTTATAAGCAGAGTTGTTAGTAGCGAGTCACATCATCTCCAATTAATTCCTGTCAACACTTGTGCAAATGAATAAGCTCCTCTTTAATTAAACCCACTCAGCTGACTCGTCTCATTTTTTGTTTCCTCTATCCAGAGTCTTACCAGGAACACAGCAATTGAGATTGCCAGTAATGTGAAAGCCCTGCACAATGAAACGGAATCACTGCTCGTTGGAAGAGTTCCTCTGGTAAGGTGGCGCCATCTGTTCAAAATGTAGGCATTCGTTACGCACGTTATGTCTAGTAACACGGGTGTTCCAGGTGTTGTGGAGACCCATGTCGTGTTGGGTGTTCTGTTCTACAAACAGGTCAACACGGCTGGAGATGGTATAACTCTATTTTATTAACAACTCAACTGTAATAATGTACTGTAAGCTTGGGTACGTGCATTACCAGCTTATCTGTGGACCCTGTCCTATCACTATCTAGGTGAGGCACTCAGCACATGGTGAATATCTGTGATGCAGGCTGTGAGCTCTGTGCTCTGAGCTGGCTGCTGCTAGAATGAGCGGGAACTTTGGTGTCCCCTGTCTTTATAGTGCGTGTGCTCTCACTGGTGATTGGCTGCAATGTTGTGTATGCTGGTTGGTCCTGTTGTATGTCCATCAGTGTGTCAGTGTGTGTGATTGCACCATGATATGCTGATGTATATCATGACAACCTAGCGATACATAAAATGTTTTGTGCAGAAACGATCAACTTATCCATCAAGCCCACTCCCCACCATGATGATCAGACACTTCACCCACTCTCCCCCCCCCCCCCCCCCCCCCCCACCACCAATCTCCCCTCTCCCCACTACCCCCCGCCTCCAGCTTCCTCGTGAAGGCACACAGAGAGTATGCACACATCACACCTGCTAGGAATACATTTCAGACACTTCTGCTCCCTGTACAAAGAAATGTTCAACATATAAAGGTTATTTTTGTTTGTTCCTATTTGGAATATAGGAATTCGGAGCAGAAGTAGGCAATTCAGCCCTTTTACCCTGCTCCACCGTTCGATCAGATCAGAGCTGATCTCTTCCTGGTCTCAAATCCACCTCCCCACCTGTTGCCCATATCTCTTTCACCCGTTTTTAAAATCAAAAATATATCTATTTCTTTCTTGAAACCATTGAATGACTCGGATTTCACCACACCATGGGACAACAAGTTCCACAAATTCACCACCCCCTGCGAGAAGTAGTTCCTCCTCTTTCAGTTTTAATTTGCATATTTCTCCAGTTGCCAAGACTTAACAGGTTCCATTAATCCAATTTCGGATCTAATAATAATCTTTATTAGTGTCACAAGTAGGCTTACATTAACACTGAAATGAAGTTACTGTGAAAATCCCCTAGTCGCCACATTCCGGCGCCTGTTCGGGTAAATGGAGGGAGAATTCACAATGTCCAAATTACCTAAGAGCACATCTATCGGGATTTGTGGGAGGAAACCGGAGCACCCGGAGGAAACCCACGCAGACACTGGTAGAACGTGCAGACTTCGCACTGACAGTGACCAAAGCCGGAATCGAACCCAGGTCCCTGGTGCTGTGAAGTAACAGTGCTAACCACTGTGCTACCGGATCTATTAACTAATGAGGCAGCTGCACTATGTACGAATAGTGCCTTTCCAAGCCCGTGTTCCACAAATGGCAGCAAGAGCTGAGTTATCCTGGCCTTCGTAGAATCATAGAATTCCTGCAGTGCAGAAAGAGGCCATTCGGCCCATTGTGTCTCCACCAACCCTCAGAAAGAGCGCCCCACCGAGGCCCACTCCCCTGCCCTATCCCCGTAGCCCCACCAAACCTGCACATCTTTCGACACTAAAGGGCAATTTAGCATGGCCAGTCCACCTAACTTGCACATCTCTGGACTGTGGGAGGAAACACACTCAGACATGGGGAGAATGTGCAAACTCCACACGGACAGTGAACCAAGGCTGGAATTGAACCCGGGTCCCTGGTGCTACGAAGCAGCAATGCCAATTGTCTCGGGTTGGAGGACTGCATGCAGATGGGCAGCAAGACATCAACATATAAACAAACGAAAGACAAACAGGTCAAAGCCACCTGGCCCAGTGTGAACCATGACTACCATTCAGCCCTGCCCTTTTACCCTGCCACATGCAACTGCAGAGAATTTATTATTTATAGACTACAATCAAATCTCTGAAGAGTGCATTTTTCTAGCGTTCTCTAACGCTAGCCTATTATGGAAACTGAACATGGTACTAATCTAGTGGTTCTTGTCTAAATCTTCTCGATGGCCTCTGTATCATTGTCTATGTGAGGGGATGAATGGGGGGATCTGAACCAGTCTAATTCCGCATTCGCTGCTGAAGTCGATAATTTTGAGCTTAAATAAGTGAGCATGGTTTTGGGATGCAGAAATGCTTTTAGCCATTCCTTAGTGTTCCTAAAATGATATTTCTGAGTTTCTTTCTTTTCCTACTTTTTAAAATTGTAGTCCCGTACAGAATGCTTATAGAACAAAACACATAGGGCTAGATTCTCCGATTTGGAGACTATGTCCCCATGCCGGCGTGGGAACGGAAAACTGGCACAAAACGGCCACCGATTCCCCGTTTTGCTGGGGGATAGCAGGGAGGCACCCGGCTCTAGTTGCCGATACTGCCTGGAGAATTGCCGATCCGTGGCCGCACATGCGCATGGCGGCACCTGCAGCGGCTGTGCCGTGCTTCATGGCAGATGCCGCTCGCGGACTCGGTCCGCAAAATAGTCCCCCCTCCTTCGGCCAGCTCGCGCGCCCCGGCCCACCCCGCCACAGTGCCCCCAGCCCCGAGTAATGTCCCCCTACCCGCGGATCGGCCCTCCCCCGACTATGGCATCACTGGACTGAGTCCGCAGCCGCCTTGCTGAGTTCCGGACCGGTGAGACCACACGCGACCCACGCCGTCGGGAACTCGACCAGTCGGGGGCGGAGCATCGGGGGGGTGGGGGGACTCAGGCAACTCTGCGAGAACTCCACTTTGGAGGGGGCGGAGCATCGCCCCCAATTCTGTCAGGAATTTGGATTCTCCGACCCGTCGCCGAACGCAATTTTGGCGTCGCCAACCGGAGAATCCAACCCATTGTTAGGGCAACTGATCAAACCTACACTCTAAGGAAAGGGTTTGAGAGCAAAAATGCTGGAAAGATACAGCGACTAAACAGGGATATCAAAACTCATTGTTGTGCAGGATTGCTCTGTTCTTGCAAGATAATGCAACATTAATTGTTGCAGGGCAGTGGTTAGTACTGCTGCCTCACAGCACCAGGGACCCAGGTTCAATTCTGGCCTTGGGTGAATTTCTGTGTAGGGTTTGCATGGTCTCCCATGTCCGTGTGTGTTTCCTCTGAATGTTCTGGTTTAATCCCACAGTCCAAAGATGTGCAGGTTAGATGGATTGGCCTTGATCAATGTGCGGAGTTACAGGGATAAGGTGAGGGAATGGGTCTAGATAGGGTGCTCTTTCGGAGGTTTGGTGCAGACACGATGGGGCAAATGGTCTCCCTGTGCACTGTAGGGATTCTATGGAAATACTTATGTTGCACCTCCAGTGTGCAGCTCATGACATATTGGTTGTGAAAGTTGCACATAGGATGGAGAGCCAGATTGACTGGTGCCAGCAGATAAAATAGGCTGTTGCTGCCCTTAATTTTTATTTAGTGTTAAGTGAGCTTGTAACCCACCAAAGGCAAATGGAAGGCTCGGATGCAAAGGACACCCTGCATCAAGTGGACTTCCTTCCATTCGAAAGGGTTTTCCCTTCGGCATATATTGCATCAGCCCATTATTTCTAATAACTTGTGCACAAGACTCATTATCAGTGTACAAGCATCTTGTGAGCTTGTCTAGCTTGTGGTAGCAAGTACTGAGGCAATCAGAGTAGGCATCAGAACATTGTGGCCAGTAATGAGGGGCACAATCCACCTCAATAGCAGCCCATTTGTGGTTGAGGAAAAGCAAAACAAAGAAACAAGTGCAAAGCATGGCAGGGACTGGGTAGAGTAGCAATGAGAAATACAGAGACCGGGGAATTAACTGATCTGGTAGAAGTCGCTAATGTCTGGACATAACAATTATTACGAGATCTGCTTTAATCTCTGGGTACATACCTATGCAGTGAAGACCTCTGGTGTGTTCCCTACCCTGTCCCACTCAAGCCCAATGAATGGTAACTGCATGCTTTGTACATGGGGGCATGATTCTCTTGGGCCGGGCAGGAGAATCCCTGCGGTCGGCCCAAATCGCGCCATGCCGCCCATTGGCGCCGGCATGGTTGGCGCAGCGCCGGTTGGGGGCTGCTCTACGCGGCTGGCCCGCCGAGTCCCGCCGGCGCCGTCCACACCTGCTCTCAGCCAGCGGGACCTCGGCATGGAAGGGTCTGGGGGGCAGTCTGTTGGAGGGGGGGGGCGCGGTTGGGGGTGGGGGGGACCTCCGATGTGGCCTCGCCCGCGATCGAGGCCCAACAATCGGCGGGCCGACCTCTCTGGCTGGTGGTTTCCTTTCCTACGTGCAGGCCCCTGTAGTCCTGTGCCATGTTGCGTTGGGACCGGCGCGGAGAAGGGAGCCACTGCGCATGCGCGGATCCCACGGCGCCCAGTTCGCACCAGGATCAGCAGCTGGAGCAGCGTGAACCACTCCAGTGCCATGCTGGCCCCCTGTAGGGGCCAGAATTAGTTGTTGTGTCGGCCCGTTCACGCCGTCGTGAAAACGCAAATGCGTTTACGACGTCATGGACACTCTGCCGCGGGATTAGAGAATCCCGCCCGGGGCTCCTGTAATGAATGACGATATAGATCTGTTTATTTAGTTGGGGACTGAACCGTGACTAGTGTGTCTGTTATGAATCCAGTGACTAACTGCATTCCATTTCTGGCAGCAACTAGATTCGCCTCAGGAAGAACAGCTGTCAACAGCATTACACATTGTGGATGTTGAGCTGGGAAAGCTTGCGGAGATCACATGGCTTTATCATGTGCTACAGTCGACGGCCGAAGAGGTATGGAGCAGCCACGTTAGAATTTGGCATTTTTACAAAAGTGAGGGCTCATATGTCTTGCAATGTTATCAGATAGCAGGAAGGGACCCATTCTGAGAGCAGATGTCATGATGGAGGTGAGATGGGTGCCAGAAACTGCAATTCCGGTCTCTTAAACCCCCAAACAGACCGGGTGTCCAAATAAAGAAGGAATGTAAAGAATTGGCAGCCAGGTGTCGGCTATGTGGCCTCTGCAGTCTGCACCGTCATTCACTTAGTATCTTGGCTGAACTACCATACCAACTGCACTTTCCCGCCCTATCCCAGATTCCTTGATTCCCTTACAAAAGCAGAACGGCATGGCATCACGGTAGCACAAGTGGATAGCACTGTGGCTTCACAGCGCCAGGGTCCCAGGTTCGATTCCCAGCTGGGTCACTGTCTGTGCGGAGTCTGCACTTTCTCCCCGTGTCTGCGTGGATTTCCTCCGGGTACTCCGGTTTCCTCCCACAGTCCAAAGACGTGCAGGTTAGGTGGATTGGCCATGATAAATTGCCCTTTGTGTCCAAAAAGGTTAGATGGGGTTATTGCGTTACGGGGATAGGGTGGAAATGAGGGCTTAAGTGGGTCGGTGCAGACTTGATGGGCCGAATGGCCTTCTTCAGCACTGTAGGTTTTATGTAAATCTATGATGCTGGAAATCTGCAAAGAAGAAAAAACATGCTGGAAACACTAAGCTTATCTGGCAGAACAAGTGGAGGGAGAAAGCCAGTTAATGTTTCTGGTCAATAACCTTCATCCTGTTCTTTGTTCTTTCGGGTTTTGGCAAAGGTTGGTATCATGACCGGTACAGGCTTGGAGGGCCGGAGGGCCTGTCCCTGTGCTGTAATGTTCTTCTTTGTTCTTCTTAATTCCATTTGTGCCCAAAGATCTATTGACCTCACTCTTGCAAGTACTCACTGACTGAACATTTACGGCTGTAATTCCAAAGATTTCCAACCCTCTGAATGAAGAATGTCTCCTCACCTCATTCCTAAATGGGCATCCCCTTATCCTGGGATTATAGCGCCCAGTTCTGGACTTGCCAGCCAGTGGAAAGTAGCCCTCAGCACCTACCACATCAAACTCTCTGAGATGTGCCCAGCGTTTCCAGCATTTTCTGGCTACTGTGGCATTCCACTTTTGAATCAGAAGAGTTGATGTCACCCTCCCGAGACTTGTGTATGAAATCCAGGGTAACGCTCTAGTGTAGTAACTGAAAAACATTCCCTCTCTATTTTTTGAAGTTTGTGGATGATTTATTCAAGCATGCGGTTCCTTAATTATTTTTACATTTAACTGAAAAGGGCCGATTTCTGCAAGGCCTGCACTGGGGGATCCGGGTTGTCGTGGGCCCTGCAGTTTACAGCAGTACTGCAGGAATGCTGCACTATCCAGCTTTTGGATGCGACATTAAGCCAAAGCCCCATCTACCCTCTCAGGCGGATGTCAAACATCCCATGGCACCATCCAAAGAAGAATAAGAGTGTTCTCCTCCGTATCCTGCGCTGAAGTTTACCTCTCAAATAACATCACCTGATCGGATTATCTGGCCATTGTCACTTGGCTGTTTGTAGGAATTTGATGTGCACAAATTGGTTGCTGTGCTCTCTCTACATTGCCAACGTGGCCACTTCAAAAACACTGAATTGGCTGTGAAGTGCATTGGAGTGTCCTGAGGTTATGAAAAGCTCAATATAAATTCAGGCCTTGCTCCCTATCTTGCCCCCTTCATCCAACCAACCGCCCCCAACTGCAATCCCGAACACAATTTCCTAAATCGAAAATCAGAAAGTTCCACTCACCCAACCCATGAGTTTCAGGGTTCAGTTTGTTGAATTTTACTGTGAGGGAAAGGGAGTCCTTTAACATGACCGATTAGCATAATTCACTTTCCAAGCCAGACAGGAGCTCAGTTAGCTGCAGTTCACTGGCACTTTCAATGTGTCTGATCCCAAAACTGTAGAGTACACTGGGGTGGCCATTACACTTGTCCTTTTAGAGATGTTTTGTTTTATTCGTTCATGGGATGTGGGCATCGCTGGCTATGCCAGCATTTGTTACCCAACCCTGAGAGCATTTAAGTGTCAACCACATAGCTGTGGATGTGGAGTCCCATGTAGGCCAAACCAGGTAAGGATGATAGATTTCAGTGCAGGTTAGGTGGTTTGGCCATGATAAATTGTCCATAGAATCCAAAAAGGTTAGGTGGGGTTACGGGGTTATGGATGGAGGCGTGGGCTTAAGTGTGGTGCTTTTTCTAAGCGCCGGTGCCGATTGGCCACCTGCTGCATTCTATGATTCATTTCCTAAAGGGCATAAGTGAACCAGATGTTTTTTTTTTAATGACAATCGACAATGGTTTGTGTGTGTGCGCATACACATTTTAATTAATAATAATAATCTTTATTGTCAGAAGTAGGCTTACATTACACGGCCACTATCGATGAGCACATATCCAAATGGGGATCTGCCTGGGACTCCAGTATGGGAAATGAGGCAGGATGTACCCTCCCTTACTTCCAAATCACTTGCAAGGCTTTTCCATGTTTGCAATTGCTGCGGGAATATACAATTTCATCCCGAGGCAATGCAAAGAATTGGCTTTTCCCTCTGGAGTGGAGGCAGAATGCAAAGGAAAATTAGCGCTGTTATATCCAATGCACAATGTAAATACCCAATGTAAATTTCCAGACACAGTATTGAGATTAGTGAGTGCCCCATGTTATAACTAGGAGCATGAGTGATTATTTATAAGTGCTGCTCATATTGCTGTTTTCCCATTCAATTGTCATTAGCATGTTAGGTTGAGAAGAGTGAAGGCTGCTCAGAATGTGGTTGTGATGTCCAACCCCACCTGCTGCATCTGATAGGTTATAGGGTACATGCCAACACTTGGTGCTGCACATTGACTCCCGCACACTGGCTGCTGGCTAGTGTGAGAGCACTTAGCAATTTGTAGAAGAATGGGGCGCAGTGGTTAGCACAGCTGCCTCACAGCACTGAGGACCCGGGTCCAATTCCGGCCCCAGGTCACTGTCCATTTGGGGTTTGCACATTCTCCCCGTGTCTGCGTGGGTTTCACCCCGACAATCCAAAGATGTGCAGGATAGGTGGATTGGCCACGCTAAATTGCCCCTCAATTGGAAAAAAAAGAATTGGGTACTTTAAATTTATATTTTAAAAAATTTGTAGAAGAATGGTTTTACTGGATCAAGTTGGATCGATCATCGAGATGGTTTTACTCCTTCTGGAGCATAAAAATTCTGAATCAACCTAATTTTCAACAGGACCATTCATTGGAATTTGCCAAAAGAAACAGCCGAAGTGCTATGTTCCGAATTGTGCCAAAGTTTAAGAAAGAGAAAATCCAAAGGCATAAGGCAGCTCCTCAGCCAGGTAAGGCATTGCTTTTCTTGCCCATCGACACCGGATTGCTTCTGGCCTCTTTAATTACAGGTGGTGCTCCCGCAGCACAAGGGGCTGGATCCTCTGGTCCTCCAGCTACGTGTATCTCAGCGGCACACCGTTCGCTAGCTGCCAGATTCTCTCTTTTCCCATTGACGCCACCCCACTCCGCCAGGAAACTCGCGGGTGGGGGTGCGCTGCCTGTGGGAAAAGAGAATTGCGACAGCCGGAGAATTCTGGCCAGCAACTCTTTCAGGGAGAATTTACACTCTTCACAGAAATGTCTGGGGTCAGGGGAGAATATAATTGGGAAGGAGAACATTTCCAGGTGTTATAAATCCAAGGATGAACTGGGAAAATAGATAGATAACCATAGATAACCCCAGAGTTCCTAGCACAGAACGTGAGCCACCTCCTGAACTTGGTCGCAGAGGTCAGTGTTTTGTGCACATTTTTCCACCCATTAAGAATCGCCAGTGCGTATAACTGCCACATAAGGCATTGCACCAAGAGCAGTATTTACATATATATCCCATGGAATCCCCAAGCTAGAGAGGAAAGTGAGCAGGAAAATGTTTTGAGTTTGAGATTTTATGAAACCTGAATGTGAAATCCAGCTAACGAATAAACTTGCACTCGCTGTTATTGCAGTTAAGTCCTTCTCGGTGAATACTACAAACCAGCACCAAGGAATGCTTTTATTGGACTTGGAGTGATCTTTCATGTCATAGCAATTTAAAAGAGAGGGTTTTGTATCGAGGCAACACTGAAACACAGGGAAAATAAATTCCAAAGGATTCTAGAAACATTTTTGCTGTAAAAACACTTTGAAAGTCAGCCCTATCTGATGGAAACAAAGAATCCATGCCATGAGGGAGAGCCTCCAAACTACAGGGAAAACCACATGAGTGGAGCTGATCATTCTCCTCAGGAGCAGACTCCAGTTTCCAAAGCTCATTTAAGCTCATGTTGATCAGACATGCATTGATCCCTTAATATTGTTTAAAAGTGCTGCTACCCTTTAAGCAGCTAAAAATTTACAGTTCCTCCGCATTTAGCATTAGTATGCTTTGCAATGCTTTCTGCAGCCAGGTCATTCTACATTTCATGGCATTTGGCCTACAGGTTATTTGGAACTAATTGGCAAGAATTACAGTCTTCAGCTATTGTTCTACTCTCTGGATATCATTAATGAATCAGGCTGACTGGCACAAGGTCAACAATGCCCTGGAATAAAATGGACCTTATTCAGGCATTGGATTACCAATCCTCCACAGGGACATGGACTCTCCGTTGTTATATATGTAGAGCCAACTCTACCCCAACTCAACTCTTGTCTCTTCCCCCACTGCCTCACACATGTAAACTTGATAAATCATCACAAGTTAATCATTTGATAAAAGAAAGCATGGGCAGGACTCGGGCACCAGGAACTCCTCCCAGACACCAACCTAACTTGGCATAAAATGTGTCAGTGCATTGCTTTGATCCTCTCAACCACTACAGGAATATGCACTGCTACTGGTGCAGCTTCAGCAGCAAGTGGCTGCCAGTTAGGGCATATCCTTAACTCAGGAAGAATTGCAGGAACCTTCCATCTTTAAATCTGAGTTGTCTCGTCAAATATTTGACAAATTTGCTTTTACTATTGGGATAGGCTCTTCACATTGTGCTGTCCATCTTGATTTCAGATACTATGGTCTATTTCAATATATCAGGCTTATTCATCAACTGCTTGACCTAGTCCTTAGCTAAGGATATTTGCCAAAGAAATATATTTGTTCTAAGGCTGCCTTTCCTTTAACTTAAGCAGCAGATTGGTATTGACTGCATTCATCTCTCCCTCAATCCTTGTTTCCTTTGACACAAATCCATGCTATGCTCAATCCCAGATCTTGGATGTAAATCTGCATTATTGCAGTTCGGGCATGCCTACCATCATATTCCACTGATCAATCCATAGAACGTAGAACATAGAATAATACAGCACAGTACAGACCCTTCAGCCCACGATGTTGTGCTGACCATTTATCCTAATCTAAGATCACCCTAACCTACACCCCGTCACTTTACATGTGCCTGTCCAAGAGTCGCTTAAATGGCCCGAATGACTCTGACTCCACTACCTCCGCTGGCAGTGCAATCCACACATCCACCACTCTCTGTGTAAAGAACCTACCTCTGACATCTCCCCTATACCTTACTCTAATCACCTTAAAATTGTGTCCCCTCGTGACAGCCATTTCCGCCCTGGGGAAAAGTCTCTGGCTATCCACGCCTCTCATCACCTTGTACACCTCTATCAAGTCGCCTCCCTTCCTTCTTTGCTCCAGTGAGAACAGCCCTAGCTCCCTCAACCTTTCTTCATAAGACATGCACTCCAGTCCAGGCAGTATCCTGGGTAAATCTCCTCTGCACCCTCTCCAAAGCAACCATATCCTTCCTATAATGAGGCGACCAGAATTGGACACGATATTCCAAGTGAGGCCTAACCAGGGTTTTATAAAGCTGCAGCAAAACCTCACGGCTCTTAAACTCAATCTCCCGTTAATGAAAGTCAACACACCATACGCTTTCTTAACAACCCTATCAACCTGGGTGGCAACTTTGAGGGATCTATATACGTGGACCCCAAGATCCTTCTGTTCCTCCACACTTCCAAGAGTCCTGCCTTTAATCCTGTATTCAGCATTCAAATTCGACCTTCCAAAATCAATCACTTCACATTTATCTAGGTTGAACTCCATCTGCCACTTCTCGGCCCAGCTCTGCATCCTGTAAATGTCCTGTCGTAACCTGCAACAGCCCTCGGCACTATCTACAATTCCGCCAACCTCCATGTCATCGGCAAACTTACTAACCCACCCTTCCACTTCCTCATCCAAGTCATTTATAAAAACCACAAAGAGCAGAGGCCTCAGAACAGATCCCTGTGGGACACCACTGGTCACCAACCTCCAGGCGGAATACTTTCCATCCACTACCACTCGCTGTCTTCTTTCGGCCAGCCAATTCTGTACCCAGACAGACAAATTTCCCTGTATCCCATGCCACCTGACTTGACATTATTTAGGCTGTTTGAGTGCCACCAAACAAGTCTTCCAAAATCTATACCGTGAGTGCCAAAGCCTTTTTCGAATTGCCTGCAGCACGCACCCCAAACGGTTGTTTATGATGGAATCAAACAATATATGAAGCAGCAGTGATCTGGATGGGTGGCAGTTTACAGGCTTGGTCCCATTCTTCTTTTAAGAGAGATAATAACCAGGAATCTCCAGTTTACCTCAGACAGATGTTAGAGTTGAAGCTTTTCTTTACTCTTTCACAGGAATTGGGCATCACTGGCCAGGCCTGCACTTATTGCCCATCCCTAATTGCTCATAACAAGGTAGTGGTGAGCTTTCTTCTTGAATCGTTTGCAAACCATGTGGTGTAGGTACACCGAGAGTGCTGTTGGGAAAGGAGTTCCAGGAATTTGACCCAGTGACATTGAAGGAACATATAAAATAGGAGCATCAGTAGGCCATTCAGCCCCTTGAGCCTGCTCCACCTTCAATAAGATCATGGCTGATCTGTTTGCATTTCAAATTCCACATTCCTAGCTACACCCCATCTACCTCGACCTTAAAAATATTCAGTGACCCCGGCCTCCACAGCCTTCTGAGGCAGAGAGTTCCAAAGTCGCACAACCCTTGGAGAGAAAAAATTCTCCTAATCTCTATCCTAAAAGGGCGACCCCTAATTTTAGAACAGTGCCCCTTAGTTCTGGGCTCACTCACAAGAGGATACATCCTTTCCACATCCACCTTGTCAATACTGTTCAGGGTCTTATATACTTCAATCAAATCACCCCTCACTCTTTTAAACTCCAGTGGAGACAAGCCCAGTCTGTCCAAACTTTACTCACAAGACAATCTGCTCATTCCAGGTATCAGTCTAGTGAACCACCTCCAAGCATATACATCCTTCCTTAAATAAAGAGACCCAAAACTGCTCATACTATTTGGGACATGGTCTCACCAAAGCCCTGTATAACTGAAGCACAACATCCTTACTTATATGTCTAATTCCTCTTGTAATCCAAATACGTATGTCTACAAGTGCCTCTCTACCCACAGTGCATGTTACTCCTTTAAAGAGCTCCAATAAATTGGTTAAACATGATTTCTCTTTCACAAAACCATGCCAATTACCTTGAGATTATAGTTATAATGCGAAATAGCTCCCAGTCAGGATGGTGCATGGCTTGGAGTTGAACTTGCAGGTAGTGGTCTTCTCATGCATCTGCTGCCCTTGGCCCAGGTGGTAGGGGTCACAGGTTTGGAAAGTGCTGTTGAAGGATCTTGATGCGATTCTGCAGTGCATCTTGTAGATTGTACACACTGCTGCCATTGTGCATCAGTGCTGGAGAGAGTTGTGTTTAAGGTGAGGTGATGAATGGGTGTTGATCAAGCACACTACTTTGACCGGGATGGTGTCAAGCTTTGTGTGTTGTTGCAGCTGCACTCATCCAGGAAATTGGAGAACTTCCCATCACATTCCTGACTTGTGCCTTGCAGATGGTGTTCTATTATATGTTGCCAGGCCCCTATAGCCTTTGCTGTATCCATTTCCTTCAGCCGTGGATATCATGTGGAATGAATCGAATTAGCTGAAGACTGACATCTGTAATGCCGGGGACCTAAGAAGAGGCCGAGATGGATCATCCACTCAGCACTTTTGGCTGAATTTAGCTGCAAAGGCTTCAGCATATATTTTGCATTGATGTGCTGGGCTCCTCCATCATTGAGGATGGGGATATTTGTGGAGCCTCCTCCTCCAGGGAGTTGTTTAATTGTCCACCAACGTTCACGGCTGGATGAGGCAGGGCTCCAGAGCTTAGATCTTATCTGTTAGTTGTAGGATCGCTTATCTCTGCCTATCACGTGCTGCTTATGCTGTTTGGCACGCAAGTAGTGCTGTATTGTAGCTTCACCAGGTTGACACTTTTTTCAGTATGCCTGGTGCTGCTCCTGGTATGCCCTCCTGCATTCTTCATTGAACCAGGGTTGATCCCCAGCTTGATGGTAATGGTGGAGTGGGGGACATGTTGGGCCATGGTTTACAGGTTGTTTTTATGTACAATTCTGCTGCTAATGATAACCACAGCAGCTCATGGATACCCAGTTTTGAGTTGCTAGATCTGTTTGGAATCTTGCTCATTTAACACTGTGGTAGTGCCACACAACCCAATTGGAGGGAATCCTCAATGTGAAGATGGGACTTTGTCTTCACAATGACTATGCGTTGGTCAATCCTACTACTATCATGGACAGATGAGTCTGCGGCAGCTAGGTGGTGAGGGTGAGGTCAAGTCTGTTTTTCCCTTTTTGTTGGTTCCCTCACATCTGCCACAGAATTAGTCTAGCAACTGTGTGCTTTAGGAATCATCCAGCTCAGTTAGCCACGATGCTCCCATGCCACACGGTGACGAATGGAAGTCCCCCAACCAGAGTACATTCTGTGCCCTTGCTACTCTGTGCTTCCTCCAATTGTTGTTCCACATGGAGGAATACTGATTCATCTGTTGAGGGAGGTGGTAGGTGATAATCAGAAGGAGGTTTCCTTTTCCATTTTTGACCTGATGCCATGAGGATTCATAGAGTCCAGAGTCGACATTAAGAACTCCCTAAGGCAGCTCCAGCCAGGCAGCATACCACTGCCTCTGGGATCTATCCTGCCAGTGGGGCAGGAAATACCCAGGGATGGTGATATGGTGTCTCGGGACATGGTCTTAAGGTATGAGCAGGTGAGTATGACTATGTCAGGCTGTTACAGAAGTTTTAGGCATGTAATATGACAGCTTCCAACTTCTGCACAAAGTGCATAAGGCATCCGATTGACAACTTTACAGAAATCAATTAAATCAATGCCTTGAGTTTCTCCTGAGCTTTGAAATTGTGATCATTCTTGTTAAGCTGCAACTTACCTCACAGATGAAAGGAGAAAGTTTGTTCTTTTTGGATTACATTATGCACCTGCAACATACCTGGAATAAGGTGCTCCAAAAGTTCGAGAAACCACCTCAACAGCGATTGTTGATTTATCAGCATTCCCCTTTGAGATATCTAATCTTGATAATATCGCCCAGCCACTTCCTGGCATTCTATAGTCTGTGCCTCAAGATCGAAACCTGTTCCCCAGCAAGAATGTTCCAGGACAATGTTAACTCGTCCTGATGTTAGTCTCACCAGATCATTTCAGCTTCTTCCATGCCAACTACTATTCACAATTTATCACCAATACCCCATTGCAACCCAGACACCACACATTCCCAACAAACAGGTTCACTCAGGCCTCCCATCTGCTCCACACACACTGCCAGTTTGTTTCAGTCTCCATGCTGATGGTCCACATTGGGTCAAATGGCAATTTGATATAATGCTGTCTCCAAACACAGAGATTATATTCAGGCAGCTTTGTTAAATGCACCAGATGACAATTATTGGCATGGGCCTCGAGGAGCCTTTTCAACCATGATTGATGCAAGATCATGCAAAGAGATTTGAGTGAAAAAAAAACACTGACAACCGCATAACACAGTTTACCCACCCAATAGAAGCACTCTCTTCAAAATCAGACATTAGTTAATGTAAAAATGATTTAAGATCATCTAAATGACTTAAGCTGATTGGCTTCAGCGACCGAGTTCATTTCATTACGTCCTACCTTTTCAGGAGTTTTAAGTATTCCAAACCACTTATCATTGAATCCCTATAGTGCAGTTGGAGGCCATCCAGCCCATTGAGTCTGCACCAACCCTCTGAAAGAGCACCCTCCCTAGCCCACCCTATCCCAGTAACCTCACCTAACCTTTTGAATACTAAGGGGCAATTTAGCTTGACCAATCCACCTAACCTGCACATCTTTGGACTGCGGGAGGAAACCGGAGCACCCGGAGGAAACCCACACAGACATAGGCAACATTCCACCCAAGGTTGGCGTGTGAGGCAGCAGTGCTAACCACTGTGCCACCATGCCACCCACTTTAAACACCCTCTGCTTTTGACAAGAAGATCTCACTTCCTTTTTTAGTGTAGTGTAGTGTAGTGTAGCCATTGGGCTCCAGCTTCAGCTTCTGTCGCAATTTGTCCACGGGATAAAAGAAAGGGAAATTATTTGTCCCATCCAGTGGGTTGGCAGTTACAGAAACATAGCTCCAAGCTTTGTGATGATTCATGTGGCTGTGTGTTTGGGCATGGATTGGAACAGGAACGAAGATCATTCCTTCATGGGAGGCCAAAATCTTGGGATTTACGTTATGCCATTAACACGAAAAATATCCCTTACAGCGTAGAACTGATCAAAAGATGGAGGCTGAGCCAGAGGAGGACACGAGGAGGGGGAATCCAGGAGGGTGGTTTTAAAGAAGAATCTTAAAGGAGAAAAGGAGGTGGAGAGCCAGAGGAATTTGGTGAAGGAAACCCTGGCTGTTGAAAGCAGGACCTTTCAAGGTGGGGTGAAGGTGGTAGGTAGGGATGCACATAATGCCAGAATCAGAAGAACAGAGCATCTTGAGAATTCTGGAGCCACAGTATGTTGCAGAGGCAGTGGAGGGGCTGTGGATTTAAACACAAGAATGAGAATTTTAAATTTGAGTCTTTCATCAGTCAGTAAGGTTAGGAATGATAAAGATGGATGGCAGAATTCCGCAATGTTGAACAATCCCACTGGGAAGCAAGAGGATCAGCTGAACTTTTCACCATGATGTGAACAGTTGACCTATCCTTTTTAACTTCTTGTCAATGATGCATAATTATTGAACTTAGAAAGGAAATAGAGGACACTGTTACAAGAGAGGTTTTACTTCCTTTGAAACACCTGTCTCACTGATTCCATCCATATTGACAATGAGGTAACAGTTTTTCAAGGCCTTCGAACAATGTACCAAAGAGAGTAAATGTGACTTCTTACCTTTCAAGCTGATGTCATGGAGGAAATTCATTTCTTAGCTCTCTTTGACGCTGTTATTCTTTTCAAGTTACATTGGAAGCAATTTAATGGAAAAGTTTCTCAGTGTGGCAGCGAGGGGGAACTGCCACAAGCTTCCAGACGCTGCGGCGAGGCCTTCACCGGTATCAAATGTTAATTGGACCACTTAACTAGGCCCCACGGGCTTCACGCCGCGAATGATGGCCCCGCCGGCTGATGCACTAGGACCACGCCCACCAGCACCATGCTAACAAGGGAGAGCAGCATTTAAACGGATCCTGCAGAGTAAACCCCACAGACCTCGCAGCCATGCCACCGAGGGGACTAGCCCCACGATTGGAGGATGCCAACCTGACCAGATTGTTGGACGGGTGCCCTGTTCTCCCAAGGTGCTTGGAGGGTCAGCCATGGGACAGCCAGTGCCACCTGGGAGGAAGTGGCAGCGGCCATGAGCTGGGGGAGTGTGATCAGGAGGACTGGCACCCCATGCCGTAAGAGGATCAATGACCTCTAATGGGCCGCATGGGTGGGTTGGCACCAGTCCCCTGGCACCGCCCCTCCTATGAGCATGTACCTGGCATGGCACCGTACTGTGTCCTTGCCCACCCATGGCCAGCAGTGCTGCCCATGCCGCTTCCCCATCCCCGCCCCATACTCCCCTCCCCCATCCCTACATCCTCCCCCCTATTCACACCATCTCCCTCCAACCCCGCAACCCCCCCTCCCCACACCTGCAATGAACGACACATGCGGATCATGATGCCCCCTCTGTGTCCCCGCAGGAGAAGTTGGCCCACAACAGAGGGGAGAGGGCACAGACGGGCTGCAGGGTGCCGGACTTCCGAGTCCTCGGAACAGGCCTTGGGGGTCATAGGGATGGCCGCGGACAGATCCGTCACCGATGTAGAGGTTGGCATAAGGCGCAGAGATGAGGATCCAACGGGCTGCACCCAGGTGACCTGTCACACGTGAGTTGATAATACCATACAGAGTGACCCATCCTGCCCACTAACAACAAGTCCATTCTCCTGCAGGATCTCCATCCGACGGTGCCGGCCCCGTTCCACCCCCGCCTCCCATGAGAACACCTTGGGAGGGGAGCTCTGAGGAGAGCACCGTATTCTCAGCACAGCTGTCACCCCCACCCTCGATCAATGCAGAGTCACACACCTTGGTGGGCAACAGTAGTGGACAGACTTCTGGAGCACATTCTGGGGGGCAACACATAGTTGCTGATGCACATCAGGTGGAGGCAGTAACGCCCGGCGATACAGCAGTCAAGGTCTGCTGGATCCCAGAACCCAGCTGGGTCCCAGTCAGATGCTGAGCCTCTGGACCAGGTTTACCCAGAGCTGTTGGGTGCTGCCGTGATAGTCAGAAGGGGATATCAGCGACAATTCAGCAGGTCCATAGCCGATTGGAGGAGTCCAAGGCTACAGGTGCAGGAGATAGTGCCGGCGATGCGTGGCACCAAGGCCAACACTGCTTGGGTGGTGACCACAGTGGAGAGCCTGGTGCACGACTTTAGCAGCATGTTGATTGTGTCTGAGGCACATGTGACGGCCATGGCTGAGCGCCTCGGCAGAATATCCCAGTTACTGGGGGATGTGTCCCAGTCCCAGGTGGGCTCTGCGGAGCATGCCCCATTGCCGAGGTGTTCCAGAGCATGTCCTGGTCGCTGGGGGATGTGTCCTCGTCACAGGTGGGCATTGCTGGGGTGCTCCAGAGCATTTCCCAGTTACTGAGGAGCATCGCCGAGGGTGTTGACACCATGCTGCAGACAATGGGGAGCCAACAGGGCTGGCAGAGCCAGGTGACGTAGGGGCAGCCAGGGCTCAATCCAGCTCCCCTCCATCCAGAGGTGAACCCTAGGACCCTATTGGAACCAAGGGGGAGGAGGGGACGCTGGGTGCCAACAAGAATCATCTTACAGAGTGGCGACTCCTGAGACCAACGCCCCTGACAACGGCGCATCTCAGAGGCAGCACCCAGAACAGGGTGGCACGGTGGTGCCTGTGGACTGGGGCTATCTGTTTCCATGACCCCAGAGGGCAGCCAGCAGGGGCATCGAACGTCACGGGACGTGGTAGGCAGGCTGGCTGGGTATCACTGACCGGGCATGGCGAGGGTGGGGGGAAGGGTGATAGGTTGGGAGGGGTCGGGAAGGTGGGGCGGCATCATCACCGGGCATGGCGGTCCTGGATGTCTGCCCCGTACCCCTAGAAAGGGGTACCCTGATTGGGCCACTAATCAGGGAACTCTTATTCTAATTGGCCAATCTCAAAGGCTTGGCCTAAGTCATTACACCCCTCCTCCCAAAGTCCGAGGAGCCCCCATGGTCCTTGTGACTGACAGGTCTCCTGCTTTTGCGCCGGGTCCGGCTCCTCTACTTGGGCCTCCGACGTAGGTGGAGTATAACGGCTATGCGCCCGTCCTTTCCGATGTGAGCGCCTAAGGGGCGGTTCGCGCCTTTCCCCGGCAGGGGTACAGCTGCGGCATCATCCACAGTGTCCATATCAGAGTCTGATGTCCACACCAGTGGTGTTGGAGGGGCGTGAATAGTTTGTCGGGGAGGACTCTCCAGGGTCCTTGGTATGCTGGTCTGAGTCAGCTCCGCAGGAGGAGGAAACGAATCTGAGGCCCGCACCTGGTCCAGGGTGTTTCTTTATTACATGTTTTCCCACATGTATCTCATACGACACAGGTCCTGTCCTGGCCTTGACTGTTCCTGCTACCCATGTAGGGCCATTCGCGTAATTTCTGACCCATACATTTTCACCCATGTTGAACTACCTTTCTCGGCGAGTGTTGTCGTGGCCCCTGCATTGGGCCTCTTGGTGTCGCTCTTTTCTGCCACCTAAATTCGGGAATAGTAGACTCAGCCGGGTTCGGAGTCGTCTGCCCACGAGTAGCTCTGCCAGAGCTATTCCTGTTGCGGTGTGTGGGGTTGTTCTGTAGTCAAATAGCCAGAGCCACAGTTTGGTGTCCAACGATGCTGCTGACTGTTTCTTCAACCTGACTTTTCATAGTTGATTATCATAGAATTTACAGTGCAGAAGGAGGCCATTCGTCCCATCGAGTCTGCACCGGCTCTTGGAAAGAGCACCCCACCCAAGGTTAACACCTCCACCCCATCCCCACAACCCAGTAACCCCACCCAACACTAAGGGCAATTTTGGACACTAAGGGCAATTTATCATGGCCAATCCACCTAACCTGCATATCTTTGGACTGTGGGAGGAAACCGGAGCACCTGGAGGAAACCCACGCACACACGGGGAGGATGTGCAGACTCCGCACAGACAGTGACCCAAGCCGGAATCGAACCTGAGACCCTGGAGCTGTGAAGCAATTGTGCTATCCACAATGCTACCGTGCTGCCCACAAGTTTTAAAGTATGGACGGCTCTCTCCGCCAACCCATTCGATGCCGGGTGGTAAGAACATTATGTACCGAATGCCATTCGACTTCATAAATTTAGTGAACTCCCGGCTGGTGAAAACCGATCCATTATCCAAAACTAACACCTCCGGAATACCATGAATTGTGAACGAGGAGTTTTTCAATGATAGTTGTTGAATTTGCAGAGTTCATTTTGTAGACATCCAGCCATTAGGAATGGGCGTCTACTATTATAAAAAAAATTGAACCCATAAACAGGCCTGCAAAATCAACATGAAGTCGCGACCATGGTCTACCTGGCCATTCCCATGGGTGCAGCGGGGCTGCCATTGGCACCTTCTGCCCTTGTTGGCATTCTTGGCACCGACCTACCAATGCCGCTATGTCTGTGTCCAGGCCTGGCCACCAGACATAGCTCCTGGCCTGCAACTTCATTTTTGAGACTCCGGGTGCCCATGATGTAGTTCAGCCAGTATGGCTCGACAGCCTTGACTTGGAACTATTACTCGAGCCCCCCATAGCAGGATCCCATCTTCCACGGTGATCTGCTCTCTTCTGCTCCAGTAAGGGTGGAATTCCACCTGGACCGGTCTTTCCATCTCCCCAGTTAGCACCATGTGTTTTATTTTTGGTAAAACTGGGTCCCTTTGGGTCCATAAACGAATGTTTTGTACGGCCACTGGAAGGGTGTCCAGGAAATGTAATGTCATTACCATTTCCTCTATTTTGAGTACTAATGGCGGGGCATCCGGTAATGGCACCCTGCTTAGTGCATCGGCTTTTGCCACCCGTTCTTGGCCGATGCTCCAGTTGATACTGGTACACCGCCAGTAGTAGGGCCCTGCGTTGGATCCGGGCTGAAGCTATTGGTGGTATTGCTTTGTCTTCTTTCAACAAACCCAGCAATGGCTTGTGGTATGTAGTTCTAGTGAATTCCCCCCCGTACAAGTACTGGTGAAATTTCTTCACCGCGAAGATCACAGCGAGTCCTTCCTTTTCGATTTGGGCGTACTTTTGTTCTGCTGCTACCAGCATCCTGGAAGCAAACGCGATAGGTCGTTCCTGTCCGTTTTGCCCTCTGTGTGGCAAAACTGCACCAACACCACATGGAGACGCTTCGCACGGGAGCACCAACTCTTTCCTGGGGTCGTAGTGTGCCAAGACGTTCTCTGAGGAAAGCTGTTCTTTTATCTTCTTGAAAGCCCTGTCTTGGCGGGCGGACCACTCCCAAGCTTGCCCCTTTTTTAGTAATTGGTGTAGGGGGTCCAAAATGGAAGCTCTGTTCTGTATGAACTTTCCATAATATGTCACCAGTCCTAAAAAAGACCGTAACTCCTGGATTGTGGTGGGGGCCGGGGCATCTTTAATCGCCCTCACCCGATCCTCCAAAGGGTGTAGCCCTGATTTGTCAACCTTGTACTCCAGATAGGTTACTTGAGGTGCTAGGAAAGACATTTCTCCCTCTTTCGGCGCACGTCTGCTGCTGAAAACCTCTTAAGGACTTGCTCCAGGTTTTGCAGGTGTTCTGCCTTTGTTTCTCCTGTAATGAGGACGTCGTCCAGGTAAATGACGACTTGTGGTAGCCCTTGCAATATGTTCTACATTGTCCTCTGGAATATCGCACAAGCTGACGATACTCCAAAGGGTAATCTTGTATACTGAAAGAGGCATTTTAGGGTGTTTATCGTTGAGAATTTTTGGGACTCTTCGTCCATCTTCAGCTGTAGATATGCGTGGCTCACTTCCAGCTTTGAGAATAGGTGTCCTCTAGCCAGTTTCGCATACAAATCCTCAATCCGGGGAACTGGGTATTTGTCCAGTGGTGAGTAGCGATTAATCATTTGTTTGAAGTCTCCACAAAGACGGACCGAGCTTTCCGGCTTAAGGATAGGCACCACGGTTGCCGCCCATTCTGCAAACTGGACCAGTTCTATTCCCTCACGATCCAATCAATGCAAAGGGTACTGGTCGGGCTTGGTAGAATTTTGGGACTGCCTCTGGATCTATATGCAATGTCGCCTTTGCTCCCTTTATTGTTCCGAGCCCTTCTCGGAAAACCTCTGGGTATTTTCACAGGAGTTCGCTCAGGCGACCATTTTCCAGCTGGAAAATCTTTACCCAATCCAGCTGGATCTCTTTTAGCCAGTTTCGTCCCAATAAGCTTGGCCCCACACCTTTCACTACCATTAAAGGCAGCCTAACCAGTTGCTCTCCATAAGCCACAGTTACATGTGTTGTGCCCAACCCTCTCAGTGGTTCCCCGGTGTACGTCCTCAATTTTGCCGAGGTCCTGGTTAGGAATAAGGGTTAGAGTCCAGTGCGAATTTTATTGAATACTGTTTCCCCTATCGCTGATATGGCTGCTCCAGTGTCGACCTCTATCAGTGTGGGACATCCATTCAACCTTATGGATAATTTAATGGGTTTTGATTTCACCATTGTTACATAATTTAGTTGTTCCTCATCGGCGGTAGGTGGGGCTTCTACGTTATGCATTCTCCTGTACCCCGACCTACGTGACCTTCTCCAAGATGATGGTTTTGGGCTTCTATTTCTGCTTTCAGCTCCGATCTCTGGCAACAGCTACAATATTTTGCCGGGCGAAAGGCTGTAGGGGCTGCCGTCTGTCTGGACCTAATTTTCCCTTGCTTGGGAGGGCTTCTGCGAGTGGGCCTGGTTAACTTAGTATCCGAGTCGTTCCTGAGGGTGGCAGTGCAGTTGCCTATACCCCAGAGGTAGTCCCTTAACTCAGTTTCACTGGTATGGGCCTCTACCTCCATCGGAGTACCCTGTAACTCATGCGCTCCGCTTGCCGCTTTTTCTAAGAACAAAGCCAGCTGCAATGCTGGTTTGCAATCCAGCTCGGCCTCTGCTAACAGACATTTCTGTATTGCTAAATTATTTATTCCACATACCAAACGGTCTCGGAGCATCTATTTAGCGTCATGCCAAATTCACACGCCTCTGCTAATCGCCTTAATCTTGTTAAAAAGTTTGTATCTGACTCCCCAGTGTCTCGGAATGCTGAGTAAAACTGGTACCTTCGCAGGATCAGAGGTGGCTTAGGATCATAGTTCTCTTTTACTAAGTCCGTCAATTCCTGTTAAGTTTTCGTGTCCGGTGCCTCCGGAAAAGTGAGACTGCGCATAATGGCAAAGGCTGCCGGCCCACACGCGGTCAGCAGAATGACCCATTGTTTTTTATCCGGAATTATATCATTTGCTCTAAAGAAGTACTTCATCCGCTCGACATATTAGGCCCAGTCTTCCACTGCAGCGTCAAAAGAGTCCAACTTTCTGAATAAAGGCATTTTGCCTGCCAGTGGCTTACCCTCAATATGTGCCAGCTGCTGATGAGCAGGTTTCTTCAGGTCATTCCATTTTCCTCGTCGCCACTGTAATAAGTCCACGGAGGCAGAAATCCCGTCACCAGAATTCCTTTTATTTACAAACCAAACAGCTGAACAACCATGACCACTCAGTCTGCTGTCTACACCGGCAGAGGATCTGGCACTCCCTGTTCTGTACACAGAAAGGAGTTCCCTGATTGGGCCACTAATCAGGGAACTCATATTCTAATTGGCCAATCTCAAAGGCCTGGCCTAAGTCATTACACTGGGAAATGGAGAGGGATGGGGAGGGGGGAAAGAGAGGGAGGGGGGAAAGAAAGGAAGGGGAGGGGCAGGGGGAAGGGAGAGGGGTGGGGAGGGGGAGGGGGAAGGGAGAGGGGTGAGGGGTGGGGAAGGGAGTGGGGTGGGGTGGGGAAGGGAGAGGGGTGGGGTGGGGAAGGGAGAGGGGTGGGGTGGGGAAGGTAGAGGGGTGGGGTGGGGAAGGGAGAGGGGTGGGGAAGGGAGAGGGGTGGGGAAGGGAGAGGGGTGGGGAGGGGGGAAGGGAGAGGGGTGGGGAGGGGGGAAGGGAGAGGGGTGGGGAGGGGGGAAGGGAGAGGGGTGGGGAGGGGGGAAGGGAGAGGGGTGGGGAGGGGGAAGGGAGAGGGGTGGGGAGGGGGAAGGGAGAGGGGTGGGGAGGGGGAAGGGGAGGGGGAGGGCGCAGGGAGAGGGGTGGGAGGGGGGAAGGGAGAGGGGGGGAAGGGAGAGGGGTGGGGAGGAGGGAAGGGAGAGGGGTGGGGAGGGGGAAGGGAGAGGGGTGGGGAGGGGGAAGGGAGAGGGGTGGGGAGGGGGAAGGGAGAGGGGTGGGGAGGGGGAAGGGAGAGGGGTGGGGAGGGGGAGGGGGAGGGGGAAGGGAGAGGGGTTGGGAGGGGGAAGGGAGAGGGGGGGAAGGGAGAGGGGTGGGGAGGGGGAAGGGGGAAGGGAGAGGGGTGGGGAGGGGGGAAGGGAGAGGGGTGGGGAGGGGGAAAGGGAGGGGGTGGGGAGGAGGAAAGGGAGAGGGGTGGGAAGGGGGGAAGGGAGAGGGGTGGGGAAGGGAGAGGGGTGGGGAGGGGGAAGGGAGAGGGGTGGGGAGGGGGGGGAAGGGAGAGGGGTGGGGAGGGGGAAAGGGAGAGGGGTGGGGAGGAGGAAAGGGAGAGGGGTGGGAAGGGGGGAAGGGAGAGGGGTGGGGAGGGGGGAAGGGAGAGGGGTGGGGAGGGGGGGAAGGGAGAGGGGTGGGAAGGGGAAAGGGAGAGGGGTGGGGAGGGGGAAAGGGAGAGGGGTGGGGAGAGGGAAAGGGAGAGGTGTGGGAAGGGGGGGAAGGGAGAGGGGTGGGGAGGGGGGAAGGGAGAGGGTGGGGAGGGGGGAAGGGAGAGGGGTGAGGAGGGGGGAATGGAGAGGGGTGGGGAGGGGGAAGGGAGAGGGGTGGGGAAGGGGAGGGGTGGGGAAGGGAGAGGGGTGCGGAGGGGGAAGGGAGAGGGGTGGGGAGGGGGGAAGGGAGAGGGGTGGGGAGGGGGAAGGGAGAGGGTGGGGAGGGGGGAAGGGAGAGGGGTGGGGAGAGGGGTGAGGAGGGGGGAAGGGAGAGGGGTGGGGAGGGGGGAAGGGAGAGGGGTGGGGAGGGGGGAAGGGAGAGGGGTGGGGAGGGGGGAAGGGAGAGGGTGGGAGGGGGGAAGGGAGAGGGTGGGGAGGGGGGAAGGGAGAGGGGTGGGGAGGGGGGAAGGGAGAGGGGTGGGGAGGGGGGAAAGGGAGAGGGGTGGGGAGGAGGAAAGGGAGAGGAGTGGGAAGGGGGGAAGGGAGAGGGGTGGGGAGGGGGAAGGGAGAGGGGTGGGGAGGGGGAAAGGGAGAGGGGTGGGGAGGAGGAAAGGGAGAGGGGTGGGACGGGGGGAAGGGAGAGGGGTGGGGAGGGGGGAAGGGAGAGGGGTGGGGAGGGGGGAAGGGAGAGGGTTGGGGAGGGGGAAAGGGAGAGGGGTGGGGAGAGGGAAAGGGAGAGGGGTGGGAAGGGGGGAAGGGAGAGGGGTGGGAAGGGGGGAAGGGAGAGGGGTGGGAGGGGGGAAGGGAGAGGGGTGAGGAGGGGGGAATGGAGAGGGGTGGGGAGGGGGAAGGGAGAGGGGTGGGGAGGGGGAAGGGAGAGGGGTGGGGAAGGGGAGGGGTGGGGAGGGGAGGGGTGGGGAGGGGATAGGGGTGCGGTGGGGGAAGGGAGAGGGGTGGGGAGGGGGGAAGGGAGAGGGGTGGGGAGGGGGGAAGGGAGAGGGGTGGGGAGGGGGGAGGGAGAGGGGTGGGGAGAGGGGTGGGGAGGGGGGAGGGGAGGGGGTGGGGAGGGGGGAAGGGAGAGGGGTGGGGAGGGGGGAAGGGAGAGGGGTGGGGAGGGGGGAAGGGAGAGGGGTGGGAGGGGGGAAGGGAGAGGGTGGGGAGGGGGGAAGGGAGAGGGGTGGGGAGGGGGGAAGGGAGAGGGGTGGGGAGGGGGGAAGGGAGAGGGGTGGGGAGGGGGAAGGGAGAGGGTGGGGAGGGGGGAAGGGAGAGGGTGGGGAGGGGGGAAGGGAGAGGGGTGGGGAGGGGGGAAGGGAGAGGGGTGGGGAGGGGGAAGGGAGAGGGGTGGGGAGGAGGGGTGGGGAGGGGGGAGTGGGGAGAGGGGTGGGGTGGGGAGGGGGGAGTGTGGAGAGGGGTGGGGAGGGGGAGAGGGGGAGGGGGGTGGGGAGGGGGAGATGGGAGGGGGGAGAGGGGAGGGGGGAGGGGAGGGGGGAAGGGAGGGGGGTGGGGGGGAGGGGGGAGAGGGGAGGGGGGAGAGGGGAGGGGGGTGGGGAGGGGGGAAGGGGGGGGGTGGGGAGGGGGGAAGGGAGGGGGGAAGGGAGAGGGGTGGGGAGGGGGGGGGAAGGTGAGGGGTGGGGAGGGGGAAGGGAGAGGGATGGGGAGGGGGAGGGAGAGGGGTGGGGAGGGGGGAAGGGAGAGGGGTGGGGTGGGGGAAAGGAGGGGTGTGGGGAGAGGGGTGGGGAGGGGGAAGTGAGAGAGATGAGGAGGGAGAGGGTGAAGGGAGAGAGATGGGGAGGGGGGATTCCTAGCCTTTACCTGCCCTGGTTGCTGCAGTATTAATATTGCTAGTCCAGGCCAGTACAGTTTCTGATCAATGGTAACTCCCAGGACATTGATTGTGGGGGATGCAGCGCTGGTAATGCCATTGAATGTCAAGGGCTGATGGTTAGATCCGCTCTTGGGCAATTTTCCTCTTTGCTGGGTAGATGCCTGTGTTGTAGCTGTACTGGAACAGCTTGGCTAGGGGTGTGGCCATTTCTGGAGCACAGGTTTTCAGTACTATTTGATACATGGCGTATCACTATCTTAACTCTGTGTGGTAATTCCAGGTATTGCGGTACCAGAGAGAGGAATAACCATTGGCTAGACCGCGGGGTCTATCATTGGGCAATGTATATAGCCCCGCCCTGAGAGGCGGGGTATAAGAACCAGTGCCATCGCCAGCAGCCTTCACTTCTGTAACTTCGCTGCTGGGTACAGTTCTATCTGACTATAGCTGAATCGATATGACTCCACTTGGACTCAAGCGTATTGATTGTGCATCAATTTAATCAGATAAGTACTTTTGAAGGATGGATCTCCACATCAAGCCGGCGTGCCTTCAGCTCAGCACGCACGCAGAAAACTCCACCGAGATTTTTAAGCATTGGCTGGCATGCTTCCATAGCTACCTCGAGACGGCTGCCGACACCCCCACGGAAAGGCAGAAAATGCACCTCCTACGCTCGCGGGTCGGCCCGGCGATCTACCCCCTGATCGAAGGGGCGGTGAACTATGATAAAGTCATGGAACTGCTGGAAGGACACTACATTCGTCCACTTAATCAGGTCTACGCCCGTCACCTGCTGGCAACGAGACGGCAGAGCCCAGATGAGACGCTAGAAGATTTCTACAGGGCGCTGATCGTGCTGGGCCAAAACTGCGGCTGCCCAGCGGTGACGGCGAACGAACACTCCGAACTTTTAATTCGAGACGCCTTTGTGGCAGGTATGATATCCCCAGATATTCGCCGAAGGCTGCTCGAAATGGAGACGCTGGGCCTCGCCGAGGCCCGGGCCCTGGCAGGGTCTATGGACGTGGCGTACAGAAACGCCCTGGCATACGCCCCCGCGCCACTATGCCGCGGTCTGCCTCGCCCGCGTGGTGAACGCGGTGTCCAGCGACTACCCTCAGCCATTCCTCCAGCCGTCCGCCGCGCAACCACAGCCGTTCCTCCACGCCCCGACCGTTCCAGGCCCACCGCCGCACTCCCTTTTCCCAGCCCCGCCGGCCCAACGCGCACCGCAGTTTTTGCCCCGCCAGACAGCGTCGCTGCCACAGCCTTTCTTCTCCACGGCAACCACGCTGGAGGAGTACGCGCAGCCATTTGGTCCCTCGCCGACCCAATCGTCGGGGTCTCCGTCCCTGAACTCCACGGGCGACCCCTGGCTGGCACCATCCTAG